>NC_140592.1:669576538-670254053 GCF_964204655.1 Triturus cristatus | reverse complement strand
CAGTAGGGAGTGCGACTTGTGTATTTATAGTGCTACGAGATCTCAGCCTGCAACCACAAGCACTGTGGATATGCAAGTCATGATTTTAATATAGGAGCAGTAAGTTAATGACCTCGCATTCCAGGGGTTTTCTAGCAGCTGCAAGGTCTTTTTAGAGCTTCTCATTGCTCAAAAGGGTGACATTTGTAGGTCGCAGCCTACCATAGTGCAGCGGTTTGGTATGCGAAAGACATCTTGTAAGTTTCAGAAAGTTGATCTGGGAATGCATTCTGCCTGTCGCTTGTCATTGGCTTTCTGGTTTGTACCTCATGTTTTCTTGCTTCCCTTTTGCTGGCTTTATTTGCTTTCAGTCAATCAATCAGGGTTTTGTAGAGCGCAACTGCTCACCTGTAAGGGTCTCAAGGTGCTGTGGGAGAGGGTGGGGGCGGTCTGCTGTTCAGTCGAAAAGCCTGGTATTGCTGTCCTTCCTGAATTGAGGCAGAGATGGTTATTGCCTGAGATGCAGCGGAAGGGAGTTCCAGGTCCTTGCAGTGAGGTAGAAGAAGGATCCCCCAGCAGTGGTCCTGTGGATCCAGGGGATGGTGGCTAGGGCCTGATGGGCACAGTGTGGATGTCTGGTGTGGGTGTGGAAGGAAAGGCGGTGGTTGAAGTATGCGGGTCTGACATTGTGGAGGGCTTCGTAGGTGTGCATGAGGCATCTGTAGGAGATCCTTTTGTTGAAAGGGAGACAGTGGAGGTCTCTCAAGTAGTGGATGATGCAGCTGTGGCAAGAGATGGCCAGGATGAGTCTGCCAGAGGCGTTTGGGAGGTTTTGCAGCTTCTTTTGGAGTTTTTTCGTGGAGCCGTTGTAGAGTGTGTTGCCATAGTCGAGTCTGCTACTAATGAGTGCATTGGTGACTGTTTTCCTTGTCTTGGTTGGATCCACTTGAAGATCTTTTGGAGCAGGCAGAGTGTGTGGGAGCAGGAGGACGAGACGACATTGGTCTGGCGGTTTATTGAGAGCGAGGTGTCCAGGATGATTCCAACATCACGCGTGTGGTCCATGTGTGTTGGGGGGAGGGGGGTGGGGGCTGTCCGAGCACTGCGTGCCACCATGAGTCATCCCGGGCTAAGGGATTGGGGCCCAGGATGAGGACTTTAGGCTGGCTTGAGTTCTTACCTCACAATGTGAAAGCTGTGTTTCCAGTATTCTTCCACAAACTCATTTTCTATAATAAAGAGGCCTGTAAATCTTGTTCTTATCCTGTCACATTTGCTGGGCATTGAAAGACCGAGGTCAAATGTCAGGCGCTGTCTTCAAAGGTCGCTTGTTTTTCTTGTTACTGAAACCTACCCTCCTCCTATTGTTGCTTAGGTACCTCTGTATCTGTCGGAAAGCCTTTGATTTGTTGGTACATTGTATGCCTATTTAAGGTTTCATTTTGCCACAGAAGCATAGGAAATTTGACAGTTTGTCTTCATGCTACGTTCACTTTATTGCATGTTTTGAAAACTTTTTTTGTCATTGTTTAATTTAAATCTTGTGTTCATATTGAACTGTATGCGAAGATTGCGGTATTTTATAAATTAGGTTTTCCCCATTTGGTTGTTGGCGAGAGCAGAAAATGCAGATATAATTTTATGCAGTACATTTAAAGAGGTGGTGGCATAATGGTAAACTAGTCACTTTATCAACCGCGCTGGTGCCCCTGAACGGCCAATGGGTGTCCCTTGTCAGACTCATTACATATGACTGACTCGTTCCAGCCCTTTTGGCCTTTCTACAAATCACAGATCAGTTTATGTGCCAGTGTGGCCATAAGTACATCTATGCGGACTGTTGGTGAGCTGCTGGGTTTACAGCATGATGACTGAGCATACCACAGAAAGCTGTCTTAAAGCAGCACATTAGTGTCTCCACGAAAAGTGTTCCTCACCAAAAAGAAGTTAAACAAGAGACAGTGATTTGTTGGAGATCTTTCCACAAAGAATCCTTAACTCACCCTTTTCCTTCTAGCCTCTTTGCAGTGACGAAGCTACATCGCTCTTGGCAACTGCCATCGCATAGGCCATAGAGCTTTCACATTTCAGCAAAGGGGTGGATGGTGGGAGACTCATATAGAAAAACAGATTGTTTTTTATAGATCAATGCAGACGTGCAGGAACCCCAAATGGAATCCTACAGTGTTGTGCGCAGTATGCTGTGATTAAGACGTCTTCTGGAAAATGTAAAATATATGCTTTTTTATCTGGAACAGGGCTTTGCATTCTGAATATAAACGCAACCCTGCCAATATGTACCACCTAAGGACTTCCCATTCTGTAGTATGCATATTTCCAGGCAGTCTCACTCGAAAGATTTGAACAATTCAGAGATCAACCTCTAGTGCTATTTTGAGCAAAGCACCCAGCAAAAACCTCACCGATGCCTGCATATCTAAGATTCTATTCATTTACATGCTGGTAGCCTGTTCAATTTCATAGATGTGCTCTCTCAATGAAAACAAGCACTGGCAAAGCCAATTGGTCTCGCCTATGCGAGACCTATTGGCTTTGTTAGTGTTTTTTAGCCATATTGTACAGTAGCGCTGACTTAAGTGCAGCATGGCTGAAAGCAAAAAAGAAAAAAGCGGTATGACACAGTCAAGCTTGCTGTGTCATACAGCTTTTTTTCTTTACTTTCAGCCATGTTGCAACACCACTAAGAAACATT
Source organism: Triturus cristatus (assembly GCF_964204655.1). NCBI lineage: Eukaryota > Metazoa > Chordata > Amphibia > Caudata > Salamandridae > Triturus > Triturus cristatus. The sequence continues at coordinate 670,251,361 of NC_140592.1, read as the reverse complement.
GGAAACGTCATTATATCTCACATAGGCGAGACCCATTGGCTTTATTTGCAAGAAAGGGTCACTCTAAGTGTCAGAAATTTGGTAGTTGAATCTCACTGATAAGACCTTGCAAACATGGAAATGTCAAACATAAGCAATCTGAAAACTTGGCAGATATGCAGTGGGGAAAACCTGTCCCCGAACTCGCTGTGCAAGGGGAGTCTGAATTTCCGTAGACACCACAGGGGTGTGCCCAGAGCTCTGACCAAAAGAAGAAAAATTCTGCAATGTTGGATTTTGGCAGACCAGGGCACTATGGGATTACTTGGGGCCAAAAACCCAAGAAATTATGTTAAAGTGGATAGGGTTGCCCCTGGAAACATTTCCCTTGCTGGTTAAGGAGTGACCCACAAGCTAGTGCCAGGCATAAAAGTAGCACCCCTGGATATCTTCCTCTTAACAACTCTGGACCTGTGGAAGGCAGAAGAAGTACTGCACCTGCTGAACTCTGGACTTCCAAAAGAGGATTGCACCTACTGTAACCTGTGGAGATAGACTCCAAGGGCTGGACCTGCTCTCGCTTGAGCCCAGAAATGAAGAGTGGTTGTAGGAGGCTGGCTTAGTATATGGTGCTCCCTTATTTAAGTGAAGTACCTTGCACTAGTCCTGACAACCCTTATGGTGATTTTAGTGGTTTTAGGCAACCATAGAAAGCTCTCCAAGTGGTAGCTATGGAGAGCAACCTTCAGGCTTAGTCCAGAAGGAGTGTTAAGCAGCTTGTTTTACCAGAGCTAATCGTACAGTGTAGGTTAAATGAAAAAGAACCACACAGTGTAGTTATAAAAATAGTTATATTTATTATATACACTCACTAACACATTGGTATATCTCCTACCCAAGGATATCAACACAATACACACAATATAACAAAAGGAAACAGGTAAGTAAGCACAAATACACAGTAGTCTCCAGGGGAAAACCAAACCATATACTAAAGAATTGGAATGCGAACTGCGACCAAAGTCAAGATTTACCATAGTCCAGTTTATGGAGAGAGCACAGTGACTGGGGTCCTGATCAGCAGGATCTCAGTCGGGCTAGTCAGAAAACAGAATAACACCAGCAAAAAGTGGGGGTAACAATGAACGCAGATCCTAGTTTCCTACACAACGGATCCTAGTTTCCTACACAACCACCCCCCCCCCCAAAACGAAAAGAGATGAGACTAACCTTGCTCAGTTGAGTTTTCATTTGCTAAGTGGAAATATCTGGAGAGTCCATCTGCTTTGGCATGGTTACTCCCCCGTCTATGTTCCACAGAAAAGTCCATCCCCTGTAGGGAAATGGACCACCTCAAAAGTTTGAGCTTTTCACCCTTCATCTGTTTAAGCTATAAGAGGGGCCTATGGTGTGTCTGAACAATGAAGTGAGCACCAAACAAGTATGGCCTCAACTTCAAGTCCCAGACCACAGCAAAGGTATCCCTCTCAGTAGCTGACCAGCGTTTCTCCCTGGGGTCAACCTTCTGTTTATAAAAGCTACTGGTTGGCCGTGGCCCTCTGCAAAACAGCTCCTACCCCAATCTCAGAAGTATCTGTCTGGTCAATGAAGGTTTTGGAGTAATCAGAGACGTTGCAGAATGGGAGCAGTGCACATGGCCTGCTTCAGGTCATCAAATGCCTTCTGACAGCTAACTGTCCACTGAACTTTCTTAGGCATCCTTTTGGAGGTGAGATCACAATGGATCCATATCCCTTAACAAACCTCCTGTAGTACAAATTCAGGCCCAAGAAAGCTCTGACCTGAGGCTGGGTAGTGGGAGCAACCCAGTCTAATATTGTGTGGATTTTGCTCTCTGATGGTTGAACTTGGCCTCAACCTACCAGGTTACCAAGTATACAACTTGCTCTGCCCTATCTGGCACTTTGTGGCCTTGGTAGTGAAACCTGCCTTTTGCAGGGCCTCCATAGCATTTCTGAAGTGGGAAGGTGATCCTCCCAGGTGGAACTAAAGACAGCAATACAATCTAGACATGCTGCACCACAGGCTTCCAGACCTGTGAGAACTTTATTCACCAACCTCTGAAATGTGGGAGGTGCATTTTTCAAACCAAAATGCATTACAATGAATTGATAATGCCCACTGGGGGTTCAAAATGCATTTTTGGGCTTGACATCCTCAAAGAGTCCTATTTGCCAGTAGCCAGCAGTCAGGTCAAATGCACTAAGAAACCTGGCTGAGGCCAGAGTATCAATTAGTTAATCTGCCCTTGGAATTGAATGGAAAAATAACAGTTGATGGACAGAATGCAGAACAATGTCATACATTCACCCTAGTACAGAGATCTGGAACTAAATCCATCGTTTTTTTGCTCCCCATGCAATTCCAGTTTGAACCCAGCCATATGCAAATCAGTCTTGACCCTGTGCCTCATGGGAATAGTCCAGCCCGAACTGCCAAGCCAGGTCCTCCCTCGTCCATCAATTGTGTGTCTTTTGCTTGGAATTGAATGGGCATCAGTCCTAGCGACTGCATTGAGACCTCTGTGGTCTACACAAAACCTCATCTCCCTTTTACCATCTTGGGTGTGAGGATAAGGCACAACGACTACTGGACTAGACCAAGGGCTATCCGAAGGCTCAACTCCAGCATTTTTTGGACCTCAGTCCTGATGCAATCTCTGACATGGTCAGGCTTTCTCTAAATCTTATTCTTATAGGCAAACTGTCACCTGTGTCCACTTCATGGGTACACCAGGTGGTTAGACTGGGCGTCAGAGCAAACATGTGGGCAAACTGATTGAGGACTTTCCTGCAACCTGCTTGTTACTGGTCATTTCAGCTGCCTGCCAAGGTACTCCATCAGCTGACCTTTAGGCGGATCACATGCCGTGCCCTGTGGGGACTTCTAGGAGTTGATTGAGTAAGAAAGAGAGGAGGCCCCACCAGCCAGAGGGACCAAGGCACTACTTAATAGTGAGAAAGAAATGCATGTCCCTTGGGGAGAAAAACAAACTCTGATTCACACAAGCAAACGTCAATCCCATTCAAAGGCCCCAAGCAGCGGGGAGTGCACATATACTGAGAACACTCGGATGAAACACAACCAAGCCCAAGATTGTAGTGGAAGAGCCTTTATTTATAAAATCTTTAAAACCAATTCCTATTATAGGTACCACAATGTTCACTTAAAAACCTGAATTGTCTTACAATTCTAAAAAAAAACATGACTCTAATGCACAATAAAAACATTTCATATTAGGCACAGTGTATCCAAAGTACATATGAAACCAGCTTATTCCTTATGTTATGACACATATACATACCATAAGATGAAATTCTCAATTAGAATAAAGCATTTGAAACAAGGATATACAATAACAGAAAAAAATATAATTTTCATAAAGAGAATTATAAAAAACCTAATAGGGAGACCCTATTGCACAGCAAAAGAGGTCCTGTTACAAGGCCTGATCCATCTTATTACGTAGAATTCATGTCTTTGTTGCTGTCCAGCATTACTTTTGCGACATTCTTTCTCGTAGTTGGATTCAGTAATTTACATAGTGTCAACGCGTTTCGGTGTTCTTGGCACTATAAGCCCCATCTTCCACAGGAGCAAAAAGATTTATAAGGGTTAAGAATCTCCCTTTTAGAGGGACTACAAATGGATAAATCAAGACTTGGTGATGTGCTATTAAATGGCATCAAATAATCTGTGCGGTAAAAAGTTTTATAATATAGTACTTCTTCTCATCTCTACCAGGTTTAGTTAAATTCTATCCTCGGTTCTGAGGGATAGATATCTTATAGCACTACAGGGAGACGTAGGGTGTGTTGTCCCCAATCAATCATCCTATGAAATGTGCTGTCAATCCCGGAGTTTGAATAACCGGGGGGAATTTGCTGTACATTTGTTCTTTATGGTGAAGGTTAGGCTTATGATACCAGCAGCGGGCCCACACACTCAGAGTCTGGGTAACCGTGTTGGGTGTTTATCCACAACCAGTGTCCTTTTTTCCTGTTGTATCAATCCTGGTGCTCCTTCTCCTTCAAACCTTCAAGGAGTACATAGGGCAACCAAATAGGTGACCTCACCTTTTTTCATCAAGAATGTTGTGGGGACCACTCCACTAGCCCTGGAGAGCTGCACGGGGGACAGGCTCCAACACCCACACTTTCTGTCTGTCATGGCTGGTAAACAGTCAGTACAGCCTTTAGGTGATGCCAAGCTCTCTGAAGCACCTGGCTGGCCTCCAGAGTTCTGCTGGCCTTCATGTACTCAGTCATACTTGAACGCAGGCCAAGGACCTAGTCCACAATATCCTGTTTAAGAGGTTTTAGAGGCTGCTCCCAGCCCTCTTTAACCAGACGCAATGGACCCCTAACTGGATTTCAAAACAGAGGTTCAAATGGGCTGTAGCTCATCCCCTTCTGAGGATTCTCTCTGTTGACAAAGAGAAGGCAGGGTAGTAGGACATCCCATTTTGCCTGAGCTTTTCTGGAAGTCCCATGATCATACCTTTAGGGTATTGTTGAACTTTTCAACAAGCCCATTGCACTATGGATGGTAGGGTGTGGTAAACCTATAGTTCACTCCACACTATTTCCACATTGCAGTTATGTAACTAGACATGAAGTTGGTACCTCTGTCTGTTCAGACCTCCTTAGGGAAGTCCACCCTAGGCAATATTCCCAGGAGGGCCCTGTCCACTACAGGTGCTGTAGTGTTTCTAAGGGGAATTGCCTCTGGGTACCTAATGGCATGTGGTCCACCACCACTAGTATGTAACTGTGTCCAGAATTAGTTGAGGGTTCAAGGGAACAACAATTTCAATCCCTACCCTTTCAAAGGGCACCCCAACCACTGGAAGTGGAATTAAGGGGGCTTTGTAGTGCCACCTGGCTTACCACTGGCTTGGCAAGTGACAGAGGAGCAACAAAAATCCTTGGTGTCTTCAGACATATGGGGCCAGTGAAAGTGAAGGACAATTCTGTCCCAAGTATCAGTCTGTCCAAGGTGTCCTGCAAGGGGAATGTAATGTGCCAAGGAGAGAAGAAAACCCCCGAACTTCTGGGATACTACCAACCTCCTGGTGTCACCAGGCTTGGGACCTCTACCTTTAGAAAACAGGAGTCCTTCTAACCAATAGATTCTGTGGGATCTACTGACATTCCCTGCCTGTTTAGCAGCAGCTTGCTGTCTGAGCTGTTCAACAGAGGAGCAGGATTGCTGCTCCAAACTCAAGTGTGCCCTGGAAGGGCCTCCTGCCCCTGAGAACTTCACCTGGTCAGGCTGAAGTTCCTCTGAGACATTTCTTTTACAGGGACTGAGATCATTTCCCCTAGGGGAAATAGGATAATTTCTTACCCTTCCTGCTCCTTCTCTTAGGAGCAAGCTGGTCCATTTTTTCAGGATCCAGTGCTAACTGAGTGCTGAGCTGTTTGCTGTAACTAGATCCCAATCCAAAGACACTGGCAGAGTTGCCCATCATTTCTGCATGAGTCCTGAACTCAACTCCAGACCAGGCTGAAGTCTCTAAATCGTTGCTCCACAGACAATCTACAGGCAGTTGTGGAGATACCACAACTCTCTTGGGTCCAGTTACCCCTCCCCAGCTGAGATTCACAACTGCCAAGGAATGATCAGTCCTGCATTGCTAGCGTTAGTTACTTGGTACATTTGTCCAAGAATGATTTGTTCAGGGGTCACAAGTTTCTCTGTCACCATTGTGACACAGGCCCTGTATCCCTGAAAGCTACTGCTTCTTTTCCATTTATCAAAGGCTGTTGCCTGTACTTGCCCAAGTTATTGGGACGTACTAGTAAGGTGGCAAGATCAGTGCCATCATCACAACTAGAACAGCCTGAGCTGGAGTACTGACTAAGTCAGAACCCAACTCAGAACCCAAGGTTAACCCAACTAATGCCTTGTTGTACTTGGCCTTTGGACAATCACCATCTTTTGTCCGATGGGTTCTTACGGTACACAGATAACAACAAGGTTTCTTTTTGCTTTTCTTTGAGTTTTGGAACTCACCCCATATGCAGGTATTTGAGGACCTTGGGAACACTGTTTTTCGTCTTTGCCCTTCTTCCCACCCTTCTCCTGGGGTTTAGAAGAATCTTGCTTATTCAGGTCACCTCCACCACCATGGTTTTTCTGCTTGACCCTGGTACGGACTCATTTGTCTGTCTTCTTTCCTAATTCTTGGGGAGAGGTCAAATCAGATTCCACCAGGTACTAGTGCAAAAGTTGGTTCTGACAGTAATTAAGGATGTGCTCCCTCATTAACAAATTGTACAATCCTTCATAGTTCTGTAACTTGCTCCCATGAAGCCAGCCTTCCAGTGCCTTAATAGCACTATCAATGAAATCTACCCAGTCCTGCGTGTGTGCCTTCTGGGTGTCTCTGAAGTTAATCCTGTATTGTACCTTTGTTAGCAAAGAGGAGCCACAGGATAGCTGCCCACTGCCCTTGAGGGACCTTTTGAACTTTACAGGCCTTCTCCAAAGCAGTGATCCATTTATGGATGTCATCCCCCTCCTGGTAAGGAGGGACTATCCTGCTCAGGTTTCTAGTGTCAAAGGAGGTATCCCTGAGTCTAGGGTCACTATTGCTGCCACCATGGGAGTCTAGTCCTAGTTTCTTCCTAGCTCTCTGCATATCAAGGGACTCCTTGTCACGGGCCAACTGATCTCACCTGAGCTTGTCTTAATTGCTCAAGTTTGATCATTTAGTATTCCCTTTCTAAGGAGTTCTCCCTCCTACTAGATATGGAGGTCCCTATTGAAATGTCTGAAGAACTGGGCTCAACAGAAGGAGATCTTGACCTCCTCTGCCTACTCTGAACCTTCCCAGGAGGAATAAAGGGGACACCCTCTGTGCCATCTTCACTATCCACTAGGGTATCTGAGTTCACCAATGTGGGTTCCTCAGACTGCTCTTGGTCATATTACGAATTAGGGCCAATAGGGGTAACCCCTCCTGACCATTCTTCTTGAACATCCCCACCCACTTTATCTTGATCATCAGACCTTTCAGGGTTTTGGAGATCATCTATGATAAGCAGCTCTAAGAGATGCTTAGTGGTTGGGCTGCTTCCTGTATTTAATTTCCTAGAGGTACACAGGGTCCTTAGTTTCTTGAACTTAAGACCACTGTATCTAGAAGACTGGGCCTCAGTGAGGTCCATTACTAAAGACATGGGGGCCGATTACGATGTCGGTCGGAAACTCTTCAGACCGAATCGGTTTTGGAATCGTTTGCTACCGAAACGGGTTCTGTGAGTCTGACTACGATGCTTCCGAACATCATTCTGTCGGTGTCGCATTGACTTCAATGTGAGCCTGTGTTCCAAACGACAGCACAGGCTCCCATCGAAAAAAGGGGTGAGTGGGGAAAATCTTGCACCCTGTCGCAGGTACCCCATGGTGCCTGCCACACTGTGCATGGCTGTACAGGGGGGACCCATGAGTATCCCCACGGGCTCCGTTCAGAGGCCCCTGGGTGAAAGGGGGCCTGCTACGGGCCCACAAAGTCAGATTCCGATAGCCGATCCGTGTTGAAACAACCGATTCAGAAAGGCTGTCAGAATCTGATGTCGTAATCGCTCGGCCGAAAACGTGGTCCGTAGACCTGTACAAGTCGGCTCCGACCGACTCGTTTCCTCAGAATACCGTTCGGAACCAACTCAGAAAGCCTGAATGCTTTCCTCCTATCGTAATCAGTTGGTCGGAAGGGTTTCCAAATCGGTTGGTTGGAAAGGTTTCCGAATCAGTCGGGAATGCAGGTTCTGAATCGGATTCAGGCGAACTGAATGCCTTTCGGAGCCTTTCTGACCGACATCGTAATTGGCCCCATGGTGTCTAGATGTAGTGTGGTGTTGCACCTACCTAACCTAGTTTAAACTAAACATCCTAAGATTGGAGAAAGGGTTGTGCTAGACCCTTAACAACCAATCTAAAAGTCCAGTAGAACTTACTTATTCTATAAAATATTATATGTGCCTAATGCTAGTGATGGTTCTTCAATGAATCCACACCTAGATTAGCTGGTAAAACAATGCAGGCTTGAATTCAAACCGCTGCACACCAATGTAGGAGGCTGGCTTAGTACATGGTGCTCACTTATGTAAGTGTAGCACCCTGTACTAATCCAAACAACCCTTATGGTGATTTTACTGGTCTTAGACAACCTTAGAAAGCTCTCTAAGTGGTAGCTGTGGAGAGCAGCCTTCAGGCTTAGTCCAGATGAGTGTAATATATACACACTACACACAATACTTTCTCAATAGAATACATAAAAAGCACAGAATACGCAGTGGTCTCCAAGGGGAGGCCAAACCATATACTAAAGTAGTGGAATGCGAACCATGACTTAACTCAAGAGGGGACCCAGAAGGCGTAGAAGAGTCGGGGGCCCAAGGAACCACCTAAGGTGAGCGACTAGGAACCCCATGGAGGCCGTGTGAAATGTGGGAACACGGCTGGGTACTCAATAGAAGTCTATGGGCAAGTCGCATTTGCAATTTTTGTGGATACTCCAGAGACCAGGATACCTACACCAGGGAAGCCGGGTGCATAGGTGCGAAGTGGCGTCAGAAACCGCCGTAGACCCCAATTGAGGACTTCAGGAAGATGGTGCTGGTGCAGAAGTTGAAAGTGTCCGGTGGAATCCAAAGGTGGATTCGAGATGAGAAGTACCTGCAAGCAGAGGGGACAGAATCTATGCCACTCTGAGCTGCGTCAAGCTGTCCCACGCCAGATGTCGAGGGCCAGGTTGGGGCATCAACAAGCCTTGGCAGCGGCAAACAACGTAGCTGGAGGAAAAGGTGCAGTGTTGGGACCAGCAAGGTCCAAATGACTCACCACGAGCAGGTAAGTCAGAGCAGGACAGAGCAAGCAGGGGAGCTCACTTAAGCCAAAGAAGACCCTCAAAAGGACCAACAGGTTGGAGGCACAGGAGTCTCAAGAGAACCTCGAGCAGCTCACCAAATGATGAAGGCCCACTGTGCAAAGGATACGTGCAGGCGAGGATCTTGGTTGCATGAGATGCTTGAGGTTGTAGCTTCTTGGAGCCCAAAGATCTCTGGTATAAAGAGTCAACAAGCCTTGGGAACGGTAAGTCGAAGTGGTGCACAGGGGTGCTGCTCCAGCAGTTCTGACGAGGGATGCGGCCCTCCAACTTGCTAGGAAGACAATGCAGACTTCGAGGGAGTTGTAGAGCTACCACCTGTGTTACTGAACCTTTCAGTCAGTAGGAGCTCGGGAACAGCAGACCGGTCAGCTGGGTTGCGGTGCCTGCAGATGCAGGGAAGTGACTCCTTCACTTCAAGGGAGATTCCTTCAGGTGTCTTGGATATCCACAGGCCTTGTGAGGAACCTGTATGTAGCACAGGCACAGATGTTACAGAAAGACTGGAGGACGACATGACCAGGAGCGGCAGGAGTCTACCCAGTTGCAGTCTCGAAGTCCAGAGCGAAGTCCAGAGGGCACAGAAGGTCGAAGATTAAGTGGTTTCTGATCTGAATCTTGTCCTATGACGAATTCCGAAAAGGAATTCATTTCTAACTGGCACGAAGTGCTTGAGCCTTTTATTGTTTGCAACAACCTCATTAGTCAGGGAGACTTTAATCTCTATCTGGAGGATGAGGGAGACCAAGATACTAGTGCTTTCTTGGACCGCATGCACAGCTTTGGCTTGACTCAACGAGTCATGTTCCCTGCTCTTAAAGCCGGCCATATTCTAGTTTTTGTTTCAAACTAGAGACCCTGATCATAGGCAAGTGTCTGCCATTATCTGGGTCTATTTCAGGTTGAAAAGGCACGCATGAGAGAAAACGTCAAGAGTACCATTAAGAGCATCAGGAATTGGGGGGAAACTAAGGTGGGGGAGCTCCCCTACGCCCTTGATAAGTCTAAGGACAAGGCTCTGCGAGAGCCAGGTGAGCCCACAGAGAATTTCAACAAATGGGTTAGTGCTGCCATGAAAGAGGTGGTGCCTCTGATTATGGTTGGTTCAAAGAGTAGGGAGAAACCATCAGCCTTGTGGTTTATTAAGGAACTCAAGTAGCTTCAAAGGCTAAGTAGGAGGCAAGAGCGGAAATGGAGCCTAGCCCCAGGACCAGCAGAGAAAATCAAATTGAGGGAGCTTACTCAGCCATTCATGTCCCAGGAGAAGTTTTTAATACTGTACGCCTCTTGATGTCACCTCCCATGTATCAGGGGTTGGAAAACTCCCAGGTCTTCTGCAATAAGGTAGCAGAATTCTTCAAGAATAAGATTACAAAGATTTCTGCTAACTTTCCATTGATCACCAATAGACTGGTAGATTCGGGTTATTGCCGCCTCTTAGGGGCTGATTATGATGTCAGTCGGACTTGCATCTGACTGACATCGATGCGGACTGGAACCGCCCGAACTATGGTTGGGCAGGTCGACGGCAGAATTTGAATGCAAACATCCATTTTTTTATGACAGCTTGTGCGGCAGGTGGTAAAGGTCTGCAGTACAAACTGCCATTGAAAAATAGATGTCTGTAAACATCCCTACGCCGTGTGGCAGGCACCATGCGGTGCCTGCCATATGGTGCAGGGATGTTTAGGGGGGCACCACAGGCCTAGCAAGGGGACCCCAAAGTCACGGAAAGGCCGACATGGAAAGGCTGTTTTAAAGTGCCATCCTAATCCCGACAGCAGAGCTGAGGCTGGCCCTGCCGTCATTGTGGGATTATGATGCCTGCCGACGGCCTCCTTGAGCCCGTCGGAAGCACAGCAAAATCCCCATGGGTTTCCCTCCAACCGCAGTCATTGTAATACGACGGTCAGAGGGAAACCATCGATGTCCGGTGGAAAGCCTCCGACAAGATGTTGGATAGCTTACCGTCCAACATCGTAATCGGGCCCTTAGTGAGGAAGGCGGAGCCCCTGGGCTTTCTAACCCTAATGGTTTATCCAGATTCTCTCAGCTAACGGTGCCTAAAATGTTAATGTTGTTAAGTGGCACTATCTCAGGTTCTCCCGAAGACCCCTGTCCCCCCTGGGTCCTGTGGTTAGTTCCTGATCTGATAACAGAGGCCTTAGAGAAAATTTACAGGGATGTCTTGGACTCAGGGGTGTACACCCAGGGCTGGAAGCAGACGGTTGTTGTTCCCTACAAGAAAAACCCAAAGGGAGACTCAAGTGATTTAAAAAATGTGCATCCTATTTCCTTATTGCCTGCTCCTACTAAGACCTTAGCGAAGCATTTAAACCAGGAATTAGCTAAGTACCTATTAGATCAAGAACTCCTAGACCCTTCACAGAATGGGTTAATGAGAAATCATAGTACAGAATCAGCGCTTATAGCTACCTCGGAAAGTTTTCGGAGGCCAGTAGATAAGGGAGGTGCAGCAATCCTGGTTTTGCTTGACCTGTCAGCTGCCTTTGACACCATAGCTCCATCAGTGTTGGTGCAGAGGCTGCAACAAGCAGGGCTGAAGGATGTGGCTCTCAGATTGTTGGATTCTTTCCTATGGAATAGCATGATCACAGTCAGCTGCGGAGAATTTAGAGCTCCCTCCAATCAGCTTCCCTGTGGAGTTTCCCAAGGGTCATCCTAGGGCCCTACTTTATTTAACATATATGTTGCCTCTCTAGCAAAACTTATATGTTCTTTTGGCTTCCAGGTATCTTACTATGTGGAGGATACCTAGATCATTGTGTCCATCTGATGAGTGGGATGAGGTGGCAGACAGGTTCAGGGGTGGTATGCGGGATATCAGTAGACGGATGAGGGAGAACAGGCTGAAGATGAATGGGGAAAAAAACTGAGATCGTGGTGTTTGGATCCGATAGCTTCATTTGGACTAACTGTTGGTGGGCAGAAACAGGTGGAACTCTTCCCACTCCAGTAGTTGTGGCTAAAAATCTGGGTGTGATTTTTGATAACACCTTGTGGTTCGACACCCAGATTAATAGAACAGTGAGCTTCTGCTTCTGGATGATTGATATTCTGAGAAAAATATTACCTTTTGTCTTCCAAAAGAGCTGAGGATGTCAGTGGTCATTGCTCATATCACCTCTTGCTTGGACTACTGTAATGCCCTTTATTTAAATGCCAGCCAATATTCTTTAAATAGGCTCCAAAGCATCCAGACTGCTTCCGCACGGCTTGTTCTGGGTATACCCAAACTCTCCTCAGTTAGGGAAGGACTGAGATCTCTTCATTGGCTGGCAGTTAAGAAGCAAGTGCGCTTTAAAGCACTCTGCTTGACTCACAAAGCAGTCTCAGGGATCGCATTATCGCAGGATAACATATAGTGGCAGTTCCTCGATGTAAGAAAGCTAGGTAGGGCCTTCACTGCGGCAGCTGCCAGGCTCTGGAACTCATTTCTAGAGCTTAGCAATATCATTAGTTCGCACCTGTTGTTCCGCAAGCAAGTTAAGTTAAAACCTGGCTTTTTGCAGATTAATCCTTTTTCGGAGGTGGTGGTTTCTGCTGTTCTGAGCTGCTTTCTTCTCAGTTATCCCTCCTGCATAGTGCTTTGATGCCTTGATTGGTCTAATGCGCACTATAAGTGCTACAAATACTGTGTCAGGGAAGACTCTCATGGGCTACTGCCCTCTAGAAAGGTAGCAGGTTGTCAGAAGTTGCAGAAACAAACAGGGTTGAAAATCTGGGATTTAATAGGGATCTTAGCATTGGGTGAAGGGATGACTAATAAGGTTGTCTCCCAAACATTTTGCATACTCGTAAACAATAGACCAGCTAATCTACACAAACTCAGGGCGAGAAAGGAGGCAGAGGTTGGCCAGTTGGAGAGTATACATCAGGAGGCCACATTGATGCACCCTCAAGGGGAGCAATTATGGCAAGCCTTGGGCTTATCCAACTGAAGGCACTGCATAGGGGGTAATATAACAGGAGTAGGTTATTCAGAATAGGCGAGGTGCAGTCTCCCAGTTGCTTGAGATGGGAGGTATTGACGGGCTCCTCTTCCATACGATTTGCAGGTGCCCCTATTACAGCAATATTGGCGGGTGATGCTATCCAAACTGTCTGTAGTCCTGGGGGGTTTCAGTTCCACACATTCAGCACATTTACTGTTCTGCTCACTGGGATTCGTGATGGCGAAACGTGACATTGTAAAACGATGGAGGGGCCAACTGGCCCCAACTAGGGATATGCAGATAATGGGCTTGAACATCTGTATGGCGGCGGAAAGGGAAGTGTATAAGGCCAGCTGCTGCCCTGGTAAATTTAAAAGGGTCTGGGGCAAGTGGAGAGCATATTATGTTTTGGGTTGGGACGCCCAGGGGAGTGCCAACTATTCCCCGGTAGGACAAGACATACAGACTGATGAGCTGGACCATGGAATGGCAGAAAAGTACAGGGTCCCCCTCAGTGGGCAAGGCAACCGGCGCCTCCTTGAGGTTGCTTGATCAACTCCAGGACCAAATATGAAGCTGAAACAGTTTCATTCCTCAACTGGCGATATATTGAAATGTCTTTGGAGCATGTATACGGTTGTTTGTTTTGTGCTGTTATAAAAGTGAAAACATTTTTTTCAAAATGTACTGCATAGAAATATTTATCAATTGCCCATAAAATGGCAAAATTGTGAGCTATAGATAAGCACTTTGCATTATGACAAGCCGTCTTATTTCAGAAACAGATCTGTTCTGCATCAACCTTGAAAGACTGAAAGCGCCAGTTCAGTCTCATGATCTGCAGGTCCCACCAAATTTAATTTGCAAAGCCATTTTGCTGGTTTATAAGAAGAGATGAGTTTCAATGTAGCAGCAAGCATACTGTGGTGTTGTAGTCTAGTGCTCAGCACCCACGTGACCTGCGATGTGCCTCATGGGAACTCCGGAGGCGGCGCAGAATGTAAGGGGACATTGCTATGCATGCATGCTTGCTCTCCCTCTGGACTAAAGTAGTTTACTTACCCCCTCCAGTGGCCTTGTCGTCTCTTCCCGGGGGCGTACTTTCAACTCCACAGACTGGTGACGAGCTTCCACGGACCCCGCCGACACTGCTGAGCTGAGCGTCGCGTCACATACAGTACGCAGCACGGCATCCAGTCCCCACAGCGCCTAGAGGGAGGGCGGCGCTCAACAGGCATCCGGCCTGAGGCAGTGCCACAATGCAGTTCAGGTACGCGCACTGCACGAGTGAGGCCTCGCGCGTGACCACGCGCCTACCGCTGACCACACTAATTCTTCAAGCGGCTGGCCGGCACGCGCCAGGAGCGCGCACAGTACACGTGCACCATCCACGCCTACCAGCTACAGCGTGCGTCGTGCCGTGACCACTGCGGTGCCTCTGATCTGAGGCACCACCACTGCCTCCCAGCAACCCTCCCCCACAGCGTGTAAAGCACTCTGCTCCACAGAGCCACGCACACAGCAATTGGGCCAAACAGCTTCCTCTTGCCCATATCGCTTACAGGATAGGACGACGTCAAGGCGTCCCCACGTTACCAGCGTGACCTGGATCCCCAAACTGCTGTCCAGGACTGCCCAAGAAGCGAGCCTTACCAGGTGTAGCTACAGGTGCCTACACCACAGCCTGCCACCATCAGCCGTGCACTCCACTGACAACCCTCCCAGGCGGATACACATCAGTCCAGTAAGATGTGCACCCAGACCTTCTCTTTAACCGATCCCGTGCCGTTCCTCCCCAAGCCAGGTGAACCAGCCATGAAGTGGGCGGACTGGAAGGGGAACTTTCTGAACTACTTATCGGCCCTGGAAGATGAAGGGGAAGAAGCGTTCTCCAGCAAATGCAGGAAGAAGATACTTCTTCACAATCTCGGTCCGGGGGGCTTACGAGTGTATGAGAACATGGTCAAGAAGCCAAGAGCAGCCACAGATGAAGATGTATTCCAACACGCGCTCGACGACCTGGACGGCCAATACCAACTGGTCATTTGCAAACCATAGATAGATTTAAAAAAATTTAACGCAAACAAAGCGACACAGAGACAGTGGAAGACTATGTCGCAGCACTCAAGAAACTGGCTGTAAACTGCAAGTTTGGGCATCTGCACGACGACCTAGTGCAGGACCAGATAATAATGCGCACGGTCAACACCAGCGTGCAGGAGAAGTCATGGGTGAGCGGGGACGCTCCCCTCCATGAGATCTTCGTGATCATCAAAAAGGCTGAACTCTGCAAAAGATGCGCTGCAGCTGCAAAAAGATATGACACCAAATCGACGGTGTGCAAGACAAGCGATAAAGACACTCCCAGAGACAAACCAGGCTCCTCCACAGGACACAAGTCTGGCCTACGACCCATGAAGACCTTGACAGGGCCCCCCCGGCCCTCCCACGATTCGAAAAGCTCCTGCTATAGGTCCGGCAGCCAGACGCACATGGTCAATGACAAACAATGCCCTGCCTTCCACGTGAAGTGCTCCTTTTGCGGCATGACAGAACATTTCGGCAAAGTCTGCAGGCGGAGACCTCGCAGCTGCGCAGTCAAGTGTGTCATGTATGGCTCGGAGCCCGACGCAAAAGAAGGGGAAGAGGACGAAGATAGAATCTTGTGCATAGAGGACCTGGTGTTAGGTATCTCCAGGAGGAAACCATCCTGTCTCCTATCCATAGGGGGGATCCAGATATCCATGGTGGTAGACTCAGGGTCCCTATTCACGATCATACAAAAGGACATATGGGACAGAGACTTTTCCAGCACCTTAGGGCACCACCTACATCCTACAGACATACATCCAGTCCCTTTCACAGGTGAAAATATTCCCATGGTAGGGTTCCGGCAACTACACTTTGAGTTCAAGTGGCGGGAGACCACAGGCAAGTTGTACGTAGCAGAAAAAGAACCCTCGGTCCTCGGGTGGATTGACCAAGGAGCGCTGGGCATCCAGCTCAACCCCGGCAGAGAAACCCAAGTACTAATGACGGACGAAAACCCCAGACCCAAAGAGGACAAACTGCGCGAAGAATTCCCCAACGTCTTTGGTGGGACCATTGGACAATTTTCGAAGATCACACACAAAATCCAGATTAAGGAAGGGGCTGTCCCTGTCAGTCACAAGGTGCGGAACATCCCCTTCAACTGCGGGGAAGCTGTGCAACTCGAATTACAACGCCTGGAGGACAACGGAGGCATTGAACCCATCGAAAGCGCCAAGTGGCTGGCGCCCTTGGTAGTTGCACGCAAACCAAATGGAAAAGTACGTCTTTGCATTGACCTTCGAGAACTGAACAAAAACATACTAGTCGACAAGTTCCCACTACCACGCATCAACGGCAAGTGGTTTTCAATCATAGATCTCACCACCGCATACAATCAGATCTTACTCCACCCATCGTCTAGAAAGCTGACCTCCTTCATTACCCCATTCAGCAGCTACCGATTCCGACGTCTGCCCTTTGGACTGGTGTCCGCAGCATCGGTATTCCAAAAACTAATCTATAAGATGTTCAAAGACTGCCACGATGTCTTCTACTTCCAGGATGACATCCTAGTAATGGGGAGAACCAAGCCAGAACACGATGAGAAACTTCGTACAGTCCTGCACACCCTTTCCACCAACGGCCTCACAGGTGAACTAGAAAGATGCAGATTCGGCCTGCGCAATGTCACATACCTTGTGCATGAAATCAGCGAAAATGGGATTTCCCCGAAGAAAGCCAATGTCGAAGCCATCAGATCGGCGCCCAAATGAAGTTCCAAAGACGAAGTACGATTGTTTTTCGGATTGGCAGAATTCTATAGCAAATTTGTCAAGAACTTTGCAACCAAGACCCACAACTTGCACCAGCTGCTGAAGGAGAAGTCCATGTTCCACTGGTCTGCAGAATCAGACGCAGAATTCAAGACTATCAAAAACGACATCGGCGGGGACAGTGGCCCCGCACCTACTCAATATGTACCGGGACAGCTTGGCGAAGGGAGAACTCCCGCGGGATCAGCGTGCAGTCACAATAGTGGCGATCTCGAAACCCGGGAAGCCCCCGGAAGAATGTACATCATACCGCCCCATTTCCTTAATTAATGCTGAAGCCAAAATATTAGCAAAGGTCCTTGTGCTGCGGCTTACTCCGCATCTCGCAACCCTGGTTCACCGGGATCAATCAGGGTTTATGCCTAGTAGAAACACGGCGTTAAATCTGAGGCGACTGCATGGAGTGATGGCCCGTATACCTTATCTTCGGGAGCCAGCAGTTATCCTATCATTGGACGCCCATATGGCGTTCGACATGATGGAATGGCCCTTCTTATTTGCGATTTTGACACACTTGGGGTTTGGCCAAAGGTTTTGTGGGTGGGTGCGCCTACTCTATTTCATTTCATTTCAAAGAATTTATTCGAATAATAAAAATCCATAAAAGCACAAAATACAACAAACATTGCAAATATACAGTATGCAGGTATTCACAAAGTAAAAACAACAGTTCATTCATGCTTTAAGACATAGTTAAACGGGCACGAACCGTGGTTTTTAAAAAGGAACCCACGCGGAAAACAAGTTCAAAATCTTCCAGGGTTAATATCATTGAAAGTGCAAGATCCAGGCTAATCGGTTTTAATTTTTTAAAATACGGAGTTAAAAACCATTTAGTATATTTAATATACAATTTACAGAAAAATAAAAAATGTAAAATTGTTTGGTCACTCCGGCAATCACATGGGCACGGCTCGGCAGTTTGAACGTTATAGTTCCATAGCGGGAAACTCAGAGCATATTTGATGGCGCCTGCCCTAAGGCGAAATAAAAGGCCTCGCTCCCAGTGGCTCATTGGGAGAGTTAGGTAGCTGGGCATAGGATAACTTAAAAAATTACGGGCTAGGTATCTAGTAACACTGGATTTAGCGGACTCTCTCACAGCTCTTTCATCACTAAACAGTGTATAGAGAGCTTGTTTAAGTGCGGACTTGGGTGGGAGCTGAGTGGTGGTAGGATCAGAAAAAAGTTTGGAAATTCACGCTACCAAGAACGCTCTGCACCCCGGACAGCCAAGGGATGGACATGCCTCTATCGCAACATAAACAATCCTCTATAATGTCCCTAGTCAGTTTAGCAGCAGGGTTTTTCCAAATGGCCAGCCAAAAGAGAGGAGGGTGAGCGCGAATAAAATCCTCAATGAAATGCAACCCCAATTCTTTATGACAAATATAATGGGGAGAGGAGATAGGGGCACAAAAGAAGCTTCCTACAAAATCTATTTTACTCTGCAAGGATGTGCGGACATCTAGCTGTTCCCCAAACCTCAGCTCCATAAGTTGCAACCGGAACGCATTGTGCCTTATAAATTTTTAATGTGGCAGCCAATGCGCCCGTCCTTTTAGGTCGGGGGAGGCTTAGGATGGAATTAATGGCCTTTGAGAACCTACCCCTGGAGTGGGCGATTTGCCCACTCCAGGAGTTGTTCGCAGCAAAGACCACTCCCAAGTACGGGAAGCTGCTGGTAGACCCCAGTCTCTCTGTCCCCACAATGATGCTTCCAATGTGTCGTTTCTTGGGGCCACAGGACATGACAAAAGATTTCTTAAAATTGGTCTTTAGGTCCAAGGAGTCCATATGGTCAACGAAACCCTTCACTAGGATGCGTAACGCGTTGGGGGTGCGGCCCATAAGGACCGCATCATCTGCATATAGCAGAACGGGGAGGTAGTTGCCCTTTATTTTGGGAAAATCACAGGTTAGAGAAGCCAGGGACTTGTGTAGCCCATTAATATAGATGATAAATAAAAGAGGGGCTAAAACACAGCCCTGTCTAACCCCTCGTTGCACTCTAACCACATCAGTCACCTCACCCCCTTGACCAATCCTAATACGGGCCTTCAGATCTCTATGCAAATAGGCCAAAAAATGAACCAGAGATTCATCCAGGCCATATTGCAATAGGGCCCTCCAAAGCATCGACCTATTAACGAGGTCGAAGGCGGTGGATAGGTCCATGAAGGCGAGGTAAATTGGAGATTTGCGAGCTACGGTGTATTTGCCCAAAATAAGGTTGAGGTTAAGACATTGCTCTACCGTACCAACCTTATTACGAAAACCCAGCTGGCAACTCTCTAGGATGTGGTTATCCTCGGCCCAGGTCAAGATTTTGTTATATAACACTCTACCTAATATTTTTAGGGTGTTGTCAATGAGGGAGATAGGCCTATAACAGGATGGTTGGGACCGGTCTCCCTTCTTAAAAATTGGCACTATAGTGCTCGATGACCAAGTTGGTGGTGGAGAGGTGAGTGTTAGATTGTTAAAAACGTTCAACAAGAGGGGGCCCCACAAGTCAGGATAGAATTTAATAATGTCAATAGGGAGGCCATCCGGGCCTGGGGCCTTATTCCCCGCACACTGGGTCATTGCTTCTTCCACCTCCAGTAATGATATTTCTACCCGCGGGGATGGTTAAATACAGGAATAGCTGTTTCTGAGTGCGGGGCGGCGTAAATCTTAGAGAAATGATCCACCCAGGCTGCACCAGAAATGGTGCAGTCCATAGGTGTCAGGATCTGGCCTGAGCAACGCAAGTCTTTGACCGCGGCCCAAAAGATGTCCCCCCTTCCGCGGTCAGCAGTTCGTGCTAACACCTCCCAACGCTCTTCTAGGATCTCCTCCTTCCTTCTCATAATAGCCAATTTGTAACGAATCCTAGCATTTTTCACATCGATCGGGTTCCTCGGGCAGGAAGATAAAACACGCCGCAAGTCGCGGTTGGCTAGAGAACACTCGTGATCAAACCATCTCGGGCCAACCGAGACTATGCGCCGCGAGGTCATGAGTTGGGCTCGAAAAGCTGAGCATATTTTAGCAAAATCCTCAACTGCCTCGGGATTCGGATTAAGGTCAAACAAACATGAAAGGAAAAGGGGTAAATTATCTCTGACCAGTGTCTGAAGAGTCCCCTTAATGTTAATGCCTCTCCATTTTAGTCTAAGATTGTTTGAACATATGGAGAGGTTCCTTGCTCCGCATTCCTTATTAAATACCGGGCGGTGGATTGATTTTAGGCAAAGCTTAATGGGGTTATGATCCCCTTGGGGCATGGGAATTACTATGGCCTCACTAATACAGTCAGCCAACCCAGGAGAAATAAAAATATAGTCAATAATTGAAAAACAATCTCTGCCTCTGAATGTGGGTACCAGGGGAACTGTTAACAGACAGTTGGCCATTATGTCCATTACATTCTCCAAATTGTGTGAGTTCAAAAAGGAGATCAATTCCACACCCCTTTGACACCCAGAACCAGAGCTACTTTCTTCCGTGGAAGGACAAGCCGCGTTGAGTTTAGCATTAAAGTCTCCTCCCAACACAAGCCCGCTAGTATCATCAAAGTCGTGCCTAGATTCCAAAGTATTGATAAATTTAAAAAGATTTATAAAATGTATGTTTGGCGATGAACTAAAATCATTATTATAGAAGTTAACCAAGAAAAGACTAATTTTCTGGGTAAATAATATAGCCTGGAAATTCTGATTATGCGTTGGTATAACCCTGGTAGTACCTCCTGCGGTGATATTGACCCAGATAGATAAACCTCCAGAGGGACGACCCATTCTAGATTTGGTTGCCAGAGTGTTATAGCAATGGAACCCGTTAGCGTGCAGTTCCATAGTAGCCCATGTCTCCTGTAACATAATTATGTCATGAGTTTGAATTAAGCTGAGCCACCCAGGGTCGGATAATCTCTGCTGGAGGCCTGCTACGTTCCAACTTAAAACGTTTAAGGTGCCCGCTTTTGACACAACTCTCCCTGGGTGACTGTCTAGGCTATTTTGAGTAGCAAATACTGATAATGGGGAAAGAGCAGGGGTAGCCTCGATCTGTAACAAAGTAAAGGGTTCAGCAATCACTCTTGATTGTCAGTCGGGAACATCTAAATCTGACAAGGCTGAAAAGCGGTTAACCAGAGGGAAGATCTTGGACGTGGGCGCATGTGCATTGATAGTAGGTTTATAAAAATAACCAAGGGTAAACATACATATATTCGACTGTAGACCCGGCAATAACTCACAGGTTTGCATTAGAGACCGGACAGTGTGGGGACTACAAAAATTGATAACAATACAATCGCCTGTGATGTTCTTAGCAGATACACTCACGCATCCCACCCTTCGCACCATTAGGATTTCGTGCAGTCTGGCCAGGTCGAACCCTTTATGTTTCCTCAGCCAATCCACACATTTGTTCCGAAGATCAACCCATGACTCCTTCCTAGAACCTGACAGGCAGGGAACTCCTGCCAAGACTATCACATAAGGATAGGAGGCAGGAGGAAGATTCAGGACCTCAGATTTAGGAAAAGTCTTTGGCGGCATTGGGTCTGTGGTGGATTGTCTTACTTCAGGGTCCGGTGTTCGGGAGGGGACAATCATAGAGTGCTGTTGCTGTGAGCTACTAGATGGACGCTGGATCCTATTATTAACATCAGCCGTCCCAAGACCTAGGTTTGCAAAGTCCACCTGCGTATGAGTAGTTGTAATTAGGGGATTACGGTTATCAACCGGGAGATCAGGAACTGGCTCCCAGGTTAACAATTGCTCCATACGTGCAAGTCTTTCCTGTAAAAAAGAAGAATGTTTGTCAAATAAAGCCTTGGAATGGCTAACTATAGCTCTCAAGCCCGACTCCAGGGCAACCATAATATCATGTTTACTTGAAGGGCAGGTTATGTCATCCGTTTGAGTGCCAACGGACACGGTAGTGGGAGCAACTGACATTTCTGAAGAACCAACACTAAGGGCTCCAGAACAATTGTTACATTTGGATGTGAGATTGGGTCCCCTTTTGCGTTTAGCTGATGGTTCCTTAAATTTGGGCTCTATAGAAGTTTTAGCATTGTGGGACCGAGTCCGAGCTTTTTGTCTGCTTAGAGTGGTAACAGGGGGGGAATCCGGGATTACTAATAAGGAGGATTGAGGAATAGGTGCCTCAAGCATAGGGGAAAGGGTAGGTGATACAGAGAGCCGGGGATGTAACATGTCTCCCTGGGTTAGCGCTTCCAACGAAGAGCGTCTTTGAGCCGTTAGTAAATCTAGGGACAATCGCCGCTCAGTTAGCTCGATCTCATGCGTAAGTAGACTCTCTGCCCTAATCATTAATGCATCCAGTGTCCCCACCGTTCCCTTAAGTCGATTCATGCTTATGCAGTGCTAAACACACCCTAATGCAACAACCAACAGTAATTTGCTATAACAGCCACCCATGTGCATAAACCAGTCACCTGTAGGTATGGGTTGTGTTGAACTGCAAGATCATAGGGGGTGGCCCAGCCCGGCCTCCTCCGTCCTCGGACGGCCACAGACGGCCCGCCCTTTGCCCGGGCTTAGCCCGGCGCCGCCCGCGTGCGTCCCGCGATGCGGGTTTGGCGCCTCGATTATGTATGCGCGGTGATTGAGGGAAGTGTCCGCAGCTGGTGCTGGAACCCCGCGGACTTCTGGGACCTGTAGTGTGTCCTCTCCTCTCTCGCTGGGCCAAGTAACAGGCAAGAACTACAGGCGAAGCGTCTCCCGCGAAGCGGGAGGCGCGAGGTGTAGAAATAGTTCCCGGTGACTGAGGGAAGTGTCTGCAGCTGGTGCTGGAGCCCCGCAGACTTCTGGGGCCTGTAGTTTGTCCTCTCCTCTCTCGCTGGGCCAAGTAACAGGCAAGAACCACAGGCGAAGCGTCTCCCGCGAAGCGGGAGGCGCGAGGTGTAGATATAGTTCCCGGTGACTGAGGGAAGTGTCCGCAGCTGGTGCTGGAGCCCCGCGGACTTCTGGGGCCTGTAGTTTGTCCTCTCATCTCTCGCTGGGCCAAGTAACAGGCAAGAACCACAGGCGAAGCATCTCCCGCGAAGCGGGAGGCGCGAGGTGTAGAAATAGTTCCCGGTGACTGAGGGAAGTGTCCGCAGCTGGTGCTGGAGCCCCGCGGACTTCTGGGGCCTGTAGTTTGTCCTCTCCTCTCTCGCTGGGCCAAGTAACAGGCAAGAACCACAGATGAAGCGCCTCCTGCAAAGCGGGAGGCGCGAGGTGTAGAAATAGTTCCCGGTGACTGAGGGAAGTGTCCGCAGCTGGTGCTGGAGCCCCGCGGACTTCTGGGGCCTGTAGTTTGTCCGCTCCTCTCTCGCTGGGCCAAGTAACAGGCAAGAACCACAGGCGAAGCGTCTCCCGCGAAGCGGGAGGCGCGAGGTGTAGAAATAGTTCCCGGTGACTGAGGGAAGTGTTCGCAGCTGGTGCTGGAGCCCCGCGGACTTCTGGGGCCTGTAGTTTGTCCTCTCCTCTCTCGCTGGGCCAAGTAACAGGCAAGAACCACAGGCGAAGCGTCTCCCGCAAAGCGGGAGGCGCGAGGTGTAGAAATAGTTCCCGGTGACTGAGGGAAGTGTCTGCAGCTGGTGCTGGAGCCCCGCGGACTTCTGGGGCCTGTAGTTTGTCCTCTCCTCTCTCGCTGGGCCAAGTAACAGGCAAGAACCACAGGCGAAGCGTCTCCCGCGAAGCGGGAGGCGCGAGGTGTAGAAATAGTTCCCGGTGACTGAGGGAAGTGTCCGCAGCTGGTGCTGGAACCCCGCGGACTTCTGGGGCCTGTAGTTTGTCCTCTCCTCTCTCGCTGGGCCAAGTAACAGGCAAGAACCACAGGCGAAGCATCTCCCAGGTTGTCTCTCAACGCGCGTTTCGGCAGACCACTGCCTTCTTCAGGAGTTCCACCTCCAAATAGTATGTTCTTATGGGGATAAGAAAATGTCTATCAAGAAACACGATTTTGCTTGGCTCCCATTAATATTCAGTTCTCTGAGCGTAAACTTATATAAAAGAGGTTCTAATTCCATGGATGAGCTGTTAATCCATTAGGCGTCTAGGTTTCTGCGAGCAAGTAAGTGCAGAATGCAGGCAGCTCGAGATCTGGTATCGATGTGCATGGAACGGCCCGTTACGGAAAAAGCCGACTCTACACAAAGCCACTGGCCCACGTAGCGGCTAATGGGCACACAATCAATCAATCAAATGATCTTTATTCGGATAATTTGAAAACATCCATAAAAGTACATACAAATGCATCACTCATCACTATACACATTAAAAATTACATCGAATGTGCAAAACAGCCACATAAGTGCAAATAGCAATGTTCAGATTATACAAGGATGGGCACATATCCAAGGACTTCCCACTGTCCCAAGGCACGCGTCAGGGCTGCCCGCTGTCGCCGTTATTGTTTGCGCTGGTGCTGGAAACCACTGGCGGCATGGATCAGGTGGGAGCCCCAGATACGCGGACTGCGATGGACAGCAGACTGGGAAGATCGTATATCGCTTTACGCGGATGACGTTCTGCTTTATTTGGCCTCACCCAGGCGCTCCATCCTGGTACTTCTCAATTTATGTGACCAATTTGGTCGTGCATCGGGCTATACTATCAATTGGTCCAAATCAATACTTTTTGTGCTCCGGGGCCCTGCCAACTTATGGCGAACAAAGCAAAAACCAAAGGAAATGATGGACGGAGTGTTGAACATTGCAAGCACTCACCCCCAGTCAACTGATCTGGGTTTAATCCATCACCGTTCTTTAGCCCACTCTGCCACCCCAGTTCAGTCATGGCCATATGCAAATCAGTCTGACCCTGTGCCTCATGGGAACAGTCCAGCCCGAACTGCCAAGCCATGTCTTCCCTGCAGTGTGTGGCGTGCAGCAGTGTGTGGCGTGCAGCAGTGTGTGGCGTGCAGCAGTGTTTCGTGTAGCAGTGTGAGGCATGCAGCACTGTGTGGCATGCAGTGGCGTGCAGCAGTGTGCGGCGTGCAGCAGTGTGCGGCGTGCAGCAGTGTCGTGCAGCATGCAGCAGTGAGTAATGCAGCAGTGTGCAGCAGTGTGTGGCATGCAGCAGTGTGCGGCGTGCAGCAGTGTGTGGCGTGCAGCAGTGTTTCGTGTAGCATTGCGCGGCGTGCAGCAGTGTGTGGCGTGCAGCAGTGTGTGGCGTGCAGCAGTGTGTGGCATGCAGCAGTGTGTGGCATGCAGCAGGGTTTCGTGTAGCAGTGTGCGGCGTGCAGCAGTGTGCTGCGTGCAGCAGTGTGTGGCGTGCAGCAGTGTGTGGCGTTGTCAAGACTTTGGCCACCACTACAACCTTAGCGATATGCAACTCATGGGCAAAACAAATTAAGTATCCGTGTAGAACACGGAGGTGTTTGGCACCCAAAATCCTGTTGAGAAGATGCATAACTATGATAAGAAACTCAGGTGAGGAAAATGGCCGCGCAGATGGGCACCGATCTAAAGCAGGTCGGCGGTATAGTGTTTCCCTTCACGCGACAGTTGGGATGCTCAAGGTGCGCATTCCACAAGGGAACTGCGCACTTCAACTGTAGTCTTCTGGGAGTGTGTAGCGTCTCCGTGAGGCGCAGAACTGTTTTATGTGTTTACCTCAGAAAAACAATTATACCTCAATTTTTGATTCATTACGCATGCGCAACGTGGGATTCAACTTCTCTGACAAGAAAATGCCGAAGAAAGAGAAACTTGTGCAGCGCATTTAGACTTCATGTTCCAGTTAGCGGTATTGTTCCAAACTTCCTAGAATACCTAAGGTAATCTCTTTTGGTAGCGCTTCATGTTCCAGATAACAATGTGGTGAATTCCCATCCTCACTGAGTACCAGCGTTAATGAAGATATGATGTAAAACTTTCTTGCCAGAAGCATATGGGTCAGAGACTTAAAGCATACTCAAGTTTTCAAGTTTATTTCAAACATCTGAAGAACCTAGTGGGTTTTATCATTCATTCCCAGAATAAAGTCACAGACAGTTGGATTAATAAGCTACTACTTGTAGCGAAGGTAATTTAGGAGGGGGCTAACTAAAATAGCACATATCCAGAGTGACTTAGTTTTAGGATTGTATTTACCAGAGCTGTTGTTTTCTTTTTCCCCCGAATGTAGATGCAGAATTAACCCACAAAAAATAAACACCAAAGAGAGAAGTTACAGCCTGGGGTTGACAGGGTAAATTTTAGTGTTGTTAGTGATACATCGAGCATAGGAAAGGTGTAGGCAGCATTTACATGTGTGTCTTTAAAATCCAGGTGCTGTCGAAGATCCACCCTGACGACCGTGTGAAGAACCAGCAACTTCCTGGGCTGTCTCTCTTGTTTTCTTATCCACTTCCCCTTTCCCCCCTGCTTTAGTCACTACCTCGAGTTGTTCTCAGGTGGCGCCTGAGGTGGCGGGCGTTGGGACCATCATCGGCTCCTGTGGATCCTTGGTACTCTGACAGGCGTGCAGCGGCATGCAGCAGTGTGTGGCGTGCAGCAGTGTGTGGCGTGCAGCAGTGTGTGGCGTGTAGCAGTGTGCGGCGTGCAGCAGTGTGCGGCGTGCAGCAGTGTGCGGCGTGCAGCAATGTGAGGCGTGCAGCAGTTTGAGGCGTGCAGCAGTGTGTGGCGTGCAGCAAAAAGCGGACATCAAAGGAAGGGTGGGAGGGAACGAGCATATGGGGTGTGAGTTATAATGAAAGTTAATTGTTGTAAGAGGGGATGCAGGAAGTGAGGCCGAGCGCGCGCTGGCGAAAGCAGTCTGCTGCTTTCAAGTCCGATGCCAGATGCCAGCTTCGCGCTTGAATGCCTCACATGCACTGGCCATAAACCGCATTCCTAAGGTCTTTTGCCCCTTACTAAATCTCTCTGAATGCGTGAGGCGGCGCACGCGCAGGAAGTAGCTGGTGGCAAATGGAATGCGTGTGGTTGTGCACGTAACCGCCACCCGATCCGCCTGGGAAGCCTTTGGGAGCATTTTCTGAAGCCCCTACATAAGTCTCGCTGAGCGATCGCTTACGCGATAGCCAGGCGAGACATAAAAAGGACAAAGAAATCGGACGGTCACATGTCAAACCATTTCTCCTCGCAGGAGGGAGTTAAACTGAACTGTTCCAATGTTAACGGACATGGTGGATAAAATGTCGTCATATTGATCTAACCGAACAACATACGTTTTCACCTTATGTTTTCAGTTTTTGTAATTTATAACAAATGTACATTGTTTGAGAAATGCTTAAATTTTACAACTAACGAAACGGCGTGGTTATTAACATCGTACGGGTGGGCGGGGTAATCTAGTGGAAGGAAGCTCCAATGTAATGTTTATCTATCAAGGTGAATTGTGGGTCTTGTAGTAAAATGGTTATCACCAGTTAATAAACAAGGGAGGAGTCATAGATGACGTGGTTAAAAGGATAGCAGGCGTTAGAGAGTAGATAGACGGTTCAACAAACTAGGAAAGAGGTCACTACATGCATTACAGGTATGAGGGGAGTTCTACAAAGTTGTTTTTGAGGGGCACCATAGAACCTAAGAATTAAATCAGTTTGGTTAACAGTCTAACGATTTCTCACGAATAGGTGTTCTGAAAAAAGGAGAAAAAGGAGGGAGAGTCATTTCTTTTGAGTGTTCTGTTGATTAGTTAGAGGGAAAACGCCGATTGAAGCATTTTTAAAAAAAATGAATGCATAATATGTGACCTTTCAGTTAGTATAAATCATTTCCGTTTAAACATACAGTTTAATGCTGCTATTTACATTTGTAGTGAATTCCTGACGAAGGGCGAAAATGGCCCGAAATGCATTGGAAATTATTCACTATCGAGGATGAATTATGTATAGTTCCTGCTTTAGAAGAAAAAGGTCCGGCTGGACATGTCTACTGCATTAGAATCATAATACAAATAATGGCTTTCATGTGACAAAATGAAATGGAATAATCTATTGAAAACACTGGAATAATTTGAATAAAGGAAAAACAATGGATTTAATTGTGGTATATTGATTGTAACGGGCAACAAAAGCAGTGCTTCTGAGGATACTCCCATAATCTCATAAGGGAGGAATAGCCACGTTCGAGCACCTCCGGGCGCAATACGACCTGGCACCCTCTGAATGCTTTAGATACCTGCAGATCAGACATGCGCTGCAGGCGGCGCTACCACCCGGCACTGAGGTCCCTGAAGCCACCCCCTTAGAGGATAGGCTGTTGACAGACTGCATGTATAAACGAGCTACCTCTTTCACATATCGAAAAATAGTGAACAATCTCCCGGACCCTCACGGGGCACTCAGGGCAAAATGGTCACGAGATGTGGGCGATTTTGACGACTATGAATGGCGGAAGGCGCTTGCCTCACCACGGGAGGTGTGGATACCGTCCAG
The DNA here is from genome assembly GCF_964204655.1 of Triturus cristatus. Lineage (NCBI taxonomy): Eukaryota > Metazoa > Chordata > Amphibia > Caudata > Salamandridae > Triturus > Triturus cristatus. Next base: position 670,223,258 of record NC_140592.1, on the reverse strand, counting down.
ACTTGAACTAGTGCAACTAAAAATCTTACATAGAACTTATTACACTAGATATATCCTGCACACAATAGGGTCGGCACCACACTCGTACTACCTGAGACGCTGTGGGGAGGAGGGTACTTTCCTTCATACCTTGTGGGAATGTCCCAAGATAATGGAATAGTGGGTAAAAGTGAAGAGGACTATGTCACAGGTGGTGGAGATATCGCTGGCGCCCGAACCTAGGAGATGCATTTTAAATGTGTGGGAGCCGAACGATCTTACACGCCCAGCACAGGAATGGGTAACAATGGGGATAATGGTGGCAAAGCGTAACATCGCACAAAAATTGGGTGCGAGAGAGACGCCGTCGCTTGCCGCCTGGTGTGGGGATCTTGATATGGCCATGGTGGCAGAGAAAGCAGTGTTTATAAATCGTGGCTGCCCGAGGAAATGGAACAAGGTCTGGAATAAGTACAGGGGATACATTTGTGAACCCCCGACATAAGAGTGGAGGAGGACTCGGACACTGAAAACGGAGGGGAGCTGTAAATGTAATGTGAAGACTGTTTTCATTTTATCGAGATGTTTATGATTCTGTATCACCAAGTGCCATAATTTTCAACAATGCAAAGGTAATGGTTATAAGTATTTGGTTAAAGTATCAGAATTGTCTATGCCTTGAATATGAAAATAATAAAAAAAGTTTTTAAAAAAACAAAAAACGACATCTGCGAAGCCGTCCCACTTCAAGGGTTGGACAGCTCAGCCCCCAGCATCCTGACAACCGACGCCAGCGAGAAGGGATTGGGAGCAGTCCTGTCGCAACGCACCACGGACGGCACAGAAGTCACCATTGGCTTAGCGTCCCGCTCCCAACAAAGAGAAGTATAGCGTCATAGAGAAAGAGATGCTGGCTGCCATCTAGGCCATGGAGAAATTCCGACAATATCTCTGGGGCTCCAAGTTTACGCTCCGCACGGACCACAAGCCGCTGATCAAAGTCCCCACGCCCAGCGGGAATGCCAAAGCCACCCCGCGCATCGCCAAAATGAAGCTCCGGCTCCTAGATTTCCTCTACGACGTGGAATTCCTGCCAGGCCACAAGAACAAAGTAGCCGATTTTCTCAGCCGTGTGGACGCAATGGAAGACGCTCCACACTCTGACCATTGGGATGAGTACCAAGTGGCGCTCACAGCAGATCAAGACACCACCATTGGTGCGCAAGATTGGAAGACAGCCTACATACTGGACCCAGATGTCTTCCAAAGTGAAGACCTTCATCACTCAGGGCTGGCCCGAGAAGAAGCACATGAAGGGCGATCTCAGGAAGTACTGGGAGGTGCGCGAGGAATTATCCCTCAGCGATGATGCCACGTTCCTCCTCAGGGGAGACATGATCGTTCCCCCGAAGGACGTGCTGGACCGCCTCCTCACCATATTGCACAGAGGCCATCTAGGCATCGTCAAATCCAAACTCAGAGTGAAACAGTCGTACTGGTGACCGGCAGTGGACAACGCAGTGGAAAGATTTGTGCGAGCCTGCCAACATTGCGCCGACACTGACAAAGCACACACAATGCTGAGACCCCTGATGGGGGAATTCAACGTGCCCTCAAACCCATGGGAAGAATTGTCAGTGGACATCCTGGGCCCCATCCTGGACTCGTGGGGCGTACCCAAATATGTGATAGTCCTCATCAACAGATACTCTAAATGGCCGGACGTGGAAATCTGTGACAAAGTTGACACCGATGCCGTCATCATCTTCTTGACAAACTCATTCTTATGGGAAGGAATTTCAAGAGTCCTCACAAGCGACAATGGCCCCCAGATCACCTCGGAAAAGTGGATAGCCTTCCTTCGGAGAAACGGCATCAGGAACAAACACACGCCAGTGTATCACCCCTCTGGCAACGGCCAAGCAGAATGGTTCAACCGAGTCCTCATGGGCTCAGTCCAGGCAGCCATCAGCATGGGCAACAACTGGGAGACGGAAATCAGAGACTGTAACGCTGACCAGTCCTCAGGATCGGTTTGATGAATGAGAGGTCCACCTCTTGATCTAACCAAGCCTTCAAGCCGTGATGGCACAGGTCATCGGAAGGATCAAGTGGGGGAAGGAAAGGAAGGGAACAGCGGGGAAGGAGATCTGAAATAAGAAGAAATAGAACAGACAATGGTAAACATCACCTTCATAAACACATGTTATACGAAAGCCAGGTCTCTAAGCCAAGCCAGGTACGGAACCCCCTGTACCTGCAAAGAAAAAGAATCATCCATGTAGTGCTTGCGATAGAAACAAAAGTAGAGGGGGTGGCTTCTGTGAGGGTGACTTGTTTTGGGTATTTCTGCAGGAACGAGAGAAAGAACAATCAACATGCACGCACAATCCCACTCTCTTTCTTTTCGTATCTCCCTTTATACTCAGGGATGGAGTTCTAGCCAAGCACCTACCCTTCTCTAGACTCCACCGTTCCTCACAGGGATAGAGCGTAGACCTCTACCACTCATGCCAACCCCTGTTAAAGATAGAGCCAGAGATAATACCATTAACAACACTGTGGATATGTTACGTCACATAACACAGCAAGCCACATGCATTCAGTCACTTAGCTCATCCCCTCAATCGCTACTTTGCTTTGTAGCGTAACCGTCTGTGATCCAGACAACCTTGGCAGTGTTTGTATCCAGTGTAATGACTCTTACACGGACTTCGGCTGGACCATAGTACCTAGAAACACTCTTTGTAGGGAGGACGCCCCCAGGACTTATAGTGGCAGCGCACCCCCGCCGGCCTACAATGCAGGCCGATCACATCCTGAGCGCCAGTAGCGCTGACCCCCAGTGAACGTCTCTCACCCCCGCTGGCCGAAAATGCAGGCCGATCAAATCCAGAATGCAAGTAGAGCGGTAAACCAAGGAACGCCAACCTCCGCACGAGCTGCCGCTCACCAACGGAGGTTGGCACAAGGACAAGAACAAGCAGCAGTGCAAGCACCCTTACCGGACCAGGATTTCTAGAACTGTAACTGTAACGGACGAAAGTACCTCGAAGCTGAGAATTTCCGACAGCGTCCCGGGACTCAACTTCCTGCTTTATGCGTCTTCTCGCGACGTCGAGCGTGATGCGCTGGGCATCTTGGGTAGTGTAGTTCGTGGGAGCGCGGCGGCCGGCCGGTGACGTTTCTTTGTTTCTACTGACGTGCGCTCGCCGGGATGTAGTCATGACAGTACATCCCTCCCCAAACAAGAGCGCACCTAAGGACCGGGTTTTAAAGGATTGGCACGGTGAAAGGCAGCCACCAAACGGGGAGCATGAATGCCCAACGCAGGCTCCCACGAATTCTCTTCCGGGCCGTAACCTTTCCAAGCCACCAAATACCACAAGTTCCGACGGCGCAATCGAGAGTCCAACACCCTCTGCACTTCGTATTCAACTTTGCTCTCCACCATAACCGGCGGAGGCTGCTTCAGGATTCGGGCAGTGGAAGGTTTCAATAAGGACACGTGAAATACCGGATGGATGCGCAGGTGCGATGGGAGTTTCAATTTCACCGCCACCGGACTTATGCGTTTCACAATCCGGTAAGGCCCAATGAATCGGGGGTTGAACACGCTGTGTTTCCGAAAGCATATATTCCTGGTGGATAACCAAACCGCATCTCCCGCACAATACAAAGGCCCCTGCCGTCGGTGTTTGTCCGCCGCGGCCTTATAACGCAACTTAACCACCTGGAGATGCACTTGCGCCTTGGTTAGAGTCTCCCGTATATGGGCCACCCTCTTGGACACTTCCGGGAGGGTGTGATCCATCGTCGGATGAACGAAAGGGAGAAACAGTGGATGGTGCCCATAGTTGCAATAGAAAGGGGAAGAGGCAGTAGAACTGTGCGTGGCGTTATTATAGGCGATCTCAGCAAGCCACAAACAATCCACCCAGTTGTTCAAACTAACGTCAACGTAACAACGGAGATACTGCTTAAGCGTTTGGTTGAGGCGCTCCGTTTGGCCGTCAGTTTGAGGGTGGAAGCTGGTGGATAGAGCAGTGCTGATATGCAGGGAGGAGCACCATTTCCTCCAAAACTGGGCCGTAAATTGCGACCCCCTATCGGATACAATCACACTTGGCAATCCGTACAACCGCACCACGTTCACCATCAGTAACCCTGCTAATTGGCCAGCAGTAGGCACCTGTTTGCAGGCAATGAAGTGCCCCATTTTGGTCAAGTAGTCAATAACCACCAGTATGGTTGTGCACCCCTGATCCCTGGCCAACGCGACTATAAAATCTAAGGAAATGTTGTCCCATGGCTTGGTAGGGGTTGGAAGGGGTTGAAGCAAACCCTGTGGGTGTCTATGGTCCGATTTCATCGTGGCACACGGGGCACAGGAGGACACCCAGTCCGTAACATCCGCCCTCAACGGCGGCCACCAGAACAGACGGGCAATGTGTTCTCTAGTTTTCTCCACCCCAAGATGTCCAGCGCTGGGGGACATGTGACACCACATGAACACTTGTTTTCTCAACCGTACCGTAGGGATCAACAGACGAATATTACGCATGGGGAACCCCCCATGGAGATGCCATTCCGGGTGATATCGAAGCCAGGTTTTCCAGCCGACCGTCGTCTTCCCTCTCTGAATGTCTGTGAGGAAGGCGTCCGGTTGTATGGCGCCTATCACTTGTCCCTTAGCTATGATACTGTTCACCAGAGCCCCCTCCGGTTTCTTGGCAAAGGACTGGCGCGTGAGAGCGTCAGCCTTCCTGTTCTCTGCTCCGGGCCGGTAGGTGATGACGAAATGGAAGCCGGAGAAAAACAACATCCAATGAAGCTGTCGGGGGGTGAGATGTCTGGCTGCGGTCATGAATTGCAAATTCCTGTGGTCGGTATATACCGTTACCACATGTCTGGCTCCCATAAGGAAATGTCTCCATTCCACAAAAGCCACCTTAATGGCCAGGAGCTCCTTTTCGGCTATCGGGTAGTTCTTTTCGGCCGCATTGAGTTTCCTGGACATGTATGCCACCGAGTGGAGCTGAACGGTGGTGGTATGTCTCTGTGATAAAACGGCTCCTACGGCCTCGTCTGAAGCATCGGCCTCAACGATATAGGGTTTCTCAGGGTCCGGGTGCGAGAGGATGGGCGCGGTAATGAACGCCATCTTTAAAGCTACAAAGGCCCGCTGAGCGGTCTCGTCCCAAGTAAACTTCTGCGATTTCCTCAACAAATGGGTTAGTGGAGCGACCAATTTGGAGAAGCGATAGATAAACCTCCGATAAAAGTTGGCAAAGCCGATGAAACACTGTACTTCACGAACGTTTTGGGGAGGTGGCCAATTCTTCACTGCTGTGACCTTTCGTTCCGCCATCTCCTGGCCCGTTGGGCTTAGTATAACCCCCAGGAATTCTACAGTATGGATGTGAAAGTCGCACTTGCTCAACTTGCAGAAGAGGTTGTGCTCTTGTAATATACCAAGCACCATTTTCACATGTTGGACGTGTGATTCCTCATCATCGGAATATACCAGAATATCGTCTATGTAAACCACTACGTAGCGGTCCAAGATGTGCCGTAGGACGTCATTTAGGAAATATTGGAACGTCGCGGGGGCATTACATAGCCCGAACGGCATCACTACATATTCAAACAACCCATAGCGGGTCTTGAATGCGGTCTTCCATTCATCGCCATGTCTCATGCGAACCAGGTGGTATGCTCCTTTAAGGTCAAGCTTGGTAAAGATAGTCGCCTTTTTGACTTGTTCCAATAATACACTGATCAGAGGCAATGGGTACCGATTTTTCACGGTGATGGCGTTCAAGGCCCTATAGTCCACACAGGCACGCAACTCACCATTGGCCTTCAGAATGAAGAACAGAGGGGAAGCGGCAGGGGATTTGGACGGGCGGATGAAGCCCAATCCCAGGAGTTTATCCAAATATTCCCTTAGATACTGAGTTTCGGGTTCCGTCAGGGCGTAAATCCGACCACTCGGAACCACTGCCCCTGGAACAAGGTCTATCTGACAATCATATTGTCTGTGGGGTGGCAACTCTTCTGCTTGAACTTCACTGAACACCTGTTCGTACTGTTGATAGACCTCTGGAAGCTGGACGTTCTTTTCTGCGGCAGTGGCGATTATTGAGCCCTGAGCCAAGGCTAGGGCGGGTTCCTCAGGGATGTTGTGGCAGTGTTTGAGGCAGTACAAGGAGGACATGTGCACTGTTTTTGCTACCCAATCGATCTCGGGGTTGTGTCTCTGCAACCAGGGCAACCCAAATAGGATCCCTTACTGTGGAGCGTGGATGATACTGAAAGTGACATGCTCTTTATGTGATTCCCCATAGAAGACCTCTATGCTTTTGGTATTAAACCCAATAGGACCTGTACACAGTCTTCTGCCGTCAACTGCATATACTTCTTCGGGAGTGTCCTTGGGCACCAGACGTATACCCTTACGTTGTGCTTCACCCATGTCCATGAAAATGCCCGTAGCACCAGAGTCCACCATAGCAGACATCGGGATCCTATCGGACGCTACTCTCAACTCTACCTGAATCACTAAATGGCCCCTAGATATCGTGTCTCCTCCGGCCACAGAAGGGATGTAAGCCTGACTCCAAGAAACCCCTTCAACTTTCTTCGAGTCAACTAGTTTTCCGAGGCCGCCTCCACGGTGACTGTGGCTACTCGGGGGTTGCGAAATCGGCTGCTCTTAGGCTTCACAGGACACTCCCTAACGAAGTGTCCTCGTTTGCCACAATATAAACAAAGACCCTGCTTGCGGCGGGCTTCTTTTTCAGTGGAGGTCAAAGCTGCTCTTACAGCCCCGATGTCCATGGGTTCGGCGGCTGATGAAGGGCTCATATGGGTGGCCTTCTGTCTTTCATAAGTCTGCGGGTATCTCTCTTTATCTTTCCGCACCCCCTTTCTTTCGCTCAGCCGATGGTCTAACCGTAGCGCCAGGTTAATCAACTCCTCACATGAGGTAGGCTGAGGATCTATCTGGGCTATGACATCTTTAAGATCTTCCCTTAGCCCCTGGTGAAACAGGGCGGCCTGCTTGCTCTCTGGCCACTTGGTCTCGGCCACCAGTCTTCGAAAAGCATTTAGATAGACTACTAATTCCTTATCGCCCTGCCTTAGTTCTAGCAACTCTCTATCTGCCGTATAGGAGTCTGCCCGTCTATCGAATATCCTCAGGAATTCTACTCTGAAAGCTTCCCAGTCGTGTAAGAGAGGGTCGTCACGGTTCACTAACGGCACTGCCCATTGAGCTGCGTCCCCGGCTAGGTAGGAAATAGGAAATGCAACCTTCGCCTGATTCGTGGGGAATGATTTGGGTTTGCATGAAAAGTGAAGCATCACCTGTGTGAGAAACACCTGCACTATGTCAGAACCCCCATGGTACCTTTCTGGGGAGGCTAAAGGTATAGATACAGGCATCTCCACCACCACCAATACGGTAGGGCCTGCCACCGGGCCTACATTAAACGGGTTTCGCTGTATGCTGTCCAGCCTCGCTCTTAAATCGGCTGCCTCCTGTCTTGAGGCAGCTAATTCTCCCTGGATGGTAGCCAAGACTGCTATCACATCTTCAAGAGTGGCCATGCTCAACACAACCCGACCGGGAGGACCGAATTTCGTGGGTCGGAAATTCTGTAACGCTGACCAGTCCTCAGGATCGGTTTGATGAATGAGAGGTCCACCTCTTGATCTAACCAAGCCTTCAAGCCGTGGTGGCACAGGTCATCGGAAGGATCAAGTGGGGGGAAGGAAAGGAAGGGAACAGCAGGGAAGGAGATCTGAAATGAGAAGAAATAGAACAGACAATGGTAAACATCACCTTCATAAACACATGTTATACGAAAGCCAGGTCTCTAAGCCAAGCAAGGTACGGAACCCCCTGTACCTGCAAAGAAAAAGAATCATCCATGTAGTGCTTGCGATAGAAACAAAAGTAGAGGGGGTGGCTTCTGTGAGGGTGACTTGTTTTGGGTATTTCTGCAGGAACGAGAGAAAGAACAATCAACATGCACGCACAATCCCACTCTCTTTCTTTTTGTATCTCCCTTTATACTCAGGCATGGAGTTCTAGCCAAGCACCTACCCTTCTCTAGACTCCACCGTTCCTCACAGGGATAGAGCGTAGACCTCTACCACTCATGCCAACCCCTGTTAAAGATAGAGCCAGAGATAATACCATTAACAACACTGTGGATATGTTACGTCACATAACACAGCAAGCCACATGCATTCAGTCACTTAGCTCATCCCCTCAATCGCTACTTTGCTTTGTAGCGTAACCGTCTGTGATCCAGACAACCTTGGCAGTGTGTGTATCCAGTGTAATGACTCTTACACGGACTTCGGCTGGACCATAGTACCTAGAAACACTCTTTGTAGGGGAGACGCCCCCAGGACTTATAGTGGCAGCGCACCCCCACTGGCCGACAATGCAGGCCGATCACATCCGGAGTGCCAGTAGCGCTGACCCCCAGTGAAAGTCTCTCACCCCCGCCGGGCGAAAATGCAGGCGGATCAAATCCAGAATGCAAGTAGGGCGGTAAACCAAGGAACGCCAGCCTCCGCACGAGCAGCCGCTCACCAACGGAGGTTGGCACAAGGACAAGAACAAGCAGCGTTGCAAGCACCCTTACCGGACCAGGATTTCTAGAACTGGAACTGGAACTGTAACGGACGAAAATACCTCGAAGCTGAGAATTTCCGACAGCGTCCCTGGACTCAACTTCCTGCTTTATGCGTCTTCTCGCGACGTCGAGCGTGACGCGCAGGGCATCCTGGGTAGTGTAGTTCGTGGCAGCGCGGCGGACAGCCGGTGACGTTTCTTTGATTCTACTGACGTGCGCTCACCGGGATTTAGTCATGACAGAAACACTGTGTGGGCCTATCGCATTACTCCCATCCTCACAGGGTACAGCCCGTTCCGGATCTTGCGTGGAAGGGAGCCGTTTACAAGAGACAACCTGGCATGGATGGACTTGAAGCTTCAAACCCGCTGCTCACCTGCGGTGGTTATAAGCAACATACAGAAAGCTAAAAAGATATACAAGGACAATTACGACAGGACGCATGGAGTATGAGCTGTCTCCTTAGCCCGAGGGAACTGGGTAAGAGTGAAATTGGGCCACTTCGGCAAAAAAGGGTACAGCAAATTCAGCCCACCCCTACAAGTCCGTGAACTGTATTCCCGCTCAGCACTATTGATAGACGGCAAAGTGCAACAAGTTCCTACAGTGGCAGGCTAATGGATCCCCCTCCACGGCACGTTCTCAAGGGATGACTGTGGATCTGGACAACGACGTAGCTACCAACAGCTCTGAGTCTGGCGGCCCGAAAGGAGGGACAGGGGGGACAGGGGGCAGCACCGAGAAAGAAACAACGCCGCCGTAGCACAGCACACACCGCCCCAAGCGCCCGCTCACACGGACATACCAGAGATAAGGCGAGGGGCATTCACCTCACACAACGACTGCCAGGAGAGATAAACACACGAGGAGCACCCGCACAGGTAGAAGAGTGGTGCGACCAAGAAAATACAATGACTTTACCACATAGAACTCTTAGGGTGCCTAAACCACCTATACCCGTAGCAACCGCCAGAAGGGGCATATATCTCTCTCTCTCTCTCTGTCTCTCTATCTCTCTCTTCCCCACCCTCTCTCTCTCTCTCGCGCTCTCTCACGCTCTCTCTCTCTCTCTCTCTCTCTTCCCCGCCCTCTCTCTCTTCCCCGCCCTCTCTGCTCCACTCTGAGCGGACAAAGCAGATATACGGGGCTCCTCCGGTGAGGGGTCACCACGCAGAGACCATGTGCAGAAGTGCTTACACGCACAACCCATCGTTTATGCAGTTCAGGTAGTTTGGACACTTGTTCTTAGGCCTTTTGTATGGTTGTTAAAGGGGGAAGATATGTGGTGTAGCAGTCTAGTACTCAGCACCTACGTGACCTGCGCTGTGCCTCATGGGAACTCAAGAGGCGGTGCAGAATGTAAGGGGACATTGCTATGCATGCATGCTTGCTCTCCCTCTGGAATAAAGTAGTTTACTTACACCCTCCAGCGGCCTTGTCGTCTCTTCCCGGGGGCATACTTTCAACTCCACACATACCAGGCGCGCAACACCCATTGGACTCACAGGGCTTCAGCCCCCCCCGTCGTGTGTGGCAGCCCGGGCTGAGACACCTTCCCGGGCAAAAAAGCAGCCGCACCCGAGCACTTCACAGGTCTTTAAAAGACCATTTGCATGTTAATGAGGCCTTGCTGTTGTTTCACCCCCTCTAAGAGCCCCTGCAGCTCCACTCTGCCTATTGCTTAAAGTTCAGCCCCCCCGAAATTTTTGCTCAGCCCCCCCCCGAAATTTTTGCTCAGCCCCCCCCGAAATTTGGCTCTAGTTGCGCCTCTGACACATACCACCCAGAACTGGAAAGTTTGGGTGTGCAGAATGCAGAAAACCAAAATCTAAATTCTGAGAATTCTGTATCCCTCCCAAACCACCCAGTGTGGTTGAAGTATTGTGTGTGAGTATTATTTTTTAAATTTGATAATGTTGCATGTGTCATAGGCCTTTATGGGTGTTAACATAGTTGCTATTTATCTGCACTGAAAGGGTTCGATTGTACTAAGCTTAGATGCATACTAAACAGCTGATGTTTCTTAGCTTCATTTTTGTGCAACCTAACACATTGTATTCCGTGAATTTTTGCATATTGTCTGCTGCTTATGTTATAATAGTCAGAGAAGTATTGTTTTTATTCTCTGCTTCACAGTAGCAAGAAATCTTCTCGATCATTGACATTGTGAAAGGTTTGCGTCGGCTGAACGAGAAGAATACAACATAGGTTCCATATAATAAACTGATGTTCTGTGTAACAAGTGCAGGATCCGACTGGGAATGGGTCCATCCACTTACTCTTACTGCATGAGGAGGTTGTAACAGACCCCAGCAATTCGGGTGGGCCAAGCATTTTGACCTGGGACAGTTGATGGGCAGAGATGCTGAAAATGAATTTCTGATTTGAGACCTATTAACATAACAGGGCCCGGGGGTGGTTTACAGGACTTTGCAAATTCTATGATAGACTAATGCATCAATCAGGCTGCGGGGCAGCTAAATATTTTAAAGTTAGGGAATACACTACTACGTTAGGAAATGTGATTAACAATGTTTGGGTTGTATCCAGCTTTCACCCTAATTTCATTTTTGATGGCTAAGTTAATTATTATGATGATCATTCGTATTCATCTATTTTTTATGAGGATAGCCTATAATAAATTACAATACATTACAATTATACAATGACAATATATATGTGTGCATACTAGTGGTTTGGGTGTGGCTCTGCTGATTGCAAATCTAAAAGATTCTCTGAGAGGTTTGTCTAACTTCTGACACACCCTCTCCACACCCTCTCCTCCAGGGCATAACAGAAATCGCAAATGTGTATACACACGTGCGGCCACAACACAAACACATGCATCCAAATAGACCCTGAACGCCATCTACAAATAGACGCTATTGGGTAAACTTTGATTGTTTTTTAACATGACATCATAAGTCTCCAAACAACTTTATCTAAAGAAAGAATACTGTTTTAGTCATTTTAATAATTTTAAGAAGAGCTTAGAAGATACATCTACAACCTAGCTTGTATACAGATTCTATCCGCATGCTCTGCAGAATAGTAACTTGTAGAATGCTATAACGTAACAGATTCTTTGCATATTATGAATGGGACACAGTTGATGTTTTTTGGAGGTGGATGAGGTGATTAGAAAATAAACTTACTTTATCACTAGATCCCTGTCTGGAAGTCAATCAATGGAAAACCCCAACGATTTTACACTAGCCACGAGCTTGGTAAAAGGATACCAAGAGGGTATACACAAGAAATTTCTAAGAAAACTTTCAGTGACACCTCAACACGGAGGTATGGATAAGAAATAGTTCTTGAAAATAACTTGACTGTTATAGGATTGAAAGAACTGTTCCAGCAACACCGTATATTGTGTTCATTGGCTATGCATATGAGATTATTTTAATAAGGCGCAAGACTGAACTGCATTGTAACAGTTAAGAAGGATATTAGACAATTAAGCGGGTATTGACTACCCACTGAGAAACATATCACCAGCAAGTGTGAAATACTTCTCAAGTAACATAGAGAAGTAGATGGCTGCTGCTATATATTTGTATATGAGTTACAAGTGTTTTCTTGAAACACAATATCAATAATCCAAAGATGCATTAGTGTGAACTCTCCATGTGGATCTTCGTGACGTACTGCTGCTAGGCTCTACAGTGTCAAGGTGGAGGACACCATCATCTCATCCACTTCACCAGCAGCAAATTGGAATATGAGTAGCAAATGTAGATTTTCAGCAGCTTGGTGTTCAGAAAAGCTGGTCTTATTAAAGACATGGATGCTAATGTTATTGCATTACTTCTTTAATGCTCTACACACCTCAGCCCCTTTAAATAAATTGAACTTTACATCTTAGAATTCCAACACTATAAAACAGCAGAACACTCCTTTCTAGTCTTTCTTTTGCCATCTATATTTAACTTAAACATAGTATAAACATGTCCTTAACTCCAACATAAGAGAATCAGAAAGCTTTTGAATCCATAACTCCTCCATGAATCGTCATCCTTCCCATCCAGTCCATCATTGTTGATTTTGAGCTGAAATTTAAAATACATCATTAAACAAAACGGGCTGGGTTCAGGGCGGGAATAATATTAGCCTCCATGGGGCCTATGCATCAACAATGCCATTTGCGATTCCTTATTAGCGAAAAATAAGGAATCGCTAATAAGGAATAGCAAAAGGCTATGCATGTAGGAATCGCTATTCAAATAGCGATTCCTTAATATTCCTTATTACCGAATCGGTAATACCGAATCGGTAATAAGGAATACCTACCCATTCATTCCTATGGGCTTGGAGGCCCATAGGAATGAATGTAAAGCCAGTCTGTATTAGCGATTCGGTATTACCGAATTGCTAATAGCGGGAGCACTTTCAAGGGTGCCAGGGTGTCAAAAGGACACCCTGTTGCACCCCTGAAAATGATATGTGCACATATGTTGCACACACACATGCTCTAAGGGCATGTGTGTGCGCAACATGAAACTTTGAAAAATGCACAAAAGTGCATTTTTCAAAGTTTTTGCAAATTACCATGCAGTTCATCTTCATGGTAATTTGCTCCCCCTATTAGCGAAATCGCTAATTTTTTAACTTTGATGCATTGCATTTAAGGAATCTCACTTTGGGATTCCTTAAATGCAATCGCTATTTAAGGAATCGGTATTTAAGGAATCCCTATTTAAAGAATCGCTATTTAAGGATTCCTTAAATAGCGATTTCTGCTTTTGGGTTGATGCATTGGGATTGGGTATTTTTTACTTGATACCGGGAGCTATTACCGAATCGGTATTTTACCGACTGGATTTTGGGTTGATGCATGAGGCTGCATGTCTTTAATAAAATCCAGATTTTCTGAACACCAAGCTGATGAAAATCTACATTTTATGGCAAGAACAGAAGCTAATATTATTGCAAGTTTAAATTCTTTCTACAAGTAACAAAGCAGCACAATCTACAGGTTTAAAATACATATTTCTGAATACCTCATCCCTTGACAAATCCACACACCTCAATATATCTTGCAAAACACCTTCCAGAGAAAAAGCCTTAGATGCAGACGCTCCTTTCACAGAATGAGCTCCAAAAAGGCTCACATCCACACCTGCACATCTCATAACTTCCTTCAGCCAACAAGGCAAAGAGGGTGAAGATACTGCCTTAAACGGGGATCTAAAAGAAATAAGCATCTGATTTTCACCTCTCACTCTTAGGACAGATGAGTTCCTCTCATACTCTTTTACTCCTCTTACCACACATAAATTCTGCCTCTCAAAAAATAAGGGTAAAATATTGAAAAATAATTTGTTTTTGTTCTCCTACTCAAATGAAAACAAACCCCCGCAGGTGAAAAAATCCTACTTGACACATCCAAAGCTCTTACATCCGATACTCTTCTAAAAGAAATCAAACACAGCAACATGGTTACCTTTAGTAACAACATGTGTAAACGTAGACATTCATAGCTGTCTAAACTTTCTAAATACTGCAATACTCTAGATACATCCCAAACTGAATTATATCCAGTCACTGGTGGTTTAGAAATTCTTATAATTCTCAACAACCTTCTAACTAAAACATCTTGTCCCACCGTAATTCCATTCACAAACACATGTCCTGCCGCTATCACAGATCTATAACAATTAACAGTCCCTTCTCAAATAAACTTGATAAATAGTTTACTACTTCAACTACATCAACCAGAAAAGGATCAGATTCCCTCTCCATGCACCAACATAACCATTTTTGCCATGCCAATCTGTTGGACCCGGCCTCGTAGAATGGCCCTCCGTGCCCCCGCACCACCGAAACCTGGTACCTACAGCCCAAGCACACGGCCCAGCCGAACCTCCCCACCAGGACACACGCACCGACCCGGACATCCCCGTCCCTGGCCTCTCTCCTTTCGGCCACCCCGGGCCCGCGTGCCCACTTCATGCACCAAGATGGCCGCCCGGCCCCAGCGCGACCCGGGCCTAGAGGCGCCACTCCGGCTGGAGGACATCACGCTTCCAGGGGATGAGAGAGGGAGGAGCAGTTTCTATCGCACCTCTGAACTCCCCCGGGACGATGGGTTTCGATCGGCCCTCCGGCCTCCCTGAGGGCTGGCTCCATGCCTGCTGGGTGTCTGGGACTCCTCCCGACCCGGCCCTGAAAGGATCAAAAGACAATAGCAGGAAATCCCGACAAGCGACCCCCAGGTGACAAGACCCCTGCCTGCACAGACTCCGGACATCAAAGAGGGGTCGACCTATAACAAGGGGTGCTCTGGGTCTGTCCGAGAGATTCGACGCTGGAACAACGAGAGCCTGCCGACGTGGTCGCGGCTCCTGGAACTTGGACCCACCTGAGCCCTGCTGAGTGACTCGCGGCTCCCTGAAGATCGTAAGACCTCCGAACTTGTACCTGAGCCCTGCTGAGTGACTCGCGGCTCCCTGAAGATCGTAAGACCTCCGAACTTGTACCTGAGCCCTGCTGAGTGACTCGCGGCTCCCTGAAGATCGTAAGACCTCCGAACTTGTACCTGAGCCCTGCTGAGTGACTCGCGGCTCCCTGAAGATCGTAAGACCTCCGAGCCTGTACCTGAGCCCGCTGAGTGACTCGCGGCTCCAACCGACTCTCACGGTCCCGCCGGACCCCGACTACAACATCGTATCCCCCAGCTCGAGGATTGTGAGCTGTGCGCCGGATACGTCCCTGCTTGAACCTTTACCAGAGACTGTCCCGCTACCCCCTACCCCTTCCGAGACTCTTGAGCCCGTGCTCACCTTGTACATATTTGCAGTGATAACCTACTTGATAAAGATTGTTTTCTCAGAATACCCGGTGTGGTCACTCTGTGTCGTGTGGTGCCAGAAGTACGATCCTAGATACGAGATTCCTCCCCCTGGGGAATCTCCCGCCAGTGCCCGGCTACGATACCTTGAGGGTGGGACTCAGGGTAGTCAGGACCCCTTCCAGGCTCCTCTGAGGTCGCCGTCTAACATTGGTGGCAAGCGACGGGATTCGGGCCCATCACCTAGAGATCGTACCGTGAACAACGGAAGCACTACAGACAAAGATGGCAGAAGGAAGCGCCGTGAGCCCCGCAGAAACCAGCGCCAACAGGGTGTTCCAGGTGGAGCAGCTAGAAGAATACACACACAAGGAGCTAAAGCAATTTTGCAAAGAACTTAAAATCGCTACCACTGGTCTCAACACTAAAGAGGATTTGCAGAAGGCACTGAAAACTTGGGTGGAGACCGGGGCCTCCCGCCCGGAAGGCACGGGGGAGCGCCCCGACGAAGCCGAACCCCCCCAAAGTGGAAGCAGTAGCAATCAGGTGCGAGGCATCGTACCAGACGGGGGCCTATCCCCGGAAGAGCTCGCGGACAGAGAGAGAAGCCGCAATCATGAAATCGAGTTAGCCAAACTCAAAATCGAGGGCGAATTGAAGTTAGCGGAAAAAAAGCTAGCAGTAGAGCAAATGCGTGTACAAGGCGAACTAGAATAAAAGAAGCTCCAACGGGAGCACGAAGGAAGGAAGCTCCAACTAGAGCACGAACGCAGCTTGAAAGAAATCGAGCTCAAGGCCAGAAGCGAGGAAGGAAGGCCCCCGGGAAAAAGAGAGACGGCCTCCCCAGCGGAACAGAAGGTCCACATCCCCAAGGATGTGGTCAAGGAATATTATAAAAACGATGACATTCAGCAATGGTTCAGGGCCTACGAGGTCGCCATGACCTCCCATCGGATCCCGCAGAAGGACTGGGGGGCGGGGTTGTGGGGGCGGTTTCTGAGCGAAGGAAGGGACACCCTGCTCGACCTACCCCTCTCCCTGCAGACCTCCTACAGCCACATGAAAGAGGCTCTACTCACAAGATACGGCCTCACCCCAGAAATGTACCGTCAGCGATTCCGGGACTGCCGGAAGATCCCGGGCACCACCTGGGTGGAGTATGTAAACTTTTTCAGTCGGGCCTTCGATGGGTGGATCAAGGGCAGCAAAGTCACCACCCTTGCCGAACTCACTGACCTCATGTTGTGGGAACATCCGGCTGTGAACTGCTTCATAGAACTACGTCAGCATCTGCTTGACAGCAAGCTCACAGATCCCCGGAAGCTGGCTGTGGAGGCCGACCGCTGGACCAACACCCGGGTCTACCGGGGCATGGTAGGAGAGTACCCCCGAGCCGGTCAGGGACCACCCCGCCAGAGAGGGGGAGGGAACCAGGGAGGGCCGAGAGAGTCCCAGCCTAGCCCCCCGAAGACACAACCTCCACCTTTCCCGGCGCCCCCCCCACCGGTGACAGGGCCCCCTGGGAGACGGGGACACCGGGTGACCGTCACATGTTTCCGTTGCCAGAAACCCGGGCACTACGCCAATGACCCAGAGTGCCCCATGGCCACCCAAGTCTCCCCTACCACCCCTGCGAGACAGATAGCCAACGTAGCTCTGGGGGAGGAGGTTGAGGAAGCCGAGGAGTGGGAACCCGCAGCAATGGCCCTAGTATCCCTGGGAGATAGAGAGATGATCCCTGGTAGCCTCCTACCCTCCAACACACAGAAATACGGGCAGCTCGTCAAGATCAATGGCCACCAGGTAGAGGCCCTGCGGGACACCGGGGCCAGTATCACCGGTGTCCTCAGGCACCTAGTCCCCGAGGAGCAGATCCTCCCCAACGTCTTTTGTCCCGTAATATCCGCAGACAATAGAGAAAGTATGTGTCAGGTAGCCCTGGTGCCATTTGAGTGGGGAGGGGTGATAGGTAAACTCAAGGTGGCCGTAAGAACCTCCCAGCCGGTCGACTGCCTCTTAGGGAACCACCTAGAGAGTTCTCCCTGGAAGCACGTCGAGCGCAAGGCCCACCTAGGAATGATGGGACTCCCCGAGTGGGTGTGCGCCACCACCCGATCTATGTCAGTCCGGCTCACTCCCCGGAGAGAAGTCGAGAACACCCCGATCGAAGAGACCAGTACAGTCCCCGCCGAGGGTCCTCCCGTCCCCCCAGCAGAAGGGTCCGTCGCCCGCGACGAACCCGCACCATCCGACCCCGCCCCGGTCCCCGAGTTGGGAGATCTACCCGAGTTGGCCCATTGGCGCCACGAGGGCGGGAGAGTTTTGCCGGGAGCAAGCCACTTGTCCTTCCCTGGTCGGACTGCGGCGCCAGGCCGAGGGCCAAGCCGCAGGTGACCAGACCGGGACACACCGAATCTATTGGGAAAATAGCATCTTGTACAGTGAGCAGAAGTCGGTGGAGCTGGGATCCGGACGGGTACTGGTGGTACCCCTCCGCTTCCGAGATTTCCTCCTGGGCTTAGCCCACGACGTCCCCCTCGCCGGCCACCTGGGTCAGGACAAGACCTACAGCCGACTCGCGACCCATTTTTACTGGCCTAGAATGAGAGCAGCGGTAGAAGCCCACTGCAAGTCCTGCCCCACGTGCCAGGCTAGTGGGAAGAGTGGGGGGAAGTGCAAGGCTCCCCTCCAACCCTTCCCGGTCGTCAGTACCCCTTTTGAACGAGTCGGAATCGACATCGTGGGACCACTGGACCCCCCCACCTCCCAAGGCCACCGTTTCATCTTGGTCCTCGTGGACCACGCCACCCGCTATCCTGAGGCTATTCCCCTACGCACCATTACGGCCCCCGTGGTGGGCCGGGCCCTGATGGGGATCTTTTCCAGGGTGGGTTTTCCCCGCGAGGTCGTGAGCGATCGCGGCACTAATTTTATCTCGAAGTATATGACGTCCCTGTGGCAACAATGTGGGGTGTCCTATAAGTTCACCACCCCGTACCATCCCCAAGGGAACGTCCTAGTAGAAAGGTTTAATAGGACTTTGAAAGGGATGATCGCTGGCCTAGAAGAGCCCCTCCGGCGTAAGTGGGACGTCCTGCTCCCCTGCCTCTTGTTCGCTTACCGGGAGGTCCCCCAGAAGTCCTTAGGGTTCAGCCCGTTTGAATTACTCTATGGACACCCCGTCCGAGGTCCCCTCAGTTTGGTTAAGGAAGGGTGGGAGGCAGCACCCCAGACCACCCCCCGAGATGTGTTCCAATACGTCCTGGCCCTCCGAAACCAGACCAGGAAGTTCCGAGAACTGGCCGAGGCCAACCTGGAGGCAAGTCAAGAGGAGATGAAGCGCTGGTACGACCAGAATGCCACTCTGGTCGAGTTCCAGCCGGGCCAGCAGGTGTGGGTCATGGCCCCCGTGAAGCCTGGCGCCCTCCAGGACCGATGGACTGGGCCCTACAAAGTGGTTGAGCGGAAGAGCGAAGTCACATACTTGGTGGACGTCCAGTCACCTCGGGATCCCCTCCGGGTCCTGCACGTGAACCGCCTCAAGCCTCACTTCCAGCGGACAGAACTGAGCCTCCTGCTGGCCACCGATGACGGGGCCGAAGATGAGTCGGATCCCCTCCCGGACCTCCTGTGTGTCAAGGAGCAGGATGGCTCCGTGGAAGGAGTGAACCTCTCCCCAGCCCTCACTGCCCAGCAACAAGCAGACTGCCGCCAGCTCCTAAGACAATTTTCCGACCTCTTCTCCCTGACCCCCCGGGTCACCAACTGGTGTGTTCATGACGTGGACACCGGGGACAGCCCGCCGGTGAGACACCGAGCCTACCGGGTTCCTGACCGGGTCCGGTCCTGCATTCAAGCGGAAGTCTCGAAGATGTTGACCCTGGGGGTGATCGAGCCCTCTGACAGTCCCTGGGCCAGCCCCGTGGTCCTGGTCCCGAAGGCAGCGGCCCCCGGTGTCGCCCCCGAGCTCCGATTCTGCGTGGACTACCGGGGGCTCAATGACGTTACCCGAGCCGATGCCCACCCCATTCCACGAGCCGACGAACTCATTGACCGACTAGGGGCAGCCCGGTTCCTCAGCACATTCGACCTCACCTGCGGATACTGGCAGATTGCGCTCACCGAAGGGGCCAAGGAGCGGTCCGCTTTCTCCACCCCCGATGGGCACTACCGCTTCCGCGTAATGCCCTTCGGGATGAAAAATGCCCCGGCCACTTTCCAGCGACTGGTGAATAGGGTCCTGGCCGGGCTAGAACAGTTCAGCGCGGCATATCTGGATGACATCGCTGTCTTCAGTTCAGAGTGGAGTGAGCACCTCCAGCACCTCCGGAGGGTGCTAACCGCCCTGCGCCAGGCAGGCCTCACAGTAAAAGCCAGCAAGTGCCAGATCGGGCAAGGATCCGTGGTCTACTTGGGGCACCAGGTCGGGAGTGGCCAGGTCGCCCCCCTACAGCCAAAGATCGACGCCATCCTGGCCTGGGAACCACCCATCACCCAGACGGAGGTCCGAGCCTTTCTGGGACTCACGGGCTACTACCGAAGATTCATTCGGGGGTATGGCAGCCTTGTCGGCCCTCTCACAGAACTCACGTCTAAAAGACAGCCAAAGAAAGTGCAGTGGACGGCTGCCTGCCAGGAAGCTTTCGATGCCCTAAAAAAGGCCATGTGTACTGCCCCCGTCCTCCAGGCTCCCGACTACGCCAAGGAGTTCATAGTCCAGACCGATGCCTCCGAGCATGGCATTGGGGCCGTCCTGTCCCAAGTAAATGACCAAGGCCTAGACCAGCCCGTCGCCTTCCTCAGTCGGCGGCTGTTGCCCCGAGAACAGAGATGGAGCACCATAGAGCGCGAAGCTTTTGCCGTGGTCTGGGCACTCAAAAAGCTACGACCCTACCTGTTCGGCACCCATTTCAGAGTCCAAACTGACCATCGGCCCTTGCGATGGCTCATGCAGATGCGAGGAGAAAACCCCAAGCTACTGCGGTGGTCAATCTCCCTCCAGGGGATGGATTTCACCGTGGAACACCGCCCTGGTACGGACCACGCCAATGCTGACGGCCTCTCCCGGTTCTTCCGCCTCAGCGAAGAGAACCCCCCAAGCTGATGGGCAGTTCTCTCCGGCTTTCAGCTGGGGGGGACGCGTGTTGGACCCGGCCTCGTAGAATGGCCCTCCGTGCCCCCGCACCACCGAAACCTGGTACCTACAGCCCAAGCACACGGCCCAGCCGAACCTCCCCACCAGGACACACGCACCGACCCGGACATCCCCGTCCCTGGCCTCTCTCCTTTCGGCCACCCCGGGCCCGCGTGCCCACTTCATGCACCAAGATGGCCGCCCGGCCCCAGCGCGACCCGGGCCTAGAGGCGCCACTCCGGCTGGAGGACATCACGCTTCCAGGGGATGAGAGAGGGAGGAGCAGTTTCTATCGCACCTCTGAACTCCCCCGGGACGATGGGTTTCGATCGGCCCTCCGGCCTCCCTGAGGGCTGGCTCCATGCCTGCTGGGTGTCTGGGACTCCTCCCGACCCGGCCCTGAAAGGATCAAAAGACAATAGCAGGAAATCCCGACAAGCGACCCCCAGGTGACAAGACCCCTGCCTGCACAGACTCCGGACATCAAAGGGGGTCGACCTATAACAAGGGGTGCTCTGGGTCTGTCCGAGAGATTCGACGCTGGAACAACGAGAGCCTGCCGACGTGGTCGCGGCTCCTGGAACTTGGACCCACCTGAGCCCTGCTGAGTGACTCGCGGCTCCCTGACGATCGTAAGACCTCCGAACTTGTACCTGAGCCCTGCTGAGTGACTCGCGGCTCCCTGAAGATCGTAAGACCTCCGAACTTGTACCTGAGCCCTGCTGAGTGACTCGCGGCTCCCTGAAGATCGTAAGACCTCCGAACTTGTACCTGAGCCCTGCTGAGTGACTCGCGGCTCCCTGAAGATCGTAAGACCTCCGAGCCTGTACCTGAGCCCGCTGAGTGACTCGCGGCTCCAACCGACTCTCACGGTCCCGCCGGACCCCGACTACAACATCGTATCCCCCAGCTCGAGGATTGTGAGCTGTGCGCCGGATACGTCCCTGCTTGAACCTTTACCAGAGACTGTCCCGCTACCCCCTACCCCTTCCGAGACTCTTGAGCCCGTGCTCACCTTGTACATATTTGCAGTGATAACCTACTTGATAAAGATTGTTTTCTCAGAATACCCGGTGTGGTCACTCTGTGTCGTGTGGTGCCAGAAGTACGATCCTAGATACGAGATTCCTCCCCCTGGGGAATCTCCCGCCAGTGCCCGGCTACGATACCTTGAGGGTGGGACTCAGGGTAGTCAGGACCCCTTCCAGGCTCCTCTGAGGTCGCCGTCTAACACAATCTATACAATTTTCTTGTTCCAGGTGCCCAGGATTCTTTAATAAGATTTTTAGCCGCCTGCGAAAGTCCAGGCACTTCCCAAACACACCTGAAATGTTTCATGCCACCAGTCTCATCTGACCTGACATCACTAACTTGTGTCTCTCTCCCCAAGGATTAAGTAAAATATCCTGAAACACTGGTAGCAAAATTGGCACTTCCACTGCTAACTCCAGGAGTACTGGATACCAAACTTGTGACCTTCAAAGAGGCGTCACTAAAACCAATACTCCCTCCTCTTTCTATAATTGACCAGTCAATCGAGTGATCATTAAAAATGGGGGAAAGGCATATGCCCTGAGCCCGCTCCAATTCTGATTAAAAACATCCACTCCCAGCGCCTTTGGATCCAGACGCAATCTTTAAAACCTCGCTAACTGTGTATTAAACCTGTTCAAAAACAAATCAACATTGCAAGGGCTCCTGAGACACATTAGTCTCCGAAAGACCTGACTGTTCAACTTCCAATCACTTGCATTCCTGTAATGTCTTGAGCACCAGTCCCCTTCCACATTCCTCTGTCCAGCAATGTGTTCTGCCTGAGCTAAAATCTTCCTTTGAAGACAATAATGCCAAAAAACCTTTGCCAGATCTGAAAGATACTTTGTCTTTGGTCCCCCCAATTTGTCCACATACCTTACAGCTGAAACATTGGCCATTTTTAGAAGAACTGAGCATCTCGCTTTATCTTACATAAAAGTCCTTATTGCAAAAGACCCCGCCAAAAGGTCCAGACAATTTATATGCAGTTTACTTTTCTCTTCCCACCAAATTCCTTCAGTCGAAGCAGCTCCACATCTTGCTCCCCATCCTTCCAGACTCACAGCTAACTCTATCGCAATCTCTGGACATTCCCCAAATATAGCTTTCCCATTCCATGCCTCCAAGTTCCTTAACCACCAAACCAATTCCTCCCCGCACTCCTCTGTGAGAGCAATCTCCTCTGAATGTTTTAGACCACCCTTCAAATGATTTGTTTTCAACCTCTGGAGGGCCCGATAATTAAATGGTCCTGGAAAAATAGCTTGAATAGTTGAAGAAAGTAAACCTATCATCCTTGCCAATGCTCTTAGCGACAAACTTTCTAAACTTAACACCTTCCGAATTTCCTTCCTGATACGTTTCAATTTCTCCCTTGGTAGCTTCAATTGCCGAACCACTGTGTCCACCAAGAACCCTGAAAACTGGGTTACCTGACCTGTAACCAGACTTTCCCTTGTTCACTACAAATCCCAAACGTTCTAATAATTCCACTGTCAAAGCTGTGTACCTATCGACTTTGGGCATTTTCAAGATGGCAAAAATCTTTGTCTGCACTAAAGTTTTGCTCTGAGGACTGGAGGTTTGTGTGGGGAGTGGACTATGGTAATCCTTCTGTTCTCCCATGTCTAATACTAAAATTGAGATTGGGGCAGTCACTATACTCACAATAAACCCAGATACAGAGGTCTGGTGGAACAAAAGAAGGGGATTCCAGCACCCAGACAGTTGATAGACAAGAATTGTTTAACATCCTGTTTCCCTTCCTTTTAATGTGCCCCCAGTGTTATATGTAAAACAGAGAGGCAGGTGTTTGGCAGAACGAAAGTAGGGTTTTCAGCAACCAGACTGTGCATAGACAGGAACCTTTTTGGTATCCTCTTTCCCTTCCTTTCAAGTGCACCCATAGTGTTATATGTAAAAGCATTTAACATCTTTTTCATACCTATTCAAATGGTAATTACTGGGTGGCAGGTGTGGGAAAGCAAATACAAACTTAGCCTACAGGAACTTAAGATAGGGAAAAGTTAAATTCCTAAAAGTTACTTTTCCTTCATATTTATTAAACATTCAAATTCACTATTCAATTGGATATCTACTAACTATTAAAATGGTTGTTCAATTGCTTTTCCAGCTAAACTTATTACTGAGATACAGTATTCGCATTTTCAATCTGTACTATGGTTTTCTACATAGGACAGCTAGGCCTGCCACAGAGAAAAAATGTGTTATGGTACAAGTCACTGTAAGGACATGCAAATATTACATTTCTACCTGTCCCACTTTTAAATACCATGCATCCTGCCCTGAGGGAGACAAGATCTACATTGGAGTTCCTTATTAATATTTATAACGGAGGTGGTTTTGACCTGTCAAAAGGATTTAATTTGACAGGTTGAATTGCAGTTTTTACACTGCTACAGATAGGCTACACTGGGTAGGACTGAAGCCAAGTTTGCACTGTCACTCTAGTAGATGGTGCAATAGGGGCTGCAGTCCACAACATTTAACTTGCAGGCCCTGGGTACATTTGTACCATATACTAGGAATGTATAGGTAAGTGAAATATTCCAATTAGGAATATGCCAATTTGAACATGTTTAAAGCAAGAACGCATGCATTTCACTACTGGTTAGCAGGGATGAAGTGCATAGAGCTCTAAATCCAGCAAAAATATACGGTCTAGCAAAAGGCAAAAGATCCAAGGTGGCCACCAAGAAAAGGCTGATTTCCTACACAGGTCACCCCAGCCAAAAGCTACAGTAGATTATTCAGTCCCTTGATGGGGTTCCTTGTTCAGGTGCTAGAACATGAACAATTCGCCACCTTTACAGTGGCATTTGTCTGTTTTATTCCCCTCTGAACCTACCTGTATCTTTCTGCCAATATCAGCCAGCCACAAACCCTGCCCATGGGGAACCCTTCTCCTCTTTTGCAAACACCATCTGTGAGGTGATTAACCTTAGCTTGCTCAAAGATGTATCCGAATAGGTGGACTGTACCACGATCAGCAACAACGTTATGTGGCCAATTGTGTCTGAACCCAGGGCGAGTTCCTTCCAAAAGGCTAACAATGACAAGAGGTCACTGACAGCTGTCAGTGTTTGGAGCCAGGCTCCTGTCCATCCACTGCCAGATTGAGGCTCCTATCTGGGGCCTAGGGAAAGTCTCACTTCCAGCTGAGGGGCTGGCAAGGAGTCCCTCCACTTGCTCCTGAGATCTCAGGTTTCTCAGAGTGAGGGGTCGCACCCTTTAGTGCTAGACACCCTCCTTCCACTCTTTCTTCTGCTACCTCAGGTGTGGAACCTAGTAGATGGCCTTTCAGTTCAGAGTCTGTACCTTGAGACTGAACAGACGCCTGAAAGTCCGGTACTTGCAAGGAGGACACACAGTCACTCTCAACGGTAACACACTCTTTCTCTGTCATGTAGGGGTCTGCATGGCGACATGTCTCCTGTCTTCTGCCTCTGTGACAGGGCATGCAGCACCTCCAATTCAGAAGTGGTCTCACTAGGGTCAGGTGTGGGTGCTTTCCTCTCAGAGCAGGTATGCCCTGGCCCACTGCTCTTCCCAATGTGGATGACATGCAACTCCTACTCCATACTCTTTGTCCGTCTCGGACACCATACCCTCTGTTTAGGGACCGTACCCTTAGAAATCTGCGTTTTTGAGGTGCCCTTGACTTCCGTATTTCCCATCTCTTTTCTTGCCAGTGGGTGCTCATTGCCAAGGATGCAGTCAATGGGCATCTCGAGACTGTAAAAATGCCCAACTCTGGGCAACTACCCCCTGCCAGTCTAAGGATAACATGGCCATAGGGCAAAAGAAATCTTGCCCATGGTCCTAGATCACCCTATAGCCTGTCCTGGCAGATATTCTTTTGAGCCAGCTTTGCTACTACTATGGTCTGGCTAGCACAGGTATGCTGCAGAGCAGTGACACGGATGCCATTCACTGTAACCTTCTGGAAGTGATGGCTACCACCATCCGGGATCATAAGCTTACCTCCTGCGACCACTTCCCAACTAAGGGATAGTAGGGCATGCTGTACCCTCTCTTCCTGGGAATAACCTTTGCCTAGGGTTACACTGGCCACCCATAGGGAATGCCCACCAGCAGGTGGCTTCTTATGACACACAGAGTCCCCCTTCTCTTCCATCCCTGGAGACATTCATAATACCGCAGCTGGTGAAAGGGTGTTGTGGGCATCTGCTCATCAAAACCTCGCCGTCTGTTCCTTTAACTCTTTTGGCGCCTTTATAGGGACTTCTCTATCATGCTGGGGTAATACGGGCGGTGAACCTTCCGTGCCCTTCAAGATGGCGGCTTCCCGATTCCCAGGGGAGGAAGGTAGCGGTCTAGTCATCCCGGCCGGCGCGGAACTGACGTCGCGCGCCGGAACAAGAGAGGAGGAGACGGCGAGGAGAAAAGAGGACCGGGAGGAAGCCGAGGGAGTGTTGGAGAGTGCGTTGGAGAGTGCGTTGGAGGGCGAGGCGGTGACAGATCGAGATTTGGCACCTGTGGGAGAATCGTGTACTGAACAGCACCGGTGGAGCAACAGGGAGGAAGAATCGAAGGGCAAAGGGGCCCCAGCCGATATCGCTTCCGTGTCCAGTCGTCCCCCGGAGAAACAGGACGCCGAGACACCCCATGCTACGGTCCTGGAGGATCGTAGCTCCAGGTCAGTGCCTTTCCTGCACAATTTCAAATGGTTGGCTGGGAGGGGGAAAACAGGGAGGACGACCTAAGTCGGGCACTAATTAGGACTGCTCTGTTCCTCACGTTCCCAGCCCTCACAAACCTTGGTGGTAGTTCAAGTAGGTGGAGGGTCAACCCCACACGATCACGAAGTATAAGTCCTTTTACTGATCGGTGGTTGTTTTGTGTTTTCTTTGTTTCCCAGGGACGCCAAGCTAATCCGAGAACCTTCAAAAAGAGCTGAAGTTAAGCTGTTTAAAGAAGAGGGACACGAGGAAGCGGCCACCGGACACATTACGTTGTTAACTATTCTCTTCTGGACTTCCACGCAGCCCTGACTGGGTTTCTGAGTTACCAATGTCCTGACCGGGTCTGTAACTTCAATAAACGCACAAACTATTACCACCTCTATGCGTCCTACAATACATCTTTACCTACCGTAAAAAGAGGTTCAGGTGTAGGTACTGGGAAGTCCTGGGAGGGCGACATACTTACAGTGGTGTCAGAAGTGGGATAGTCGTCTGAGGCTTGAAGATGACACAACCCGTAACCCTACAGGACATCATCACCCAGCTAGCTGAGGGACAGTGACATTTACAAATAGTCACGGAACAACAAAATCAAAACGCCCAGAAGGAAAGGGAATCATTCCATAAGGCTATGACCGAACAGGCAGCACTACTAACCAACAACCAACAGGTGCAAGATACGGCCATCCTAAGACTCACGGATGTGATAGCCAACACCCGGGTGCATCCGCACGTCCCTGGGAGCGTATTACAGAATTTCCAAGAGGGAGAGGACCCCGATTATTTCTTTACGAACTTTGAAAGAGTGGCTACCACCGCTGCTTGGCCCCCTGAGAGGTGGGGTCAGTACATCGCCCCGCTATTGTCAGGGGAGTTACAGGCAGCATACCAAGCAGCCAACCCCGCTGGCGTCACCCCCTACCAAGACATCAAGAAGGCCATTTTGGAAAGACGTGGGTGTGACCACAAATATTATAGAGCTAGGTTTCGCAAGGAAAAATGGGCATCCAGAGACAATCCCAGAGCCTTTTTCTACCGCATTAAAGTTTTAGGGACCCGCTGGCTTCAACCCAGTACTGCCTCAGTGGAGGAGGTGGTGGAGAAGGTGTTCCTAGAACAATACTTGGAAGCACTACCATGTAAC
Organism: Triturus cristatus; assembly: GCF_964204655.1. Classification (NCBI taxonomy): domain Eukaryota; kingdom Metazoa; phylum Chordata; class Amphibia; order Caudata; family Salamandridae; genus Triturus; species Triturus cristatus. The sequence goes on along the minus strand of NC_140592.1, from coordinate 670,195,792 downwards.
ACTAGAGCTTGGGTGAAACAGCATCCGGGTCTGACTCAACAGACAGCCATAGAACTAGCTTGTGCATACCATAGATCTCCAGACTTCAAAGCCCAACCAGCAAGAGTCCCGATGTCCTCTCTCAAACCCCTCCCCAAACTCTCCAGTGAAGGAGACAGACGACCATTGTCCGTTACAAAACCAGCCTACAAGTTACTCACAAAATCGGCTCCCGCCCACATGGGGCCACAGTGTTTTCGTTGCGCCGAATGGGGACACATAGCCAGGAATTGCCCCTTAAACACCGATAGCACAGAGCCCATGGAGGTCAGGTGGTCCCGAGGAAGGGTGTTACTGACAGGAGGCAATAGACAGAGATATAAGAAAGCTGTCAGGATAAATGGGAAACCCATAGACGCTTTACTGGACACAGGTTGTCACCATACCGTCGTAGCCAAAGAGGTGCTTCCGGGGGCAAAAGAGTGTGAGGGGGAGACGGTACTAGTATCCTGTGTACATGGCGATGTTAGGTCCTATCCTTTAGCTGAGGTTTTGATATAGGTAGATGGATACCCCCAGTGAGAAAGGTGGGGATAGTACCTGGACTACCTGAAAAAGTATTGTTAGGCACCGACCTTCCCCACGTTCATGAGTATTTAACCGGGCTCATGCAGTCAGGGGATGAGTTCGACTGGCTACAAGAGGCCCCATTCTGTACTGAAGCCATAACCAGGCCCCGAGACAGGGTAAAGAAGTCCCGTAGCGAGAAAAGAAAGGACAGAGAACACTACGCGCAGGCTTGTCCTAGTGTGTCTTCATGTATGCTTTCTTCCCCAGACGATGGCAATACTCCCGCCCGCAGCTTTCGAGCGGCCCAGAAAGATGACAGCACCTTGTTACAGGCCTGGAAGCAAGTTCAGGAAGTTGACCCCAACAAGGTAGGCCCTTATTTTTTTGTAAAAAAAGGTCTGCTGTATAGGGCCGTTAGAGGTCCAGGACGGAGGTCTGAACAATTGCTTATCCCAATAGCATTTAGAGAACAGGCCCTACAGCTGGCTCACAGCCAAACGGGGGGGGGGAGTCACTATGGCCAAGACCATACACTAAAATACCTATTGGAACGGTTTTATTGGCCAGGAGTATATCAAGAGACCGCCAGATTCTGTGCAGCTTGTCCCAAGTGCCAAGTGATCAATCCTTCCAAAAACCGAAAGGTACCTCTATGTCCTTTACCCATCATTGACGTTCCCTTCCAGAGGGTGGGTATGGATTTAGTGGGTCCTCTAATAAAGTCCGCAAGGGGACACCAGTATATTTTAGTCTTGGTGGACTACGCTACTCGTTATCCAGAGGCTATTCCCCTCACCAGCATGACCACGGTAGCCGTAGCCCAGGCTATGATCTCTTTTTTTTCCCGAGTAGGATATCCTTTAGAACTCTTAACAGATCAGGGAACCCCTTTTATGGCCAGGTTAATGAAAGAAATTTGTAAAATACTAGGGATACGCCAAATTCGAACATCAGTATACCATCCCCAGATGGATGGTCTGGTGGAAAGGTATAACCGAACCATCAAGACCATCCTGAAAAAGCTCATAGGGGACACAGGAAAAGACCTGGACCGGAAATTGCCTCTGGTAGTCTTTGCCATCAGAACCCACGAGCAAAAATCCACAGGATTCAGCCCTTTCGAACTCCTGTTTGGACGCACTCCTCACACTTTACTAGAGATGGCCGCGGAACAATGGACTGAAGAGGAGGACGAAGGGAAACCCCTTTTAGGATATATACACACACTGAAGGAAACCTTAGCGACTTTATGGGACACGGTTCATCAGAATATGGAGAAAGCCCAGACAAACCAAAAAGAGCAGTATGACCGTACCAGCCGAATGAGGGAGTTGAAAGTAGGAGATAAAGTATTGATTCTGTTGCCCTCTTCGGAAAAGAAGCTGTTGGTAACCTGGCAAGGGCCGTATATCGTGACCCAGAAGGTCACTCTGGTCTCTTATCGAGTTGCGGTACCCCATACCAATAGTCAAGGGCAGACGTACCATATAAATCTATTGAAGAAGTGGGAGGAGAGAGAGACCAGTAACGGGGATGGAAGTGGGATACGGCCTGTATGCCAAGTGACCATCAATAAACCCCTGGATATATATATGAAACTCGAGGGGAGGCCCAAAGAGGAAAGACCCCAGTTGGGATCTAAGCTATCCCCCGAACAGAGGGTACAAGTTGACAATCTCTTGAATCAATACCCAGGGTTAAGTTCTGGGAACCCAGGCCGTACCTCATTGGTAGCTCATGACATTATTACCCAAGAAGGAATAGTAGTAAACCTCGAACCATATAGGATACCACAGGCTAGGAGAGGAGCTGTAGAAGCAGAGGTAGAATCCATGCTCAAGGCTGACATAATTGAACCGTCTCACAGTCCATGGCGTTCGCCCATTGTGTTAGTGCCCAAACCGGACGGAAGTCTTCGCTTTGGCATAGACTTTCGCCAGGTGAACGCTCACTCCAAGTTTGACAACTATCCAATGCCCCGGGTGGACGAATTAATTGAGAGGTTAGGGGAAGCAAGAGTCATGTCAACCATCGATTTGACGAAAGGATATTGGCAAATTCCTTTAACAAAGTCAGCCAAGGAAAAGACGGCGTTTTCAACCCCGTCCGGACTATACCAGTTTAAGGTGATGCCATTTGGACTCCACGGAGCACCCGCAACGTTTCAAAGACTTATGGATGTTCTGATACGGGCACACCAGGGCTATGCTGTCGCCTACTTAGACGACATAGTGGTATATAGTCCAGACTGGGAAACCCACTTAGCTCATCTCAACAACCTTTTTAATACCTTAAGGCAGGTCTCACTCTAAATCCAAAGAAAACCACCCTTGGAACACACCAAATAGAATATCTGGGTTACACTATCAGGGAAGGTACGCTTCTACCACAACACGACAAACTAGAGGCTATACAGAAAATTCCCCGTCCTTCTACCAGGAAAGATGTTCGAGCCTTTCTGGGGCTAGTGGGGTATTATCGCAGATTTATTCCACAGTTTTCCGAGCTGGCTAGCTCCCTCACGGACCTGCTTAGACACACCACTACAAAGTCCAAAATAGAATGGGGGAAGAAGCAAGAAGACAGTTTTAGTTCCCTAAAGACCAAACTATGAAGCGCCCCTGTTTTATCCCGTCTGGACTTCAATAAGTCCTTTGTACTGCAAACAGACGCTTCGGATAGAGGGGTAGGGGCTGTATTATCTCAACCTGATACACAAGGACTTCTACGACCTGTGTTATTCCTGAGTCGGAAACTGTTCCCCAGGGAAACCCGGTATGCCACCATGGAGAAAGAATGCCTAGCCATTAAGTGGGCCATAGAGTCCCTGCAATATTACCTGTTGGGCGACATTTCTTTCTGCTAACAGACCAAGCACCCTTGACATGGTTAGCCACGAATAAAGACACCAACGCCAAAATACTGAGATGGTTCTTAGCATTGCAACCTTTTTTGTTTCAGACTATACACATTCCTGGACGGTTGCAAGGCAATGCGGACTACCTCTCCCACTTTCCTGTATCTGAATGGCCCGATCGTCCATCGCTAGGAGAAAAGCAGTGTAATACGGGCGGTGAACCTTCCGTGCCCTTCAAGATGGCGGTGTCCCGATTCCCAGGGGAGGAAGGTAGAGGTCTAGTCATCCCGGCCGGCACGGATCTGACTTCGTGCGCCGGAACAAGAGAGGAGGAGACGGCGAGGAGAAAAGAGGACCGGGAGGAAGCCGAGGGAGAGTTGGAGAGTGCGTTGGAGGGCGAGGCGGTGACAGATCGAGATTTGGCACCTGTGGGAGAATCGTGTACTGAACAGCACCGGTGGAGCAGCAGGGAGGAAGAATCGAAGGGCAAAGGGGCCCCAGCCGATATCGCTTCCGTGTCCAGTCGTCCCCCGGAGAAACAGGACACCGAGACACCCCATGCTACGGTCCTGGAGTATCGTAGCTCCAGGTCAGTGCCTTTCCTGCACTATTTCAAATGGTTGGCTGGGAGGGGGAAAACAGGGAGGACGACCTAAGTCGGGCACTAATTAGGACCGCTCTGTTCCTCACGTTCCCCGCTCTCACAAACCTTGGTGGTAGTTCAAGTAGGTGGAGGGTCAACCCCACACGATCACGAAGTATAAGTCCTTTTACTGATCAGTGGTTGTTTTGTGTTTTCTTTGTTTCTCGGGGACGCCAAGCTAATCCGAGAACCTCCAAAAAGAGCTGAAGTGAAGCTGTTTAAAGAAGAGGGACCCAAGGAAGCGGCCACCGGACACATTACGTTGTTAACTATTCTTTTCTGGACTTCCCCGCAGCCCTGACTGGGTTTCTGAGTTACCAATATCCTGACCGGGTCTGTAACTTCAATAAACGCACAAACTATTACCACCTCTATGCGACCTACAATACATCTTTACCTACCGTAAAAAGAGGTTCAGGTGTAGGTACTGAGAAGTCCTGGGAGGGCGACATACTTACAGCTGGCCTTACCCTTACCTTCGTGGACTGGCATCTGAAACACCCTTCTTATGGACACTCCTAAGTACCTTCTTCAACACTCTGGTGCTGATCCTGAGGTCATGTTCCTTCCCAAGCACTCTGGGCCCAATGACCTTGGTGTCTGTCTGGTGCTAATACAACTCTAAAACAATTACTCAAAATGTTCCCTTTCATTATCACAGTGTTCAGCCCATCACAATCATATACCCTTCTGCCCTTCATGAGCCATCTAGTGACTTGTTAGAAGAATCCACCTTATCCACCTGTGACTGAGATGTCTGCTGTTGTCTATATTTGAACTTCAGAGATGCTTTTCTGGGGTTAAAACGCACTTAGTAATAAGGGCTTCCTTCATGGGGGCGTATATCATCTGGTCATCTACCTCGAGGGTCAACAAGGTATCCTTCCCTGGAACGGGCATTTGCTTCCACAGACTAGCCCTCCAGTCCTTCTTTGGGACTCTCTGCATAAGTAGTACCACCTCATATGCTGCAAGCAACTTTTATCTATATCACTCCCCCACCACATAGTTAGTCACCAGGTCTTTGGGTATGTGGACTCTTTTGCTTTTCCTAGGCATTTCACTGTTGCTGCCACTATCTTCACTGGACTCCGAAGCCCCCTGACTTCTCAAATCCAGCTCTTGCTAGCTTCTGTAATGGGTCAGCAGAGGTTGCTTTTTCTCTAAGAACAGGCTAATTTTTTCTCCTTTGTGCCGTCTTTGGTGATTCCTTTTTCTCCTCAACTGTGAGGGCTGCCTTCTTTTCTCATGCAGCCAGATGTCATTCCTCAGGATCAAGGGTTCTCAGTTGTAACTTCAGAGCCCTCTTCCCCTGTCTGTCCTTCCTCTCTGATTGGGTCAAACTGTGAGATGGCTCATTACTCCTTGCAATAGACAGGGCAGGTGACACTGCTCCCTGGGGGTTTTCGTAATCTAGCACCGGAGCCTCTGCAATGTCACCTTCCTCTTCCTCCATTTCTTGCACCTCCTCCACTTGCTCCTGTGGGGTGGACTGAAGCATACATACTTCATCCTTCTACTTTCCAGGATACTGCTATCACCAATTCCAATAGTGTATCCCTTGGGTGGGTTGCGTCTATCAAAGGCCTTGAACGTGCCTTTCCTGAAAGCTAACGCTGAGCAGGAGGATAAGGCCAGGGAATTTGAGAGGGAGAAACTGAGGCGAAAAGAGGAGGGGAAGCAGGAGAGAAAGGAAAAATGAGCTCAGAAAGAGAAATTAAGGGAGCATAATGTGAAATTAAGATTGCGGGAAGGAAGGGAAAAGATCAGCGAACGTGAGCTGGAGAAGGAAACGTTTGCTCTTGAGAAGGAGAAGAACAGAGCTTTAAGTGGGGAAAAAACTGGGGGTGCTCTAAAAGGGGTGGGGCAAACCTCTTAAAGGGGTGTGGCCTATCCAAGTAGGGGCGTGGTCTAAATCAAGATAACTAGCGTTGTGTTAGGGCTGGGGCAGGATCACGCGAACTAGTTCCTCTCTCTGCGCTTCACTTGTTGCTGAATTACACTGCAGCCTTGATGCTCAGTGTGAAAGGTCAGAGCAGGGCCGTGCTGGAGCGGTCTGCCTGTGGTCATCTCTCTCCTAATCATCCCTCGATGTCAAGGCTGGCACCATGGCGACGTTGCTCCTGCGCTGCAAAAAGAATAGGGAAATCCTGAGAGAAAATGGCTCTCTTTAAAGGATTTCCCTTCCTCCTACAACACGGCTCACCTGGCGGACGGGAAGAGAGGAAAAGATGAGAGGTGCTATATGCACATTTATTGACATGTGCCTTATGGTAGGGGCAATCACTACAAGAAGGGCTTTAAGTGGGCAAGGTCTGGCCGGGTCTGAGCACCGGCAGATATTTTCAGTAGTGAGCAAAATGAGCATGCGCACATCGATGTGCCTGCTCTCACTTCAGTTCAAGAAAAAAAAAAAGAAAATGGACGCATTCCATGAAGTTGTAAAGGCAAAAGAAAAAAGTAGTTTGCTGATGTGAGTGGAAGGATAGAAGTCATCTAATCAAAAGGATGGAAAAGAACCTGTGCTGCTAAGGAAGGGACTGACTCAAGAACAGGATGTAAAGCCACTATATAATGAACAAGCAAGAGAGTGACAAGGAAGACAACCAATGGTTAGCAATGGGCTGGCCTTAAGCCCACACTATTTGTATTGTCCACAACTGACAACTAAAAACTGACACTCGGTTGAGACCGAAAAAAATAGGTGTCAACATAGATTTAATCAATCAATCAATTATAGCTTCTGGTGATTCCAGAATCTCAAAACGTCAACGAATGGCCTGTTTCATTGGAACAGGTACCAACCCTAGTCTTCCTGCACAGCTCGAGAAGGCTCCAATACAACTATTGCTTACTGGCGTGATGCTAAATACACAGGGCTCAATGTGCCTGCGGCACTAATGCCGTCAGCCTCTTTGGCTGCTCATAGAACTCAAGTTCATTTCGATTTGGTGAGAAGAGAACATGACGGGTTGTTCACATATTGTAGGGAAGCAAAGGTCAGCACAGGAGAGGGCTTTTCTAAACGTGATGCAACTGGAGCGCATATGACTGTGCCAGAAGTGCTATGAATCCTTCCAGGTCACTGACAATGGATGAACAGTGTACAGATTTTGGGATGCGGCTGCAGTCTGTTATTCCGCCACTAGGGAAAGTTTCTCAGTCTAAAATGCAGAGTTGCTATCATCTTCAAATTGTTTGGTAAAATTAGCGCACTGCACTATGCTGATACAATTACAGCGTGGAATCAGTATCTCAAAAAAAGATCACCAAACAGCAGCTCATAGCAACTAAAATAGCAATGCAGGGCTTTGCGAGGCCCAAAAATAGAGACCCGTTTCAAGGCCCCCTGAAAATAACTGCCGATGCTCAGACCCGGACAGACCCAGCCCACTTAAAGCCCTGGAGAAGAAGCAGCGTAGGTTTGCATCATGAACAGCTCCATCTGGGAGAAAAGACTTTTACCTCAAGTTCATGCTAGGTAGTGGACAAAATTCCAAAAGAACTTGTACACTTGTATGTGGAAGGGCAGGATTCGTTAGAGTGGTTTGTAAGCTTTGCGGTAGCTTGTAAGGTGCAGACTTTCAAAGAGGTGTCCAAGGCAGCTCTCAGTGGAAGGATGACAGTGGCAGACCAGGTGGTCTATTAGCAAATTAAGGAAGTCCTGAACAGGAGGTTTGGGCTTAAGTCAGCTCAGTACCTTTAGAGATATAAGGAATGCTAAAGAGTTAATGGTGTTCGTTTCAAACCTAACAGTGTATTGCAAGATTGGAATGAGTGGATAAGGGGGATAGTAGTCAAGGATTTTCATTCTCTTAACCAACTGATGGTGACAGAGTGACTCAAGAAGGAGTGCTCTACCCCAACAGTTCTTAACCTGTTGGCTTCTTTGGACCGCAAAACACACAAGATGATGGACGGAATGTTGCACATTGGCAAAACATTCACCCCCAGTCACAGATCTGGGTTTAATCCATCGTTATTTTGCTCACCACGCCACCCCAGTTCAGACATGGCCATATGCAAATCAGTCTTGACCCTGTGCCTCATGGGAACAGTCCAGCCTGAACTGCCAAGCCATGTCTTCCCAGGACCGGAATCAAGCATCCTAGGACCTGTTTCGGGGTTTCACCCCTCTTCAGCCAGGATAGCTTGACTCCAGTGGCGTAGTGAGCACGGGACCTACGTCTGGGCATACCCTTCCCACATAGGGCGAACTGCAAAACACACAAGATGATGGACGGAATGTTGCACATTGGCAAAACATTCGCCCCCAGTCACAGATCTGGATTTAATCCATCGTTATTTTGCTCACCACGCCACCCCAGTTCAGACATGGCCATATGCAAATCAGTCTTGACCCTGTGCCTCATGGGAACAGTCCAGCCCGAACTGCCAAGCCATGTCTTCCCTGGACCGGAATCAAGCATCCTAGGACCGGTTTCGGGTGTTTCACCCCTCTTCAGCGAGGATAGCTTGACTCCAGTGGCGTAGTGAGCACGGGACCCACGTCTGGGCATACCCTTCCCACATAGGGTGAACAGCAAAACACACAAGATGATGGACGGAATGTTGCACATTGGCAAAACATTCACCCCCAGGTCCTAGGATGCTTGGTTCCAGTCCAGGGAGGACCTGGCTTGGCAGTTCGGGCTGGACTGTTCCCATGAGGCACACATATGGCTGGGTTCAAACTGGAATGGCATGGTGAGCAAAAAAATGATGGATTTAGGCCCAGATCTCTGTACTGGGGTGAATGTATGACATTGTTCTGTATTCTGTCCATCAACTGTTGTTTTTGCATTTGTCACCCCAAGTGGCCCGGGTATGCTCAGACGTGAGTCCCGTGCTCTCCATGCCACTGGAATCAAGCTATCCTGGCTGAAGAGGGGTGAAACCCTGAAACCGGTCCTAGGATGCTTGGTTCCAGTCCAGGGAGGACCTGGCTTCGCAGTTCGGGCTGGACTGTTCCCATGAGGCACAGGATCAAGACTGATTTGCATATGGCTGGGTTCAAACTGGAATGGCATGGTGAGCAAAAAAACGATGGATTTAGGACCAGATCTCTGCACTGGGGTGAATGTATGACATTGTTCTGCATTCTGTCCATCAACTTTTGTTTTGGCTTCTTTGGACCCCCAATGGATCACTACTGTAAGGCATGGACACTGGCCTAAGCAGTTTCTTCGATTTGAACTTCAAAATAATATGCAAAACGTAGGAAAGAAGTATACATCAAACAAATGCACAAATTATGAAATATTTTAATTCACAAACAACAAAATTTGAGATAATCAAAACTTTTTATTCAATGGGAAGGTTGAAGCTTTTCAAAATGTACTTTTATCTCTAAAAGACGAAGTGATATGCTAGATGCTAGCATATCACTTTGTCTTTTTTTCCAACTCGTGCATGCTCTCTTTTTGGCAACACATATTAGTGCTGCTTCAATTGAAGTCTGAATCGGCCATGCTAGATTCAATTTGCTCTACGTGTCCTGCTCCAACACATTGATAAGAATACCAACTTCATTTTTAGTTTCCAGTTTTGTATTCCTTCACTCTTACAAAGCATTTAAAAAATGTTCTTTTGTATGTATAAGCACTTCTTTAATCTTCTGATATTATTTACATTTCTAAAGAGTAGTGGATCCACTGAGCAGGTGTCTCGGACACCCAGTGGTCCATGGACCACAGGTTAAGAATAACTTCTCTACCCCACATATGTATTACCTGTCAGACCTGACAGAAAGGGATCTGGAGAACCTTCATTGTTGGCTGACAACTGCTAGGCTAACAGGGTTTGAAAGTAGCTAGAGTACCATGGTTCTAAGCCAAAAGGGTAGTGGAACTCTCCACAGACTGGTTCCAAGAGGAGGGTAAGGGCCGGGGTAATTCCAAGGGACCTAAGAATGGGAAATTGAAATGGTAATGGTGTGTCCAGTAAGAAGCATCATGAAAGGGAGGACAAGGAGGTTCTTCCAAGTTACAGATGGTGACTTGTTATAAGTGACACTTTAGAAGAGACTGTCAGTTGAAAGACCTTATACCAGCAACACCAATGATAGCTAGTGTGTTACCCATGTGTGAAGGGACATGAGAGGGCCCTGTAATGCTCAACCGAATGGCTAAGGACATCTGGGAGGTGACACCAGATGCTCTGAAGCACATTTATACTAACATGAATGGATTTTTGCAGAAAGTTATTATCAATAGGAGAAAGGTACCTACTCTGGGGGATACTGGAGCTTTCAGGATTATGGATGAGAAGAATTATCTCAAGCCTGTGGAGACTGCCTGGTTCCAAGGATACAGGTTTGGTAACCTATGGTGAGGGCATAGAGTACCCGCTTGCCCGAGTTGAGGTAGAATGAATGGCAAGGCAGCCACGGTAGGTGAAGGGGTGAGAGAGAAGCAAGGAGCTGGTTGTCTCCTGGGCAATGATTTGATTGCCCCAGGTTTAGTGCCAGGACCAGAAGCCTTAATGGCTTGGTCAGCATCAGCTATGTCGACCGGAAGACAGGTTGTACGGCAGTCTATGAAGGAGTCTGGGTCCATTCCTGATTTGCAGGGACCAGGATAAGGTAGTTTGCAGGCAAAGGAAGACTCTGGGAAAGCACTGGCCTGGAGGTCAGTGCTTCTGCTACCAAGGGCAAGGAGGGTGAAGCTGTTGTATGGCTTGTACTTTCTCAATTAAAACTGTACTTTGTAGGGCAACATAAATTTTGTATTTGTGCGTGACTGATTCTGAGCACCCCTCAGGATATGTTGGCCTATAATTCTGCTAGCAAGCTCACAGTGCATCATCTGCACCCCTAACCTTACAGGGTAACAAATGAGTGTACAACCGTAGAACATGACAACACTAATCTGGCAAGGAAATCATGGTAACAGATCTAGAACCCCCGCGGTGTCCGGCACAGGATGCCGATTTGATGCATATGATGTGGCTCTGTCCGGCGCTGCGGGGATACTGGGGTAGGATAACGCATTTCTTAAATATAATTACTGAACGCCCCTCCTGGGACACAGCAGAGGCTTGCCTATTGGGTCTTCTGCCGCTCCCCCTTAACCCCTTCCCTGCTCATGACGGAACCGTTCCGTCATGAGCCACGGTTGGCGTGTGCTCATGACGGAACGGTTCCGTCATGACAATCCTGTTGGCGGCCGCTCCGCCTGCGCGGCGCTGTTTCCCCGCCTGTGCGGGGGGACAACGCAAATGGGCGGAGTCATGACGGAACCGTTCCGTCATGAGCACAGCTCAACTGTGGCTCATGACGGAGCGGCTCCGTCATGAGCACAGGCCCACCGCGCTGCCCCCCTGCCCCCCCAGCGCTGCAGCGGAATGTCCGCAGCAGCGAAGGGGTTAAAGCGAAACTGTTGCGTCGTTTTGCCAATCTGGCATTAATGCTGGCAAAGCGCCTGATAACCCAGCGGTGGAAATCTCGGGCCCCGCCGCGTGTGGAGATCTGGGGGGAGGAGGTTTGGAGATGGTCGGTGGCGGGGCGAGAAGCGCTGCACCGGGAAGAGAGTCTAGGGCTGCGGAAGCGTACTATATCCCTAGAATGGGCACACTTGATTGAGCTGTTTAAGGGTGAGGTGGAGGAGAGTGAGGAGGCTACAGGGCACAGTCCCCGGAATCCCCCAGCATGAGACTGGGTACATGCCGGCGGATGTGTCTGGTAATGGCTGGAACCAGTTCCCTGGTACTGAGTGTTGAAATTTCCCGAATGATTGAAGCCCCTTCCTGGGGGGCGGTGATACACGCCTTCCCCCGCTGTTACACTTGTCCTTAAATCATCAAGGTCCCCCCTCTGACCGCTCTGCTCGACCTGCATCCTTCCCCTACCGCACGCCTGAGGTGTGGTTTCCTTCCCCTCCTTTCCCCCTCCCGAGAGAGATGATCTGCGACCCTCAGACTGGAATTCGTGGCACATTTGGGTTCACTGGGTGGGTTAGGGTGGGTTGGGGAGTTGGGGGGTTGTTAGGGAGGCATTGCCCCCATAGATACAGAATCTTGAAGGTCGGGAATGTAGCACATAGCTATGGTTGTATACATAGTAATGTGCTTGACTGATGTACTTCCACGCTCTCGTATGTCATATTCAGTGTGCATCGACAACTATGTGGCATCATTTTTAGGATTGCACAAGATGCCTGTGTTGTATCCTTAGACCTATGTATAATTACTGTGTTTAATACAGATTGTAACTCATTGCTCCTTCCTATGCAAAAATTGAATACAATTTTGTTTAAAAAAAACCAGATCTAGAACCCTTTCGCTCAGCCACTTGTGCATACCCAAAGAGATACAAAAGAAAAACACATGTGGTTTTAATATTTATTGAAGCATTGTGATTCTTGACTAAAATATTTGCACTGCAATGATTAATAGCAGGAAACAGAATAATGTTTGTAGCATTATGCAAATGATGAAAAAGGTGACCAATTCAACCATTTTGCAGATTACGGAAAACAATATGCTGGCAAACACGTACTGTAATCTAGTGTACTCCTACCCTGCGCATTCTACTATAACGTGTCTAAGGTGATTGGCTCTGCAAAATTCCTATCCGGGTGGTCTAACTTCCCATTACCTGTGGGTTAATGTCAGCAGGTTGGTGTAGAGTTGTACAGCATCTCTCGCATGAGGTGACAGGAATCACCTGATCTGGAATTCTGACATGGACCGACCTCTCAATGCCAGCGAAATGCTCCTCTGAGTAAACAAAGGCTTGATGTCATATATATATATAATAACATCCTCCATGTTACCATGCCGAAGACCCAGTTGGGCTGTTATTGTTAATTTTATTGTGATAACTTAGTCGCCAACCGGGCAAAACAAATAACATCTTGCGTGCTGAACTTAGCCCTTATACAAAGTGTTCAAGGTGGTCTGATATAGTGCCTACGAAATGGCATTGTAAGCAAACTGAGTTCGAGGAATATTATTCTGTGTATGCAGGCAAAATAATGTGTGTCAAATGTCATTGTGTTTAAGGGGAGGAAAGGCAATTTAAGATCGTGTGCATGTAAAGATGGTATTTCTTAACCAGGATTTATACCTCCATGTGACAAAGCTCTGAAATCTGACCAGGTGCTGGAGTCTGGGTTGCATCCAGACCTGCAGGGTTTGCTTGCTGCTGGGGGGCCTCCCCGAAAAGATTTCCGCATGGTACAAGAGGACTGCCCTACGCTTATGGGACTTCTTAAGGAAGCCCAGGAACAAGTCAGCAAATGAATGATCAGGGAACACTATGTTAGCTACGGGGATTGCCAGCGAATCCTGAGCCAGATTCAAGTGGAAGGCTAGTGGTTCATTTGGTACACATGAATTTCCAGATATCAAAAGCCAAGTGCTTATGATGGACTGGTATGACCAAAGAGCTACGCTGAACGTGAAGGAAGGTTAGGAAGTGTTAGTACTGAGTGTAGGAAGGTGGATATCTGACTATGGTTACCCCCCAACTTTTTGCCTAGTGTCTAGCTGGTTTTTCGACTTAGTTGGCCTGAGATCCTGCCATTCAGGGTCTCAGGCTGTCTGCTCTCTCTTTAAAATGGACTCCATGTACCCTAGGTACATAACCAATTGGTAAGGATCACCTTATTGGACCCTGTACAGTGTACCCTAGGTACCCAGGGCATAGGTGTACCCTAGGCCTCCCAGGGGCTGCAGCATGTATTATGCCACCCCTGGTCTGGCCTTCCAATCAGACCCAACTGGCTGATCACTCAGCTGGGGCAAGGTCGTGTAAACACCCCTTGCTTAGATATAGTATGCCTATATCTACCCTTATATATAGACACATGTGTACCTATCAGTCACTCCTATGGCAGGCCTTAACAATCCTGGAGGCAGAGTGCTTGGTAACATGTGAGATGGTGCTCTAGCATGAGCTGAGCCTGTCTGCAGCTTTCGGAACCATGTCCTTATAGCTGTTCTATGATATAGCCTACCATATACTCTTAAAGTGCCTTATAATCTTAAACGGTTATGGTAACTATGGTTTGGCTTTATCAAAACATGTCGTGTAAGGTGTCTAACACTTTGGAATAATACCCCCATACCATTTCTGGTGATGAGGATATTATTCCTCCCTTCTAGAGGGAGAGACATGTTAAAATCCTACTTTGCTGTTTAACTCTAACCAAAGCCTCAGCATCACAAAATGGATGCTGCTGCCACAGACACAAGTCTGACCTCCTGCTGCTGGGAGTGATCCCAGCCAGGGAGGCCTGGACAATAGGTTTCCTGCTTGGGGAGGTGCTAGCACCTCCCCAGACAGCCTTTAGTGTATTGGGGCAGGGTGGGCTGAAAGGAATGAGACATGCCTGGGGCACACAAGGTGTTCCTTGCATAGTCCAGTTCAAACCGGCGCTGGGGCACTCCAGCCCCAGCTCTGGCGCGAAACTGGACAAAGGGAAGTGGGTGTAACCACCCCCTCCCAGGTCCCACCCATAAGGCGTGACCTAGCAGGTATCCCAGCCCCCCAGATTAGTATAAGAGTGGGAGTTGGGCCTCAAGACTTTAGATTATCCTGAACCTGCAAACTTGAACAGAAACTCTGGACCTTCGACATTCGACGAAAGAAGAAGACTGAAGAATCTCCCTTGTAGCCAAGGAGTGGCTACCCTGTGCAAACAGGCACCATCAAGAGACTACCCTTTGCTTTGCCCACGTTCTACGAGGAACCGACTGCAGAGCCCGACCAGAGCCTTGACTTCCAGACTTCTCCGACCCTGATCCACATCCACAGCAAAGCTGAGATCCGTGGGGGCGACGAGCGACGTGGGACCGGCTACCTGGAAAAAGTGGCTAGTAACTTAAAGCGCAGCTTCTGAGGTACCCTCGAAGTTGTGCACCGGGGATTGAGAAGCCCCAACCCCAAGCACCATCTGCACCGAAGATCAGCCCCCCACACTCCACGAGTCCTGCGTGGGGCCCTTCTGCATTTTCCTGCTTGCCGCGTCTGTCCGGTTGCTTGCCCGCTGGCTAGTGGCCTTTGTGACGACGCACCCTGAAATCTTCTGCGCTGGTTTGGCTCCTCCAGACTGGCTCCCGCTTCTCTGCAAAGAAGAAGCACCCCAGACCTTCCTGGTCTGCACCAGAAGCAAGTCCTCCGTTCTTCGTGGGTTCTGCTTGCCAAGGCTTGGTGAGTCCTAGTCCAACTTCGACGCCGCCGACAGCAAGAGCCTTCGTGGGACAGCTCGCCTCCTGGTCCTGGTCGTCCTCGACGCTTCCTGGTCCTCCTGGCTGCAGCGACAAGCTTCACCTTCACCTGCAATCTTCACGACATCGCCTGGTTCCTTCCTGGTTCCACGTGGACACTGGCTAGTGACCTTGACTCTGTCCCTTCTGCTTGCAGGTTTCCTCTCTTCTTGATCCCAGCCTTGGGATCCACCGGACACTCTTCACTGACTGCCTGTCAGCATCTTTCTTCAGGCATCCATAGGAGTCGACGACGAAAACGACGCATCTTCACCCCTATGCACCCGCAGCCTGTGGGCTAGGTAACTTGGGTACTCCGGTGCTCATCAGGATAGTGACTATCCTAGTGTCTAGTTTTCCAGTCTCGACTTCCTAGCTACTCCGGAAGTGTCCTAAATCTATCTATTTCTAAACTGTACTATTGCTATTGACTTTTACGCATTGCGCGTGAGTGTTTCCACTCTGCACACGAATCCCGTGGGCCTCCCACTTCCTAACTAACGCTAGTGTAGTGTAGCCCCAGCGATTCCCTAGGCCTAGGCCTATTCCATTTCCGTGACAGTGGTCCTTATACCACTTACTTAGTATATGGTTTGCGTGGCCCCTAGGGCCTAACTGTATTACTTACCTGTGTGACTTAATGTATGCTTAAATAAGACTGTGTTGTACTTACCTCTAATCTCATAAAGAGTGCTGAGGGTTTGACTAGAATAAATACACTTTATTTTATATATATATCTGTTGTGGTGTCCTTTCATTTGGTATTCAAGGGATTATATATGGTATCACAGCTGGCTTCACATGCCATTCAGAGTTTAGCCTAAGACTGCTCTTGTCCATGCTACCACTAGGATAGCTGGTCTATAAGGTTGACTTTACAACCAATCACCATAAGGGTATTTGGACTGATATAAGGTGTACACTAGAACTAGTGACATCATACATCAGGCCAACTTCTCACACTGAGGCCTAACTGTCCCAGGCCTTTGGAAGAGAAATACAAGGTAGTTCAGAAGGTTTATGAGATTAACTACTTGGTGGACACAGGTGCCACAAGGGAACCAAGAAGGGTGTTCCATGTGAACTGGGTGCAGCCTTACTTTTGGAGAGACTACACAGTGAATGTCATGGCTATGACAGAGAAGGTTGAGGAAGACACTGAGTGACTTCCTGACCAGCTCCATGATGATATGAAGGATGGGCCTGTGGAAGGGTTCAGTTAGCCCTTGAGTTGATGCGTGAGCAGCAGACAGAGTGTAGAGAGCTGTTGGGATGGTTTTCCAACCTCTTCTCGCGGACTCCAGGGTTGGCACCCGTCCGTCTTCACAAATTAGACACCGGTTGTAGTCTGCCAGTGAAAAGCAGAATCTTCAGAATGTCTGGTCAGTTAAGGGAAGCATTAAGATGGACATTGCTAAGATGTTGGACCAGAGGGTCAATGAGAGATCTCAATGTCCTTGGTCTAGTCCCAGGACACTAGTACCAAAGCAAGGGTCTACAGACTTGTGGTTTTGTGTGGGTTATCGAGCCCTCAATGAAGTAACAAAAGCTGATAGCTATGCACTCCCGAGAGTGGATGAGCTTGTAGAATGGTTAGGTGCTGCGAATGACTTAACCACCTTTGATTTGATTAGTGAGTACTGGCAGATCACCTTAGCACCAAGTGCCAAGTAGAAGACTGAATTTTTCACACCAGATGGGTTATATCAATTTATAGTAATGTGCTTTGGATCGAAGAATGCGCCTGCCACTTTTTGGTGCCTGGTGAGTCATGTTCTCACACGGGCTGGAGGAATTCTGTATGGCCTACATGGATAACATGGTAGTATTTAGTAATTCATGTCAGGATCACCTGAGGCACCTAGGACAGGTATTGTCTAGGATACAGGAAGCAAAACTGACCATCAAGGCAACCAAGTGTCTGGTGTGGTTCCCCTCTATAGTCTTCCTGGGGCATGAGGTAGGTAACGGGCAGGCACACTTGTTGGATGCCAAGATACAGTCTGTGTTGGAGTTAAAGGCGCCCACTACCCAGTTGGAGGGTAGGGCCTTTTTAGGACTCACATGGTATCACAGGAACTTTGTGGCTAACTGTTGGACTATAGTTGCCGCATTGACTCTGTTGACCTCCAAGAAGCAGTCCAAGAAAGGGATTTGGACTAAGAAGTGTCAAAGGGCATTTGAGGTGCTGAGTAGGGCACTATGCAATGCACTTGTACTGAAAGTGGCTGACTATAGTCTGCTTTTTATTGTACAGATGGTTGCCTTTAACAAGGGCGTTGGATCATTGTTAGCTCAATTGGATGACAAAGGTAGAGAGCTTCTGGGGTCCTTTATTAGTAGGAGTTTACTACCCAGGGAACAGAACTTAGAGGCCACGGAGAAGTGCTTTGTGATTTTTTAGGTCTTGTGGAAATGTTGCCCTTACTTGTTTGGCACTAGGTTTGTAGTGCAAACTGATCATAAGTAATTGTAGTGGCCCGGGTTGTTCAGATGGTCTTTTTCACTGCAAATGTTAGATTTTGTAGTGGAAGACAGAGCAGGATTGAGTCACTGGAATACACATATACTTTTCCATTGTTTTGGTAATCAAACGACCCAATCCCTCCAGATTAGGAGTTGGCTTGGGGTGGTCTGATCTCTCAAGATTGTTTGTTGCAACAGAATTGTCCCTACATGGTGACTGATGTGCACCACTGTTGGGAATGCCCTAGCGGCATGGATGTCTGGACCTCTTGTATTGATTTTTGGTCATGTGTAAACATGAATCATGCATGCGCGCCATGACCTAGGCCTGTCTCATAGTAATGTCGTCTTGTTAGACCAGGAGGGGCGCCCCAAGCACTACCCTTGTAGTGGTAGAGGGCTACAGCCCTTCCCTTGAGTTAAGTGACTCAAGTGCAGTGGTGGCAGCATACCCGTTTTGGCTTGTATAGTAATCTGTAATGTGAAAAGGCTTTGTTACCACAGTAGTGGTGCATGCCGCCCACTCAGGTAAAGTTACGAGCTGTGTACATAACTCACCCTTAACCTACATGATGTTTGTATGTAATGCCATGTAGCGAGTGATGCTTGCTTGTGTTGGGATGTACATGATACGGAGGTCTGTGGATTCTATTTTAGAAGCCCAGAGCCTGCAGCCAGGAGAAGTGGGCTGCTGACGTACTGTGGGCTGGGGTGGGACCATATGCAAAGGAGGAAAGGGAGCAGAGCTTTCTCTGTGCACACCAGAGGTCACTTTGATTCATTGAAGAGTTATCGGTAAGTGGGGCCTGGGCTTATTGTCGGGTGAGATGGTGGGTCTGATGGGGTTGGCACTTTAGGACCAGGGAATCATAGTCAACAGGAGGGCTAAGGCCTTTGATCCTTTGTGAAATATATTTCAGTGGAGGCCGACAGCCAGGTATGATTCCCCAGTTACGTCCTTGGCCAGTGTGCTTGGTCAATCGGAACTGCAGATCCTCCTGCTGTGGCAGACTCTCCCTTTGACAAAGGATAGGACAGCGGAGAGGGCACTTCAAAGGAGTCGTCATCCACAAAACAAATTTCCAAGTACCAGACACTAAATCCCATCAGTTTCTAGCTGTGGACTATAAACATCACATATCAGTGAGAGCAGAATATCTCCTAGGTCATAACAATGTGGTAGCCGATTGGAATTCCCGGTATCTCTGAGACGCCTGCGATTGAAGACTGAATCCAGCAATCTTCAAAGCCCTTCAATACAGGTGGGGCCCATGCAATACTGACAACATCATCTCTCCCCTGAAAACACAGTTGAAGAGATTTTTCTCTTGGAGACGGGATCCAATGACCAGTGCCACAGATGCCTTTTCCCGAACTGGCAAAGCGATCTACACTACGACTTCCCCCTTTCCTTATGATTCTCAGAGTATCAGCTCAATCCTGCAACTAACATGCAGACCTAATCCTGGTGACTCCTCTTTGGATAGCTCAGCCATGGTTACTGTAGGAAAGAAGGAACTGCTTTCATGGTTACTCCCACTTTTTGCTTGGTGGCAGTATGTTTTTGACTAGTCTGACTGGGATCATGCTAATCATGACCCTCTCACTATGCTTTCTCCCTAAATTGACCATGGTAAGTACTTTTGTACGTCTACAATTGGCTACTGTTGTACCCTTGTAAGTCCCCAGTATATGGTACCCAGGGCATAGGTACACCAGGGGTCTCCCATGGGCTGCAGCACATATTGTGCCAGTCATGGCAGTCCACTTACACTGTGACTACAGGCCTGCCATTGCAGCCTGTGTGAGTTGGTGCTGGCACCTCTCACAACAGATGCAAGTTTCCTTATAGCTGAGGTCACTGCACTTAATACCTGTAAGTCATCCCTATGGCAGGCATGTGAGTCTTGAAGGCAGGGTGCTTGGTTATAAGTGTGAGGGTGTATGAGCAGGACACCCCTAAAATCCCCGGAATCGATTCTCCAGGCTTTGTAAGTGCGGTCAGCCATTTTAATACATATAGTGGACATTAATCTTTACGAGATGTCTAGCTTTATAGTGGCTGCACCGAACCCGGTCATGTTTGGTATCAAACATGTTGGAATCATACCCCAACACCGATTCCAGTTTTGGAAGTATGATCCCATGTACTGGGGGGCTCCCTTGGGGTACACCCCTGCAATACCAGTAACAGCCTTTCATGGTCTGACAGCAAGCTAGTGCTTCTGCCGACCACAGACAGCCTCCTACTGCTGAGCCGAGCTTGAGCAGGGGAAGGTAGAATAATAGATTTCCTGTCACAGGGAGGTGAGACCACCTCCCAGACAGAACTTAGTGTTTTGGGCTGGGGTGGGAGTGCTTGCCAGCACCACCAGACTGCTTTGAAGGGCACATTTGGTGCCCTCCTTGCATACTCCAGTTTGAGCCAGTTCAGGGAGCTCTTGGCTCCCGCTCTAACACGAAACTGGACAAAGGACAAAGGAATGGCCTCCCCTCTGTCCAGTCGTTCCAACCCTTTCCCAAGGGTACTTAAGGGCTTACCAGTGGGTGGTTCCTTAGATTCGTCATGGGACAAGACTCAAGCATGTAACCACATCACTCTTTGACTGTCTGGACACTTGGACTACACCTTTAACCGAGACTGCATCAACGAAGACTCCTGCTGCTCCTGGTCTCGCTGTTCTGCAAGTCTTCTTCATCATCTATGTTTGTCCTTGTTCCAAGATCTTTACCAGAACTGTGGGCAGCAAGGACATCCGCAGTAATCTCCCTTGGAGTGAAGGAGTCACTCCCCTGCATCTGCAGGCACCGCAACAAAGCTGACTGGTCTGCTGCTCCTGACGTCCCACAGACTTCGAAAGGCTCAGCAACACAGGTTGTGTTTCTGCAACTCCCTCAAGGCCTGACCTGTCCTCTCTGCAATTCTGACGCCAGCTTCCCTCTTTGGACCAGCTGGGAGCTGCTCAAGGTGCTCTTGCGACTCTTGTACCTTCTGCCTGTGGGTCCTCCTGAGGGTCTTCTCCTGCTTCAGTTATCTACCCTGCTTGCTCAGGTCTGCTCTGACCCTCCTGTTTGTGGTGAGTCCCTTGGACTTTGTTGATCCCAACGTTGCTCCTTCTTTGTTCTCCACACCAGTTGCAGCTACCAAGGCTTGTTGGTGCTCTCGGTGGACACCGACCTCCAATGTGGGACAGCTCCTGTACCGCTCCTGGTCATCCTCAGCATCACCTGGTCCTCACAACTGCAGTGACAAGGTCACCATCAACTCGCCTGAACCGTACAACATTGGTGGGCATAGCTCTTCTGTGCCTCCTGGTCACTCCTGAGTGGCATAGACTCTGTCCTTTCTGCTTGCAGGTCTTCACTTCCAGAATCCACTCTTGGATTCCACCAGACTTCTTCACCTTCTTCTCCAGAGGCACTTTTCTCCAAGTCTTCCATTATTGTTTGCTGAGGTTTCAGATGTCTCTTCACCCCTATGCACCTGACTTTCCTGATGTGGGTAACCTGGTCTTTGGGGCATCCACGGGTGGGGTAGCTCCCCAACCTTCCATCCTCCAAGGGAATCTTCAGGGTCCTCTGGAAAAGGTCCTTCTTCAGCAAAACTGCAACCGCAACTTCTCAGTTGACGTCCATTGGGCATGTGGCTGTGTTCCCACTCTGCACAGAACCTCCGTGGGGTCCCTGGGTACTTAACATGGATGGTTCCTTGTGTCCCCAGCTCCTCTGGGTCTTCTAGTCCACAGCCCGTCCTCCCCTGCAGTTCGTACTCCACTTTCTTAATATATATTTTGGTCTCCCCTGGAGACCACTGTATTTTGTGAGACTTAACTTATTGTAATTGAAGTATTGTTGTGTATGTGTGTTGATGTCTCCAGGTAGGAGCTATACCAATGTGTTAGTGAGTGTTGTGTAATAAATAGAAGTATTTTTATATAAACACTGTGTGGTAATTTTTAGTTTAACCTACACTACATGATTAATCTAGTGAAACAAGCTGCTTAACACTCCTTCCAGATAAGCCTGAAAACTGCTCTCCACAGCTACCACTTTGTGAGCTTTTTATGGTTATCAAAGACCACTTAAATCCACATAAGGGTTGCCTGGACTAGTGCAAGGTGCATCATTTAAATAAGTGTGCACAATATACTAAGCCAGCCTCCTACAGTTACCAGTACTTCTGCAGATGTCCTGCGACTCTCTGTGATACGCCCCATATTCCTGAAGCTTATGTTAGACACAACGGAGATTTCAAAATTCCTAAATACTTGAAGACTAACTACTTCTCATGGCCTGGCACATTTCAGGAGCCATTGGTTCTTGCCTGGCCTATCGGAACAATCTGACGCCTTCCTCTCTCAATCTTGGTCCGAAGCAACCCACAAATTACATTCATCAGCCTGGTGAATATTTTTGGGTTGATGCGTCGAATGGAACTTGAATCCCCTGGAGGCCCCACTTGCCGTTGTAATCAATTTCCTTGCGGACATGGCATCAGCTGTCCTGACCTACACTTATGTGAATAACAATAGTTCAGTGATCTATGCAGGTCATTACATGGTGGGGGAACCTATCTCTGGTGATTAGAGTGATAGGAGGAATTTGTCTATGCAACCCTCCCAAACCGAAATACACCCACTTGAGGGATGTGAATGCTATCATAAAATATGTAGGGAACTGGGTACGTATCCCACTTTTTGCCTGGTTTTTGATGCAACTTTGAGCTGGTGTAGAGAAAACTGAAGAGTCGACATGCCATCATCTTGTTGTGTTTGCTATGTTCGCCCTTAGTGGCCATGGGTATGCCCAGACGTGGGTCCTTTGCTCACTGTGCCACTGGATTGAAGTTATCCAGGCTGATGAGCGATGATACGCTGAAACTGATCCCTGGATGCTTGTTTTTGGTCCAGGGAGGACCTGGCCTGCCAGTACAGGCTGGACTGTTCCAATGGGGAGCAGGGTCAAGACTAATTTGTATATGGCTGGGTACAAACTGGCGTGGCATGATGAGCAAAAGAACGATTAATTTAATCCAGATCTCTTGACTGGGGGTGAGTGTTTTAGCACTCCTTCCATTATCTTGTTGTGTTGACTCATCCCTATTTGCCATGCCTGAAGACACTGCATGCAGTATAGGTAAGACACCCCTACTGTAGGCCTTACAGCACTAAGGCAGGGTGCACTATACTACATGTGAGGGGATACCTACATGAGCAGATATACCCCTGTACTGGGCAGTTCGATTACTGCCAGTGCAAGTGAACAGGGAAGCCATGTTAAAACATGTGCTGGGCACTTTTGAAAACGAGTTCCCTAGTTACATGATGGCTTCACTGAAAATAGGGATGTTTGATATCAAACATCTCGTATTGAGAAACCCACACTGATTCCAGTGTTGGATTTATAAATACGTGCACCCAGAGGGCATCTCAGAAGTGCACCCTGAAACTGTACCAACTGCTGGTGGGCTGATTGACTGGTTTTAGCCAGGCTGACACCAGAACATATTCCTGATCCCCAATGGTGAAGGCGTTCGCTCTCGGGAGGCCAGAAACCAGGCCAACTCTGGCAGGGGGTGTCTTCCACTCTCTCCCATGAGATGACCTGCAGATTAGCTTGCCTAGGCAAGGGATCTTCAAAGCAGCCCCTTTGCCTTTGGTATGTGACTATGATTGCCCTTATAGGAGAGGATGCCAACTCCCCTGTCCTACTGCACTTTTGGCAGGAGGACAGGAGGGAAAATTAGTTAGATTAGGAGGGGTGCCCACATTCAATCATTCAATCAGCACGACCCCTAGGGTGGGCCAGGTGATGTGGACCCCTCTCTTTAGATTCCTCCATCTTATCTTGAAGAGCATTAACCAACCAGGGTCAAGGTTATGCCTACTTCCCAACAGAAGTAGCCGTAGGAGGATGTAGTCACCCTAAAGGTAAGTAGCTCATTGGCTACTACCTGGCACTCCCTCTAACGCAGTCCCTGGCACCAGGGAAGCAGATCCTGATGACCTAAGAAGAAAGTGGACACTGAACCTAAGAAGAAAGAGACACTGAAGAGCCGCAAAAGCAAAGAAGACTGAAGAGAACAGCAGTTGGTTATACAGGGGTATCAGGGTGCACTCAGGAACACCACTCACTCTACTCCGAACAAAGTGCACTGAGGATTTGGGCAGAGACCTAACAGATTTCCTAAAAAAGTGTCTAGAAACGCTAAATTTATATATATATACAGTACATGATTCTGCACAGAGACTATCTTACACAACACCGTCTTAATAGTTTGTACCCGGATGCACAACTCCCTGTCAGAAGACTGATGCTGACCTACTTCATATGTTGTGGGATTGCCTGCGGTTATGAGGATTCTGGCACACGATTAGATACAGGGTGCAAGAAATTACTGGCACTACTGTATGGGTGGCAGCACAAATCTGCCTAGTAGGTCTACGCCGGTGTACGAGGGGGCAGAAAGTCTGTTACAGGTTTGCAGATATAGCTTTACTAATAGCGAAGCGAGCCATCACCATGAGATGGAAATTTGCCTCTCCCCCTACACCACTTACTTGGCATGCAGAAATGACTTGTTGGGGCAGTGCAGAGAGTGCGATTATTAGACAAGAAGAATTTTGTGGCTTATGTAAAATATCCATCTCCTTGAAATGGGATCAGATGTTGGAATCATTGAAAGCTACAGACCCACTTGCAACTCCAACATCTCAGGATGCAACCACGCCTCCCACATCCATATTATCTAACACAACTGATCTTGTATAATATCATATATCCCAAATTGTCTTACTATCTAGGAGCACATAAATATATATTATTAGTAACACTATTTGGTTATACACGAGAAAGCACAACCTTTTGTTAAGGTCACAATTTTATAGGAAGCCAGAGAACCGGGTGGAGGGGGGTGTTCTAGTTTAAGGAATAGTAATTTATAGTTAATTGAATACACACAAGTCTTATAAAATATGTTTGATTATTTACAGTTGTAACCCTTATTCATTCTATTTGATACACCGCTGTGACACAAGATGTTATTATTTATAAGAGCTCTTGTGCATGAGCACAGTTCTATTTAAATTAATGTAACACAAGAGCACCTGTACTAAAATATGTGCTGCTGAACAGCTGGGAACTTCATATGTCATAAGAATTGTAATACATTCAATAAAATTGTGTTGAAAGAAAAAAAAAGACTGAAGAGAACACCTGAATTGGCCCCAGACCCGCTGGCCTGTCTGCAGCCCTCGTCGTAAACTGTGCCAAAGTCGACTCATCCTGCAGCTGTTGACTCCAGAAACTTGTGAGGACTGCCTGCCTTCAAAAAAGACTCAAGACCTCCAGTGAATAGCGGGACAGTTCTGAAGAAACTTCAAAGAAAGAAAAGACTCTGAAGCCTCCGGAACCACCAAAACCCAAAGCGACCACAGCCCCCATCGCCTCCGGCCTGAATTGAAGTTAGCCACCGGTGCCATCAAGGTTCCCCAGCCCTCCAGAGCTCGAGTCCATTGTGGTTTCACGCCTCCTGGACTTCTCTGTACTGCCTGCAGCCGCCGCATGCAGGCCCTCTCTACCACGACTGCTCCGGTAAGGAAAAACCTGATGCCTAAAAACCCCTCTGCATCCGTCGCCCCTGGGCCTTGGAGAAGAGGACCAAAGGAGTCCCCAAGCATCGGAAGGCCTGAGCCTACTAGCTGGCGCGAAGCCCTACTGGCTTCCTAGCCAGAACCTACAGCCTCTTCTTTTACAGAGGCTGATCCCCATTGAACCCCATTGGGATACAGGCGCTGATTTGCACACGGCACCCAGTCAACACCAGAAGGACCCTTATGCAGGCCTTCATCACCAGCAGGCTGGACTACGGGAACACACTCTATATAGGTATCACCGCACACCTCCTGAAGATACTACAGACAATACAAAACTTTGCGGCAAGACTCATCTTCGACCTCCCTAGACAGACCCACATCACACCCCACCTCAAGAAGCTACACTGGCTTCCGATCCAGAAGGGATACCTGTTCAAGATATTGACCCACGCATACACAACCCTGTACAATGAGTGACCAGCATACATCAAAAAATGCATGACTTTCCACCAACTGACCATACACCTACGAGCCGCCTCCCTCTTCCTCACAGACATCCCCCAGATCCGCCGAGACAACAGCAGAGGACGTTCCTTCTCGCACCTGGCAGCCAAAACTTGTAACGACCTTCCCCTGCACCTCAGGACCGCCTAATCGATCCAGGAATTTAGGAAAGGGCTCAAGACGTGGCTGTTCGAATGAACAGATCACCTCAAAGCAGCCAGCTACTCCAGTGCCGTGAGACCCTCATGGGTGATTCGCCGTGTTTAATAAATCCTTGATTGGTGCGTTTTGTACTTTCAGTCGCTGCTTCCACTTTCTCAGTCACACATACCCCACTCTAGTCTGTCTCCTCTTTCTCCCACCCTCTTATGCCACTCTTGCACTCTCTGTGTTTCTAGCATTTCAGTCTTGAAGCTTAAATCCAGTCTCTCTGGGCTTCTGGTAAACCTCAAGCCTCAATTTCAACCCTGTTATGTTTAAACATATATTTATTTCTGAAATATTTAGCCAGGTCACACTCAATCCAGTTTTCATTCTATGCCAAAATTAATGAATAACTTAAGACTGGAGTGCCTCTCACTTCACACTGGGACACTTGAGCTACAAAAAGTTGAACTTCTGTTTATTTTCCATATTCTGTGTGCTGTGCATACAGCGCCTTGCAAGGAGACAGAAAGGAGTCCATGCTATTACTAGTGTTGAATAGTATTTCGTATTCCATGGAATTCAAGACATCAAATATATTTACTAGTGCTCTCTCAACAGGGGTGTAGCTACCATTGGTGCAGCAGGTGCAGTGTACCAAGGCCCAGAGCCCTGAGGGGCCCATTGAGCCCTGATAATTGCTGTAGTTTACCACACCAACAATAGCGGAATTGGACATTTTTCCTTGCTTCCATCTTAGCTACGGTACTGTTTCTCAGCCTGCACTGTGTATGTGGCTGGTGAGTCTCTCACTGTAAACTGAAGCTGGATGATCCCAACTTCTTATCAGGTTATTTTGAATTGAAGTAAGCGGTTTAATCCTAGCTCATCCACTTAACGTAATGTATCATCTTTGACCGAATAAATGATCTGACTAAAGGTTTTTGAGAGCAGTTGGAAAGCAGAGTGAAATGCTGGTAGTGCTGTGTCAGTTGAAGCCCAAGCCCTTGAGGAACGACATGAGTAAGATTTATTGGACTCCCATCAACAGACAGCAGCCTACTTTCTCCACAGACAACAGACTGCCAGCTGACACCCAACTTTTAAAAGACTGTCAATGCCTACACACATAAGGAGCATTTTATGTTACAGTTTCCACTGCCACGATTAATGAAATTTTTAATGTGACCAAGGGTATGAAACTGTTTTCTATTATCTACTTAAAGTCAGCGTTTCACCAGGTGCCGTTGCATGCTGACAGTAAAAAATACACCACTTTCATTGCACCCTTTGGTTGCTATCGCTACAGTAGGGTACCTTTTGGACTGACTTCGGCCACAGCGCTTTTCTAAAGGATAATGTCATCCATCTTTGAGGGCAGTGTTGGCATAAAGTTCTTCCAAGATGATATCCTAGTAATGGGTAGTAACAAAACGGAACACGATGCACGGTTGAAGCAGGTATTTGAAATCTTAAAAAAGAACGGTTTGACTGTTGAACTAGACAAATGCAAATTTACACAAAAAAATGTTGTTTATCTAGGACATTGCATCAGCCAAGATGGTATTAAACCTAAACAAGGACTTGTTGAAGCCATCACCAAGGCACCCTGTCCCACCAGTAAGGATGATGTTAGAGCATTCCTTGGTTTTAGTTTAACCGCATACTATTCAAAATTCATACACAACTTCTCAGAGAAGACGTACCACATTCGGCAATTACTCAAAAATAAAGTTAAATTCTGTTGGTCACCATTGTGCTAGAACGCGTTTGACCATATTAAAAAAGAGATATGTGGTGCACCTTTTCTTAAAGGTTTTGATCTCAAAGCTCAAATATTCATCACAATGGACGCCAGCAACAAAGGGCTTGGGGCTGCCCTTTCACAGAAGGACTCTGACAACAATGAGTGGGTGGTAGCTTTCGCGTCTCGATCACTGACCACTGCAGAAGAAAGGTATCCGGTGATAGAACGTGAAACGCTTGCATGCTCATGAGCTCCTAACTACTTTAGAGTTTACGTCTGGGATTACAATATTCATTTACGAACAGATCACAAACCCCTTATTAAAATCCTTTCAACAGCTGGTTTACAAAACACTTCTCCAAGACTAAATAAAATGTCAGTTAAGTTGCTAAATTACAGCTATACAGTGAAATACTGGCATGGTGTCAAGAACAAAGTTGCAGACTTTCTAAGTAGATTACCTTTATCAAATAGGGAGGTCAATGAAGATCCGGAAGATAATGACAAAGTAGCATTACTTTTTGATGATGATTTTAATGGTATTACAAGTACAGAATGGAAAGAACACATGAAGAGAGACCACACACTACAAAACATCTGTAAATACATCAATAGTCAGTAGCCTGATAAAAAAACACCTTGACAATGATGCCAGGACCTTTTGGGAACTAAGAAATGAATTAAGTGTTGAAAATGATCTACTATTCAGGCTTGGAAAAGCGGTTTCCCCCTGACACACTTAAAAAGAAAATTCTTAAACTTTGCCACATTGGTCACCTTGGAATCTCTAAGACTAAACAAAGTAAAAGACAACTATTGGTGGCCTGGGGTCGATAAACAGATTGAAGTCTTAATCAGAGACTGCCTTAGCTGCAATGACTCAGACAAAAGTCTCAGAGTTTTTAAAGTTCCCTTAAATCCAATAGTATGCCCGAGCATGCCATGGGAAGAATAGGTTTGGACATAACAGGACCCATTGAAGGTCACGATGGTGTCATTAAATACATTCTGGTGGTTATAGATCACTTTTCAAAAAGCTGTTAGTAACAGTGTCATGTCATTTTTGGCCAAACTTTTCATGAGTGAGGGGTTACCTAAGTATATCTTAACCGACAACGGACCACAATTCACTTCAGATGCATTCAAATCGTTCCTTGAAAGGCATTGCATAACTCACAAAACCACCTCACTCTATCATCCTGAAGGAAACGGATTTGTTGAACGCTTCAACAGAGTCATAAAAGGCAACATACAATTATCCAGAAATAGCAACCTCAATTGGGAAGAAGAGATTTTTAAGCTCATATGGGCGTACAGAATCACACCCAGTGCCAGGACAAATGAATCTCCATTTGTCCTCACGAGGAGTAGACAACTCATTAGCAGAGACTTAAGGTGGTTGCCAAAGTCAAAACAAATTGAATGGTCACTATGAAACCATCAGAAGCAAATTTGAGAAAGCACAAATGTGTTATAAAGAATGGCATGACAATAGACATGATGTCAAAGAACACTCGTTTAAATGTGGTGATCTTGTTAAAGTTTTTCTAGAAAAAAAAAGTCAAGAAAGTAGATTCACTACACCCCTTTGCATCTGCAAGTTGTACAACACAGCTAAACTATGTGATGGCAGTTTGGCATATGAACAGATTAGCTAAATGCAGTGTAGATGGCAAGCAATTGTTGTTTAATCAACAACATAAGAGCAGATGGAATAATGATTTATGGGTTGATTATGATGAACCAGAAAATGTACCCAGATTCATGAATTCTAGTAATGAAATGAATCTAAGAGATAATGACTCTAATGTAGATGACGTCCCTCCTTCTCCTGAGCCAACTGACCATCCCACACCTGAACTTGGTGATGAAATTGATTCACACTCTGATTCAGATGATGCGGGTGACAGTCATGGTATCACAGGAAGATATGGTAGACTCATCAACAAACCCAAAAAATTCAACGATGTTATTTGTGATAAACAGATGTGTTGTAATTAAAAAAACAGTTTATTGGCGTGCGCCATGCCCAATTCGGCCGTGACAATAACTGACTCACGACTCACCTGCACGAGAGCAGGCATTATGATGCACAACCTTCCTCTTGGTTCTCCCAACAGTCCACATTGCAACCCTACCGTTAACGTTTTCATCTGACAGTTGTACCCCTGCTGCAGGACCGACTAGACATGTAAGGGGCTTCTACAATAAATCTTCAGTTACGAACCTTGCCAGCTCAGCTTCATTATTACAGGAGTCTTTTTGAAAATATTTGCATTACATGGAATACATTTGTTTTGTTCTACTTATACTAAAGTGTCACTACGAGTGTCACACATAAAGCATTTAAATGCCACACATAAGAGCTCTGAGAGCATGGAAATTTCACACGTAAGCACACTGAATATTGGGCAGCCGTGGATCCATGGCAGTCAATTTATTCAGAAGACACGGTCATATCATTGACAGTTTTTTTTCCTTCAAAGGGTTGTGATGTTGTTTCCTTGTTCAGCGTAAAAGTTATTTTATCATTTGACAACGTTGCAAAGAAAAAGACACTACTATAGTGACAAGGACTTATGAGCTACCAAGAGCATCATGTGAGGAAAGGATCATGGGCAAAGTAGTTTTTTTTACTTAAAATGTTTTTATTTTGATTGGCTGCTGTGAAAAAGGTGATAATAAACAGCGAAGAAAGAGAAGCAAAATCCCGATTATCCGAAATTGTACATTTAAAAACGGGTGTGCTCGAAAAAATGTTCGTCTGTGAGAAGTCGTTCAAATTTAACATGTCCGGATCGTAATTCGTAATAATTACACAGTCTGTTGTGAGGTTAGGCAGAGGTACACAAACTAAATGTGTGTCCCATACAAAGATGGTCTCCGCATTACGTAATGCTACGCTCCGGGTTGCAGGTTTTTTTTCTCCGTCGACTAAGATGAGGCACTCTCCGGAAGGCTGACTGGGTGCTTGGAACTTAAAGCGGCTCGGGGCTCTCACCGGAAGCGGCCCATCCCGGATCAGCCGCCTCCGGAAGGTGGATGTGTCGTCAGAGACCGGATGTGCCGCCTGAGGAGTGTCAGAGACCGGAAGTAGCCACAGGAGCAGCAGTAGCCTGAACATCGGAGGAGCCGCCTGAGGAGAAGCCATGAACCCCGAATAGTAAGAAAGAGTGGACAGAGTGAACGGTGGTTTCAGTGAAGTGGCGGGTCTGGGGATACTGCGAGGAATTGAGCTGGGGCTGCAGTGAAGAGGAGTAGAGATGCAATTGTTCATAAGAGGGGTTACTGTGAACAAGGGATGTAGGTTCAGTGAGAGGTCGCATGTAAATACTACGTATGGGTGCTAACTTCCTTGATAATAGGCATAGTGAGAAGGGCGGAAGGCTCGGCGAAGAGGTGGTCAGTGGAAGATGTGGGATTTAAGCAAGGAAAGGTAAGGGGGTGGTGATCTGGAGGAGAGACGCAAAAGGAAGAGTGAAACATGGTATCGCACAGTCAGACTTTAGTAATAGGAAAATGAGAAGATCCTTAGAGTGCAAGTTGAAACTGAGGTCAGTACTGATGTATAGATGCGAGTTTTACTTGAACAGTTGTGATTTTTCATATGATAGTTGCCAGTTTATTCAGGAAAATATTGCGTCGTGCCACTGGGCTGCTGGTTGAGAAGAATAACAGGGACTGACGGTGGGGTATGGGCTAGTGCTGTGGGCCTGACAGTCCGGTTCTGACAGGAGAAGAGCCAGATATGTTGCTGTATGGGCCGTGAGTCTGACATTGGATGTTTTGGCCCCGGTAGCGTGGTGTGGCTAGAGCTTAAGGTATGACAGTGGAAACGTGGTCATGTCTGCGCGTTTGACAGTGGAAGCGGGGCTAGGAATGGCAATTTTTGTTTGACAGGGAGGGACTGTGCCAGGCTTATCAATTTAGCTCTGGGGTTTTGGCATGTCTGTCTGATAATGGGGGCAGGGCCATGCTTATGGTCTGACAGTTGGGGCAGAACCTTGTGTTGAGAGCTATATTGTGTATTTACCAAATGGGACAATATTTGTTCTGTAGTTACGCACTAATTCTAGCTGTGGCCTAGGAGGAGATGTTGGGATAGGTTCAGGGGTCTGAAAGTGTGATTTGAACTCGGTCAGCAGTGGCTGCACTAGGTTACGGAGTATTTTTATTGTTATCTGCTGGAGGTATTTAATTGTTGACCTGGCCGACCTGTCATTCTTCTAAGGCGCCTAAGGTTTTCCTTTGCTATTTGTCCTGACATATTTTGGAAGGGAACAAGGGGACTGAAAGGTTTTGGCTTCCGTTGGTGTAACTGTGTTTTGGAGCAGGTCTAGTTCTCATGGATCATTGGTCCACAGTATGTATAGGATTCGATGTATGTTAGGTAAAGTCATGGAGCTGGCTTATTTTTACTAGGGATGGAGATCACGTTGTAGACAAGTCTACGTCAGTAGGTCTGACAGAGCGAGAAGGGCTACATTTGTGGGATCACAATTAATCTTGGTCCATGAGCTACTATGAGTGGGCGACCTGGGCAAAAATAGATTGCTTGGTTTCTGACAGTCATTATGGAGGGAATTTTAGTCTAGGGCTGGCTGGACATGCATTCGAGGGGGGGAGGGGGTCTGAAAATTTAGGCCCCGGAAAGGAGGCAGTTGGACTTTAAGGGTAGATAGAGTTCAGTTTGTGCGTTGAGTGGGGGAGGGGTCATGAGCCCATGGATTGTGGAAGTGAGTACATGGCCTGTTTGCACTGGTTTGAAATGTGGTGTAGGGCAGTGGGTACTAGAAATTTAGTATGAACTATACCCAAGGGTTTTATCTTTGGAGATTGTGATAGTTGGATTGTGGGAGTAGTTCTCATGATGTGTGCAAGAATAGGTCAAGCGGAGTGATTCTGTTGGGCAGTAGTAAGTAGTGTGCAGCAACCGCACTGTAATATTTCACACCGACGGAATGGGCCTTGGTCTATTTATCATACTTGTTTATTAAATTTAATTTTAGCCTGAACCATGCCACATGGATAGTGGCTCGACTCATCATATAATAATACGCTGACCCACATTTGTAGATTTGATAATACTTTAAGAAAGAGATCATCTGAGACCTTAGAGGGGAGCCATAGTTGGTTGAGAAGCATGGGAGTAAGTAGAGAAGAGATACATGTGAGGGTTTTGTGTGCTGCTAGAAGTGTGCGAGCAAGCCTGTGATTTCAGGGAGACAGATCCATGTTCTTTGGCAGCACAAACGAAGATCTGATTCAGAGTTCAAATCTCCAGCATGATGTGCTTTTCTTGGTATTACATGATTCACCAGCAGTTATGAACTTTACTGTATAATCCACTAGTGATTCAGAGTTCCCTTTTCAGGTTGACCCCCCCCCCCCATAATGCAACCTTGTATATAATGGAGCATAGTTTCAAGGTGAAGTGAACATTGAATTTCGGGCAATTGGAGGTTATTTAACAATGAATGATGTGGTTTTATTTCTTGTGCCTTCACTTAGCTGAGGCGAATGTCCTTTTTTTGGGCCAGCTGTGATTTTGCTCACTTTATAGTTGGACATTAGAATAATATTCTGGTACCACCCAACTGATCCCAAATCTTGTTCTGGGATGGGGATGTCAAACTTTTTTCTAGGAGGTTAAGGCTATTGTCGGAAACTTGGTAAAGACTGGAGTCAAATTTACTCTAATGATTTTGAGAGGTGAAGGAATTTAGTTTCTTGGGAGTTTAGAAGAAGTAAGTTCTCCCTCATCAGCATTTGTAATTGGGATAGACAATTACTTAATATGTCAATTGGTGATGTTTTAGCTACATCTGGGCACAGTCAGCATATCAGTGCAGGTCTGGGCCATAATTATTTAGGATTAAGTTAATTTCCACATGTAAATATTAAATCGTGTTGGTGCTAGGGGTTACCACTGAGGAATTGTATACTGCTTTGGCCGTGGCCGAAGATCCTGGTCATGACTATTTGTTTGTTCATCAAGTGAATGAACAGCCCTGTCTCTGAACCGATGTAGTGTTTAAGTGTCTTTAGTAGCCTTCCATCGTTGATTGAATCTGAGGCAGCAGATGGGTCCACCAGCACAATCAATTATGAGTCTCCCTTGTTCACAATATGGACGCCATCCAGCACCTACTAGGTTGCCTTTTCAGTGATGAAGCTGACTCTGAATTCCGATAGGTAGTTAGCCAGCAGGATTACATTTTTTGATGATAGACTTGTTGGTTGGCAACTGTTTTTCCAAGCCATGGAAGGTTCAGTTTTGGTCTGCAGTGTGATATTTAGATAGGGTAAATGTTAAGCGTTTAGGAAATGGGAGCGATTTGGTTGATCTTTTGTGAAGTTTGGAATATGCCTAATAGGGAAAGACATTGATCATATTCACCATGTGTCTTAAATTGTGAACGTTGGCCTTTATTATCTTTGCTTGAATTTGATCATGGAAGTAATTTGTATGTTTTTAGATTTATCTGAACATTTTTAGTTCCTCCTTTGTAAGTGGAGTCCCAGGTGGGAGGAATTTAAGGGGGAGTGTAGTAGCAGTTGCATGCCAAACCTCCTGTTCATTGTGTAATATTTGCCTTGGTAGTATAATGAAGCAGTAGGTCCCTTGATGTGGGAAGATTTTGATACCGTTATTGGCAACTCACTGTATTCTCCTATTGTCACACAGCTCTTTAAGGAAGCAGTTCTAATACCGTTCTTGATAGTCATTCTAGATTGCAGGCAACCAATTAATTACTGGCCTATTGTACAGCTTCCCTACCGTTCCAAATATCTGGAGCACATCCGCCCTTCAAATTCAAGTTTTTTTTGAGGATAAAACTAGATTTTAGGCTGTTCGAGTCTGGTTTGATCTAGTATGAAAATTTCCGGTGATGGTTTCAGCTGGCATAACGTAACAGTTTGGCTCAAGTGGCTGAGCTCTTGCATGATTATGATTGGCTTCCTTTCTTAAATAGCTTTCAGCCTGTATCCATCCCACCACTTGAGTTGGGAAAAAGATTCCATAAATTACACATTTTAAAGTTTGTCAAATTTCGATCCCCCCCCCCCCCCCCCTATTTTTCGTATTATGCTAGTAACTAGACCAAGACATGCAGGGTTTATCTGATTTTCTGTATTTTGTCCAGTTTTGTTTCCAGTCCTGGGGCCTCTCCCAGTCTATTGTAGTGGTACAGGGACATCGCCTGAATTATTGTTTCTAAATCTAGGACCCAAAATCTCCGATAGGATGCACACAGGCTGTAGATAGTGCTGCGACAGACAGCCGGAAAGTAACTGCAGATTCTTTGAGGAGAGTTTCAAGTATCCAGACTTGTCTATATGGAAGGAAAGGAGAATGGAGTAGGTAATACACAATATACTTTAAAAGGGAATAAACACAGGATAAGAGGATGTATCTTCCAGTTTGAAAAGGAACTTCGAAGCAGCGGTTCACTGTATGAGACTTTTGGCAAGCTCAAGTGTGACATTAGAATTGTCATTGCTTATCAGCATATGTCAATGGGACAGAACCCAGAAGCTATAATGGAAGTGTTGTGGCCCAGGTGAAGGAGTACAACACCTGGAAGACAATTTTGAAGTTGGAGATTAAGTATGATTTGCGTGTCCGAAGTCTGGATAGGAAACTTAATGATCTGGTAGTTACAGGGTTACATAGTTGGTGCCAAAGTTAATCTTTTTGGAACTGTGTTAACTGGTCATAAATGATGAGCATCTTTCATTACAGGCCAGGTTAAATGGTTTTCACAGGTGTGGCAGAACAAAATGTGATTAAAATTTTTTGTTCTGTTTGATGCTGTCCATTAAACCATTCCATGTTTTACATCTCTGTGCTTGCTGACAGCATGCACCAGGCAGTACTATATCACAATGAATTGTGTGAATTATGGCACAAAATGTAGACATCTCAACAAGGGATGACTAATCTTAAGGTTAAACCATATTGACTGAAAAATAATGAGATGATTTAAGGGCTATATCCTTATTCCAGCGTTTTGTTAATTGGATTTCTACGGTGTACATTCTGTCATTGGGTGGCCTTTTCACCTTTGATAGTCTAGTGGCTTTCCACTTGGTTCTGAACTTTCCATCACAAACCGTAATCTGGTCCAGCTTTTCATTACTTGATATAGATATTGTTTTCTGCACCTGTTCTGGATTACGTGGCTCATCCAACTGTATGTGGATGAAGCGATGGTCTTAGAGCTGGACTGAATGGCTTTACCAGTTGTGTATGTATCTTCTAGTTTAGTAAACCTGCCAGTTGCTGGGCTGATGAAGAGTTGTTTGACGTTTTCTTAGTGTTGTCCTGTTTGGTATCCTCATGGAGAACTATGTGGCATATTCTGGTGCTGTTTTGGTTGAATGTTAGGGGTGCTCTCTAAAGGGATCTGTTGAATAATAGAGTGTGATTTAA
Organism: Triturus cristatus; assembly: GCF_964204655.1. Lineage (NCBI taxonomy): Eukaryota > Metazoa > Chordata > Amphibia > Caudata > Salamandridae > Triturus > Triturus cristatus. The sequence goes on along the minus strand of NC_140592.1, from coordinate 670,159,639 downwards.
TGTCTGTGGTTGATGTGCTGATTACTGAAGAAAAGTTGACACAGAGGATACCAGTCGACTTTTTACTTACTTTTGTGGTACTGGTATTAGCAGGTTGAATGAAAATGTTTGTAAATTGCTGAATTTTTGGACATTTTCTCCTACTCTTTTTCCGCTCCAGAGCTTGGAATTGGTTGGGTTACACCGTTTCACCAAGTGTACCGAGACTAATGCTCCTCTAAGATGAGTGGCTGGCTCTTGAGATCAGGTTTGGAGCTCTAGCTTTTTAGATGGAGTTTAAAACATTGCTATAATACATAATATACATCCATGTTATGTCTTGCGGTCCTCTGAGAAGAGGGCTTCAAGGTTGGGTATTGATGACGAGCAGATCATGGTTTCTTGGTCATGCGTGGGGGAGCTGGCACATCTTGACATAACAAGCATTGGCATAGCCAATAGGTCACACTTTTGGGACCTTATAATTATTTTAGTTATGCAGCACAGTATCCTTAGTGCAACAACATCAACTGTTGCATGGCTAAACACTTATAAGATCCCAAAGGCGAGACCTATTGGCTATGCCAGTGCTTGTTTGGTATATACATTGACTAAGTAAGTATTAGAACTGCTAGTGTTGGCGGAGTGTGAGAGAACTGATCGTTTGCTGGCCCAATGTTTCCAAGGTCCTAAAAGAAAAGAAAACACTTACATTTTTAAATCTCTAGATATAGGGACATCTAGGATATTATGAAAACTATTTTGATTAACAGTTCATAGTGTTGGTTATCTTCCACCCACTACATGTCCCAGTTATTTTCCTCCCCACAATGCAACAGCTTCACAGTGTTAACAGTAAACAAAACAAAAAACACACCACAAATACATAGCCACTGTCGGTGATGAAATGTTTTACAAATATAAAGAGCTATTAAAAGAGTACAGAAAAGCGAATTACACTTACCTAATAAATTGCTAGAAATCATAGACGTAATCAACAGCATGTTTTAGCCAGCAAAATGCAAAGTTACAATCCTGCATCACAGATACTCTACACTTACATATTTAATTGTAATGAAATATGTACAGCGAGAATAGGAATCCTCAGTAAAATGAAATAGCAACATTAGTAAAACACCTAAATAGGAAGGCCTACTCTCTTACCTTTTTGGCCTCCGGCAATGTGATGGATTGGTCTGACCTAGGTGGGTTTTTTCAGAATTTAACACCAAGGAGAAGAGTTATACATGCATCTATTAGAAACAAATACTATAGAACACTTAAAAAATAGATATAACTTAGTATAGTTCTTTGCCGAGAATGATATTGGTTTCACCATACTGATCTCTATACAAAATAGATTTTGCTTTCGCACAGTATCAAGTAGATGAGCGAGCTTTGGAAGAACTGCATTAAGGAACCAGGCAAGGCCAAAGTCAGGGTCATAAAATGAGTGACTTGATCTTCTTATGAATTCTATAAAAAGAAAAATTGGCTATAAAAAAATGAAAATAAAAATGGAGGGGCTACTTTACGGTCTTGGGGCTGGTGTACTTTAAACAAGTATGCTTTTAAAGATTATTTCTTTTATAAAAAGCCAGTGATAACTTGGTGAGGCAGAGGGGAGTACTGATTATATTGAAGTGCTGGTGATTTTACATTGCACATATTGTAGTGGTAGAAGTTGTTCTGAGTGTGTGTAGTATTGTTCAACATTTTTATAGTCTCATATACATTTCTGAACTCCCAGAATTAATGAGCCATGATGCAAGGATTTTGACATGATCACCTGTGGCTTTGGCAGGAGCAACTTGGAAGGTATTCCTGTATGCCCTGTCAGACTCCAGCAGCTCATAGGAAGAATAAGCAATTCCTTTCGGTAACAGTTTTTCTGACCAATAGAGTAACTCCTGCAGATTCGTTCTTTGAAGGCCCTTCTGAAGACACCAGACTGGATACAGAAATCTTTGAAGCAGAGCTAGCGGTGTTAGATAAACAGACACCCTGATCAGCATCTGGAGACTCCCAAAGAGACCTGCGGGGCAATGTATATAGCACCAGAAATGTTCCATGTGTCTTTGATGTACTATGGTAACGGTGCTTTTGTAGAAATATGCTGCAAGAATAACACTATTTTGGAGGGACTGGTGTTTGAAACAGCAGACCTAGCACAGGTTTAGTTTTCTCGCACCACTATAAAATCTACTTCAGATCTGAAGTAATAGAATATCTTCTAGTAGCCTGAAATCTGCTCTACAGCCTGTGCTGACTCAGTCATTTATTTGCAGTATGTAAATAGAGGCAAGATGACAGTCTAACCACTACCCCAGTCACTGACAACCGAAAAATTCTAAAACATTGTGGACTTGAAATACAGAAGGTAATGGCTGAAGTCTACAGTTTTGTAGGAATGTTAAGAGGTAAAAAGAGGAACAGTAAACCGTGAAGTAAAAAGCACAGCCGGTGAACGTGAAAAAGCATGGGCAACCCTCATTTAGACTTTACTCACAAAATCCCCAGCCAGAGAACATCCTCCAAAGATCTCCGACGGTATGAATAAACGAGGAAAACTTTGCTGGATTCGGCTGGGAACGAAGCGTCTCTGGATTCGGCGTCTCCAAGGAAGAGTCGGTGGATGCGTTTGGTTAAAAAAAGTCACGTGAGGATGGTCGGTAACACAGAAGTTATATACCGGCCCAGGACATATGACCCACCCAGTAAATCGAGCTGGAACGTCAACCCCCAAGGTCGGAAAGAGGTAAATTCCAGAGGCTATGATAAATGGCTGGCCAGTACGTATCCAGAGCAGAAGAATGAGACAATGAGCAAGTCGAGAACCGGGCATACAAGAATAGTAAGATTCTCGAGTTTGCCAAGAGCGTTGACAAGATGTATGTGAACTGAGAGTAAGATTGGTTTTCGACTGTACTTTTCCGCAAGGATAAAAACAAGCGACAAAAAGACGCGCGGCCCGAAACACGCTCTATGGTGGGAGAGGGGGAGGAGTGTTGAAGCGCAAGGCAGAGTGAGGCGCGCGCGCGCTTGTACGCGTAACCGCAGGCTCTACGCCTCTCAAAAAGCTGTGGTCGGGTTTTTTGAAGCCTACTAACTAAAAGTCTTGCCAAAGAAGCGCATGCGCTGGCTCAGGCGAGACCTAAAAAGGGATTGCTTAGCTATGCCTCTGTACCCTCTTCAGGGTTCAGAAAGGAGACAATCAGTCAAGCAATCACTGCATCAGTGTTCATTTTGGAAGCACAGGTTTCGAGAAAATTATTATTTTAACTGAACATTCTGTTTCTCTTTTCCCATCTTTGACCAGATGTATATCAGACCCCATTTATAAGTCGACAGGGCAGGCAGGGGTTACTGGGCCATAACTGTGGGGGTTGAGAGCTTTTGCAGTTGCAGGATCTGCCTCACTATGTCTGTGTAAACTGGGCCAAGTAAAATCCTTTCTGCACTTTACTCCCAGTAGAAGTGAGGGTAAGCAGTCACAGAATTCTGAATGGGGGGGGGTTTAATTTGGAGGTTACTCAGTCAATAATCAATATAATTTCTGCTGCAACTCAATAGGATCAATGTCCATAACAGTGCTCCTCTTGCTCTAATTGACAAGTAGTTTATTACACTTAGAATTCCACTGCACAATAATGCATAAATACCTGGTTCACAGGTGCACGTCTTTGTGCTCTAGGGACCTCTGCAGAATAGTCCTCCACCTGACTCTCATGGGTCCCCCTGGCTCTGCCCTCTGGCCCCCCCCACCCCCACAAGCGTTCGGGGTAGATCGGTGGGTGTTGCTCATAATCTTCTCCATATCCTTTCACCCCCTTTTGATCTAGTCTTAGCAGCCAGTCTCTCTGGCCTAGGCCTGTTTAGTTTCTCACAACGTTCGTACTAGCAGCGTGAGACTGCATTCGGCGCTCCCACGGCAGCAAGATCTCATCAGCAACAGGTGCCTCCAGGCGACACTCTGCATTTTTCTTAGGTGTGGCTGCTGTAGGATGGCAGGGTTCTGTGGAAAGCCCTCGTCTAGGCGGTGGGCTGCAGATTGCGGCTCACTCCGACATCCGGTGGCTACTTGAGCATGACGGCCATGCTTCTGTGTTACCACGAGGCGATGACTTGATTGTTCACAAGGCTTCCCCAGGACATTACTTGTGTTGCTCAATCTTCCGGATTGGCTCTGACCCAACTACACACCTGGCAGTGCAGCAGGCACATAGTCCCCTTGTTGGGTACAAGGGTCACCAGCAGACGCTTATCCCGGCTTAAGCTAAGCCTTCCACACAGGCACATTAGTTCAGGTGTCTGGCGGTAGGGGGATAAGTGACGATGGTTGCACAGCCCCCTACTTGGTAGTACTGCAGGTCCTTGGGAACACTTGCTTAGCGAGCCTAAGTCAGATGAATCGTACGCCAGGGTCAGTTATAGCAGTCCCTTCCACAATCTGGTCCTCCTGCAGATTTAGCACTTCCTTACCTTGCTGATAGGCAGGATATCTTGCACCCGGATAGTCTAGTAATTCCAACTTCAGATCTGACTCCAGGAGATGTTTGCTTTGCCTCTTGGGACTTGGCTGTTAATGGGACACCAAACCGTGGCCTTGTATTAGTCACTGAGTACTCTGTGGAGTACCCTCTCCTCGGTAGACGAATGACTAACAACGATGGGTCCTGAGCTTCCATTTTTACACTGGTCTCACGGCGGAGGATGTGTGTTCCAGATCTGCTTCCTTGGAACTGGTTTGGGTCGGTTCCCCGTTCTTGTCTCCTGGTCAGACCACCATCCAGGCCTGGCCTCTGCATGGATGATCTGCCCAGCATGAAAGTATCCAGCCGGAGTGCCCACCACAGAAGTGCAAAAGAGGTGATGGTAATCTGCACGAGCTATTTACAATCCCTCCTCACAGAGATCAGGAAAAGAGAAGATAATTTGGGCCTCTTCAAAGGGCTCCTTTCCCTAATGACAAATACTGCCGGGTTCTTCCTGCTCCCTCTTCCATCTACCTAATAGCAGCTGCAGTCTGAATCATAGACAGCCCCGTGTATCGGGAAGGGCCCTAGCACTTCTAAGGAAAGCCTGTATTCTCTTTCCAAAGCATAGCGTCTGGTGCTTCTCCCCTCGCAGATTCCAGCAATATACATGTGCTGGTTAGAGAAAGCTACCTCTTCTCCATCTTGGTTTCTGGTCCAGGCTGCGGACTTCCAAAATTGAACCCCAAGTCTCTATCACTTGTGTACAACACACTATCATGTCTAGCACATGTACATCGCGCAGGAAGACCTGTTCTGAATTCCGGGTTCATTGTGAGCAGCAGACCTTTAAATGAATAGGCCTTTAGGTGTCCATTCATGTCTCACAGGTAAAAGCCTTCACGCATACTTCGCTCATGAAAACTTGATGGGGATGGTAGTCCCCAGTCACTATGAGGATTTGCTTGGTGTCCCCCTCACGGTTCAGGACAAAGTTCAGAACCTATCATTGTCAAAATACCCGACCTAAGACAAAGCCTACACACAGGATTACTGTGCCATGGCCAAAAATAATATTTAAAAAAAAAAAAATAGAATTGCAGATATTGCAGTCTGTGCCTGTAGGGGATACGGCGGTACCAGCAAATGCCACTCCCAATTCTGACTACCTGGAACTTTAATCCACCATTGGAGAATTCCTGCTGTTGAATCGGCGAAATAAGCAGGAAAGTCCATCTGCATTCCTTTGGTTAGAAACCGCCTTCTGCTCATCTATGAAGTCTAGATCCAGTAACGAGGTTACCCATCTCAGCATCTTGGGATGTTCACCTTTCATTGCCATCAACCACTTAACACATACAGCGTGACCTTTGCAAAGCCCATACAAAGGTAAAACCATTTTTCAGTAACTTAACCAGTTCTGCTCTTCAGATACACCCATCAGCTAATAGAGACCACCAGATACTCTCTGCCGTTTGAGTTGAATCAGTACTGCTCCAATTCCGGTATCTGTCTGCACTACAAAAGGCTGACTGTAATTATAAAAATGGCGGAACATATACAATCTTAACAAAAGCCACTGCATTTCACATGATAAAGATGTTAACAGTATGTTGTTTAGTCCAAACACAGCCTTGTACATACAATGTGCAAATCTGCGTACAGCTTTGGCTGCTAATGTGTATTGGGAAAACTATAACCGTATGGCCATGGTGATGGTCCGATATCGATGTATGCATGTATAATATATTTACTTCAGAACTTGCGTGCTTTTGGATCTTGCGTGCTTTGGAACAGCTGTGTCAATGTGGTGCCTGTAAGCAAACATCCACGGTGAGCACAATAGCTTATGCCAATAGAAATGGAAAGTGTGCAAAACCCCCATGATAAGGGATTATCCCCGAAATCCGAGTCAGCATCGGGAAGAAGCCAAACTTTGAGTACTTTAAAAGAGACTCAGATAAAGAAGAAACACTTGTCGGCTGTGTTGGAGTTTAATAACTTGTTGTGCAAGGCTGTGTTTGGGTGAACAACATACTGTTTAAATCGTTATCTTTTTAATGTGAAACGCAGTGGATGTTGTTAAGATTGTATATGTACTGCCATTCTTATTATTCATGCATAAAAAAAGTGTTAACAGACACTTTGACAACCAGAAGTTATAATTATGCAATTCTTATAGTTTGGTTCTCCAGACTTGTATTGGATGTTGTATATGGCATTGTCTTTGGGTAATGTCCGTGATTGTACTTCTTGCAGTGGTAGTGCTGTCTGTTGTAACACATGAGAAGTCACTGACCACAATCTGTGGGGGTTTTTAGTGCTGGTTGTACTTTCCTACTGCTGCTGTTTTTGTAGTAGGTAAGAGGCTGACTGTAGTCGGTTGCTTTTAGTACAGGTGCATTGCTTGACGAGTTCTTCAGTTCCACAAATGCCTTCTGACATTCCTCTGTCCAGATAACATCCCTGGGCTGCTTCTTGGATGCCAGTGCAGCCAACGGGGACACGTTCCATTCTTAGCTACAAAGTTTATTTAGTTACTAGTCAGTCCTAAAAAGGCTCTCACTTCTGTTTGTGTAGTAGGCATTTCCCACTCCAACGCAGACTGTGTTTTTGCCTTCAACTGGCGAATGTTCCTGTTCCCTGCCTGATGCCCCAGGTGAACTACAGAGGACTGTTACACCTGGCACTTGTTTGCCTTAATGGTCAGTTTTGCCCTCCGCATCGGTTCAGGGTGCCTCATGTGATCCATCCATGAATTGCTGAATACGGCAAGGCCGCTTAAAACTTTTCTAATCCTGCAAGTGTTAAAAAGTGGCAAGAGCATTCTTCAACTGAAGGCATTACTCTAAACTGGAACAATCCCTCTGGTGTCGAAAATATGGTCTTCTCCTTGGTACTGGGTGGTAAACCGATCTATCAGAAACCACTTGTTGGATCACAGTACTTTGCAGGAACCAATCGTTCCATAAGCGCTTCAGCTCTGGCGATCAGATGTAGATCTGACTTGGTGATTTTGTTGAGTGCAACAGAACTGCAAGTCCGTAGAACATAGGTTGGGCAGTAGCACTACTAGACTGACCTGGCCCAACAGCTGATTGAGTGCTCAGTCACCCCCAAGTCCATTCTTGGACTCGGTCAGATATGTGATATACCTTGCTTTATGTCTGTCTTGTGAACACAGACGGGTGTTAACCCTGTATTCTGTTAGAAGAAGTGGGAAAACTTCCCCAGCACCTCCTTACACTCTCTCTGCTGATCAAGCGTTAACTCAGTTGCAAGGTGTGCCCCTCCACAGTCCCATCTTCCTTAGCAATATGCAACAAGTATGGAAAAGGCTCCTTGTCTGCCTTGACTTCCTTCGACATGGCCATATGTTCATTCTGTAATCTCTCTCGATGTAACGCTTCAGCTCGTTCACATGGAACACCCTTGTGGCATGTGTCTACTAAATAGTTCACATCAGATAACGTCTGCACGAATTTTTCTTCCACAGCTCTAGGACAAATGGGTTTCAGAACTGACACCTTTGTGACCATCCTGGTACCCATTTAGGGTCTCTTTCTGACCATACCATTCCTTCATCAGCGATTGGCTAGCCTCATGGTTTTCCTTTGCCTGACCTATGTATTGCATCATCATATTTGTGAAGCCAAACACATAGTCAATCGCCTCCTTCTGTGGTGATTCTTGAATTCCCACCTTCTACTTACTGTTCCAGGCCAAATAAACTCACTGAGTACTATATTTTACACATTATGCCCATCTTAGCATAACTGCTACATAATACCCGGGCACTAGAATTAAACTGCAAGGGAGGAGTAAATTGTGCAACAGGATGACTAAATTATGCAACAAGAAAAGGCAAATTATAAGGCTACACAATTTGTGAGAGTATTACTTCCTTATGTTGTCATTTTTGCACAAGTTAACTCGGTCTCTGCAAGGGGTTCACCTCATTAGCACCAGTTTAACACCCAAATACAGCAATAAGCAACAGAAAGGTATCCTATCAACTTTTGCAAAGGGTCTTCTACTGTGCCGCAACACGTGTTGCTATGTTTTTAGTTCCTTTTAAACCGCTTAAGCTAAAGAAATTGTTTTGTTAAAATCTGCAGATTATGCAGTAGATGATGGACTGCGGCAAATGCAGCAAATCCATAATTATCAAGGCAAACTCCACGGCTGCAAAATTGCATAATTCCAGTGGCTCTGACAATAATTCACCCTACTTAAGACCGTACCTTTTTTCTTCAGTTTCAGCTGCCTCGCTGGACGGTCCAGTGCATGAAACGCAAACTGGGCAACAGCTGTATCTTACCAGAAATACCTGTCCCTCTCATACCCATTGCACTGGAGTTCCCTAAAAACAATACATCAGTTCAGCAGATCTTGAGCTGGCCGACAGCATCTCGCATCTATTCCGGCAAACGCTACAGTTAACAATACCCCAACACAGAAGACAATTAAGACCTTCAACACAACACACTTAGACACTGCAGCCATCTATTCCCCTTGAGTTTCTACAATTTCAGCACTTTGAAAGTGACAGTAATAATAATAGGAAACAACACTGATGGCATAAATGACTAACTACCAAATTAGAGATTTAGGAATCCTCCACGCAGGCTAGGGTCGGCAGAACTCTGAGGAGGACAGGAATCCTTTAATACCTCATCTTCACTACCTCTGTGTTGACTCCTTGAAGACCAACCACATGTACATTTTACAAAATAGAAGTCCTTTGAAATACACCTTCAAAGGGAGTTTTTCCTAATACAGATCATAATTAATACACAAAATTCGCAACATCTAAGACGAGCATGTAAGGGTCCTACACATGAATTAGCCACTCTGGTAGACACCAATCCAGAAACTGGAAAACACTGGATCTGGGAGTAAGGTTAACGACTGGACCTTAAGAGATAGTCTAGAAGTTCCTATCGACCTGACAAAAGAGGCTCCGGGCACAAAGCAATAGCACTAGTAGCTAACCCAGCCCCAGGATAAGTACACCCCAGACTAGAACAGCTAATAAGGCTTATACTGTATTGCCACTCACTCCTGCTGAACATTGCAGTTGGAAGAATACAATTCCCAGCTGCTGCAAGAGGTACATCTGAACAGGTCTTGTGTCACGCCACACAAGCAAAGCTGTGGGCCACACAACCAAAACCTCCACTGTGAACCACCATGAACAGATGACACGAACAAACTCCCATGGGTTATTGTAGGAGGTCGCTAAGAACCACCAGCTTTCATTAAACACTTTCATTGGATAACACACACTCCAGACCACAAACCCACACCGTGTGTTCGGGAATAAATTAAACCAGTAAGAAACCTTCAGTGACTGAATCACAACTACACAACATAGATTGCATAACAAAGTGCCAAGAAACAACGTTGTTTGTGAAAGATTTGTTATACAAATACTTGGAAACCTAACATACATTCAAAGATGTATATGCCTTCCACCGGTCTTTACCATATTGAAAGTCACAGGATTTAGTGATGTTGCTAGGCCAGGAGCTGCCCTGGAAGTGGCTTGAGAAAGTAATTGTGGCTGGAGGAGGGTGGCATAGATTTGAAGTAGTACATGGGTAAGAGTATGGCACGGTAGGGCTCAGAAGGAAAAGGTAAGGCAATGCACAAATATGATGTAAGTGCTGGTGCTTAATTGTGACAAGTAGTACAGAATGGTATAAGGTGATTTTGCTTTTTGGAGGTACTGGGTAGTAGAAACTGAAATCCGAAAAGCGGCTGGAGGTGTACAGATGTACTAGTGGTTCAATGTGTGGTAATGGTTGTGTAAGATGTAAGTAGATTCGGGGTACAGTGCTTTAAACTGAGAGCTGCGCCTGTGGTTCAGGACTTCAGCAGAGCCTAGTTCCAAAATCAAACGTTTATTTTGCTGCTGACGTAACCGCTGACACTCGGTAGATTGGAAAGTCCGTATCTTCAAAGGTTACTGCGTTGATGGGTGTGGTGCCCGTTCTTTAGACTGGGGGTTGCTCTGTGTTGGCAGATTCAACTGTTACACGAAGAGAATTGCAAAACACCTCCATCTCGGCCTGAAGGACTTCCGTACTACAGTATTGCTCACTGTGAGTCCGACTGTGCGCGTTCCGTGACGTCTTTCTTGTCTTGTTGATAATTGCACAACGGGGTGCGACTCGGCCTCGTCTCCACAGGTCCTCGTGGATACATAGCCCTCGATGGGCCGCTCTAGCCTTCCCAGTTCACTCGAGACACTTCTGAGTAGAGCGCGCGCGGTCACTTGGAGTGTTGTAGTGACTGCGCTTCTTCTCAGTGAGTCGCGGTTGGATATGAATTGTGTAAATTAATTACCCCTGCGTTTTTTTTAATGAGACACTCATTCTTGTGCGTCAGCGCCGTGAATCACGAGATGCTTCGTTTTTGCTGAGTTAGAGCGAGACACGTGTCCCCGTCTCTGATAATGCGCCTCTAGTTGAACGTGCGTGTAAACACCGAGTGAATAAACTGCTGCGATTGTTCCCCAGGAAGTCTCTTATCGGTGACAATGAAGCGTTAAAGGTATCTGAGTTTCTCTGCTATCTATAGACAGTGGACATGTGTGTGTTTGGGTGCTCTTCGACAGTGGTGCTGCCTGTTACACTGTAACTTGACTGAACTGTTGTGATTCTCACGTTCCATAGTGTAATATTGATACACTGGTCCTCTATGCGTGTCTGCTCAGTAACACGTACTGGTCACCTTCGCCTTTATAAGGACTAATCTTCTGGCAGAAGGTACCCTCACAAGTGCAAGCATTACTGAGACTCGTGGCCCCTGTTAGGAGGCAGCCAACCAGGCTTTTGGCAGTCTCCTGCCTCCAAGAGGAGTCTTTTTTTTTTTTTTTTTTTACTTTACAGTCTGTTTTCCACTGACAGGTGAAGGTCTTACAAGAGACGCTTTCACTATTGCATGGACAAATATTGCAAATTCTCTCTCTGTGCTTAATTTGAGCCGGGGGTTCCACCGGCACTTAATTTTCGACATCAGACATTTGCCCAGCGCTAAAGAGGGTAAACGCACAAAGCAGAAGGACGAGGAAGAGAACGGCGGAAAACCCGTCACAGAGGTAGAACGCAGGAACTTGCAAAACTGCTGTAAAGGGACAGGGAGTCTCTAGTAGTGGATTTAGAAAGATAGATAATTTGGATTGCACAATTAATTAAAATCATTGCAATCATGCTCGGTTAAAATCGGTACAAAGTGCATTTTTCCAGAATTATAAGAGATGTATAACCGTTGCCACCCTAGTATGCTGGGGATTAAAAAGTTAAAGACCACTTTATCAACTTTAAAATACGGGGTTAAAAAACCATTCACGCAGCGTTCTGGATTCATAGTTTAGTGTGATTGTTAGGGACCAAGACAGCTTTCACTGTGGATTAAAGAGGCTTGAGATGGAATCGAGACTGCGCAGCCCAATCCTTGGTTATGAGCAAGCTGACTTTCTATTACACAAGACGCGGGTTTCTGAGCAGAACTGAGATTATTTTATATATTAAGCACAACTCTCTGCCTTTACATATATCCGCCCCTTCTCACAGCGAACCCCCCTGGAAATCGCTGACCTTCCTATGTAGTCTCGTCCCCTCTGGCAGGAACCACTCTTTTTTTAGAGAGTCTCATCCTCTAACAAGAGCAGCGTCTTTGCACAGAGACTGTCACAGGCCAACAACAGCTGACGTTGCAGTCCATACTCGCTGCTCCTTGGCGAAGCGGCATTATAGGGCAAGCGCCGTTAACTTCTACCACAGAGACGGCCTTCTAAAAACGTGAACTATCGTGCAAGTCTAAAGACTCGCTCACCCGCCATCAGTGGTCGTCTTACAAAGACTGTTATCCCCTCAAGGAACAGGTAGTACGAACTCTCAGAACCCAGATGGCGGGTCTCTGTACTCCCAGGTGGCGCCTTTTTAAACCGGTTATTCAACAAATGTTTGTTTTTCAGTCTTGTGACTTGGGTGCACCCGTAGGTGCACGTTAAATTCAGAGGTCGAGCAATCTTTAAGAGCGCCTAATTTAAATCTAAAATCCGAGGTTGGCAAACCACCCCTCCCACTGAGTTAAAAAACAATTTCTTGCCCTCTTCTCTCTTTTTACTAAGGACGGTGTTTTCTTATGCTACATCCATTTACAATCTGGGAACGAGGCGTCATGTCAACGATGGTACCAAAAATACAGGGTCCTAACACTTTAAGAGAATGGAAAATGAACATCTCGATTTGCAGATGTATTTGCAGAACTATGTTCTGCATGGGGGCACACACATAGAACCAGGATGATCGATAGAACTGCTACCTCGTGCAAAAACTTATAAGTAAATGTGGAAGTGCGAATGTGGGTGTTAGAGGATGTGTCTCTACTTATTACAGTGAACACTCAGAAACCTGTGTTAGCAATTATTCAGTATTTGCGAGTTGTTTTCCGCCGATACCACATTAAGCTGCACAGCCAAGTTACTTGTTTGAATGGCAGGACTAAGCGACTTTGCAGTCTCGCTTTATAGGGGTGGAGGTGGGTGGAAGTTGAAGAATTGCTTCAGAGAAAAAAAAAATATTTTTCACATAAAAGAAAAACATTTGAAATGCACGTTTTTTGCGTCTTTAACTTGCACGTAATTTTCTGCTAACTAGTAAATTCTGCAGGAATAAACTTTACATTAGATTACTCCTTGGAATGTATGATTGTCGTTGATTTCCACGTGTACTTCTTGCTTATCCGAAAATCTAGTCCAAACATAGGGCCTGGAGTGACTGCGGGAGTATGGTGCTAATGACTAATCTGCTACAAGTCTGGAAAGTGTCTGCATCTGTGCACAACTGGACTATGCCTTTCCTCTCCCAGCCTTCTGCTGTTACCCTATTTATCTTGCAAGAAATATGGAAACTTGGATATCTGGCCACTTGTGAGATGGTTGTCTTTCGTAAAGTTAATTTTCTTTCAGTTTTGTAGAAGACTGGTCTTTATTCTTACACCTGAAGCTACTTTCCTTGCCAGGTATTTTGTCCTTTTAAAATGTGCTTACAAAATTTAAATCCTATATTAAGGCTTGTATTGTAAATAACGTTTCCCATACATTTCAGTTTTGAGCAGACTTGTGTATCCCTCTCCCTCAAATACTTAAAAGCAATTCTGCCTACAGCACTTTAGTGCAATATGGCAAATCGCTTTGGGTATCTGCCTATCTCTCCAGTAGGTAGTTATAGTGAGGACCTATTTTCCATAGCTTTTGGCCAGCTCCGGTCCGCTCCTATCCTGAAAATTTCACGGTGATTCGTCAAGCGGGGGCCGAGAAAAAAGGGGGGTCCCAAAACGCATATTCCCATAGGACCTGTTGACGCAGCTACAGCCCGGACTGCTGAATGGAATTACACAGATTTGGCAAAGAGGTAGTCCTCAGTTCAGACTCGTGCCTTTTGCTTAAATGGTGTAAATCCGTTCAGTAGTTTCTGAGAAAATTAGAGTTAAAAAGATAGATATATCTGGGCGGAGCCTAACCACACATCTCATCGTGAGATCTGATTGGCTGTCAGTACTTCATCTAAGAAGTGTTGGAAGCCATCTTGGGACCAATATATATGATAGCACCTCATTAAAATGCATTGCAGTTGATAGAAGGTTTTAAGACTTTAGTTACATCATAAATCATTTGTTGATGGTGCCATACTCCTTTTATGAATTGTGGTGTGTTCTAAGGTGATTTTACCATGTGAAAAAGCCTTCTGCTGTGATTATCATGAATCATGTTTGAGAGAACTGTTTTCTCATGCTTTTCCCACAGAGGTTTGGAAGGTGATCTATAAGCTAAACTGAGAGCATATTTTCTGTAAATTCACATTTTCTTTCTCAGTTATGTGAGAATTAAGTCTGACATTCTCGGTAAAACATATACATCCAACCAGGGCAGAGACTGTCAGTTGATACCTTTGTGTTCTACTGCAGCTTCCCAGAGTGTTCTGAAAGAACAACTAGAGCGCTAACAGTCCTACTTATGACAAAAGTATGGCACACCTGAAGCCATCTTGAGTGGAATAAAGTGGTAACACTTAAAACATTTAATTTACAAAGGAACAAAATGAGGGGGTTCATTTTGCCGTAGAAATTATGATTAGTGCTGCAGAAAGAAAAATTAGGGCACATTTTGACTTCTCAAATCCCCTTCTATTTCATAAAAAAATTCTGACATGCAGACTGAAACATGCACTTTGAATACCAGCAGCAGAATTCCCTGGTGAGCAGTAGCTTTACTACAGTGATCTAATGAGCAACTAGAGTGCTAACATTCAGAATTTATGTCAAATGTGTGACATATCTGAATACCTTCTTGTTGGAATCAAAGTAAAAAACTGAAAGCATTTCCTACTGAGGAGACTGCAGTAAATGAGGAAATTAGGAAACTTCATAACAAATAAATCTCCCAAGATGGCTACCAGAGACAAAAGAGCCCAAATGCAGCACAAATATCACCCAGATGTAGCCCACATGTGGCCCAATGACAGAAGTGTGCAAAACACTTATTTTTTGTGTATTTGCAGTTTTATATAGTGCAGACTTGTCAGGTATTGGAGTGCTTTACATGAGCATTGGTTACATCACACAAGATCAAATTCATTTTGGTTGTAGACATGGGGAGATTAAGTGATTTGACCACAATCACAGAATGTTGAGCTGAAGCAGAAACTCCAACCTGGTTCCCCAGTTGCAAAGTCTGCAGCTCTGGAAGTAACCCCACATCCTCTCCCCTAGGTGCAACATTTAATCAAGTGGTCAACTGGATAAAAAAACATAAAGATTACAAATAATTTAAAAGTTCTTTGTCGCTATTTGAAAACTCAGAAAATATGTCCTCATTTTAGTTTTTTAGAGCACTAACCATAATTTTGATGCAAATAAGACCCTCTCTTATATGTAATTTCTAAAGGAAATGCTCTAGGTATTACAGTTTTGATTACATCAATACACTATTGTAATAAATATAGAATGCTAGCAATCTAGTTGTTCTTTGGGATACTGTTGATAGGCAGAGGCCAGGGGCACGGACGCTGAAAATTGAAGGCAGGTAGGAGAGTGCAGAGGCAACAATTTGACCACACTGGGCAGGCAGGAAGGGCAGTGGCAGCACAACAGACTATGGAGGGCAGTGGAAAGGGGAACAGGGGCAACAAACCAACAATACAGGACTGTCAAGAGAGGCTGTGGCAATATAATAGACCATTGTGGGCAGAAGGAAGAGGCAGTGGTAGTACAACCATACATGCCAACAGACCCGTTTCAGCCAGGAAACGTCCAATGTTTTTAAGCTCAAATGGGCTTTATTTGATCTGTCTCCTGTCTACAATCTCCTCTTTTTCAATGTAACTCAAAGGGGAAAATCGATACCCCAGGTTTTTTTCCAAAATCTCCCTCTTACCAAGTTCAAAATGTTCGCAAGTATGGTACATTGGATCATGGAAGGCAGGAGGAATTGGGGTAGGAACATGGACTTGGATAACAGAAGACAGGAGCGACATGGAGAGGTGCACCAAACTGACCCTACAGGGCAGGCATCAGGGTTTGCAGCAGCACAATACATTACACCGGGCATGCGCAACGGGAGTGCAGCACAACAATCCATAGAAAGCAATAGAGAGGGTACATGGACAACAGACAACAGAGGGGAAAGAGCCAATGGTAGCTAGCTGACCATAATGCACAGACCGGAGAGAAAGCTGCAGCATAACAGATCATAAAGGGCAGGAGGGACGGATCAGGGGCATTGCAATGGAACAGACAAGCCAGGAGTGAGGGAATAGGGGGTCTGCACATGGAAACAGAGGGCTGGGGGCAAGGGGGCAGGGCAGGAGCAGCAAGGTGACCATGGAGGTCAGGCAGGATGGGCACTAGAAACAAGACCCACCATGGAGAGCAACAATGAAACTATGTTGGCATACACACAGACCATGGAGGGAAGGTGGGAGGGGCCATGGCAGCACAGAAGATCATGCATGGCAAGCAGGAGGGTTCGTGGCAGCACAATGGCTATGATTGGCAAGAAGGAGGGTGCAGGGGCATGCACAAAGGACCATGGAGGATAGAAGGGAGGGTTAGGACCTGGGCACAGACAGAGTTCAGGGGAAGGGGCCTCACAGCAGACCGCACGGGGCAGGCAGGAGGAGCAGTTGCAGCACAACAGACCAGGGAGGGCAGAAGGGTGTGGCAGAAAAATGGACCATGTAGGACAGGAGGAAGGGGATAGGGTCATGGCATGTGGACAGGCAGGGTGGAGGTGGCAGGGACAGGTTACAGTTATCTGACAATGCTAGGCAGGTGGGAGGGGAGTGGCAGCTCAACAGAAGACTCAGAGTAGATAGGAGTGGCAGGTCCATGGAACATGGTGGGCAAAAAGGATGGAGCAGGGGCATGCACAAAGACCTCGGAGGGCAGGGGGAAGGAGAATAGGGGCAGCAAGCTAAGCACAGAGGCTAAGCAGGAGGTCAATGATGGGCCATAGAATTGGGCAATGGAGGGCAGGAGGAGTGGACTGGTACATCATGCTAAATGGAGGGCAGTGGCAGCACATCAGACCATGCATGGCAGGAGGGAGGAGGCTAGTCCATGGATTCAGACAACCGAGGATAGGGAGGAGGTGGATGGGGCAGCAAGCTAACTGTTCAGAGAAGGTGGGTATTAGGAACTTTGTTTTTAAAATGTGTGCCTGTGCGAACTACTTAAAATATGAACAAGTATGCAGCATAATCTCACTTTTATTCAGGAAGAAGGACGTTTGTGACTGTGACTCCGGGCTCACTTGGCAGAAACACCCCCTGACCCTCCACCCCCCATCGCAAAATGTAATGCCCGTGAAAAGGGTAGGTGGACGCAGTGTTATATAGAACATAGTCCTGAGAGCACGATTGAAAATGAAAACCAGATATAGTATATGGTATAAACTATGCACCAAAAAGTGTGATATAAGATGAACCGGGTCGTGAAATATAATATGCAATACATTGTGCGCAATGACAGGTTCATTGGAGAGCGCGAGATAGCACAGGCACTAGTGCGTGCTATGCGATATGCGCCTTGGAGTGTAATATGCACAGTGCAGTGTTGTGTAACCTAACTAGTCTCTAAAGTTGTAATATAAAATATGTGCTGGGGAGTGTAACGTTGCATATGCACTGTGACAAAGATATGGATCCCAGATTGTAATATGTATGGTATAGCGCTGTGCATTATAACATGGGCATCGAGGAAGGCACGTTGGATGGGGCAATATAACCCGTGCGAAGGCAAGTGTGGCATGAAATATTCACAGGGTGGTGTTACAGTGCACATGGGCTAGAGAGTGTCCTAGCATACGCACAAGCTGGTGGAATACAACACAGAGATGTGTGGCACTCGTCGGGCACTGGTGGGTGTAACACAGCATTGGGCTCAGCCAGGAGCACGCTGTGACTCTCAAGTGAGGTTCGTCTCCTTTCCAGAGAGTAAAATAAAAAGTATTACACATCCGGAGGTGGATGTGTGTTTTATTAACCGTGAGGGGGGTTTATTGCATAGTTTGGTCAATTTTTTGTCGAATCCCCTTTGAATGGCTTGTTGTGCGTGTGTATTAAATGTGCCCGTCAATAGCTACCCATGTTTGTATAAATAAACAACAAGAAGGGTGTCTACTTGGAGAGTACCGCCGGCGGGGCGCCAGGATTAGGCACGGTAGGGCGTCAGACACGTCAGAGCTTCACTAGCGGTGTAAATACATTCCACATGGATTTATTGTATGCATAGTCGCCATTTAATGAATATCACGCAAATCGTCATGGTGATGAGTACATACGGTTTGTCCAGCATGTCCTAGGTGTTTCTATAAATATATATTTTTTAAAAATAATAAAAACAAAGGCCGGGCCCAGGTTGGGGTCCCCGGGGGCGATTAAGGCCTTGGGAGGGCCAAATTTATTTTTTTCAACAAAAAAATTAGGGTGCAGGCCCTGGGGGATGGGGTAGGTAGGTAAAGGGCTATAACAAGTAGGTAAATATCCTAAATAAAATATATCCAATGTAAATCATGCAATGTAACCACTTCAGTGCTAATAATATAGACACAAACCTTAATTAGAAAAATAATTTTATTTCTTCATTTAATGATGTTTATTATGTAATATTCATTATAAATTTGATATAGCGTGCAGTACTAAGATATATATATATATATAACAATATATACAAATCAGTAAACAAAATGTGATAGGGTTAATCCAAAAGGATAAAAAGAATTATACACACTATATATACATCACAAAACAACAGCACAAAATAGACATATAAAAGGTATAGACACAATGCGGTAGATGAGAACTACGCGCGTTTCAGCATGACAGCCTTCATCAGGAAAACCGTCTATTGCGCTGGCATAAGTAGCGCGGTAAAACGGAGGGGGAAAAAAACTATATAGCTAGTTGCTTTGGGTCAGGCGTAAATGGAAATGACTCCGAACAGAAGTAACGTGTTGACGATGAGGAAAGTCAAAATTTCTCATAAGGTAGATGTAGATGAGATGAATAATTACGCGGCACTCCCCGAATGCTCAGCTGTATCTCTCTATCACATTCGACTATCCCAGTACACACCAAATTGGAATCCCGTAAAGATGAAGATTAATATCCATCCAACTTTTACAAAGATAATCATCTATTTATTGCTGTCTGGAAAGAACGTCTGTCTTCGTAAGTATAACCAAAGTTCAAGGATGCAAACAATTACGCAAGCATGAGTATATCCAATGCTCCATAGAAGAGATGCTGTAAATGGCTCCCACGGTTCAGGTACGGACGACGCTGTCTCCAGGGCCAATAAATTAGAAAAAGAAGGGGGGCCACACAGCCCTCCTTCTTAAAAAAAAAAAAAATAATAAATAAAAGACCGGCATCGCGTCCGAGGCCACGCCCCCTCCTTGCAGCACTCTGCAAACGCGTCCCCTGGCCAGTTGTAAGTTGGGGAATTATTTCCCCTTCAATACTGAGGGTCCCTGAGGGCTAACTAGCCCAACAGGTATCTCCAGTATGCGCCAGGGAGCTGCGTTGCAGACCATGTCATGAGTGATGTAATATGTGACGTCCTCAGCAGTGCATTGCGGGCGCGCGAGTTATAGTTAGCTGAACTAACTATAACGGGGGATTTTCAATGGTTTTGTACGAGTGAAAAGTCCAGCTAACTATAACGCCCCTGAAACCTATGGTTTTTTCAGTGTGTGTGTGTGTATGTGTATGTGTATATATGTATGTGTATGTGTGTGTGTATATATATATATATATATATATATGTGTAGATTTCCCTCCCCACTGTTCACACATTACTCTCAAGTAGTTTCTGACAAGGTGACTTATGCGCCCCAAGTTCTAAACAGAGAACCTAACAAACTGGTATCTAGATGTCCAATCTCAACCACAAATAGATAATATGCAACTGGTTGTTCCGCTGTCTTTTGATGGGGGCTATAAGGCAGAGTTTGCAGTGTATTGACTGTGTTATATCATGAACGTCGGTAAGCACCGTTGGCTCTTAGCCAAGGTCTTCCCTCATATGTGGTGTGGCTATCTCTGCAGTTCAGTGATCAAACTGCCCTTCTACATGGTCTCTGGTGGACCCTGCCATGTCCCAGGAATACACAAAGTCAGGCTTTCACACCCGTTCCTAGTTTCCATGTGTAACTGTGTGCCCTCGCATTCAGTACAGTTCAGCACCTCATGTTTCAATTTGGGTAGGCTGGGCCCATGTCTTGCCTTCCAGTTCTTTGCTAATTGTTATTTGGTCAGTACTTATGATTGCTGAATAAATCTACTGGTGACCTTTTTGTTCTTGGCGCATGGGTAGTGACCCAAAAGGTTGCACAGTCCGTTTGCCTATTGTTGGATTAATTGATAATGTCTACCACCTTCTCCCAGTATTTCTTCGAGTTCAGACAGCTCAACACAATTTTGTAGAAATCCATATCTTCCTCCTTGGGCCAATATCCCTTGCTAGAACCTGTTAACGGTCTTGTGTGTGTTCTTTGTAGGTAATTAAAGTGTATTCGTTTATATCTGCAATTTCTGGACACTCGTGGTGCATTGTAGGATGTCCAGATTCCCTGTTTTCTACAGGTGTGCTAGTGTCTGTAGCCCATTTGCTTCTTAAGCTGTCTAGCTTTCATTTCACCTGGTCTTGAAGTACCCAGGTGAGCAGTGATACAGCTCTGATTCTGCCGACCCCCTCCCCCCCCCCCCCCCCCCCCCCCTGACCCCCCCCAGTCATCAGAAAGGCCTTTGATTTCCTCGTAATTCTGACTAGGACGTTGTAGTTACCTTCCTCTACAATGGGTATCTAGTAAATACATTTATGTGCCACTGAAATGTTGGTGCGCTTAAGCCGGGCAAACAGCTGTGCTGCAAAGGTTTGGGCCCTTCAAAGCTTCAAAGGAGTTTTTACAGGAAGTTACAAGCAAATGCTGTTGCAGTAGTTGAGTTTGGGCATAATCACAGCATGGATAATGGTTCCCCTTTGTTTTGCAACGCGTAAAGGCTATATACTACTCGGTATACTTTACTTTAAAGTGAAACATTCACCAAGACACACAGATACCTATAGATTTGGCTTTGTAGGCTTCCCTCGCATACTCAACACGTACCACCTGAGCAGCAGCAGTGCACCCTACCCTCTCAAAAACAAACTAGTATGGCACAGGCAGCGGCACCGCAAGAATAACTCACCTGTGCAGAACACTCGCAGCACAAGCAGTATCTGTGCAAGCCTCCTTTGACCCTGAATAAACCTGGAATAGCAAAACAAATGTTTGATGTGTAGAGCAAGATAAATCGGCAGAAAAGGGACACCATGTTGGAGTACGTTACCAGTATAACCACATCTGGAGTGTTTTATCTAGTTCCTGAGTCTACATCTGGATTGTTGTCCAATTCTGGAGGTCTCATCTGGAGCATTGTTTGTTCTAGCGGCATCTCTGGCATGCATGTTTCTAAATCCACCTTTGGCATACTTTGTTTTGTCCTCTTTGTTCATTTTACCAAAGGAACACACAAAAAACACAAGTCCATTGTACATCAGCATGTATGCAGATAAGTAGTGATGAATAATGACGAACATGAAGTCAAGCCTATAGTGGCAGAAATTTCAATATCCTATATTCATGTATAATAGGACCTACTGTCCGGCTTTAAAAAAAAAAAACATATTGTCATGTAATCCGTATTGGTGATGTATTAGCTTAGTGTAGTCATGTGGTCAGGGGGACGCCCTGACTAATGTGTGGCCATGTGTTAGGTGAGCAGAATGGGTGGCCTGGAGCAAGGGTGGTAGGGAGTGCATTTACATAATGTGTGTTCCTCGTTTTGTGACACATCCATATCTGTCATTTGAGGACTGGCATGTTATGTTTTGAAAGGGAGCCATACATTTTTAGGCCTCGATATAAGGAGTTTCATCTGGGCATAAGTTTCAGTTTGGTCATTGCCTATCACCATATCTTTCTGCCACTACCTACCTGTAGGTACCCTGGTTTCCCCTCAGTTCATGGCTACTCTCCTTTTTGCCAATAGGAGAGACCTTGCGGTTAAGCACTGTTCCGACTGCAGCATGCGTTTAACATATTCCAGAAGAGTGAAACGAGGGTCAGCTTCCACAATGTGTTGTCATGTCCCCAATAATCCACAGGACATCAGACCAGTAATTATTTTTGCTTGGGTACTCCCAGGTCAAGTGTAAGAGCCAGCATAGCCCTGCCCACAGAGAGTGAATTGGTGAGTGTTGGTGGGGTCTATCCTGTGTTGCCAGGCCAGTGTCATGTATGCCCTATGTAAGAATTTCTAACTGAGGAGTTTGTCTCTAGTTCATGGCGATAACCTCCGTTTGGGTGCAACTGAAGGTCAAATGGGCGTCCTCTGAGTTTTCCTCAAGATCTGAATCAGGCCAGCTTGGCCTGCACCGTGCCAGTAGGGCGGGATTGAGCTATGCTAGTGTAAAAACCTAGAGACCTATTGTGTGCTGTCTGGTGAAATAATTAGTTGTGTCAGTGGGGAAGGGAGTCCATCGGTTTGTCAAGTAAATGTATGAACTTCCTTCCTACCTGGCGGTGAAAGTCTTCCATGCCCAACAAGGGGTGATGATTGTTTGATTCCTGCTAGTCTTAGCGGTAACAAAGAAACAAGGGTGATGCCATCACTTTGGGTCTTCTCCTGAGTGAGATCGATTATGCGGGCATCTGGGTTGTACCATAATTTAGCAAGATTACATTGCACAGCCAGGTAGTGCATCTCCGTTCCAGTATCTCAAAGGCTCTTTCGAGTATGGTAGGATAATGGTGTGCCAAGCTTTTTGAGCAGGTTTACATGCCCAAATTAATGTAGGCAGGTGGGCTCCGAGGGTGAAGAAAAAAGTGGGCACCGAAAGATATTGGGATGTTTACTAAGAGATGTGATATTTTGAGAAGAACAACTATTTTTCAGGGCCACCCGACCTGCCAGTGACAGAGGGAGTTTCAGCTATTTATCAATTTGATGCTTCAGTTTATCTCTGACTGGGCCATATTAAGCCAAATGGTCTGGACGGTTATCCTTGGGTATTTTACAGAGTCTACTGCCCAAGTAATGGGGTATTCCAGTGGACATGAAACTGTGCATAATTTGGATTTCTCCCAGTTAATGGAGACCCCAGAAAATCTCCCAAAACATATGATGGTCTGGATTAATGGAGTTCTGTTTACCTCTGGGTTTTTAATGGGTAGTAAAAAAAATCAGCGTACTTGGAGAACTGCAATTGTCCACGTTGAAAGAATAAACCTCTATGTGCACGCCTCTCCTGTAACAGTCTGGCCATTGGGTATATGGCTAGTATGGCAAGAGGGGACATCCCTATCTCGTGCTCTGGTCCTTGGGGGATGGATCTGAGGTAAGGCCATTGACCCATACCTGGGCAGTAGGTGCAGCATATAAGAGATGACTTATAGCTATGATATTGTATGATTTGCCATATCCTTCAAGTGTTTCCCAGAGGTACGGACAATTCCAAGGAGTCAAACGCTTTTTCGGTGTCTAGTAGAGTGGCTACCACTTTGACATCAGTATTTTTTTGATTAAGAACTGCAAAGATCGTTCGCAGATTCAGTGCAGTCGATCTACTTGGCTAAATCTGGATTCAGCGGGGGCAACTAAGTTTTCTAGAAGTAGCGAGAGCCTGTTGGCAACAATTCTGACCACTATTTTGTCACAATTAAAGAGTGAGAGCTGTCAGTATGATATGCATTTAGGAAGATCTTTACTAGGCTTGGATAAAATGGACATGAACACTTCATGCATAGTGGGTGGGAATATTTCTTCCTGTAGAGCCTTTGAATAGACAGCAATAAGATGCGGTCCAATAAATGTGTGTTTGCCCGTCACTTCCTGGGGCAAATCTGCTAGAGGGTGATTGACTGCTAGGACTTCATCTTTTTCTATTGAATGCTGGAGGTACTCCATATGTCAGGCCTTTAGTGTAGGAAGGTAGGATCTTTCTAGCATGGTTACCCCCTCTTTTAGCCTGGTGTCCATGTGTTTTTGTCTAGTCTGACTGGGATCCTGCTAATCAGGACACCAGTCACTGTGCTTCCTCCCTCAAATTGATTATGGTAAGTTCTTCTATACCTCCACAATTGTCTACTTATGTACCCCTATAAGTACCTAGTATATGGTACTAAGGTACCCAGTGCATAGGTACACCAGGGGTCTGCCATCGGCTGCAACACGTAATATGGAATCCATGAGAGACCACTCCAACTGTGACTACAGACCTGCTATTGCGGCCTGTGTAAGCTGATGCTAGCACCACTTACAGCCGATATAAGTTTTCTTATATCTGAGGTCACTACACGTTGAACCTATAGGTCACGCCCAAGGCAGGCCTCTCAATCCTGAAGTCAAGGTGCTGGGTTATACATGAGAGGGTGCCCCTGCATGAGCAGGGCACCCCTCGCAAACCCCATAGCCAATTCCTCAGGCTTTGTAAGTGGTGTTAGCCATTTTGATACATATAATGGCCATGCATCATTATGCAATGGCTAACTATAGAGTGGCTGAGTCGAACCTGGGCATGTTTGGTATCAAACATGTTGGAATCATACCCCAACACTTTTACTGGTGTTGGAGGTATGATTCCATGCACAGGGGGGCTACTCTGGGAAGCCCACTGTACTCCCTGTAACAGACTTCTAGGGTCTGCCAGAAAACTAGTGCTACTGCTGACCCCAGACACGATTCTGCCCTCCTGCTGCTGAGCTGAGGTCGAGCAGGGGAAGGTAGAACAATAGCTTTCCTGTCACAGGGAGGTGAGATCACCTCCCAGACAGGACTTTGTGTATTGGGCTTGCATGGGGGCGCTTGCCAGCGCCACAAGACTGCTTTGAAGGGCACATTTGGTGAGCTCCTTGCATAATCTTGTTAGAACCAGTTCTGGAAGCCCTTGGCTCCCGCTCTGGTGCTAAATAGGACAAAGGATATAAGAGTATCCTCCCCTCTGCCCAGTCCCTCCTCTAGGATGGACCCCTGAGTCGTCCGTACCTCTTTCTTGGGGTATAAAAGGGCTTACCTGTGGGTGGGTCCTCAGATTTGTTGTGGGACAAGACTCCAGCCTGAAACCACGTCACTCTTCGACCGTCTGGACACATGGACTTTGCTGGACTTCACCTGGAACTGAGACTGCATCGAGAGACTCCTGCTGCTCCTAGTCTCCCTGTTCTGCAAGTCGTCTTCGTCATCTGAGCTTCTTCTAGGATCTTCAACAGACCTGATGGCATCAAGGACACCCAAAATAATCTCCCTTGAAATGAAGGAGTCACTCCTCTGCATTTGCAGGCACTGCAACAAAGCTGACCAGTCTTCTCCTCCTGACGTCCCACGCATTTCGAAAGACTCAGTAACAGAAGAGCTGGTCCTGCAACTCTCTCGAGGCCTGACCTGTCCTCTCAGCAATTTTGAGGCCAGTATCCCTCATTGGTACCCGTGGGACTGAACCCCAGTGCACTGCGTCAACTTGCTGTTTCCAAGGCTTGTTGGCTCTACACTCCAGAGATCTTCGGGCTACAAGAAGCTCCAGCATCTCTTCCTATCAAGATCTTCGTCCTGACCGCATCCTCTGCACCGTGGGTCTTCATCTTTGGTGAGCTGCTCAAGGTCCTCTTGCGACTTCTGTGCCTTCGACCTGTGGGTCCTCTCAAGGGTCTTTTCTTGTTTCAGTGGGCTCCCCTCCCTTGGACCTTGCTGGCCCCAGCGTTGCCCCTTCATCATTTTCCTCGTCTGTTGCTGCTGCCAATGCTTGTTGGTGCTCCTGTCAGACACCGGCCTCCCCATGGTTCTCGACTTATGATGTGGGACAGCTCGAGAATGGCTCCTGGTCTTCCTCGCCTGGTCCTCACAGCTGCAACAACAAGGTCGCAGTCATTACTCCTGCATCTTTTGTCATTGCTGGGCATTGCTCTTCCATGCCTCCTGGTCACCTCCGAGGTTTTTTTGCAGAGTTTTATATAGCGCGAACTTAACCCGAATCCAATCGGGTATCCGAGCGCTTTACATAGCACCAGTTACGTTACATGCGGACACACATTCATTAGGTCTCGCGAGCCAAAGGCTCGAAGAGACATTTTATATGTGGGATTTTCAAAGTGCTACCCAGTCTTTTGGCTGGCCTAAACCTTGAGTGCACGAGATCACATGCACGTGCACAGCTGCTCCTCTGCTAATTGCATTTCCCCCTCCCTTCTCACCCAGTCCTTTGATGCTCTGCTCGATTACTTTCACTTTCGCCGCTTTGTCCCCCTCCCTTCTCTCCCCACCTCTTCGCAGAGACGGAGGAGACAGAGCCTGCTCCTCGGATTGCCCTTCCCCCTCCCTTCTCTCCCCACCTCTTTGCAGAGACGGTGGAGACAGATGTATCTCTTCCTCTCAACCCAAATCTACCTCTCTTAAACCCGCATTCTCTGCTCACAGTGTACCTGTCTCTCTACCGTTCGCTCTCTATACTCACTCTATTCCTCTCTGTACCTCTAGCTCTAAACCTCTCTCTCCAGCTTTCTCTCTATCCCTCTCTTAAACCCTCTTTCTCTGCTCACAGTATACCTGTCTCTCTACCCATCGCTCTCTATACTCACACTCTATTCCTCTCTGTACCTCTAGCTCTAAACCTCTCTCTCCAGCTTTCTCTCTATCCCTCTCTTAAACCCTCTTTCTCTGCTCACAGTATACCTGTCTCTCTACCCATCGCTCTCTATACTCGCACTCTATTCCTCTCTGTACCTCTAGCTCTAAACCTCTCTCTCCAGCTTTCTCTCTATCTCTCTATTAAACCCTCTTTCTCTACACCTCTTAACCCTGTCATCATGCCAGTTGCAGTTCACAGGTCTTAAAAAGAGCATTTGCATGTTAATGAGGCCTCGCTGTTGTGTCACCCCTTTTACGAGACCCCGCAGCTCCACGCTGCCTATTGCTTAACGTTTCAGCCCCCCCCCCCAAAAAAATGTATTCTAAGCCCACCCCCCCCCCCCCGAAATTTGGCTTACGTTGCGCCTCTGCAACAAGACAACAAGCTCGTAAAACAACTCTCGCGCACCTCAAGGGAGATACTACTGCCACTGTGTACCGGGTGGGCAAACGTAAGGGGGAAGTTTACAAGGCTGCACCGCCGCAGGTTTATCACTTTGCCTCGTAAAAAAAAAAACACGTCCAGCCGGGGAAAAGGGCTTGCGAATCAGACCCGTAGCACAGCTTTCCCAACTGCATTAGCAAGAAACACTCAAACACTGTCGCTGGTGCACCCTGGCGATGCCTGCAACAGTCTGCGCATGCTAGAGTGACTTCACACAACACCTGGAAGGGTTCGAACATCTCGTCGTTTGTTCAGGTGCGAATTGTCTCTGGAGTTACTTGGGGGCATATTTTCAAGCCAGGCTAAAAAATTATCGCCGCTTTCGCGGCCCAAAAAAGCCGCAAAAACGAAGATAAAGGGCTTAATAATACGCTCTATGGAATTCCAATTCAAGTCCATGTTATATGTCCAAAACATTTAGCATGGCCTTTAACTTAAATTACATAGAGCATATTATCACGCCCATCATCGCCGTTTTAGCGGCAGTTTTCCGAGGCTAAAGCACCAATAATTTACACGCCTGCCTTGTTAATATGCCCCATAGAGCTTTGGTCACATTATAATACCCCTGACTAGCGTGAAATGACTCGCACAAAATCTAAAGCTAAGTGTGCTTCCAGGTTTCCTTCTCTTTGCCAGGTAGCTCAGTCGCTGCATGCAGTAACAAGAAAACATTCATAGTCATGTGGCAAGGGCATTAGTACACGGTGACTACATACTGGGCGCAATCCACGACGGCCCGTACAAAGGGCAGCTTTGGGGGAGATACATTACCAAAAAAATACACTGTGAGACTGCAGTAAGTTACACACCACATTCAATTCCACAACATGGTGCTATAAAAGGGGACAGGTGGGTACGGGCCGTGGGGCTGGAATAGGAGGCTCCTACAATCGGGCACTCTTTGCTCACCTGCAAAAAATTTTTGAAAATCAATTTTGAGGAGGGACACAGCACAAGCAGTTTCCTTTAACGAAGGGTCACAAGGACAGACCTGCAAACCCTCCCGATTTAAGCGGGAGACTACCGATTTCAAGGCTAGTCTCCCCCCTCACGTTTCAAGCATCCACAAACAAGATTCCTCTGAGATTCAGCTGACAGGCCTTGCAATTGTGTAACGTCCGAAATCTTACAGCAAGACTCAGCGTGGAGAGGCAGGGGGCACTAGAAGGGGTGACAAACCAACAAAGCACCATTCCCAAGCAATAGGCCTTTCAAAGACCTGTGAAGTACTCGGTGGCATTGTGTGGGTGCCCGTGAAACTGTTTCAGGCCAGGCTGCCACACATGGGGGGGGGGGTTGCACCGCCACCTGTTAATTGGGACACCCTCTCTCTGCCTGGCAGTGTACTCCATGAAGAAACAAACGTGCATTTGGTCCGGCAGCAGCACAACTTTAATAGCCCATACATGGCAGTAAGCCGATTCAAGGCAGCATTCTACGGGGGGCAGACACACATTGAAGGGGGGATGGGATTGGCCATCCCGGTGCAAGGTTCTCCGCTCACGCACCACCCACCCCCCTCCCCCCTCTCAGAAAAACAATAACATTTTACTCCCTCACCAGAAAAAGGTACACTTACCTTAGATTCAAATCACAACACTCGAACCTCTCCTTCGCAACTGCTCACAAACACATGCTCGCCGGGAAATACAATACTGCCTCAGTAGTCCGCGTCGTGTTTCAAACGCGAACATTTCAGGGGTGAGTACAAACCACTACTTCTAACATTAAAAAAAAAAAATAAGGAGACAAATTCGACAGAGTCCGGTTGCGCACATCCCAAAACAGTCCAGCTGGTGAGTTCTAGGAAACTTGGAGCCAAAACACACTGAGGGCACTGGGGACTACATTGCCACAACACAAGGGGAGGAAAAAAAAAAATACAGAGGTCACGTGTCAGCAGCACACACAAATTGATACAAGCGGGGCCTCTGGATGCAACGTAAAGCACTACCTGCCGTTAACTGAGAAAGTGCCGCTCCTCCCCCTCCTCCCCAAACTCAGTCGTTTGCCGGGACAATAGCTCAAGGGGTTCAAATGCGAGGTGCACAATGCACCGCGAATAATAAATCCGCTTTCTTCGTGGGAGGCTTTAAGAAAAACACATTTGGGGACAGGCGCCTTCATTACAATATTACAGAAAGTGGGTAGGCAGTTTACAGCGTCTCCCATTAAGCCCCAAAGCTAAAGCACGCACAGGGATGTGGTCTGTCGGATAAAAATGCCGAATTTGGTGCAGGAAAACAGGGATAGAGCCTCGAGGTCGCGTCCACAGCCGGTGATTCTGTGCTAATCACTTCATCTCCCCGTGCATAAATGTGTAATGTAAATACGATGATACGTAAAGCGCACGAAAACCTTCGGGTCGAGTGCGCGCTATATAGAAAGATGCAAAATGAACCCCCCACCCCAAAAAAAAAAAAACTGGCGTCACTACAGGTCGGGCAGGATGCATAATGTTTCCAGACTTAAATAGAGCTTTTGGCCCATTTAAATGCCCCGGAGTAGCGTACAATGACTAGCACTACATCTTAAGCAAAGTGTGCATCCAGCTATTCTTCTTTTTGCCAGGGTAGCTTCGTGGCTCCATGCGGTAACAAAACCAATTTAAAAGTTATGTGGCCAGGACTTTAAGTCGGATGAAACAAGCATTTGCAATGCAATAGGTCTCGCATTTGCAAAAGTTTAAGCTATTGGCATTGTTCATGACAATGCCTTTTTTAATCTATTTTATAAAACAAACACATAATGGCATTTATTTATCATTTACAAAGCCAATAGCTAGTGTTGCATTATTATTGGCAATGCCAGCTGCTCACACTTTTATAATGCGAGACCTATTGCATTGCAAATGCTTGTTTTTTGTTAGGCACAGGGAGATTAAGTGATTTGCCCAGAATCACAGGAAGTTCAGCGTCATTACCGAGACTCGAACCCAGTTCCCCAGGTCCGAGGTCGAGCACCCTAGCCGTTAGGCTAACTCCTCTCCCCAAGAGTTGCATAGACTCTGTCACCACTGCTTGCAGGTTCTTCTTTGAAATAATCCACCCTTGGATTCTACCGGGCTCTTGCATAGTGTTTGCCGGCGGCATCTTGACTGAAGTCCTTTATTGTTGTCTACGGCGGTTTCTGACCTCACTTTGCACCCAGCTTTCCTGGTGTAGGTATCCTAGTTACTGGGGTATCCACGGGTGGGGTGACTCTTTAACCTTTTGTCTTCCACGGAGTTTCTTCAGGGTCCACCGGGAAGGGCCCTTCTTCAAAACTTCAACCGCGACTTTCCTGTTGACTTCTATTGAGAATGCAACGGTGTTTCCACTCTGCACACAGCCTCCGTGGTGTTTCTGGGTACCTACCTAGGGTGGTTCCTTGTGTCCCCAGCTCTTCTGAGTCTCCTGGTCCAGGTTCCCACTTTGGTTGCAGTTCACATTCCATTTTCATAGTAAGTGGTTTGGTCTCCCCCTGGAGACCACTGTGTATTGTGCTTACTTATCTGTTTACAGTTGAAGTATTGTGTGTATCGATGTTGATATCTCCGAGTGGGAGATATGCCAATGCGTTAGTGGTGTGTAATAAATAGACCAATTTGTATAAGTACACTGTGGTGCTTTTTCGTTTAACCTATGCTACATGATTAGATCTGCTAAAACAAGCTGCTTAACACTACATCTGGGCTAATCCTGAAGGCTGTGCTCCACAGCTACCACTTAGAGAGCTTTTTAAGGTTGTCTAAGATAACTAAAACCACTATAAGGGTTGTCTGGATTAGTGCAAGATGCTTCACTTAAATAACTGCATCATATACTAAGCCAGCCTCCTACATTTAGCCAAACCAGTGCAACGTCATCAAAGTATGCATTAAAATTATCTCTAGTATACGCTGCCCCTGAGGAATACAGTTGTGTAGTCCTGCATACATTCCATCAGTATATCCTCGTTGTCTTTGAGTTGTGATGCGTACCTCCTTAGCGATGTCGTCTCCGCTTGTCCTGTGCTACCTTCTAATCAGCCAGGCAAGTCACCTGCTCAGTCTCTCCTCCCCGTATTGTTGATCCAGAGCATTTTTGCTAAAGTGCAGGACTTTCCTGTCGGGTTCCTAAATTGTTGCAGAAGTAAGGTCTGTCCATGTAGGTGAGTATATAAAGGTTGGGAAGCAATCTTAGCTTCGAGGTCTGCTTGATCGACCTTGGGATGCACCATTTCGTAGGTCTCGCCTATACCAACGCATGCGCTGTCCTGGCGAGACATTTAGTAAGTAGGCTTTTAAAATTCTGACCACACGCTTTTGCTGGCCTCAAGCTTGCGGTTGCAAGCACGCGCACTGCCATCCCTCCGGCACCCTTATAGCGCACCTCGCTCCTCCCCTCCTCCACCACAGAGTGCAACCTGTGACCGCTTTCTCGGACGCGTTACTTTTACGGCCGCGCGGCAAATGCTTGTTGCTTCTCAGAATCTGGTCACCCTCCTGTATTCTGACTTGCTCCCTGTTGAATGACTGCACACTTGGCCTCCCTCAGCACCACCTCCTCCGTTATTGCACTCTGAGGACATAGAGCCCTTCACCCGTGAGAGCAGCGCAGATCAGCTAGGCGAGAAAGCTCCACTCCACGTGGTATCTCTTCGGAGTATTTTTTTTTTTTTTTTTTTTAAGTTCCGCAACTGTGGTTTCTATCAACGTGGCTCTGCCCGAGAACCGTAATTACTTCCCGGGGCCTATAATTTGACGTCTGAGCTCGCGTCCTCTGCTGCTAATATCGACTGGACTCGTCCACCGCTGCTGCCTTGGCTGTCACAAGCGCGCATCCTGGGCTGGTGCTAGCAGTGAGGAGAGCCCCGTCTGCTCTTAGACGAGCAAGGCACCGAGTGCCACATCCTGGGCTGGAGTGACCAATGAGCGGGTCCTCGGCCAGCTCTGCCTGGGGAGAGCTCCACCCACCACAAACACTGGTGCCACCGCTGGGTCTGCAGCAAGTGCTGCATCCTGGGTTGGTTCTAGCAGGCTGCGCCACATGCACTCTTTCGGGTAAGGCAACTAGTGCTACATCCTGGGCTGGCATTACCAGTGAGTCCCAGAGCCTCTGCCAGATCTCTCAGGGAGTGTCTGGTCCTGGGTCCGGTCTGGCAGTGAGTACCAGATCCTCAACCCCGTCTTTCAGGGGGCGCTGCATCCAAGAACTGTTTTAGCATTGAGTGCCACATACTCTGTCACTTCCGGCAGCAAGTGTCTCCTTTTGACCATGTTCTAGCAGCGAGTGAGGCCTCCTGGGACGGTCACAGGCTGTATTCTTGGGCCCCTCTAGTAATTAAGTTATGTTCTGTGCTGTACTCCAGAACGGTTCTACCCACGCGTCCTGGCTCAATTCCAGCTCCATCCTCAGCCAGGGCTGACAGCAGGTGTCCATCCTGGGCCGGTTTTAGGAGAGACACCCGCCCCCTGGGTTGGTTCTGGCATCAGCCGTCTCTTGCTGGGACAGTTCGACAGTGAGTGCCGCAACCTGGGGCTGCCACATTCTAGGCTGGTTCTGTGGCTAGTACATCGGCCTTGCCACATTCTAGCTCTGAGCGTGTCTTCATGTACCAGTTCTAGCAGCAATGACGACCTTTTGGGCAAGTTTTGTCAATATTTGCTACATTCTGGACAGATTCTGGCAGTGACTCTATGCCAGTACCTACCCGGCTCAAATCCTTCATCGTGGGCTGGTTCTAGCATATGCTTTTATTCGTCAGTACAACACACTGGGTTGGTGCTAACATGGGTACATTTTGAGATGGTTCCAGCGTCCTTTATGATGTAAAAGCTGAACCTGTCCAACAGTGAAGTCATCACTTGGGTAATTTAGTAAAAGGCCGATTTAGCTTTTGTGTATCTTAAATCGATAAAGATGGGCACTTTGAAAACCAAATGGACATCTACTGACAGAAATTCTGAAGATCAGAAACTAACAAACATATATATGTTTTTATTTTCAACAAATAACAATCGGTGCTAGTCATACAACCACAGTTTGGCAGCATTTCGTTACATACGTGTATTCAAATATAGCAGTTCTGGAATTAATTGGCGCCATGTATAGTACTACAGAGACACAAGTCATATCCAGTGAGTGGACTATATGCTAGGTACACAGTTTTCCCCCTCCTTCTCATTAATTCAGTCACTAACATCAGAGCTTGTGTCTTCTTGTGGGGGTTCGCATATGTTACCGCGGTCAGCGTTCCATTTTCCCCAAATGCGGTCCCATTTTTAGGGCAGCCCCTGTGAACGTACACAGCTCGTTCAGTCACCATTGATTATGTCCATATCTTGGCACCATTTTTGTAGAGTCT
Organism: Triturus cristatus; assembly: GCF_964204655.1. NCBI lineage: Eukaryota > Metazoa > Chordata > Amphibia > Caudata > Salamandridae > Triturus > Triturus cristatus. Next base: position 670,126,175 of record NC_140592.1, on the reverse strand, counting down.
GGGTCTGCCGGGATCCGCAGTGAAGCGCTATATTCCTTTTGGCCAGGGCCAGACCAAGGGTTACCCAGTCCTGATCTGAATGAGTGAGTCTGTCGGCTCACAAATGTTAAGTAGGCAGCATTTTGGTTCTGGGTGAACTTCTATCCCTGTGACTTGTGACATGGTGGTCATAATTGAGGCCCAATATGACCGAATGTCTGGGCACTCCCAGACAGTGTGTAGAAACGTACCCGGGAGGCCACATTGTCTCAAAGTGGGGTGTCAGCGGTTCCCAGTTTATGCAATAAAGTGCGTGTGTAGTATATTTTGTGCAGGATCTTCAGTTGCAATAGACGAAGTCGCGAGGGTATTGCTACCTCCCTTGGTGATGCTAGCGCCCCCTACCAGTCCGCCTCATCCATGGGTCCTAGGTCCGCCTCCCACCGTTCCTTAAGGGCTTTCGTGGGATCTGGCTGGTTGGTGACAAATTTTCGATATGCCAAGGATATGGCTTTTTGTGTAGGTGATCAGTGAACGGTCTATCCTCTAATGGCGAGGCTTCTGGTAATGTTGTGTCGCGTGGCAATGCAGTTTTCAATGCGTGTTTCACCTGTAGATATCAAACTTTCCGTGGTGTGCTAGGCCGTATGTGCTTTGTAATTGGTCAAAGGGAATGACATCCCCCCCCCCCCCACCCACCCCCCCCCCCCCCCCCCCTTCCAAAGATTCCCCATCTTCGTTATCCCAATTAGATCCCATTGACGGAAACCTTTTGTATTGCTCAGTTTGCCCAGCCTGTGTGTGTCCCATATAGGTGTTGCCTGTGTGAGCACCCCTTCCCAACCCAACGCTCGCTGTGCTTCAAACCAGATCTTGACCGTGTGGGCTGTTGGGCCTGTTTCTTATTGTACAATGTCCCCAAGATACCTTCCTGGTCAAGTAAATGCCTGTCCATGCGGAATCCTGCGGCACATGTAACAATTGATTTATGACCATCAACTGAGCCGCGCAGTAGTAGTGTTTAATATTGGGAATAATAAACATATTTAATGAGTCGTTACAAACACTATATGATGCGCAGAAACAAATGTTCTTTTATTTTCATAAAAACCTTCAGCAACGATTTTTCATACATTTAAAATCACAAGTTTAAAAAAGAAGCTAATAATGGTCCCTAATCTTCTAATACATTGTCAATTTCTAGAAATAATTATTGCATAATGTACAAAATTTTTGCACGTAGTACATAAAAAAATCCCTTTTTTTAGTTAAAATACAAAACTGTGACAGTTTATGTTAACGTATTAGAAGATTAGGGACTAGTTTTAGTTCCTTTTTAGGTCTCGCCTACACAGCGCTGCATAGGAGACCTTTAGCCGTCGTACAGCTCTTTTTTGCAGCACATACTCGTGCTTGTGGCGGCATACAACTTGCGGGAGTGTGCAGCGGCACACCACAAGCACGAGTATGTGCTTTGAAAAAGAGCAGGCTGCGCGCGCGCACGCACACACCTTCGCTATGCTTTATAAAAAAATTCCTTTTAGAGCTTGCGAGCGCACCACTCCTGGGCTGGTCTTTCTTGAAAGTGTTAGTTGGGAAATGCCTTCTTTACCGCTTTACATGTAATGTCATATCATGCAGACTTTCCCACTTTATGAGTATGTTCTTCTGTTTGCTTTTGAAACAGCATTCCTCTGATGTGAGCGAGCTAGGCTGGCCGACGTCTCTCTGTTGTCTCTTTTGCAACATTTATCCACCCCATCACGGTTTCCCTTTGTTGTGAGCTCGGCCCTGCGTGATACGGCGCACGCAGCCTGCACTCATTGGCACCTGTCGTCTAAACTGGTTACGTTACGTCTGCCTTGAAAACTACGTCGATTGACAGCAGCTATGCTAGTGCGTGGGCATCATGTTTACAAACACTGTGTACACTCTCAAAGAGCGAGCACACATCTGCAGGTCTGAGCTTCGCACATTCTCAATGCAGGAGTGGACTGAAGAATGTTTTTGGCGCGATAGCGTGGTCGGCGGTTAGCTTCGTTACGTCTGGTTTTATTGACCGACCTCTTGTTTAGAGATCAGAAAACGACGTCTCTTTTTCCGGGTGAATGTTTTTGTGCCTGTCCTAGGTGTGTTATTGAGTCTTTGCTAGTAAGAATTATGTAACAGAAAATGCAAAATATTTGGCGAGGCGATTCATTGCATAATGCTGCCACGTTTCTTCTGACTCAGTATTTTTGAGATTGTTCCCGTAGGCGCTTTGTGTTCTGTGAAAACTTCCGGCTGGTGCGAGATGGCCACATGTAGGAAAATCCGTCAGAGAGTTGGCCTGTCGCACTTTGAGATTAACACATCACATTGACCAGTCACATTTTTCTACTATAATCTCCCTAGCGTCTAGGAACAAGCATTGGCATAGCCAAAAGGTCTCGCCTTTGGGACCTTATAAGTATTTAGTTATGCAGCACAATATCCTTACTGCAACAACATTAATTGTTGCATAGCTAAACATTTATAAGGCCCCAAAGGTGAAACCTATTGGCTATGCCAATTCTTGTCTATGGATATCTTTCAGATCCCCAGCACGTTTTCCAGTGACCTTCCCTGTATGAAATCCTTGAAAGGTTTCCATTGGGTTGCCTGTTATCGGACAGAGAGTGTGTTGAGTTGGAAAAAGTCTGAGAATGAAGTCCAGAGGGTCTCCTGGAAGACTGGATCTAACGGTGAGTTTACTGGATACTCTAGTGTATATAACAACTGTCCCGTGGGACTCGTTCAAAAGTGGCGCTGTTTTTTGTGTCTTCGAAGGGACCCAGAATTACTCACTTATTCATTGGACCAAAATTAATTACAAAGAGGTCTAAACAAAGGACTGATACCGTTTGCATCTTGTAATGTTTTGACTCCAATCAGGTCTAACATCCAACAAAATAAGTGATCATAGTACAGTCAACTCAGTGCTCTGATGGGGATTTTATATACTAAAACATAGATAAGACACTGTACAATTCCCAAGGGTTGTATGCATTGGTGATAAATTTCATTATAGGGTTTGCATATGTCAGTGTCGAATATCTTGAAGTTCAACTCAACAACCAAGAGGGAGGGTTCTTCGACGTTTTGACCCCATGTGACTGTAAGGGTCGCTTCAGGATGTAGTCATCTTACTACCAGGATCGATAGTTAGTTCACTTGTGTAACAGGAAGAACTCTCATGTACTCAACTTATCCCAGTCAAATGTTTCAGTGATTGGCATATTCTTTAAGAACCAGTACCAATCCTCTTCATACCAAATGCAGCAGAGCTGCTCCCATACAGATCAAACCAGTACCTATATCAAGATAAAATTGCCCAAACTGTCATTTCAATTTTATGTTCAACAACGCAGTGGATCTAATCTCACTCCATTTGGCACCATTGAAGTGTGGAGAGACAGAGGGCAGACTCAAGTGTGCACAGCAGAATCTAGAGTGCACCAAGGACATGGTACAGGTGAAAGGTCAGAGAGTGTGCTAGGCAAATGCGTAACTTCAGTCAGCTTGGGGGTGACCAACCTATAGTCTAACCAAGAGGAGGTTTCATGGGTTGCCAAATGTAAAATGTATTCCCTATCTTTAGGGTGCGGGACACGCCAGGCATCCTGTAGCTCATAAAGGTCAATCATGTCTTGTAATGTTTTCGTGGCTTGCATATTGCGGAAGCAGCAAGCTCCGAAACAGACCATCTGGGTGTCAAGTACTAGGTTCAAGCCACCTTTGTCTTGTTCTTTAGGCAATCTCTGGCATGTTGTCTGTGGAGTCCACCTCTATCCCATTATTTCCAGTTGTGCAGACTGCCTTTGTTGTATTGTGTCCAGTTCTGTGGGCCACTTGTAGCATATTGTACTATGTCAAGTTCTAGAGTTTGTGTTCCGTTTCAGCCCAAGTCTTTGTGCAGAAATAAGATGTGCCAATTTATTCTATGAAGCTGTATGCCTACAACATAGGATATGCAGCCTCCTGATTCCTGTCTTGTCCAAATCCCTACTCTGGTAGCATAGTCCCTGAAAGACATGGCTTTCTGCCGCAGACTTCAGCTATTGCCATTTCTGTGCCCGTACCATGTGTAGCTACATTGATGGCATATTTTAAATCAACTTGCTTGAAAAAAAAAAAAACTGCTTACGAAATTCTGTTTTCAGGTCTCGCAGACCTAGCGCTGGAGCGCACGTGCGCTCCTCGCTCTGTGAGGCTTATTGTCCTCAATAAGCTTTCAGAAGGGGACTTGAAACCCAGCCCATCATTCCCATTGGCTGGCGTCGTCATTTATGTTGAACGCTGGCCTCCGATTGAAAATTAGGATTTTTTGTTACTGCCCTGTCTCCTTTTGGTACGGCCCATCCGGACTGGATCGTTTCCTTGTGGCGTTACACTGTCTCCTTCAATTAGTGGGTAGGCACTTTCTTTTTAGGTCTCGCCTAGCGTTGCAGTGCGCATTCGCTGCTCACTCTGCGAGGCATATTGTGGGAGAGGAGATTTCAGAAGGGGACTTGAAGCCCCACCTCTTTGTTTTCATTGGGTCGCGTCGGCGTTTATGTTAAACACTGGCTTCCCATTGAAAAGGATGCTTCTTGGTTACCGCCCTGTCTCCCTTTTGGACAGCTCATCAGGACAGGGTTGTTGGCTTCACGGCTGTCGTGAAGGAATTTTTTTATCTATAGGGGGCATATATGTTTAAGAGTTAGTCTGTGCCTAGGGGGCGTGTAGTGACGAATCATGTTTACGAGTTAGTCTGTGTCGGTACCTCGCCGTAGCACTGTGTGCCCTTGCGCGCACACACAGTAACATCCGTGAATAGCTGGCTGTAAACGGAGCCAAGTTTCTGCAGAATGTACGGTCCGATGTCAGCTCATTATACCTGTACGCTGTGTTGTTCGCCAGCGGTGGGTTGCAGATGTCGCTGAAGTTCGGGTCATTCAAGCATGTCATGTTCTCCCCCCACTCTCACGAGGTACTGCTGCAGAGTGCTGGCCGATGCGCCACCCCCGAGGGCGGAACAATTGGGGACAGGAAACTTTGCAACTATGTATGGTGCCGAAAAGCCTCCGCTGGTGTTTTGGAAACTGCCAGGTTTCTTGAGGGCATTGTTAGAAGCTGTAAACAAAGGGGGCCGTGTTAATTACCAGAGTAGATCAAGGCAATTCCATAACTGCCATGGGGGGAGGGTCAGAGACCCTGCTGTGAGTAGGCAGCTCATTCCCCGTCTAGAAAGTAAACACTCCTAGAACGTTACCACTCGTGGCGCTTCGAGGAAACACCTGTACTCGCCAGACGCCTGCAGTCCATATAGAGCAACCGAATAGAGCGAGTAGTCTGAGAGCCCCATAGCGACTGTTTGGCGGATGGCGCCGTCATAGACACAGACCGGTTTCTGCAGGGCAACTGTGGTCAGCGTGGGGTTATTGGCCAACATCAGAGGACTTACAATCTCTGGGCCCACTTCTGAGGAATAAGCGGAGAAAAGAAACAGCGTCATTCATACTAAGGTATGACCTCTTCCCTCTAAAATTCAAAATAAGGAACGAGAATGCAAGCAACTGCATGGTTTTTTTTTTTTGTGCAGATTTGTATAGCGCAAACCCGACCCCAAGGTATTGGAGAGCTTTACATGAGCACCAGTTACGTTACACAAGGACACATTCATTTTTCGTAGGCACAGGGATTTTAAGTGATTTGCCCAGAATCACAGGATGAGGAGCCGACGCTCGAACCTGGCTGCCCAGCTCCAAGGCGGCAGCTCTGGCTATCAGGCCACATCCAATCCCCAATTAGTTATGCGTGCTAAAATTGTGTTTCGTAAAATATATATATTTTACTTTTCAGATTAGTGTGTATGCTACTTGACGGCGCTACCAGTGAAGCATTTATTTACACTTTAACTGAAGTTAAACAAAGGAGATTACTTCGGTTAATCAAGAGCAAGAGTGTGAAAAGGGAGTGATTAAAAAAATAAAAAAAATAAAAAATAAGTGTACCTCTACATGTTTAAAAAAAATTATTAAGCCCAGCACAGAATAAAAAGACATATATCCAACAATGCATCACAAGCTCGCACTACAGTAACACTACCCACAGGTTTCTGTTATACCCCTACCCTCAAAATTAAAGCAAATGGCTAATAGCCAATATAATTACCTTAACACTTCTAGGTCAAGTTTAAGTTATCGAGAGGAAAGGATAAATAGGGCCGAAACATGGATTCAATTGATATTAAAAAAACATATACGGTGGTGCAACTTTTCACTCTCGTCATTAACTAAATTTTTTTGCCCCACTACTGAAGTACGATGAATAATTTTCCCAGAAACTTACAGAAAAAGGCTAGTCAATAGTAGAAGCTAAAGTAGGGTTTGTTGACGCCCTAACTTGCCTATGGCGGAGCTGACGGATTTCAGTGCGCAGCACAGGCACAGTAGGCGGAAGAAAGAATACATGGCGAGCGGGTAAGGAGCTCCAAAGTCAGGCTGTTCATGTAGCACAACAGCAGCATTCTGCACACACGCTCGGCTTTCGGTGAGGGTCACCTGACGGGCCCCGCTACGTTGTACTTTGGGAAGAGCTTGACAGCGAAGGGTTAATCGTCATGGTCTTTCATTTCAGATGTTTGTATGTGATTAAAGACATTGTCATTTACAACGCCATTTACAACGCCAATAGCTCTAATTTAAGCCAATGCGAAACCTATTGCATTTCTAATGCTTGTTGTCATTCAGCCGCGAAGCGCGATGCTGCAACGCTATGCACTCTAAATTCTATGTTTTTTTTATTACTTTAATGAGCGCTGCGCCTGCTACGGAGCCTGCTCTCACTTTATTTATTTATATTTTCGCGGCATCCACTTCAGGTACACCACGCTCTGACGTGCCATGGATGTGAAAACTTTGGGCAAATGTGTGTCTCCTTTGGCCGAAAGGGAGCATTTCTCCTCAATGATGCAGTCTCCTTTTATTGTCAGCGCGGTCCGCTTCGGCCGCGCTTGTTCTACAAGCTCCCTCGTGGTTAAAACCATCTATGGCACAAAGCAACTACAGATAAAGAATACAAATTTGCAAACTCGTCCGTGGCTGCGGGTCCTTGGGGAATCCGAGGAGGTCCCTTCCTCGCTCGGCATCTTGCCCACAATACTTCCAGCACTTAAAACACGTGTGCATGGGGCCTAGAAACGATGGGTCAGTCTGTGTATAGCAAACCGAAGGGACAGTTTTTGCATTTAGAAAGGCCCAGCCAAACTTACTTCGGAGCCCCCTGCACAGAACAGCTCTGGATTTTTTTTTTATCAGGGCCACTGGAAGTATCTGCATACCGGCAGACGTGGTACCGAGCTGCAGTTGCAGTGTGTTGATATGCGTAAGATAAGTCCAGATGAGAAACAAAGCACGCTGCAAGAGCAGTGTGCACACAGGGTAGGTATAGGACAAGATTGAGGTGCACTGCTGGCACTTTGTATGTGTATGGTGTTAGAAATCATGATGGCCCGTAGCCGGGGGCTGACAAATTACACCCCTCACGCCCCTCTGTGGTAACACATTTAGCTGGGGCCTAGTCTGACCAGTCCGGCTTGGCAGCAGGTTCTTGTATCCCAGCCATGTCTAATTACCAGTATACAGGAGGTCAGCTGCCATGCTTACTTGCCTGGTCAGGCCATTGAAATCGAGCTTCAGCATCTGCCTGACTTTTTGTGTGATCTTGGGTAGATCGCTGATTTGACGGGGCGCCCCTATTTACCATGGCCAGAGTCCGACCCAGAACAGCAGCATGACACTGCCAGGCTCCACGGGATATGCTTTGTGTCTTGGCACTCGAGGGCGCCACCGGGAGCAGAGCAGCATTAACACAAAGGGCTCTATTACCTCTGTGCAGACTTCTCGCCTGTGTGGAGGTCTGCACAGTGGGCATAGGCGTCCACTGCAGGTAGACGCTGGTAAAACACACCATTCCACTTGAAACCTAAACCCAGCCTCAGCAAACAGAAGGCAGAACCCAGCCCTACCCTCTACAAGAAGCAACAGTGTGCAAACACCAAGAATACACTTAGCAGTGGAAACTTCAGGCACACATTAAAAACACTCCGCCATAGACAGCAGAAAGCCCACTAGGCAGTGACCAAGAGCAACTGCAGTCAAACAGAAATACATCTGCAGATGGACTACTGCTGGCTGTGAATGCACCCAGCCACACACACCTGCAGGCATTTACGGGAGTTTAAGATATTGGCATTGTAAATGACAATGCCTTCTACTTAAGTTTTAAAAACAAAAGGCGTGGTTATTTGCAATGTGAATAGCTCAAATTCGCTTAAATGCAAGACCTATTGCATTGCAAATGCTTTTTTTCTTAATGCTGTTCTTCTTTTCTATCTCCAAAAGTGCAGACATTGATGGTCATAGCTTCACCCGTCTGGGTTGTCTTTGTTTTTGCTGCAGCTTGCTTAGTAGGTTAATACACCTAATAAAGGGAACTATGCATTACAACTATAACTTTCTCTGCTTTTTTTGGATTTGTGGTCAGCAGTCTTTGAAGCAGCCCTAGTTGGAACCATAGAAACATTCTGTTGATCCAAATTCATCTGATAGAGGCAACAAGACACGTCAAGAACGTTGAGATGCTCATGCTATTCAAATGCTCACCAGGTTTTAGCAGTCATTCATCAGCAGCAGTCATTTATTCAAAACTCTTCCTCCTCTCTTAATACCCCATTCTTTACGGGTGGCGCATGTGCAAACCCCCACCCATACACAACTTACAAAGTCGAATATGGGCAGATACATTCTCAAACCTTTTATAAGTGACATACTGCCTTAAAAAAATGCGTCCGGCAAGACCTTTTTTGATTTTAGTAAGTTAATTCTAGTGAAATTGCACATACAATATTCCTACATATAGGGACTTTGTCAGCCCTCTTCATCCATAGGTCTGTTGCTGTGTCATTCACCTTTGTCTTGCACCCAAAACAAAACTCTCTGGAGCAACGGGTCTGCCCACTTCAGTCATTTAGTAAGATCATTGTGATTAACGACACTCTGCTCTTTCACTAGGACCACATCTTCTTACTAAACAGTTCATATCAATGCCAGCAACTACTATGGTAATACTTTTTTTTTTGGGGGGGGGGTCAATGAATACTTTTTGCTTTTAGACATTTTTTCCGATTGGTGAGAGCTCAGACAGCAACTTGAACAATAACGTTTTACGAAAAACATGATCAAAGAAAACAAGCCAAAAGGCTGCACCCAACTCCATGCCTATTGGTTTGGCCAATGCTTGTTTATTTTTCCTTGTCCTCACTCGTCTGCTGTATTTTATCAGCAGTACAAGACTAAATTATACAACTAGTAAAGGAAAAAAAAATATACATTTTGTGGTATTATGCTATTTTGACCGTTTTAAACTCGTTATTACAAAAGGTGCATTGAAAAAAGCAGTTTCTTTTACAGAGAAAAAAAGACACACTGAGTTCAGAGTTTAACTGCTCTTATTCTAATCAACAGTACCTGATTCTTTTGTTGCATGGAAAAGAGAAACACCGTTTTAATACTGCTTTCTACCTCTAAGAGTAAAATAGTTGTTGTAAAACATAAACATTGTTCTCATGATAAAACATTTGCGAAAGCAAAGACTTTTGTAATAAAGTATGTGCCTCATTCATTTTACATATACCGCTGTATTTTAGAACTGGTCTTCTGCAGTTCCGTTTTGGTTTTATTTTGTGTTCATAACATACTGCAATTTGATGCAGCTCTTTCCAATAAAAAAACTTGCAGAACCGCATTAAACACTATAGGTTAACGAAGCAAGTGTCCCAGTTGGGAAGTCTTAAAGATTAGTCATCAAATCCATTAAAGATGTATGCAAATGTTTTTTGTTTCTTTGGAACTCTTGTGACCGTGCCGAAATATGCGAGGACAAGAAACTGCCGGGGAACGGACCACAGCCCCCAGGCTCCACCGCACCAGCCGCATCATCTTTTCCGCGCCTGGAGCAACATTTAAGCACGCCTAAGGCCCCACTGCGCCGGCAAATCCCGGGCCCATCCACTCCCGTTGAAGCCCAGAGGAGGCTGGGCTGTACCCCCCTTCCCCTCTAACGTGTGCGATTCTAGCTACCTAGGCAGCCTGCTTTCCGAAATGCAGATAAGAAAACAAGTCTACCGCAGCTACGCATGGAGGTGAGCCCACTAATACATTAGACTCCTTTTTTACCAAGGGCTTCCGATGCATTGGATTAGGAGATTCAAACTGCTGAGCGCAGACTTTTGCTGGGGGACTTGGGGGTTCTTGGTCAACCAAGTGAGCCTTTATCAAGCAAGACTTTATCGGTGCCTGTAGTTGACACTTTAAATCCAACGCCAAAGCCAGCTACTACTCACTGAAAACACTTGATTCCCTGCACAGACCCGTCACCCCCAGTATCGTCCGAACCCCCCACAAAGAAGAAAAAAGGGGAGGTGGGAGACCAATTAAGCCAATTTCCGCTCCTCTTGAAGATCCCATTGTGACCTTTCCGCCTACCCCGGATGTCTTGATCTCAATAATAGAACAGTCAATCACAGTTTTAATACAACTGCTTTTAGACAGACTAACCAGAATCAAAGCCACTATAGCGATTGTTTGTTCACAAGGGGAAAGTCCAACATACTCCAGTTGGAAGGCACGGGCAGCAGAGTCAACTCCCCATAACGATCCAACTGCTTCATCCATGTATCCTCCCACAAATTGTATGGTTAACCGGGGCACAACGAGAGTGGGCAACAGTTAAGGGTCTAAATGCTCTCACTTAGGAGGTATGACACTAAGGGCATTCAATGACCCGCCCCTTCAGTCTACCTCCGCCGAATTTAATGCCCCTCAGCCCCAGTGGACATCTAAGGGTCTTTCATTGCCACCAACGAGACCTGATGGAGAGTACGCAGTGAAAGGTGTGGGCGAAACAGCCTGCCAAATGAGATTGGATTAGCAAATATGTGTGTTAGGGGGCACTGGGGGGGAAATACTCTCCCGAACCCTAATGGCAAGAAGGGTGGGCTGGGTGGGGGGACTCCAAAAAATCTATTGTGGGGTTAATTTCAACTCTCATCAACTGTTTCAGCAATATCTTCACTGTCTATGGAAAGGGCCATCAGTGCACACCCAAATATTTGCGCTTCCGCTGGGCTTCTTTTATAAATCGCTCAGGACCAGTCAATGGGGGCAAGATTTGGTGCCCCCCCCTCCCCTCAGTATTCCCCACCCTGAGCCCCAACTCCTTTTCTCGGGACAACCCTCCATCCTCTTTCCTACCCATAACTGTGCTAACCGACCTAGAAGGTTGCGATTGGCAGAGGCGGAAGAGGAGGACTCCCACTCCTAGCCGCATCGTTTTCAGGATCCAAAAGCCCCACGCTATCTTCGGCAAAATGTGATCAGACTGATCACATTAAATTAATCATCCGGAATATTGCCGGATTGAGCTCTAATGTTCGACCCTGTTTGGCTAAAAATTGTCACCTCCTATGACCTGATTGGTTTCCAAGAAACATGGGAAACGTGGCCAATTAATCTAGATGGTTACCGCTCTTTTCATACTGCTGCTCTCCCTTCTAAATCCGGTCGTGCCAGGGGTGACATCCTGACCTGCTAATAAAAAACACTTTAAGTCCTGTCATTTTATAACGATTCCCCCTACTATCACCTTTTACACCTAAAAGGCCTGGGTGGTAACACAGTCCTTCTTATTAATTTTTATGATCATAATTTCACTGGCGATATGAAAAAGGTTGTTGACCAGTTGCAAAGAGAAATTAATTTACTTTTTAATATTTTCTTACTGTCCATGAATATCCTATGGGTGGGTGATTTTAAATGTGCACTGGTGTCCTTTTTTTAAATTTAGCAGCCTGTGGCTTAACTGATGAGGCAGATGAGCCCATACACCATTTCATACATAATTCTTATGGAAATGCTCTGAATAGATTTCTTGTAATTAACAATTTAGAGATTTCAGAATCCTATTGACTCAAGCTCAGGTATGCCTCAAAATACATTTGGCACACCTACCCAGGGCTCAACCATTGATTATTCATTAGTTTCGGACCCTTTTAAAACATCCATTTGCAATGTTCGGATTAAGCCTTTTACCTTTAGTGATCATGCCGCCATTACTGGTAAGCTTGAATGGGCAGCAGATCATTCAGAGCAGATGCTTCATGTGAAACCTCTGATAGTAAGGAATAACCGGATTATCCTGAAATGGGCTATAATAGATAAAGCGCATATCGTTCCCGTTGTGGTCGCCAATAGGCCAAACAACATTATGACCTGCCTAGAATTGGAATCGGATCCTACCAAGGTAACTATGGCCTTTGAACTGATTTTATTAGAGATTAAAAACATTCTAACTAGAAAAAATCCAACTTCCAACACATTAGGCCCAAGATTGTTTGATCAAGCTTTACCATGTCCCTATCAATCCTGCATCAGGCTCTTGGATCTATGCCTAGAGACGTGGAACTAGTCAACTTTCTCCGTCTTCGTTATAAGGAGGCCAGGAAGGCCAGAATTAAAAACTTAAAGGAAGAAGCATAGGAACAATTACACTGTGCCGCCATCTCAAACAATGTCAGGGATTTTGGTAGAGTTACTAACGCTCACTTCCTTAAACCATCTTCTGGCCCGCGCCTGGATTGCCACGTGGATGAAGAATCCTGGGTCATATACTTCTTAATATTTGACCCAAATGCTGAGGGAGTATCTATACAGCGGCCAGCCATTTCCCCCCCCTTACCAAACCTCTCCTCATTTTTAATCCTTATGAGATTTGAGAGGCCCTCATCCAGTGCTCCACTAAAAGAGCCCCTGGCCCGGATGGTACTCTGATATATTTCTTCACGGAGCAGCCGGATGTATGGGGACCGGTGTTGACAAACATTTTTAACATAGTTGCCAGTATGGGCCCACTGGACTCATGGTGGAAATTTATCTTAAACCATTTTAACAAGAGAGGAGATAAATCTGAGGCCAAAAACTATAGACCAACTCACTTCTGGATAGCACTGCTAAGCTTATGGGTCGGGTTTTACTTAATAGACTAGAGGAATGGGCCACTTGTAACAACGTTCTCACCCTGGTCTAACATGGTTTCAAAAAGGGGAAAGGCACCCAGGACCAGTACCTCAACCTAGGTCTGTTAATTGCCAAGTATACCCAGGCTTAGCAGGGCAAGCTATACTTGGTTTTTATGGACCTATCTGCAGCATTTGACCGCGTTGCCCATCATTACCTATGGAGGATAATGAAAGAAACTGGCATTGACGAGGCAATCGTCCTTTTGATAAGGCAGCTTTATTCTTTGGCTCCAGCCTGTGTACGCTAAGGGAGGCAGTGAGAGTGTACCAGGTCCCTTCCAATCAATAGGGGTGTCCGACAGGGTTGCGTACTTCCCCATTTCTTTTTTCCATCCATACCAATGGGGTGGAAGCTCCCCTGTCGGACTCTACCTCAGATGTTCCAAAGATCAATAATGTACGTACTCCAATTCTCCTGTAGGCAGATGATGCGGTGTTAGTTGCCCATACGGGCCTAGCCTTATTAACGTTATTAGAGGTCTTTGTGGATTATATGCGTAATTCTGATCAAAAAGCCAAAGAGGCAAAGTCTTTTATTCTAAATACTGGTCGTAAAGATAGGAAGCTCCCAAGTTTTTATATTGCAAGCAAAAAAGTAGCCCAAGCTGACACCTTCTCTTATCTAGGGGGGACCTTCGACAGACAACTTGGGCAAATATGATTACCACAAGGGGCTTCTCGCTAGAGAAAAGCATTATTGCCCTATACTTCTTTATAAACAAAACTGGAAGCGAAACCTCTGGATATGGTTAAAGTTTACACTGCCAAATCTGTTTACTTAGGAACCCCATGGGACAGGTATCTGGGGTTATTCCAGCTCCTTAGCTCCCCAGCTTATTGAGGATACTTTCTTGAAAAAATTAGTAGGCCTCCCCGTAAATTGCTCCAGTTTTGTTATGCAGAATTGGATGTCTCATACATTAATGACATAATTAGCCTGGCCCGATCATTCTATGGCATTCTATCTGGAGAAGAGAATCTGTCAAGCTCACTCCGAAGCGAAAAGAAGACTTTCCCTCTCTGGAAGATGTCCACAGGATTCCTTGGATCACATATATCAAAAATAGTCTCTCCTCCCTTGGTTTAGAGCATCTATTTATCTCACCAAATGACTACTTTAACATTTCAAAACGGGAGATTAAAACCTGTTTCCTTAAACAGAGGGCAAATGAGAGACTTAAAATTTTGCTGATGCTTTTGAACAGTTAATTTTATCTAGGAAGGGCCAGCCCCATATTTACTTACTGTGACAAACCTACATCACATATTTATTTTACTTGGGTTTCGCCTGAATTTTATTCCTTGTATGCTGGCCTATCTTTCTGGAATTTTCTGTATTCATGATCTCCCGCCCTGTCCATGTGACTGTGTTTACACTCAATCAAATTTACATATATTTTTCTTTTCCAACTTTTATACGGAACACCGCAAAAGATTTATATTGCCTCTTATGTGTAAATATAAATTTACACAATGCCGCCCAGGAAAATATTTTCTACAATCACTGCCTGATCCTTTTGTTTGTTATTCCGTGGCATCTTTTCTATCTCTCTCATGAAAGACCAGGCGATTGCGCAATACTTATGGATGAATTAACTGGTTGTTTTTATCTGTTTTTAATGGTTGTTTCTAACAGTTTTTCCATATTCTGCCTTACGATGGTCGTTTTAGGTCTCGCTTGAGCCAGTGCATGTGCTGCTCTGCGAGACATTTAGTTAGTGGATTTTCAGAGTGCTACCAGCTTTGGCCTCAAGCTTGCGTTCACGAGCGCGTGCACGCTCGCAGCTGTCATCTGTCTTTCCTCCGTCTGGCCGTCATGGTTCATAAATCTCAGGGCTCTCCCAAGCGCCTCGCTCTGCCCCTCCCCCACCACAGAGCGCATCCCTGCGATCACTTCCCGCAGCAGAGAGATTGTATCGGAGTTCTTGATCAACACAGTTCTTGAAATGCTCGATTGGTCTTTCTTTTATGTCTATCATTTGACAATAAATTGTAGGGAAACTGTCCAGGAGAACATCAATCAAAGAACTCGAGGCCAATTGGCGCCCGGGCCTAATTCTTCGTCACCTACGAAGGATGTCTTGTGTTATGTTCCATAAAGTACTAAATAACAAACCTTCGAGTTTAGCGCGAAGCCCACGCTCACTCGTCGTTTACCCTGCGAATAGCAAAAACCAGAGACAAACAGCAAATAAAATAAAAGGCACCCAATCGGTGCGTCTGTGGATTCTTACCGTCCATTCATGAAACACTTCCTGTTTTACTCCAGCGCGTGTCGCCAGCAGAGAGACTTTCTATTGGCTGGAATGGTAGCCCGCCCCTTACCCAGAGCGCACTCTTCACATTTGTCTTAGTCACAACCAATCGTGTAGTTTGTTTGGTAGCTACAGGAAGTCGGAGCAGGAAGCTCAGTTCTCCTGGAGGCGGGTCTCGCGCGTAGGCAGCTGCCTCCAGCCTGTCTGCGGTGATGAAGGGACACAAGTTGTGTTCGTTTCCGTGTTCATTGAACCCGAGTGGGGCTACGAACATAAAGAGAATTGTACTCTGGGTTCGCCCCCAACCTGCCCGGGTCTGGGATTGGCCCACCGGGTGGGGCGGCGAACCTGCAACCCGCGCCCAAGGCATTGATTAACAAGGTGAGGCGCTGGAAGCGAGACCTGCTCTACTTTTCCTTACGTATTGCATGCCTTGGTGTCTTCTGACTGATGCCCCTTCAGGGCAGTTTTTGCTGTCTTAATCTCAATATATACTCCTTACCTCAAGTGGGCTATTCTTCCAATTTGTCTGCAGCCTGGTTCTTTCCAGTGACTTTCTTCCCAATACTACTTGCCTTCACCCCACGACCCAGATGTTTGCTTTCCGTTCTTTCAGCTCCACCCTAATCCAGTAAAGCTCGTGTTTGTAAATGCGGTGCCCTGGAAAAATTGTTCTGTGGTCGCTTAGTTGGGTGACTGTATTTCATTTGTTTAGCATTGTGTGCTAAAGAGGCAAATACTTAAGAAGAAATTGACAAAGATTATACATATACAGGGTCATGAGGTACTGTTTCGACTCAAATATGAAAGGGTTTGCAATAGATAACCGTTCTTATTGTATTAATACATTTGATTGTACCTGTTATTTATGCATAGGTATATTATCATTTTTCTTGCGCTGAACCTACTTTTCAAGGACAAAGATGGGCTCTGTTTCCAAACGCCCCTAGTTTCTAAAATGGACTTCAAAATCGCAGTCATTATCAGTTATAACCTGACAGATGTGTCACCAGTAGCTGGCTGTTAAGTTATTGTAATCTCTAACATTCACTGTTGCTGTAATCTCTAACATTCACAGTTGCTTTTAAATAATGTATTTTCAAAATGTAAATAACGTAGACGCTGCGTTAGATTTACGCTGGCACGATCTGTTAATTACATGTCATAAGTAGCATGATTAAAAAAAAACACGATTAAGTTAAAGTGTCTCTTAACTCTAGTAGTATATAATAAATGTGTTTAATGTATTCTCTGTATTATGTGTGATATATATTTATATATATATATATATATATATATATATATATATATATAAATGTGTTTTTTTTTTTTTTTTCTTTTTTTTAATTCTTCAAAAGTCAGGAAAAGTCCTTAACACCATTATTACATTGCTATGGTAGCAACGTTTGAGTAATGTATCGTCTGCCCTCGTAGTGCTTCCTGCAGTCAACTGACTTTCCACCTGGTTCTTGGTTACCGTCTCGCTCAGGCTGAGGTATAATTCAGCTTAAGTTGTGCTATGGCATTGTGTTCTACTCTTGAGTTATGGGGTTGACTGAAGTTACCCTGCATATCTCAGTTAAATGACCCGACTATAATCCAGTTTATACGACGCACCTCTGCAGTGTTGGATGGTTACAATGTGTTTTGTCAAATGTTTTCTTATGGAAATATGCGTTTATTGCCACCTATGCGGTAGCACACATTGCTGTTTCGTGACTGACGTTTAGGGTTCTCGTTCGCTTATCAGCATCCACACATAACAAATACAGCCAGAGTAGCAGCAGAGAGCTGTATTTGTTTACACCAGAAGGATGTGATCATCGTAAACGGACTAATACAGATGATGACTTGTGGTACACAAG
Organism: Triturus cristatus; assembly: GCF_964204655.1. Taxonomy (NCBI): domain Eukaryota; kingdom Metazoa; phylum Chordata; class Amphibia; order Caudata; family Salamandridae; genus Triturus; species Triturus cristatus. The sequence continues at coordinate 670,108,938 of NC_140592.1, read as the reverse complement.
TGGTGCCACTTTTTAAAGCAAAGATACAACCTGCAGCTGTGCATTATTTATGGACTTTAACAATGCTGCTTGGCATATACACAATCTTCGTTAACAGAAAGGAGTGGCTGCGTTTTGATATAAACCAATTATAAAGTTAATTTGGGTAATAATCTCGGCAGGGATATTACAAATCTGAGTTGTATCTAACTCTTGCAATTAAAGCCTTAGCTGACAACCATAATCATCACATGCCTAACTCAAGAATCAAGATGTACGGGAAAAGGGTTACTTTTTGAAATCTGCGTTATGCCTAGTTTGTCACGAGATAGGTCCCCGACCGAGACACTTGTTTTACCATCTACTGCATTTCCTTTATTTGCAACTGAAATTGATTGCATCTTAAGAAAATGGGGAATGCAGTCAAGCTTCCGTTGTTGCTGACATCAGTCCTTGTTGCATTTTAATTTCATGCCCACATAAGAGGCTTGCTGTATCAATAAATAGCGCGCTCCAATAATATTCAAGTAGCATCATATAACCTACAAGACATGAGGTTGCATGGATGGTACATTTTAGTGAAGGAACAGGGCACACTTCCTTGTGGAGAGCAATCATGGTGGGAGATCCTACTGTGTAATGCTTAAACTGATCAGTTCGCCAAATATGGCAACTCTCTTTAGAGCTGTTAACACGAGTCATCCAAAAGCCAGGGGGGAGCTATAATGTAACTCCATGGTCACTGGACCTTGAATTTAGGAAATGTGTTTTTCGAGGTAGGAGAGAAGATATATTCAGTTATGGGTGCACAAGAATCTTGGATCGTTTGCATTGCTTACCCCTGTAGATTGAAATAAGCCTTTATCAAACTAACTGCACTGATAGTTGTCATTCTGCCAATGTTTATCTGCTACTGGATACTCCGATTTACCTTTTTCACGTTGTCCTCTAAAGTACATACATTTGTTTCCTTACGGTTGTTTCCTTACGGTTGTGCTGCAGTAAGTTGAGAATGCATTTTGGCAAACTCTTTATGTTTAGGGTACATTATATGTTGCATCGTTGATTTGAGCTAATTTTAATTATGTGATATTATTTACATTGTTATTTGGCCGTTAAGTACACCTTGAGATACATCTCTTGGTCTTATTATACTTCATCAATGGTATGTGAGTACCCTTACATAGAATGTTAGTATGTGGTCATGTGCTGATTGGGTGTATGGCAAAACGAAACTGTAGTCCTGAAAGTTTAAATAGTTAATTTTGAAAGTAATCCACTTTTAATGTGTCCAGGCTTGGATTAGAGTAGGTAAACGTACGTAGTGCCAAGTAAATTTCCCCCAACCGTCTTAAACAAATACATCTGCTCCCACCGACTACTACTAAAAATAGTTTGTCGTTACGTCACTGCAAATGCCATTCTTATCCTGGTCGGTTGATGCAGAATTAACAAGTCCGTACAAAATCAATTACCCGGGTGATGACGCAGCCCGCAATGTGCCGTTAAAACTCTCGATCCCTTTTTAGGCAGCACATGCGTTGCTCTGCGAGACATTTAGTTAGTGGATTTTCAAAGTGCTACCAGAGGCTTTTCCTGGCCTCAAGCTTGCGTTCACGCACGCAGCCGCCATCTGTCTTTCCTCCATCTGGCCGTCATGGCTCATAAAGCACAGCGCTCTCCCAAGCGCCTCACTCTGCCCCTCCCCCACCCCAGAGCGCGTCCCTGCGATCACTTCCCGCTCACTTTTATTTTTTTCCCGCGGCCGTGTCAGTTTCATTTTTATTCCGCTCCGTATTGCTCTTTTTTCTCCCTCTGCTTTTCTCCCATGCCTCTGTCTCTCTCATTTATTTTTGGTTAAGCACTCCACAAGTGTATGTTTTCTCAATGTATCTCTGCTGTGTGCTTCTCCCCCCATGTTTTTCTCTCGTCTATGTGATTTTGTCGCCTCACCCCGCTCTCTGTGCTGCTCTCCATTGCCTGTATTGTTTTTCCTAACTTCCTCCGTGTGCAGCTTTTCTCTTCCCCCTCCTAGTGTCCTTCTGTTACTCCCCACCCACACCTGTGGTCCTTTTTAGGTCTCGCCTGACCCAGCGCATGCGCTGGTCTGGCGAGACTTATTGAGAGGGCTCCAAAAAGTGCTACCAGGGCAGCCTAGAGCCACAGTGCATGTGCGCGGGCACGTGCGCCGCGCTTTACCGCGATTACTTTCACTTTCGCGGCCATACGGCCGCTTTGATGTTTGATCGCGATCACTTTCACTTTCGCAGCCGCTTTGCATAGCCAATATGTCTCGCTTTTGGGACCTTATAAGTATTTAGTTATGCAACTGTTGCATGGCTAAACACTTGTAAGGTCCCAAAGGCGCGACCTATTGGCTATGCCAATGCTTGTTTTAAATGTAATTGACGCTTTGGCACCAGAAAATCGAAATTCTTTTATTTACCAACACAAGTCGTGTCCGCCAGATAGGATCGTCAAATGAAAAAGTAAAGAAAATGGCACATGCGTCATTCCACTGGCATGCACATGCGCCTCCCCCACTACAGAGCGCATCTCGCAGCTTGTTTTAAACTTTCAGTGCGCGCGCTTGTTGTATCCAGCTGTCTGGTTCATTCCACAGCTTCGAGTCTGGGTATTTTTCATCTCAAAATTGTCCAGCTCGGGCCTTCATTTCCTATGCACGCATAACTCCCTGTGTAGCCAGGAGCAGCCTATGACCACCCGCTCATTTTTCCCAGGCCCCCTAGGAATATCCGATGGCTAAAAGCTTTTGTGCCCATTCAGCCAAGAAATTGGTGGAATAGCAACTAACGGACGACAGAACTTGTCAGCATCGGTAAAAATCTGTATGACCTTGAAGCTGCTCATTAAAATTCCTTTACCGATAACTTATTTATCTAAATTCGATTTATTCGCCTTCATTAAACACCCATTTTCTATTATATAGAAGTGCGTTTGCTTAAAACTACTAAAATCATTGTAAGATTTACTGCGTCAAATGAGCGCACTCTGGTCTGGGGAAGTCACAGGGGAAGGGCCAGATCGTATTCGATTTTATTATTCTTCCTTTATGTTACACGTTTCAAAATGAGATGTGGGTGGTCAGGCAAAACGAGTGATTCACCAGGCAATCCCTGCAAATGAACAGGCTTCTGGATCGAGGGATTTAGGTACTAAAAAATATGAGTCAGTGCATGGTTTCACATCATTTTAGGCACAGATATTTCACAACCACGTCTGCTTTACCAAACATTACATTTGATGTTTGCAAGCGCCTAATTTGAGCCGGTGGTTTCCGGTGCTCTGCACTGTACTTCATTGTTACCACCGGCACTTATGACTGTCTGCCCCTAGTGGAGTGGTTTGTCTAATTTAGAGATAATCACAACAACAGCTATTTAGTAATTCTAATGATTAATACATGCCACCCTAAGCCATTGTTGTAGCTTTGGGGGCCTGGAATAGTCTGTGGGCCTTACTTATGAAGCCCTTGCGACTCTTTTGCGCTGCCGTTGTGTTACTTTTCGTTACGCAGCGGCAGTGAAACATTGTGCCACGCTGCGCCATATTTGCAAGGTGCAAAAGACCGTGGTCCTAAACCTTATTTTTGAAAAGGAGATCAATCAGTAACCCTTTTGATATTTCAGTAAATCATTTCTCGAGCATGCGAAAGGACACTAAGTCTGCTCATAATACTTAATAAATTATTCAAACAAAGAACAGAGAAAATGCAACAAACCAAATTCTAACTCACCATGTATTTTATTTTCATGTCAAATGGCGAGGCAAACGAATTGCTATACACTCTATGTTAATATTTACGTGTACGGGTTGCTCCAAGCGGAACGTGCGAGATAAGAGGAGTGCTTAAGTGTGGAGTGATGAAAAGGAAAATAATTCAAAGTAGTGACATACGGAAACAAGCATTGGCATAGCCAATAGGTTTCGCTTTTGGGACCTTATAAGTATTTAGTTATGCAGCACAATATTCTTGGTGCAACAACATTAACTGTTGCATGGTTAAACGCCTATAAGGCCCAAAAGCGAGACCTATTGGCTATGCCAATGCTTGTTTAGCATGTGATGGAAGCCAGGTATGTTTTACATGTAAAATTGATTACTTACATACTTTTTGATAATACGCGTTCCGTAAGGCACCTGTTAAAATTAAGCCCCTGGAAAGGGGGGGTGGAGGTTAAGAGTGGGAGAGAAGAGAAGCGGCAACTAGGGGGAAGAGCAGGATAGACGAAAGAAGGAGGGAAGGAAAGCGTGGGAGAAGGAAAGAAGGCAGGTGAAGAGGAGGACGGGCGTGCGACAGGAGGCAATAGACTGCTGGAGAGAAACAGAACAGCAGAGGCACGAAAAAAGAGAGGGAGAGCAGGTGATGAAAGCAAGAGGGAGGTAGAGAGGGCGCAGAAAATGAAAAAAGAGCGACGCATATTAGGCGTTCCGTGAGACCTGTTAAAATTAAGCCCATGGAAAGGGGGGGAGGTTAAGAGTGGGACAGAAGAGAAGAGGCAGCTAGGGGAAAGAGCAGAAGAGATGGAAAGAAGGGGGAAGGAAAGCGAGGGAGAAGGAAGGCCGGTGAAGAGGACGGGCGTGCGACAGGAGTCATTAGACAGCTGCAAAGAAAAAGAACGGCGGAGGCAGGAAAAAGGAGGGGGAGAGCGGGTGATGAGAACTTTGACTTATAATTTTCCGGTTACTATCGTAGAGCGGGGTTACATATTTCAGGATGAAGAGAGATCCTGGCTACATGACCTAGGGCTGGCAAAAGCACGCTATGATTTGGGGCCAGATGGTAGCTGTGACTCGGAGTCACTGCCCTCGCTCACACATACACTGGAAGTTTCTAAAGGATTTGTGTGCAAAAGATGGGGGGGGGGGGGAAAGAAAGCGTAACCACCAAAATGTACATCTCTTTGCACCTTGAGTAAACTAACAATAGTATGAGGCTTCCCTTCTGCCAAACCCATCGACGCAGCGCTCAGTTGTTTCCCAGCTAGGCTGTACTCCACATACATGGCAATAACGACTGCATCAATAAATACCTAAATTAACACGTTATTTTAATTGAAGCCCATAGAATTTTCTACAGTTTTGAAAAATGTATACCCGAGTTTGTAAAACTTACTTATCTAATTGTAACTGCTAATACTTTTTAATAAAAAGTGTTCCGTCAAACACATGTTAAAATTAAGCCCCTAGAAAGGTGGGAGGGGGGGGTATAGGAGTGGGAGAGAAGAGGGAGAAGGAAGGCAGGTGAAGAGGAGGAGGACGGGCGTGCGACAGGAGAAGGGGGAGAGCGGGTGATGAAAACAACTTAGAACTGTGACTTATAATTTCCCGGTTACTATCGTAGAGCGGGGTTACATATTTCAGGATGAAGAGAGATCCTGGCTACATGACCTGGGGCAAGATGGAGCCAATGGGGAAGTAGTGAAAACATAAGCAGTAGGGTGTTAGTAGCGGTTGGTCCTGTTAATTGTTGAGTTCTTTGATGAAGTTTAGCAGGTTAATTGATGTGGCGCCAGTAACCTGCAGATGGCTAGGTGGATGGTAGCGAAATGTTGATGTTGGAGTGTGAATTCGTCTGTAGGCATTTCCATTGAAGGAATCGCACTGCAGGATATGGCGGCCTGTAGCGCAAATAATGTATGCTGCTTGAGGAGGGATGTGGTATCAGTGAGAGTAATGCACAATGTAAGGATTTATGTTATTGTATAAAGGTTCGGATGGTATGGTAAAAAGAAGGCGGTAATGAAGTTTTGTAAAGTTGTTTCTGCCAAAGACAGAAAGCGCATCTTACCGTAAATAGTGCTCTGCATATAGTTATTTCTAATAAGTTATTGCATTATTACAACTGTTATGATAGATGAGCGAGTTCAGTGTTCACTACAGTAATTTGTATATAATATGCATGCTGCACAGTGGTATATCCTCCGACCATTCTGAGACTAACACGGCGAATGCCAATGGGATGGTGACAGCAGGCACTGTGCCACGGGGCAACTTGATTTGTGTTATAAAGATGGCCGTTTTAATAAAAATTTACACCCAAGACAACATTGGAAAAGACAACGCACAGCACGCTACTAATGGTACACAGTTTAAACGCACTCGTATGTGCGTCCGAGGCAAGTGCTCACGCGTGCCACAATGTTTCCCTTACCTTTCACTAGGCCTACTTACATCTGTATTTTAGCCCAGACCAACCCTAACAGGACGGCGCGTTAAAGAAAATAGTCAAGGGTGTAGGGCTGAGAGAGAAGAATGCACTCTACAAAAAGCAAACCCCAAAAAATCTTAACAGTTGAAAAGCCCATTTATAAACCGCCCTGTCACATGGTATATGGCATGTATAAATGCCTTTTGCTGCAAAGCATCCCGTCAAATACCACTTTAAATTAAACCCCCTGTATGGCTACAGTGGCGCTGCCAGGAGTGCTGGGGCTTTTGTTTGCTTTCGTGAACCCAAACAACATATATGCATTATAAACGCACCATAGGAGACGCGGCCTCTTACAAACACCTCGTCTGACTGCCTAGAAATAGCCTAAGGTGGGGTGTGGGGGGAGGGGCTGTGGTGAAACTAAACAGAGTCAGCCCTGGAGACATTCCACGGCCTTATCTGTTGATCTAACAAGTCTACAGACTAGGGACGTGTGTACGAGCAAAAAGGCTGGCTGTAAAGACATCCCAAGTGAGGACAGCCCTAAACAAGCAACTGAAGCTTTAAATTCATTAGTAACAGGATACTAGTTTAATATCAGGATATGTTTAAGATTTCGGAGGAAATACTTTTTAATCTATGCAGTTTACACAACGTTACTGCTTAATTGCTCTTTGAAACTGATAGCTTACTAGCACTATCACATGGTATATGTTTTACACGTAAAATTGCTTGTTGATATAATTTTTGATAATAGGTGTTCCATAAGACACCAGTTAAAATTAAGCCCAGGGAAAGGGGGGGGGGGGTTAAGAGTGGGAGAGAAGAGAAGAGGCAGCCAGGGGAAAGAGCAGGAGAGATGGAAAGAAGGAGGAAGGAAAGCATGGGAGATGTAAGGCAGGGGAAAAGGAGGACGGGCGTGAGACAGTAGGCAATAAACTGCTGGAGAGAACAAGGACAAGCAGGAAGTGGGATAAGGGAGGGGGTAGGGCACGTCGCGCCCTCTAAGGGGAGAGAGGCACACAGCCTGGCAAATGGTGTGCACTTTCACTGCCGCTTTGATGTTCTCAGTGGCCGCGCGGCTTACTGAGAACATCAAAGCGGCCGCGAAATGATCACGCAGGCTGCCAAATGGTGCGCGCGGCCTGCGCACATGCACTGTATTTGGAGACCTGAAAAGCACTAGTTTGCACTTCCAAATCGCCTGTTTACTAAAGCTCTCGCCAGAGCAGCGCTAAAGCGCTGGCTCAGGCGAGACCTAAAAACAGTGGTACAATTGAATGGGCGGACTGGTTGTTAATCACCGTCCTTTTTGGCCTGGCCACGTTATAGATAAGCAATTTACAATTACAATGTTTTACATAGATATATATTCCCATGTGGCACGTTGGATATGGAGGTTGGGGTCCAGGCCTTTTATTGAAAGTGCGTCGACGTTTCGACCCGTCTTGGGGCCATAAGGGTAAGTTAGACCTTGGCTATGCGGGTCTTCTTCAGGACGAAGTGGGGCAACCCAGTGCAGGGTGATGGGCCTTCGTAGTGCCCCCCTCTGTGGATCGCGGGGTGTGGATCGAATCAAATTCCCAAAGGTGGCAGTCCAAATAATCCTGTGGCCGTATTGCCAGAACCTAGGTAGGTTTGCGTGTACACTGATGTGTAATCTTCAATTATTTAAAACAACAATCAATCTGGATAGTGGGTAGAGGGTGGTCCGCATTGTTGGGACGATCCTCATTCAAGCGGGAAGTAAATTTCAAGGCTTGAGCCGCATGGAGTCAGCATCCCGGTACCGCCTCGGCTGGCTGGTGACTCAAAGTACCCACTATCCACTGTCTTTTGTACCAGACTATACCCAGGTCCAAGACCAATTTGGGTGACCCCATTTTTTGTAATGGCCATATTTACAAGGTGAGCATCTAGGCAGATGCGTCACCTTGTAAAGACCTGCGCCTCATTGTACCGTTATCAAGAATAATGTGGGCAGGTTGGCGTTACCATGTAAAACCAGCATTGACATAGCCAATAGGTCTCGCCTTTGCGACCTTATAAGTGTTTAGCCATGTAACAGTTAATGTTGTTGCACAAAGGATATTGTGCTGCTTAACTAAATACTTATAAGGTCCCAAAAGCGAGACCCATTGGCTATGCCAAAGCTTGTTTACTCTGTACATTGCCATCCCTTTCCTGAAAGACCAGTTGATTGCACAATTATGAATGTACTGTATGCTTTTTATTCTGCTTTTTACGGATGTTCTTAAATTGATCTTATTAATATTTTGTATTAGGATGGATATTTTATTTGGACATTTGTACTTTTATGATCTTCTTATTTAGCATAGAATAAAGTGATTTTGATTGATTGACGTGAGGCTTAGAGAACAATTAAATACACATTTAATATTTGCAGTACAACCCTTCTGTCACATAGATGGGATCTTTGCATCCTATTCTAATACCTTTTACGAGTATTTGGTTTTCACCATATGTTGACGACAAAAGTCATTCCAACCATTTCTTTTTAATTTGATCTGTTTTAGCAGGTGCCATGAGTCACTTAGAAAATATTACTACTATGGATTCAAATAATTCCAATTACCCTTTCGGTATGTCCTCTCTATAGTATTGCAGTTATGCTTGATGTGCACTCTACTTTGAGCAGCTGCTACCTTTATCACACATGTTGCTAGACCCAAATTGTCATAATTCCTCAAAATATATACCAAAGCAGCAAGCATTGGCAAAGTCAATTGGTCTTGCCTGTGGGATCTATTGGTTTTGCCAATGGTCTTTAACAATGCTGTCAGGCATCCCCACTGCTGTGCAGTGTGGCTTAGGAAAGCAAAAGTGCTATGATGCAGGTGTCTGCTCCTACAAATCCATACACGTTTTTTACGACTTGGTTTGGTAATTTAGTTTGTTTTAAACTAGCGTGGATGGGGAGAGCAACACGGATAACCTTGGTGAGGGGGGGGGGGGAGCAACACAGGGGCAGAAGCAACATGGAGGTTGGAGGTGGGGAGGAGAAGCAGCGATTGAGAGAGTAGGAGGGTGTGGGAAGTTACACAGGTCGGGTGGAAACTCAACAGGTGAGACAGCAACATGGAGTGGGCATGGACAAGAACACAGCAAGTAAGCAACAGGGATATATGGGGACGAGTTCAACATGGTGGGGGAACACAAGGGAGGACAGCAGGAAAACACATGTATTCTCATGGAGTGCTTAACCCAAAAGAAACAAGCATTGAAAATGCAATAGGTCTCGCCCTCGTTTAATTTAAAGCAATTCTGTTTGTAATTAGGTGGCTTTTAGCTTTGCTTTTATTAGTGTTTTTCAAACTTACTTGTACATAACATGCATATGTATGCATGCATTTATATTTGTATAGATATGCAGGTGTGTGTGTATATATATATGTTTATGTATTATCTACTGGCGGTCGCCAGTAGATAGTTATAGTTACAACCTAGTTTCCATAGGAAATCTCAAAATTCTATTTTGAATAACTTTGGCGCCGGTTGACGAATCCTCGCGAAATTTTCAAAACTAATGGGGCGCTCCGCTCAGCTCCTACCCTGAAAGTCTCGGGGTGGTTCGTCAAGCGGGGGCCGAGAAAAAGGGGGGGTCCCAAAACGCGTTTTCCCCATGCATTTTTCCATAGGACCTTTAGTCGCAGCTACAGCCCGAACGGCTGAAGAGAATTACGTGAAATTTGGCAGAGAGGTAGCCATAAGGTCAAGGAAGTGCCTTTTGGTGTAAATCTGTTCAGTATTTCCTGAGAAAATAGCATTTAAAAGCATATCAATATCTATACGCGCGTACCGTGCACGCACGGTGCGCGCACCCTGCCGTGCGTGAGCGCAATTCTGATTGGTTGTTAGATGTCGGTAAACATTCGAATCGGTCGAAACCAGGAAGTGTCTGCCGCCATTTTGTCTCTCGCAGTCTGAGGGGGTGAAAAAAAAAAGGTGGAGAACGTGAAAAGGGGGCAGAGTGGACAGTTCCTGACCCCCTAGCCTTGGTCAGGGGAGGGGGTCACAGAAGGACCCCCAAAGGAGAAAAAAACATTTTTTTTTTTGTTTAAATCGCAAGGTGCGCGCACCGAGCGCCCACAGAGCGCGCACGGTGCGAGAAGCGCACCGCGCGCACACGGTGCGCGCACCTCGCGATTTAAACAAAAAAAAATCACGGCGCGCGCGGTGAAAAACCTGGATAAATAAATAAATAACTTGCCATTTAAAAAACCGTACAAATTCACTGAAAAAACCATAGGTTTCACACACGTTATAGTTACGAATTAGCATTTAAAAAACCTTGCAAATTAACTTAAAAAATCATAGGTTTCACACATGTTATAGTTAGCTGGACATTTCACTCGTAAAAAAACCAATAAAATTCCCCCGTTATAGTTAGTGCAGGAAACTATAACATACATAAAAGGATCGCTTGGGACTCACATTCCACCGACCATTTACTGAAGTGAATTTTTTCTTAAGCTATTATCATAGTTCTCTATCCTTCCGTTTCTATAGTTCCTTTAGATTCCCACATGCTGAACTGAGTCAGTGGTGTGCTCCTTCTAATGGCATTGACTTCCTTCTTGCACTTTTTCAAAAGCACGGTTTTGAATTATTTTTATTCATCTTGTAGAAAATATTTTGTTGATTTGAAAGATATAAAATTCTTTGACAATGTTAGAAATGTAGTAGGCAGTTGTATGCTTACAAAGGCTCTGACAAATGTTTTTTTTTTTTTTTGTCCTCATTACACCATGGGTACTACATTCTGGGCCGGCACCTTCCACTGCACTGATCTACCGTCAAGGGTGTAGGGCTCAGAGCCTTCAAACCGCCCCAGTCCATGGCTTGATGTAATCATTGGACTAGTTTTTCCGTATCCATGACCCTTCTACATACTTATCAACCTGACCATTTCAAAAAAGTCCTCCCACACTTCTGCAGACCTTCATGAGTCCCCTTTATATACTGCATGTCCATTTAACCACATTTAGCCAGGTGACCGAATTTGGGGGTTGGGGATCCAGACAGTGTTTACAAATCTCCCATTTGGCCAGGAGTATCAAATAAAATAATAATCGCTGTTGCTTATAAATTAGAGCCTGTTGAGATTTATAATCCACCCTGAGGAGTACCGGTGTTTCGGTTAAAGTTATATTTCCTCCTAAGATATCTCTTATGGTGTTTTCCACGGACCTCAAATTCTTTTAGCTCTGGACATGTAAAAAAACACATGTGCATCGTTGGCCTTTGGGTTTGTTTTTTTACATCTTGGCACAGGCTGTAACACAAATTTAGATGATCTTTGTGGTGTCCAGTACAACCTATGGATAACAAAAAAAATTGTGGTGTTTAAAGTTTGTTGGTGTTAATATAGCGTAGAGTAGTTTTACGGAGTCTGTCCACAGCGATTATACACTACCCTCCTGCAATATATCTGTCCAGACCTCCGATAAAACCTTCATTTTCTCTTTCTCTGTCTCTAACAGATACCCATATTTACCATATTGCAACTTCTTTAGCTTTCTGACCTGGATCCTGAACCGAGGCCTCAAAATCCCAATTACCTCCTACTTCCTCCTTTGCAGCCAAAGCCCATGAAGTAAGGTGCAGGTACTTGAACCTGCCTTAACGTTCAAAACCTCCCATGGGACCAATCCGCCTGTTATTAAATTACCACATTTTGTTATCCCTGCCTGCTTTAAAGGCAGGCTCAGGGCATCCTTCAGACATTCTGGCATTCCCGGGGATTTCCAAATTGGGGCAAAGTCAGAAAGTAGTCAATCTTTAAGGTCCTTCTCACTACTATCCAGAGACTTAAGGCTACTTTCAACACCTTTAACCTTACTTTAAAAAAATATTTTTGGGCTCCAAATTTGTATACATAGGCTCCTCCCACTTCTTTGGTCATTTCACTAAGTATTAGGCCCCATGTGGTGTTTACAGGCTCCCCCGCTAACATGCGAAAGTTCTTAAATTGAAAGGCCATACAGTACAATCTAAGGTCTGGTAGTGCCAATCCCCCCTTCTTAAGACCACTTCTAATTTTTTTCCAGGATAGTCGTATCCCCCAGAATGCCCAGATAAAGCTAGATATCCTCCCTTGTATTTTATTAATTTAATCTTTAGCGAAACTGAGTGGTATGCAGTTAAAAAGATAGGTTAGTTTTGGGAGAACAGCCATTTTTATTAAGCTAACCCTCCCATATATTGACAGGGGTAAATTCTTCCACCTGTCTAGTTTCCTATCTACCGCCTTCATCACTCGTTTCAAGTAACGGGAAGGAATCTCAATGATTTTTTTTTCTACAATTGTTATCCCCAGATATTTAATCCCTGAACTAACTCCGCCATCCCATCCTACCATGTTCCAGCTCATTACTTCTGTTTTTGAAATATTGACCAAATATCCAGAGAGAGCACCAAATTCCGTTGTCAATTGTTTTATCCTCGTCAATGTTTGCACTGGCTCCGAAGTAAAAACTACCACATCGTCTGCATATAGTGCAATTTTACTATGCGTTGGAAGCTGGTGGATAGGGATGATCTGCTCATCTGTTCTTAACTTGTGCACAAGTAGTTTCATATATATATCAAAAAGAAGGGGGGACAGGGGACAACCCCGTCTTGTCCCCCTCATGATTTTGAAACTCCCTGTCAATGCGCCATTTAGCAGTATTTTGGCCGTGGGCTGCTCATATAGTTTTTGCACTGCCTGAATAAAGTTGGTACTGAAACCCATTGTATGTAGGACTGCCCAAAGAAATGACCAGCTGTCATGATCAAAAGCTTTGGCGGCATCAATAGTAATCACCGCCAAAGGGATCGATCTCGCAACCGCTAGGTCTATAGTCCCTATTAGTGAGCGCGTGAGTTCTTGTATTTGTCTCTTGGGGACAAACCCTTTCTGTTCGATGTGTATCAACTGACCACCTTACCCAGTCTCCACGCCACCCCCAATTTCTCACATCGGAACTTATTAAAAAATAAAGTTTAAAAAAATCAAAGTTATGAGCGTAAACCACCGCAAGAAGTCAAATCCCAGTTGGTACATGGAAGGCAAATGCCTGGACTAAGTAACTACCTATAAATATTTGGGCGTACTCCTAGATAAAAACGACTCCTTCAAACCACAACTTGAATCTTTACGAAGGAAGGGAGTAATGACCAGCTTGGCATTAAAGCCCCTGAAGAAATTGTTGCCGGACTTAACACTTGACCCCCTTTTAAAGGTTCTACGAGCAAAACTACAACCAGTAATCACCTACGGGAGCGAATCCATGACAGGAAGAGATGCTGCTACCCTCGACTGTATAATCGCAACCTCCTACCGGGCGATATTCCATCTCCCTAAATATGTTTCACCAGCCCAAATCTGGCTGGAATTTGGAATCCAGAAACAGGAAATAGAAAGGCAGGGAGCTTTCTTAAAGAGTTGTCACAAAATCAGAGCTGGTGAGAGAGGGACCTTGAACAACCAACTTTGGCTAGAGCTGCCCCGCACTGGAAAATTACCAGTCAACGTCTACCTACAGAATTCTCTGCAGGCCCTCGGCTTGGCAGACGCCTGGAACACTCCAATGGGCCATTTGGTTTTTAAAAAAATAGTAACAAAATCGACAAGGCTCATATCGGCTATAGAGGACAAGAAATCGGTATCCAAGAGAGCTCACGGCTGGGCCGTGCTTAACAACTACAATGTTCTAAAACCTCAGCCTTACCTAAAGGTTGGAACCAAGCTTGAGACCAAAAGAAAGATTTCTAAAGCTATGGCTGGGAGACGGTCCGATCAACCCGCTCATGCCACCGTGGGAAAGAAGAGGGCCCGATCACTTGTGCTGTTTGTGTGCGAATGACGCTGAGACTTTGATTCATATTATATGCACATGCAAGAAGCTAGACGATATACGAAAAAGTCTGTTAAAACCACTATTTAAGCAGCACGGAGTAAGGTCCTGCAGACAGGCAGTGATTATGTGTTTTAATCCCTCCTTAGTGCAGCTAAACTGTCGCCTTACAAATTATTTTACCTGACAGCACAGAGACTGAAAAGCTCTTGCTGTCAACAGTAGAGACCTACTAATGACTACAGCAGACTCTGAACTGGTCCGTTCCACTGGTTTAAAAAATTACGCAGTTCATGGAATGTCTTCAAATGGGCCGTAGTGCTACTACTTTCGGAACAGTTTTATGTCTTTTAATTCCAATATAAAGGCTCTTTTTAATCTTGTACTTATTTTTAATTGTTTTATTTAATGTAACTTCTTTTGATATCAACCTATAATGTACTGAATGCAACGGTTTTAATTAATCATGCGTAATAAAACTTACTTAGTCTCCACGCCAATATGCTTGTATACATTTTAAAATCTGCATTTAATAAAGAGATTGGTCGATATGAATCGGCATTTCTCGGATCCTTAGCCCGTTTTAAAATTAACATTATTATGGCCTCATTCCACGAACACGGGATCCGATCTCCCTCCTCATATACAGCTTTAAAGAGAGTCACCATTTCCGGTACAATCTCCTCTATTATCATTTTATGAACCTCAAACGGAACTGATTTGGGGCCAGCCGCCTTACCATACTTCATGTGTTTAAGTTGTTCTCTTATTTCCACTTCTGTAATCGGAGCGTTGACCATGTTCCTTCCTTCTGTAGTTAAAACCGGGAGACCAATATTGTTTAACCAATTCTTTGAGACCTCTACATCCGGCCTTCCTGGCTCTGCATACAATTCTAAGAAGAGTTTTACTATGCTTTCCTGAATTTCCTCCTCCTTATTGGTAACATCTCCCTCGGGATTAATAACAAACTCTCCAATATGGTTTCTCTCTCTATCTGCCCTCGCCTTAAAGGCTAGTAGTGCTCCGGCTTTTTCGCCATACTCAATGTTGCATACGGCTTGCCTCCCATCTTTCTCTGCTCTTTGTTTCTAGTCTCATTCTACAATTCAATCTGGCTTCATCCAACTTTTTTTTACCATCTCCTCACGATACTGTGTGTCCTGCTGTACCCTTCCTTCTAATAACCCAATCTCCTCCTCTAACTTTTTTAATTCAGCTCGCTCCACTTTATTCTTATATGAGACCTGACTTTGCAAGACCCCCCTAATATAGGCCTTGAAGGTGTCCCAAATAATCCCAATTGGTGCTGAGTGAGCGTTAACTCGGAAGAATTCTACAGTTTTTTCCTTCAAAAAGGCAGCCACGTCCATATCCGGTAAAATGGCTCTCTTCAGTGTCCATCTGACATTATTCTTAACACTGATCTCCCCCAATGTGATACTGACCAGATTATGATCCGAAATGTGTCCTGGAGATATATGTACCTCTTTTATTTTCCCAGTCCACTTTCTGTCTACTAATATATAGTCCAACCGTGAAAAATTATGATATTTTTAACTATGAAAAGTATAGGCTCTTTTCCCTTTCAATAGATGTCTCCAAGACTCAACCATTCCCAAGTCCTTTAACATGTATTTAAAGGCCTGCCTTTTTTTTGTGCTTGGGGCCCCCCTCCTACTTGTGGATCTATCCAATATTGGGTCCAAGAGAGTATTAAAATCTATTATGGGTGATGTTGCCCATGCTAGTCTTAATTGCATGTCCACTATATACTGGGGGTCATCCGTATTGGGGCCATAAAAACCAGCACACACAAACTCCGAACCCATACATTTAAGAGTAGCCGTAACCCATCTACCTGAATTATCAGTATTGGAAGTGATAATTTCTACTCCTGAACCCTTCCAGACGATTATTGCTACACCTTTAGAGTATTCTGATTGATCCGATGCTACATGGCTCCCTATCCATCTTTATTTGGAATATAGTTCCCTACTTTCACATGCCGTTAAGTGGGTTTCTTGTATGATACATTCTTGGGATTTAGATTCTTCTAAATAGTTCATTACCAACCTTTGTCTGTTTTTTGTCCTTAACCCATTTACATTCCACATTACAATTCTAACTTTATTATCCATCCCTGCCATTTATTTTAATGTGTTGCAGGTGTTGGTCTCGAGGATCTCTGGTTCTCTGCACCCTTCAACCCCCCACCTCCCCATAGGAACCCTCCCCAAACTATCTGGCATAGAGGCAATTTGAACCGCCTAAAGGGAGGAGGCCTATCTATAATTATACTTTAGTCTCTTCACCTCTTAGTGAAAACTATGTATCTAGATTGTTTTTGTTTTCCTCTCAATATTCTTTTTTTTTCCTTCATACTTTTTAAAATATTTTTTTTTAAAAAGAAAGATTTAGTGTTTGACTTTCGCTCTCTTAGCTTTTTTTTTTTAATTGACAGACTCGCCTACTCAGGGGTGCCCTTCTTTCCTTATGGATTCAATCAAAACTATCTGCCTCCTCTATGGTTCGTATATTACGCATTTGATTGTTCCACATGACTCGTAGCATAGCTGGGAATTTTAGTTGAGCCTTCGCCCCAAGAATATTGAGTACCCCCATTCTTTTGCCCAGTTCCCTTTGTTTCTGATCAGTTGCATGGGATAAATCTAATCTAATAGTGAACTGAAGGCTCCGCATTACATTGGGTCCATTCCTCAATGCAGCCATCACAATGGCTTCCTTAATTGAGTATGAAATAAAATTAATCCACATTTTTCTCGGCTTCTGATGCTGAGGATTTCTCCTAAATGGATCTCTATGGACCCTCTGTATCTCTCGTTCCAAGTCAATATCTGACTTGTCTTTCAGGGCTGTCCCCAGTAGTAGTTTAATCACAAATGCCTTAAGATTTGACCTCTCTTCCGCCTCCGGAATATTTAGGATCCTCAGATTATTTCTCCGGGAGTGATTTTCTAATCTTTCCAAGTCTTCTCTGAGATTAGCATTTTCTTTAGCCAAGGCCTCGACTCCTTTTGTGTTGTTTGAGATTTCCTTCCGTATAGTGCTTACTTCGTCCTCAAGCTTCCCTGTTCGAGTGGCGACATCATCCAACTTTTGTGCAAGGACCGTGCATGAGGTTTGTATATCTGCTTGGTTCGCCTCTGATACCTCAAACCGGCCTCTGAGCTCTCTCTTAAGATCCATAAGGATAGAGGCCAATGTGGCATCTGGGGTTTCTGGTACTGAGCCGGGCTGATGTGCCACTGGGGGACCCACTAGTGCTAATATACTTGAAGGGGCTAGCAGATCTGCTACCTGTACTATGGTGTCTTTGCCCGCGCTTGCCTGGTCCGTTTCCACCATCTCCGCAGTATCATTCTCTTGAATGCTGAACCTATTCTGCGTTGTTACTTGGAACCCCACCTACTCCATCTTCTTGCATATCTTCTTGTGTTACTTCACCCCCTTGCCTCTCTTCTCCTGGATTAGTTACAGGCTTAGTGTGTTTGGCAGGCTCCAAATGACTGCCCTCTTGTTCGCATAATCACTTCCGCGCCCCTCCACTCGCACCACCTTCATTCTATCCTGATGCCATTAGTTGTGTCAACACTTTATAGTATGCTTTTAATGAAGGGGTGATTCTAGCTTGTAAGGGGGAGATCTTTTTCCTCCTACCCCGGGGTCTCTTCCCCCCGATGCCTTGCAACTTTTCCTACTTTTGTAACTTTAGAGGGGGCTCTACCAGCCAATGTGTCCCCAGCCGATAATAAACAGGAGTTATTCACTTACCCCGTTGAGCTTTCCCCCACTCCAAGGCCCCGGGTGCGGAGCGTGTACCTCGAGATCCGGTCCAAACTTACACCTGAAATCTCACCCTTCTTTTCACCTCTCTTCCCTACAGATATTGACCTCTCATTCTCCATAGGGGGTGAAAAGCGTTTTGTAAGGTTCTCCCACCAACACCTTTTATTGTTGTGATCCAACCGGGGTTCTATTCTGCAATGGATCCTAGTTGAAACCGCTCTCCGGTGGCTCAGAAACGCCACGTACGATGCAGAGGCTTGTGCTGCCTCTTCCCCTCTGTGCGTGCACTGCTCTGAGCCGCTGCAGTGATCCCGCTGCCTTCAACCACGTCGGCGTAATCCCCGCGTCTCTGATGCCGGGGACGCCCTCGCCAGCTTGCTATAGCAGTACCATCAGATTCTGGTAAGTTTTAGTGGGTTTTCTTTTTAAATTAACAAGGCTAAAGTCGTCTCGTCGTGGTCAGTACATGAAAAAGAAAGGAAACGCGGAGGGCACTCAAATCGCTCCAATCTCACATCTCCTCCCTCAGCGGTCCGCAACCATTTACATCGCGGCCGCCATGTTCCTCCAAGGCTCTGACAAATGCTGTATTTTTAATTTTTGCTTGTCCTGATTTAGCATTAGTTTTGTGTCGAATATGGATGTTGAATGAAGACAATTAAAACAATCCAAAAAACAATCCGATTATATTAAATTTAAAAAAGAAAACAAAAATGTCATTTAAAAAAAAGTTGAGCAGAGTAAAAGCCATCTTAGGTCAAACTGAATTTTAGCAGAGCATCTGACCACAAACAGCAGTGTGTTATCTGCGTGAACGTGCTACCCTTTTGTTAAAGTAGCCCACTTGCTGCAGTCTCTGTGGCTACTCAAGTGCTACAAGGCTATCTGCTGAGGTCCAAAATAGTGGCCCCTGGAAGTGAGTATTTAATAACACCATCCACAAGAAGATAAAGTGCTAGTGTAATCAGTTTTAAAATAAATCAATATTAGAACTTTGGAATGTTGAGCGCTCCATTGAAGACAATGGAGTGCTCAGGGCTTTTAATGGCCGGTAGAGCCTCGGCCCTTTAACTCTGGATCGGTCCATTAATGGTCAGAAGAGCCCACAATGGCGGGCTCCAAGGCTGTAATATTTAATTTACAAATACCAGTTTCACTCTTAATATCCTGATCGACCGTGTGAAAAAAGCAGGAGTTCAGGGCATCTCTTTGAGTTGGATTTAGTCCTTCCGAGCAGAGAGAACTCTGGTAGTAAAACTTGGGAAATTCTCAGCAAAAGCAATTGTGTTTAGTGTGTGGTCCCACAAGGCTCATCTCTATCTCCCCTTTAATTAATCTATATATCAAACCTTTGATAGTGGAACTTGTCTCTAAAAGTAGTAGAATATATAACTGTCGACGATTCACAGCTGCTATTCCGCCTAAATGATACTCCCGCATCATATGTAACATTTCAAAACAGTGACATTTACTGCTAGTTGGATGTGTGCCAACCAGCTAAAACTGAAAGCTGATAAGACCAGATAGTTATAGTTAACAACAAAATCAGTTTATGGAACCAGCTATATTGGCCAAGTGAACTGGGTTCTGTGCCCACTCCAACAATCAAAGCTTAGAATTGTTTATTGACGGTAAACTTGCACTGCAACTACAACTAGGTTCAATAGTGTCTAAGTGCACCTTTTTCTCAAAATGATGAGGAAAATTGCACCACTTATGTCTTTCAGGACCCGGGAATTGACATCAATGACTAGCATCACTTCAAGACGCGAGTATGCCAAGTCTGCATATGTAGGCTTGTCTAACATCATTCGATCCAAATAATTCAGAATGAGGCTGCAAGACTGGTATTTCAACTTCCTAGAAACACTCGTGCCACTCCACTATTAAAAAAAAAAAGAAAAAAGAAAAAAAAAAACTCCACTGGCTACCAGAGAAGGAACCAGTACAGTTTAAACGTTATTGCATGGTGTTCAAAAGCATGAATGGGCTAGCAGCCAAATCTGTGACCGAAAAAGTAGATAAGTATACTTCCACACACAATTTGAGATTGACACTTGCAAATTGACTGACCGTCCCAAAGTTCAGCAGGTGCAAATCAGGTGGACTTAGTTTTGCAGTACTGGCCCCTGAAATCTTGAATTGTTTACCTGATAATATTCGTCTTTAAACTGATTTAAGTTTATTGAGTAAATTCTTAACAACCTGGCTTTTTAAAAGCGCGAAGAACTGAACAATAGCTGTCCCTTAACCTGTATGAGTTGTTTGCCCTATAGTTTAGCCAAGTTGGTATTTATAAAAACGTTTACGTAATCAGTGCTTGAAGAGTAACTTTAAAACGTAGGCCAAGTATTTGTGCAATATTTAGTAAGCAGTGTCAAGATTAAATTAAGTGGGCAAAATTTGCTTTTGCATAATTACATGATTTTCCAAAAATGACACACAATTACGCATACGGCAAAACTGGGCTTTAGCGATATGTTTTAACAACCACTTACGTTCTGATCATTTCTGTTGTACTAGTGCTCCCGTGCTTAAAACTTACGTCACGTGGTGCAGCTATGGAATTTCGCGTAGAAAGCCTAACACTAAATTACTCGAGATTACACTAGCATGCAGGAATTTTCCCTAAGCCTGGATAAATTCCCACTGAGCTCATTTACACTATTTACGAAATGTCTCCTTTCTCTCGCCATTTGTCTGTTTTATCCAGTCACCCATAAGACCTGTTCACATTTCCTCAGTTCATAAATGGAAGTGTAACCTCTTTTTCTTTACCTTTTTTTCAGTGACTATTTGTTCAAGCTACTTTTGATTGGAGATTCTGGAGTGGGAAAGTCCTGCCTTCTGCTCCGATTCGCAGTGAGTACTCACCTCCTCTTTTGCTTTCTGTTGAATATGATATTGATTAGATGGTTTCACTCTGTTAATTCTCAGAAGTGCTGTACATCTCTTTAATAAGGGAGACAAGTGGTAATAAGTCGGCACCTGCAGGTGCACATAGTGAACCAAAAGCCAATACATCCTACCTTTGGGATCTGTTGCCTATGTCAATGCCTTTGGGTGATGCTGTTCAGCATTTGCAAAAGATGTTGTGCAGCATGGCCAAAAAAGAAAAGAAAAATAAGATGTGCAATGACGCCACACTATTTTTTAAGCTCATCCATGTGTTATGATCTATGCAAGCACATGCGGCACCACAGATGAACATAGCTACAAAATGACGCAGGCACCATATTTAAGAATGTACCAAATCGAGATGGCTCTGTAAATAAAAGAAATTAAACTTAGTGGTAGTATTCCCCCCCCCCCCACCCCCCCCCCATAAAATTATTTTTAAAGTGGGACCGAGGTGGCTGTCAAGGGTGGGGGGTGGGGTAGGGTATTTGGAAAGGGGGAGTAAAACAAAAATAAAGCCAAAATGAGATGTAAAACAGCACACGAGGGAGAGAGCAACATGGTTGGCTAGCGGAGAATGCAATGAGTGGTAGAGCGCAACTGGGTGCAGGGGAAAAATACACGAGAGAGCAGTACAGAGTGTAGAGATGAAAAGCAAACTAATGAGAAACGTAGAAAACACATGCACTCTCTTGGAGTTCGTAACCAAAGAAATAAATAAAAACCAGCATTGGCAAAACCAACAGGTCGCTCCTTTGAGACCTATTGGCTTTGCCATCAGGTTTTATTCATGATTTGAAGATTCCCCAATGCGGGAGGTCTCGACAGTGAGCACAACATGAAGGCAGGCAGGGAGAAGCACACAAGCGACAGAGAAACATAGAGTGAATGAAGTACTTAACCAAAAATAGAAAAAAAGTAGTGCTTGAAAAGCAGGCAGTGGAACAATTGAAGGCAGCCAATCAAAAGATATTGTAAAGAGGATATGGTCCACTGGAGGGACAAACACAAGTTTAACTATTTGGGGCATAAATAAAAAGCAGGCAAATACGAGATAAACGGAAGCCAACCAATGTGTTAGCAGAGGGGGGCCCTAAAGCCCCTGTATCTTCTTAGTATACCCACAATATGTCTTTTACAACCAGACAGCTGCACTGTCTGGTAGGCTCAACCTAAAAAACGACTTCCCTAAAAGTAAACAGTGGAAGGCTACCAGTCAGCCAAACAAAAGGATTATAAACCAGCATTTACAATGCAATGGTCTCGGCATTGTTAAAGTTAGAGCTATTGGCATTGCTCATGACATTGTTTTTGTTTTTAAAACATTTAAAGAAACGGCATTGTTATTTACAATGTCAATAGCTTAATCTCTCTTAAATGCGAGACCTATTGCATTTGCACACACGCACAAAGCCGCACACACGCACAAAGCCACCCACACAAAGCCACCTACACAGAGCTATTCACATAGAGCAACCCACACACAGACAGAGCCACCCACACATAGAGCCACCTACAAAAAAAAGCCACACTTCCCCCCACACACACACTTTCCCACACACACACTTTCTCACACACACACACACTCTCTCTCTCTCACACACACACACACACACACACACACACACACACCCTCTCCCACACACACCCTCTCCCACACACACCCTCTCCCACACACACCCTCTCCCACACACACACTCTCCCCCCCCACACACACTCTCCCCCCCCACACACACTCCCCCCACACTCCCCCCCCCCCCACACACACACTCTTCCCCCCACACACACATTCTCCCCCCCCCACACACACACACTCCCCCCCCCCCCCCCCCACACACACTCTCCCCCCCCACACACACACAGACCCTCTCCCACGCACACACACCCTCTCTCCCACACACACAGAGCCACACTCAGCACATGTAGATCAAGCTCATAGGAATATTTCATCCCGGCACGGGCCTCTGGCACTCTACCAAAAAGAGCTAGCTGCACATCAACAAAACAAATGTCTGATGGACACACTGATAAATAGTTATGTTAACAACTGAAAATCCTTTTGCACCAAGGACACTTCACCTTAAACGGTTGACATGAACGGAAAGTGAAGCAAAACTTTCTACATTTGAACAGAAATCATCTATAAAGATGGGTTAAAAATGAACAGACATAATGTATATAGATAGGCCAAAATGACAAAACGAATCTGCTTGAAAAAAGTCCTGCAGCCCAACATATTGTTTTGGTTTGGGCCCTTAAGACATGACAGTTTGCCTGACACGTATCTATCTAGAAGTCCTCACACGAGATTCAACGTCGTGGCTAAGCGAAGAATGAGCCAGGGCCGTAGGGGGGGGAGGGGGCTGGGTTGTAGAATAATCAATACCACAGGGTGTAACTTTGTTGTTTTACTGATTGAGTCGGTGAAAAGGGGCAGGGAAATATAAAATGGCTTTCAGTAAGACCTATAACCCAAAGACACTGTCCATAGATGGGTCACAACACGTGGTGCACTCTTACATACCGCTGTATGAACACTGATTAAACTGTGAATTTGGCGCAGCACAGTCACAAATCTGACAATGAGCACCCCATCTGCAAGGTCAGGCACCCAAGAAGTGAAAGAGCCCGCTGCGGTTTGAGTAGCGCTTAAATCCATATGCATTTTTTTAAGGGGGGTGCTGCTACGGGGGAAGTTGGACCCGATCGGGGGAATGTAATGCGGACTGCATCGCAGATGTGCGGATCGGATCGCTATTGTGAAAACCGTCCATGCAAGACGAGGCAGGGGTCGAAAAGAGGGTTCTACGAGATACCTAGAGCTCTCATTCATACTCCAGGCAACAGGCCCAGTCCACTGTATACTAGCTCCCAGTTCCTGTGCAGGAATATAAATCTGTGCGGACAGTAATGCTCCTCGGATGCTCACCTCGTTGTCGAATACTTTGACGGCCTCCATGTTGCTCTTTGAGTTGGGGCCGCTGCGAAATCAGCACGGGGATAGGGGTGTTGTGGTGTATGTCACTCTTGAGGCTCCACACTTCCCCGGGCTTTGCAGTTGCTCGAGTGACGCGCCCTAGCCCTGCCTCCTTCTCCTCCATGATCCCGGCATGGTCCTCCCAGTTTGATCGAAGAGTGCGGGCCCAGCAGACCTTGGGATCAGACCTACGCCGAGTGTCGGACAGTGAGGCGCGCGCACACCAGCAGCAAATGCAGCAGCGGCAGCAACAGCGACGACGACAACAGGCAAGATGGCGGCACTACCATTTCATATCTGGATGCATTATGTTCACCAAGAGCGAATGTACATGAAGCTCTTTCATACCTGTATTTTCGAATAAAATAAGTTTTATTTAAAAAGAGTATAGATGGATGATTAAAGATATCACTGACTTCTGAACTTCAACGGTTATAAATGATAGTGAGTTTCTATGGTATGCTGCTGTATCATTTAAACAAGCGCAGCCTTCGGTAGCGGAGACACGAATAAACACGAAAATGTCCCTGTAAAAAAAAAAAAAAAAGCGCCCACCACCAGTGTAAAAGGGGCGGGCTTAAAAAAGAGAAAGAATCGGAAAAAACACGCCCACGAATCCGAAAAAGACGGGGCTTTGTTTGGAGAGACAAAGCTCTTCTCCAATGGCTGCCCAGCATTTAAGAGGACAGCCAATGGAGAAGAGGAGAGAAGAGGGGCGGGTTCAAGCCCCACTACTCCAAGTCATTAAATCTCGCGAGCGAGACTGCGCAAGCGCAGCCTTAGCTAGCCGAGACCTAAAAACACTGTGTTCTAGTGAAGGGGCAAACGCAAGAAGATGAAGGCAAGCCATTGAATAAGAAGCATGCAAATAAGAATGACAAAGTTAACCAAGAGTAAGCAGTGGGCTGGCTTTAATCCCACTGTAAGGTCACAATAGGCTTTAGTACATTTCTAAAAGTAGTTTTTGGTCTCCAATTCTGAATCTGAGAATTTGCAACTGAAAACCTCTTTTGTACATTTGTTCCTTGGTATCTCGTAGCTTTACTGGGATAAAATTAGATATGAATCTGTGTCTGTGAGAATGTGTAGCCCCAGAGATTTCTGAGGGAGTGAATTCCAAGCTGCAGGCGTGGAATGGAACTACTCCACCAGGGACTGTTTATTTTTTATGCGAGTTAAAGGAATTCGAAGCATGTGATAGAGCGGGATACCTTGGTTAAGTAGAGCAGAGTGCTTGTTGAGAAGCGATAAACTTGCAGTTGAATTCCAGTTTGTATTCTCATGTGATGGTGTTGGAAACTGGAACGTCCACATTATTCCATCTACTACATGCATGAATAATTTTTTTTATTGTTAACACCACACACTTAAGCTTTATCTACTGATGACAGGAGCCCATGTGCTGTCTCTCTTGTCTCGACTGGTAAGCCTCCCTATCATGGTCACCCTTCTATTCCATTTTATTCTGCCAGCTCCGTGTGTCTACTTTTTTTTTTTACATGTCCACGTATTTCAGTGCATGATTAAGTATTTTATTGCCTGTGTTTAAAGGTTTTATTGAATTAAATACATTTTTTTTAATCGTTGCATGCTTTTGTGTGTCCTTACCTCGGCAGTTGATTCATGCAAGCCCTCTCTGGGTTCATAAAACAGCAGTTTTGCAGAAGGTTGGCGTCTGTCTGACCAGCCCTCCTCCTCCCCCTCCGCCCCTTTGGCATGTCTCCACTTAGCACCTGCTTGATTGCAAGCCTACAGTGCCCTGAATATGTGGGAAACCCTCCTGGTACCTGGTACTTTTGTCGCTCCGCCATCTAAAACTGAACAGAAGCATTGTCAAAGCCAGTAGGTCTCTAGTATGCAAGAGCTATTGACTTTGCCGATGTGTTTTAGCCATGATGTGCACCAGTGTTGCTGCTGATCAGCATGGCTAAAGGTTAGTGCCGTGGGAGTGCTGTGGAAGTGGTAGTGGAGAGGCGTAGAGGGGCATAAAGTGTTGCGGAGGGGCGTAGAGTTAAGTGGCATAGAGTATCCTAGTGGAATGGCATGGAGTGGATTGTTGTCGTAGAGTGGAGTGTCGGAAAGTGGATAAGCATAGGGTGGAGTAGCGTTGAGCGTAGAAAGTGCTGTGGAGTGGCCTATGGTGAAGTATCGTAGGGTGCAATCATAGGATGGAGTAAAGTGGTGTGGAGTGGCAGAGTGTTGTGGAGTTGTGTCGTGAATTGTCTTGCAAGTGAAGTGGCGCAGAGTGGGGGGGTGTCTGAATGGCATAGGATGGAGTATTGTAAAGAGGAGCGGTATAATGTGGACTAGAATGGAATAGTGTGGAGTGGTGTAGAGGGGTGTGAAGAATAGGATGGAGTATAGTAGGGTGGTGTAGAGTGCAGTGTCATAGAGGGTATACAGTGTAGTTGCGTAGAGGAAAGTATCATAGATTGGAGTAGAGTCGAGGGGCACAGAGTAGAGTAAAAGGTGTGTGGAGTGGAGTGGCCTAGAGTGAACTGGCATAGAAGTTGTGGAGTTAGATGGAGTAAAGTGTCATAGAGTGGCACTGAGGAGAGTGGGATAGAATGGAGTGTCAGAGTGACATTAGGAGTGCTGTGGAGTGTCGTAGAGTAACATGGAGTGCCGTAAGGTGGGTGGGCATAGAGTAGAGTGAAGTGTTGTGGACTGCCATTGAGTGGAGTGGCATGGAGTGTAGTAGAGCGGCACAGTGTTGTGGAGTGGCGTAGAGTGGACTGTCTTAGAGTGAAGTAAAGTGTTGTGGCGGGGCATGGGGTGTCGTGAAGTCAAGTATGCATGGTGGGGTGGTGCAATGCCGTTAGACAACACATTTTCAATTGAAATGACTGTTACATTTGCACAGACATACAGTTTTACTGATAAAACTCTGTAGTGCTCAAACGATAATGTGTGGAAATGGCATCATTTAGTGTATTGATTTGTTTTAATCGTATTAAAATATTGGTTTCGACCACACTTCAGAATTACCCCCCAAGAATTGCTTCATTTATGGTTTCCTAATTCGGATGTATTCCAAAATATTTGCACAGTTTGTTTCCAACATTTACATTTCGTCCTGAGCATTTCCTTTCGCACTCCCAGAACTCCAGATAAATCCTCTCACTTTGAAATCCAAGCAAAAAAGTAAACACCAAGCTCCCTCGGAAAACGGAGCCCGACATTTGGCCTCTGTCTTAGAATGCACAGCAGATGTGATGTGATGAGATAAGAACAAAGTGTAGGAGCCTGTTTACAGAAAGCGAGCACATGTGGAAAAATACAGTAAACCGGGTATGCTCCACAGGAGGGACAAGGCACACTGGATACCCTCAAACAAATAAAGCCAGCAAATAAAAAGCAAGCAAATGTGAGTTATAAACCACAGAGCCAATGGTAAGCAATAAGCAGAATGCATACCCAGGTCAGCTTTCAGAAAGTCCCAAAAGTGTCTTTGCAAACAGAAGGAGTGCTGTCTCTGCATTCTGCGTTTCTTCTCTGTGAATGGAATTCACTCCCGGATTCATGTATAGCAGAGTTTCCTATCACTCTTCAGTAACCCATCTCCTGCTTCGTTACGAATTCCAAGGACCAGGGACTCCATAAATAATCTCGTATCTCCTTGGGGAAGAAAGAGGAGGTGCAAAGAGAAAGCCCTCTTTCCGCCTCATTAGTGAGCACTGTCCTTGGGTTCTATGTCCATCCATGATCTTAGAGCAATATCCCTTGTACGCACTGTGTATCACTGCTTGTGCCATAGAGGTGAATGCAGTTATATTGATGGTGTAAAATTGGGTACCCAAATTAAGCTCTGTGGGCACCTCCGTTTGCAAGGTTAAGCAGGTTAGAATTGTTCTAGGAGATGGTGCGGGTTAGGGGCTCTTGATACACCACAACAAAGTAAATAACACATAAGCAAATCAATGTCCTGCTACTAGTATAATTATGGCTAAAAGGACTGATACCTTGTTATGTGTTTAATTTTCAAAGAAATACTTTCTCTCGACTTGGAGTTGGGATGAGG
Source organism: Triturus cristatus (assembly GCF_964204655.1). Lineage (NCBI taxonomy): Eukaryota > Metazoa > Chordata > Amphibia > Caudata > Salamandridae > Triturus > Triturus cristatus. Next base: position 670,081,216 of record NC_140592.1, on the reverse strand, counting down.
TTTCTTAAATTAATCGTAAAACCCAAGCAGTATAGTTGATTGTATTGTTTTGTGACCTCTTTCAACTGAATTTGTCTTCAATAGCAATCATCCATGGAAGGGTAACCATGAGCCTACCTGAACTGCAAGTGCTTAGCATTTACTGTAAACTGCAGGGTTACACTGGAAGCTGATTTACAGATATACAACCGGACAGCAGTGTGCATCAGTACTCCCGGATTGGTTGTATACATATATGCTGGGCCACTGGAATTATGCGTCAGGGTTGACAAAATTATACAGCGGGAAAAGGCAATTTATGCATAATGTTAACACAATCTGGGCAGAGGTTTCACCTTATTACTACCACTTTGACATGCAAATACAGACATAAGCAAGAGAAATGTGACAAGCCAACCTTTGTGAAGGGCCTTTCGCTGCACAGCATCATGTGTCGCAGCGTTTGTAGTAAACTTTGATTCGTTTGAGCTAGAAACCGTTTTGTTGGGCTGAAATTTGCAGATTATCAATTATGTGACAAATGCAGCAAATTCATAATTATGTGGAAAATGCAGCGGCCCCAGAATCCCATATTTCCAGTGGCGCTTCATTTATTTAGTGGTTTAAATGAACCTCGATGGAGAATGTTTTGCTGTTTTGGATTACGTTTTACTTATATATTTTGAAAATGTATACAATGCTTACTTAGCCTAAAGGATGACCTTGAGCTAAACTTTGTTTACTTTAATCAATAGTTAATGTTTATTAGATTTGTCAGTAAGATATTTACACTCTCCTGAATTTAGTAACACATAGAAGGATAGCAGGGGAGTCATGAGTTTGAGATGGAGACTACAGAAATAAAGGGGTCTGAAGGAAAGCTGGTCCTTTGCCTCTCATAGCCTTGTGACAGATCAAGAGGGTCTTTAAAAAAGACAATCTTTCACAATGTGTAGGCCATTCAATTTTTTAAAAGGCTGAAGATTGAAGCATGGAATGGCAGATTCAGTAAGAGAAGTGTCAACACTTTTTATACAGTTTAAAGACTGCTTAACAGTTAGGAAGGAAGTCCAAGATACAGGGTCATACTATAGTAAAGTCAGCAGAAAAAAGTGACTTCCTGAATCACTGTTGAATGTCAGGAAGAAGGAAGGGGAGTAATACGTTTCCCCAACATCTATATATAAGTGAACAGAAGTGACCTTAATTATTTGGGCAAAAGGTGAGGCATTATCAGGAAGTATGCCAAGATTTTGTTTTGAATCCACAAGGGTGGCTGAGGAAGACGCCCTGTTCTTTAGGCCACAAGCTGTGAGACCACACAATGAGGGTTCACCTAATCAAGACACTGTTTTTAGCAGAGTTTTGCTTGCTGGAACTATTCTCTTACATAGACTGATAACAAAGACATGCAATTATGAAAGTTTAATTGGATCAGTTAAGAGTTTGCATCAAATTATCATTATCTTTGCTGTTAATTGCTAGGATATGATAGAAAGCCCACGTAAGTGGGAAAGCTGAACTATAAGGCTGCACAAACATTGAAACAAGTGAAATTCAGAAAAGGGTCTTCAAGGGTTCAAAGTGAGCAATTTACAGGTCAATTGGAGAGAATGAAGAGTAATTGCTCGAGTATGACCAGTACAGAAGGATAAGATGCATGCATGCTCATTGGCCTAAATCCTGTAGCTAGAAAATCGGGGGAAATAAGAGTAGAATGGGAAACAGTATCAAATGCTGCCAAGAAATCTAACAGAATCAAATGGGCAGTACCTCCCTGTTCTTGATCATTCTGAGTTGAACAGCGTGATTATATGATCAAGAATGTTGTAGGAGTTGGAGGATGAAAACTATTGATTTATTTTTCAAAGTCCATTGCAAGGAACACAGATCTAGTGAAAATTACCATCAACAGAGGCATCTGCTGACAGTGCGAATGCAGATGCTTGTTTCTAGTTATCAGGGACTCCGCAGGTATGAGAGAGCGGTTGCCCTGCTCAGTAAGGGCAATGGCTACTATTTCCGTGGCCAGAAACAATGGAGAAGAGAATAAAAGCTGATGTAAGAAGGTGGACGTAAATTAATTTAGTTGAAGATATTGTAGCCACCAAGTACTTCACAATGAAAGAATTGCATGAAGAAAATCATTCTTTCTGATGGCTGTATCTTCCTGTAGATTCCTTACCTTATGAAGGCTCCTTCAGGGTTCAGACTGGGCTTGAAAACTTTTCCACTAGCTAGGACTACCCAGTGCCACCAATTGCATGACTCTACCGAGGTGTATTAGATTCCAGGTGGTGCTGTGACCTCATGTCCTTTTTTCCACACTTCTGTGATGGGGGCTAAAGCTCTCTCTCTGTGTTTTACTTACTAATTCCTCCGCTTTAAACAGCGACGTGTTCAAATGTTACCTCAAAGAACCTCTGGATACAAGCCTTGTACAAGGTGCCAGAAGAAGAGCTGTTTTTCGCACTCTGACGACGGAAGGAACATTGTGTGGATGTGGTGTTTCGGTTCTGGACATGAAACCACAGCCTGGAACTCCTGCCCTCCACGGACCGAAAGCTGTCGGGAGTGGGAGACAAGGTGATTTTTGAGATTAGGCCCATAGGGGGAAAGTTCCCTCCTGCAGGCTTGACGAATACTTCAACTCCCATCCGTACGCTGCCTTCTAATATTGATCCTGGCGTTTAGTTAGATTTGTAAAATACTAGTGACCTAGATATTTCACTAGAAGGGAACTTTTTCTACCTCTCTGGCTGTGTTTCGGAGGAGGTCTCAACTTTTACAACATTCATTTGCCAGGATGCAGGGGCCTTGAAACTGACTTTGCCTTCTGCTAAAGGGAAGGCTAACATTCTGACTAAGACCGTGCAATCATCCACACGTTCTGGGGACCCCCACTGAGATTCATTGAGGGCCTCTCAGACACTATAATTTGTGCTTGGAAGAAACCCTTTTTTGGCCCTACAGTTGACATATTCCAGATACCTTAGGTCTGCTCCAGGTGACTTGCACTTTTTGTTCTTATGCTCTGATGGATGAATCCCTGCAAACTGGGGGGGTCTTGGCAACCATTCATCCCTCTGCAGCCTCAGATTATTATACTCAAGGATGCTTCTCAATGTGCTATGGTGATTCTTGTGGCAACATGATCATGTAAAGTTTTTTGACCATGTGGCAGCAGAGTCTGCGCATGGGCTCGAGCCTGAGGGCGCCCGATCTTCGTTGAAGGCCATACTCCCTTCCGTGCTAGAGAACAGTGCACAAATTCTATCAGACAGCATCAGTGCCATCTTGTATAACAACTAACTAGGCAGAATTGGGTTGTGGCTCCTATGTTTGGAGATGATTCGTCTGCAGACATGGGTGCAGTGGTGGTGAGTGTTCCCAGTAGTGCCATCAGGATTCCTCAATATGAGAGCAGATGCCCTCAGTTGTCTCTTCCTTGAGGACAAACAGTCGGAGCCGCATCTCAAAGTTACAGATGTGATCTCTCCAGGTAGAGGTTTCCATTTATGAATGTCTTCAGCATGGCATCGAACAGGAAGTGCCCTCTGTTTTGTGCCATACATTTCCCATCAGGTGGTTTCAACTGGGCTCATGGCCTACTGTATGAATTCCTGATGATCCCACTCCTATCCAGCATGGAAACTATGGGATGATCATGCTCAACTGATTGTCACCCTAGACTGGGTGAGGAGGATCTAGTATGAAGATGTGTTATCTGCACTTAGCCACCTCTTCCTCTCTGAGTCGACATGCTCTCACATTGGTGGTTTGGTCCTCCACCCAAATACCCAGACATTTCAGCTGCCTGCATGGAGATTGGGAAATGCCAACTAACTTAATTTTCCCTTCCTGATGAGGTCTGAAAAGATCATCTTGGCAGCCAACAAAGCCTGCAATCAAGTCCAGCTACACAGGCTGCTGTACGAAGTGTTTTCGGTTTGTATGTTGTAAGATATTAATCCTTTTAAACCTCTACAACCAATGTCCTGATGTTTGCACTGCCCCTTACATAGCCAGCTCTGGACATTGCCACAGTTAAAGGCTAACTGGCAACATTCTTTTTTTTGTATCTTTCTGACCAACCTTCTCTGTTTAAATCACCACTTGTGGCTCCATTTCTAGATGGTATTTCCATTTGAGTCAATTCCCAGGTGCCTTGTTCTACTTCTCACACTAAAAGACATTCGGTTGATGATGATCACTTTTGCTCATAGGGTCTCAGAATTTCTGGCCCTATAGGTTTGTCCACCCTTCACTCTTTTCTACCCAGGTAAGTTGGTCCTTGCATTTGCATTCATGTAGCGCTTACTGCCCCTGACCTTCACACCTACCCATCCTTTTCAGGTCGAGCCTAGGCAACACATGCTCTGCGAGGTATGCTGTATTCGAGTATGGACTTGAAGCTCCGCCTACTCTCTGCCCATATTTTTCATTGGCTTTTGTAAATGCTGGCTTCTGATTCGTTAATAGGCTTGTTAATCCCTCCTTAGTATTGCCTTCTCTTCATTTGTAACCTCCCATGAGGACTGGCACTTTTACTTCTGTTACATGGTGTGTCTTATTTAGTCTGTAAGCATTATTTTCTCTAATGAGTTTCTCCTACTGCAGTCATGCCATGCTTTCCTGCAAAATTCAGCGCGCCATGTGTACTTTCCCTTTTTCGTAGCAGCCCGGGACAATAGCTGCTGCTTCTTTGAAATTAAATCCGTCTCGCGTTTACAAGAGTTTGACTATTGTCATTGTAAATGACAATGCCTCTTATTTATGTGTTAATTATCAAAACCGATGAATAAAATGAATTGTCATTTACAATGCTAATATCTTAAACTCTCACAAATGCAAGACCTATAGCCTTGCACATGCTTGTTTAAGTCTGGCTTGACAACGAAGCGGTCTCCAGACATAATGCGATCAACCTAAAAAAAGGTCTTAAGGAGTACTACATACAGAGAGGAGATTTTGTTCGGCCTATATGTAGGTAGCCAGGAGCATGTATTTTGAGAAGGTATAAGTTGTCTGCTTCCACAGAAAAAGTGCATCCCCTTTACACAGCTGTGATTGTTTTGTTTATTTATCCAGCTACCTTAGCCAGTAGCAGTATAGCTGCCTGACCTTGAACTTTCAGTGCATGACATTGTAATGCTGTTGTCTCAGATAACTTGATACATTATGGCGATTGTTTTTCTCAGGCAACAGCACAGATGGAAGGAGGACAGATACAGCACCCTCGCAGTCCATCCTTGCACCTGCAGCAAAAAAAGACTCCTAAACGTGACCTAGGAGACGTCATATTTTACCCAGCAAAATTCATGTTTTTTTACACAGTGGCTAGCTGTGGATTTTGAGCCCCAGCTCAGCCAGCACCTAGGGAAACCTATGAAACCAGCAAATCTTTGGAAACTAAACACCTGTGGGAGTCCAGGGAGGGATGACTTGCGTGGCTCCCACCAGGTTCCCCCAATTCTCCTGAGAAAAACAACACCTCACTAGTGAGGCTGGGCAATTACAAAACAACCTGGTTTCACAAGGGGAGCACCTGCGTTTTTGGTCCCTTTGGTGTGTTTTTGGTCGCAAGTAGCTATAACTTGTGCCCTTAGGTAACTATAAATCACCCCCCCCCCCCATGCACAGTTTTGACATCAATAATTTCATCCAAGTGTTGCAGTAATGTTATGAATTATGTCCTAGAAGATGTCATTAGAGATGTAAGATGTGGGGTAATTTAACAGTGCATGGTCAGGAGTTGTAGTTAACTTAGGGCATGAGTTGTAGTTACTTAAGATAATTAAAACTGTTGAAGTTCAGTGGTTTTCGTTCGTTTAAAATGGCATGTTCTAACTGCCATTTTCACCTACCTATAACCTCTGTGGGGTTTTTTTTTTAAAGTGAATTTGTAGGGTCAGCTGTTTTGCCATTGGTCTGTCTGAGTTTCATTTAATGATTCAGTCCACACCAGTCACTGTTTTTCTTGCCCTGTGAATTGTCATTTTCTGATCATGTGTACATCTACCTGAAAATGAGTGAGCTTCAGTGTTTGGGCTGGTTGGCCATGCCCTTTAATTTTCTGTTTTTTCCTTTCATTGCTTACCTTTGATTTATTTGCTTCTCCTTTTTATTTTAATGTTACTTAAAAGGATACCACAGCTCTCCAGGCATTCCTAACTGGTAGCTTGCTTGCCGTTCATTTAATCTGAATTACTATCCATTTCACTTGGTCACTTTCTTTAAACCAGGAGACCATTACGGAACGCTGTTTTCCATAGGGTGTCATAGTTTTACCAATTCAAGTTGGCCAACACTTTGGTTCTGAATGTGGCGGGCATGCTGGAACTTCAAAAAAATAAAAACAGTATTCTCTTTACTTATGCAAGACAGACGCCAGCTGCTAGATTTAGCTTTGTGATTGCAAGCATATACCCGCTGTGTTTAGACAGCAGCATGTTTTCCTTTTTCCTCTTGTCATTTTTAATTTATCTTGCAAATATTGTTGAGTGTGAGTTTTATTGTGGATGTGTCAGAGGGTGAATGCACGAATGAATCAGTTGATGGATGCATGAGTGCAATAATGAGCTACAGTGTGCAAGTATGCTGATATTTTGAGTGCCTACATCAAAAAGACACTTTTATTCATTGACCAGACCCATTGGCATTGCCAATGCTAGTTTCACAAGGCAGTATCTTTATTACAGGAGATGGGCACGTGCAGGCTTTTGGCGGATTGGACCCTGTGTACGCGCTTGTGAAGACGCGCTTGCATGTAAAGTGTACAGCCACGCGGCGTGCACATCTCCTGTCCCCCTTCCGTCCTCAGCAGCCTCATGCACTTTCACTTTCCATTCCCCCCGTTAGCTCCATGGAGACAGCTTGTTTCAATAGTGATCTGTAAAGTACACATGCCTACACCATTAAAATTGCTGCTCTGCAGCCGTAGCTTGAATCCGATAGGTTCACTTCCTGTCTTTCGGTGCTTGCAACGTGAGCCCAGCTGATGCGGAGATTTTTGACGAAGCCGTATCACATGATACAACACTCAGTTTCCTGAGATGAAGCGAAAAAACGCGACAAAGAAAAACGTGATTCATAGTGTACGGCGTTCGCGCCATTGATTTAACTGAAAGACTACACTTCCCAGAAAGTGACAGTGGTTCTAATAAAGACTAGAACTGTTAATGTGTTAATACGATGACCCCACTTAGAAAGCAGTTTGATATTTTTTAAAAGGTGATCACACACCTACCTGGCATTGTCTGCCACGCGGATTACAAGGGTTGAAGGCGGAACCTGCGATTACATTTTTACCAGTATGTCTTTAAGGGTGGGTATTCGCAATGAACACCGCTCTCCTCGAGATTCTCTTCCTTTGGAGAGCAGCTATAGTCCTTCTAGCAGGTACTATCAGAAGAAACGCACCAGGTTCTTCTATCTGGCGACGTGCACTTACTTTCCGCACTCTGGCAATAAAGGTGAAGTGGCAAAGCTTCACTCTGTCAACTCCAGCAGTGTGTTTTCCGGGTGCACGGAGGAGGGACCCGGAGTGAGTGAAGAGGGCGGAGCCTCGCAAAGAGCCGAAGCGCATGGGATTCGAATTTCAAGGGGGATTTGTGTACCTCGCTCTTTGGCAGCCTTCGGAAAATAAACTGCTTCCTTGCCCTGACCCCTGTATGTACATACGGAAGCAGCAGACTTCCCCTCAGAGCTGCGTTACCGTGCTTATCCTGTGCCATGTTTACATTATTGCACAGGTTCGGGGCTGGGACGTAGCTTCCAGTGGAGCAGCACGTGCAGTGGCACCGGTAACAAAGGCCTGAGTGGCCCACCACTTACAGATCATACATGCCAACATTTGGACAGCAATTCAATTCAATTACTTTATTCGGATAAAACATATCCATAACAGGACAAAATCACACAGTAATACATATAGCACCCAAATTCATAATGGACATAAAGGTGTTATGTAAAACCAATACAGTGCAGAACAATTAAAACATTATTTATACAGTAATCCTGCACGAACAGCAGTTGTCAGAATGGCACCCACGCAGAATGCTAGTTCATCATCTTCCAGGTTAAGAAGAGTCCTATATGCATCTCTGTAATGAACAGATGGGTGCCTTTTAATCAAGCATTTGCAATGCAATGGGTCTCGCATTATTAAAGTTTGAGCTATTGGCATTGCTAAATAATGCAACACCAATAGCTCAAACTTTAATAATGTGAGACCTATTGCATTGCAAATGCTTGTCCCATAAGGGCCACAACAAACAAATGATGGACGGAATGCTGACAATGCATACATTCTCCCCCAGTCAAGAGATCTGGGTTAAATCCATCGTTCTTTTGCCCACTACACCACCCCAGTTCAGACATGGCCATATGCAAATCAGTCTTGACCCTGTGCCTCATGGGAACAGTCCAGCCCGAACTGCCAAGCCATGTCTTCCCTGGACCGGAATCAAGCATCCTAGGACCGGTTTCTGGCTATCAGCCGTCATCAGCCAGGATAGCTTGACTCCAGTGGCGTAGTGAGCACGGGTCCCACGTCTGGGAATACCCATCCCACTTAGGGCGAAAAGCGTTACAACAAACAAATGATGGACGGAATGCTGACAATGCAGACATTCTCCCCCAGTCAAGAGATCTGGGTTAAATCCATCGTTCTTTTGCCCACTACACCACCCCAGTTTAGACATGGCCATATGCAAATCAGTCTTGACCCTGTGCCTCATGGGAACAGTCCAGCCCGAACTGCCAAGCCATGTCTTCCCTGGACCGGAATCAAGCATCCTAGGATCAGTTTCTGGCTATCAGCCGTCTTCAGCCAGGATAGCTTGACTCCAGTGGCGTAGTGAGCACGGGTCCCACGTCTGGGAATACCCATCCCACTTAGGGCGAAAAGCTATCCTGGCTGATGACGGCTGATAGCCAGAAACTGATCCTAGGATGCTTGATTCCGGTCCAGGGAAGACATGGCTTGGCAGTTCGGGCTGGACTGTTCCCATGAGGCACAGGGTCAAGACTGATTTGCATATGGCCATGTCTAAACTGGGGTGGTGTAGTGGGCAAAAGAACGATGGATTTAACCCAGATCTCTTGACTGGGGGAGAATGTCTGCATTGTCAGCATTCCGTCCATCATTTGTTTGTTGTAACGCTTTTCGCCCTAAGTGGGATGGGTATTCCCAGACGTGGGACCCGTGCTCACTACGCCACTGGAGTCAAGCTATCCTGGCTGATGACGGCTGATAGCCAGAAACCGGTCCTAGGATGCTTGATTCCGGTCCAGGGAAGACATGGCTTGATCCGGCATCCATCCGTAACGCGTTGTGTTTGTAACACAAACACAACGCGTTACGGATGGATGCCGGATTCTAGCGGCCAAAGACTTGGATTGACTCCAACTGTGGCAAAAGACTCGGAACGCAAGTGGGTGGCACCACTCAATTGAGCCCCCACCAGTACTACTGTGTGGCACCCCACAAACGGAGGCCAGCCATATGATGTACACCACTGAATTTCCATAAAAAGGAACTCGCTTCATGCATCGCAGCGGGCAATCTACCAGGCCCAACTCTTCCAGGTTGTTCCCCAGTCCTGATGAAGATCCGCACGGCCAAGGTTCAAACTTCCACATTAGGCCACTAAGACTGATCGAAACGTCGATGCCCCATATATATGAACCTGGGATACGTTTACCTACCCACGTGCCTTATTAGAATTGGCTTCTAATGAATGTATAATTTGCCTGATTTATTTATTGCATAAACTGATACACGTGACCAGGTCTATGCACTTGGATGGTGAATGACAACCAGTCCATTGCTTAACTTGTTTAAGTTTTCTTATGTCACAACCTCTGAAATAATTTCCTCTTTTCTTTTCACTCTTCTCTACTTAAGCACCCTTACTATTTGCACGTTCCCCTTGGAGCCACCTTGACAAAATTGCTAATGGAAATTTAAAAAGTTCAAAAAGAATAAAATGCTTTATTAACTTCTGATATTGGTTTGTTGCATGGTTGACCCTATGAGCAATATTGTATTGGATACTAAGAGCTACCAAAATAGATTACATGTAGCTCAGAATATGTGAATGATATCACTTAGTTAGGAACTACTGCCTACCTTGATTTATGGTCCAGGACCATTGTTTTTCGTACTACATTGCACCCAGGTCCTTGACTTTTTTGGGTTACCCCATTTTTTGTAATGGTTTCATTTTCATGTGTAGACAATTTCTAATTGCATTGATTTCCAAGGTTTTTCACTCCAAAGAAAAGCAGTGGGTGACACTACTGGATTTTCCTGCTTACATGTTCTCAACACAGCCCCAGCACCCACATACTCTCTCCTCTCTTGACTTCATCCTGAAAAAAGCTCTGCTCCTAATAGCTCTTTATGCCCAGTTCCAGCACAGAGCTGACATAGGGCTCAAAGTGCCAACTTACTGCTTGTTTGAATGAAGCCTTGTGCCGTTGGCTCTCTGAACACCACTCTAGGATTTTTTCTAATGCTTGACAGAGTAATGTTTGCGCTGGGCATTACAAAGTGTTAGGATTTTTAACTTGCAGGAATGGCCTAAGTCAGCCTACTGTTCTCTGCAAACATGCATTTAAGAAGGACAGGATGCTTGGTAAGTAATTCCTTATGTAGCCATTATAACAAACACGATTTCGTTCAACAGTAATAAATCAATGTCTCTGCATAATCCACACAGTCCTAGTTACTTCCAGTCTTTCATCAAGATTCCTGCCTTCTAATTTTTAGATGGAGCTAAATGTAATAATAAGCTAATCCTATACTTTTAGCCTTAGCTCTTTTAGTAGTGTCCTGCTGTTTGGTAGAGGGTGACTGTTTGGAATTGGGGCTGAGATTAAAAACAAGGAGGCATTTTGTTGCTGCGCACTCTTTATTTTGACTGTGGGCTCTTGCAAATCTAAATGTGCTGGGCCATTATCTTCACTCTCCCCATTTCAAAATTAAATTCGAAGCCCCTTGGGCCACAGCTGTTGGTGGATATTGAGTGAGTAGATGTTAGAATGTCCGCATGTAACTTTACCAATGCTAAATGCTCCCTTCCTTTGTAGGATGACACGTACACTGAGAGCTACATCAGCACAATCGGGGTTGACTTCAAGATCCGAACTATAGAGCTGGATGGGAAAACCATCAAGCTGCAAATCGTGAGTATGTGTATGAGTTAGCACTAGAGCCTGAAGAGATTTTCACCTTGGTGGTCAAACCATTTTTGATAATTATCATGCCCTTCTATCTCTGCCCTTTCTCTGTGTTGCGTAGACCCCACAAGGAATCGCTCATCTCGTATCTTCCCCAAACCTCCGCTGTTTGCACACTACTCCCTCCATCGCCCACATATCCTTTTTGCTTCAATGGTGGGAAATTCCAGTTAGCTGTCTCAATTCTAGCACTGATCTAATTCCTGGCATAACTCAAGTACTGCCTTACATCAGCTATTCTTTTAGTCCCTTCCTAAACCAGAACTCTGGACATAAAGGAGGGAACTCCCAGTCATCCTCTGCTCTAGGTTAGATTCTTGTAACTCTGCGGCATTCGCTTCCAATACTATCACTCTTACTCTGCTGGCCCTTCCTACTACCACCCCCAAGAGAATCATTGATGAAAAGATTCTTCTATTTTGTGGGCCTTTATACTCCTTTTTCCTCTTCGGGACCATGAACAGGTGGTTTCTGGAGATGATTTTGCTGAACGGGACTGAGGACACTGAAGCAGGAGTAAGGCTTGATCTAGAGGTACAGCCATGACTCATGGGGACAGGATGGGGTCTTCAGAAGCTGCTAAGTATGCTTAAATGCGTATGGGGAAGACTGCAGTTTCATCTCACCCTTTGTCAAATATTAGACTCCTCATTACCTGCCTGCTAATTGTCTGCTCTGCTTCTTTTACCCTTTCAGTGGGACACAGCTGGTCAGGAGCGGTTCCGGACAATCACCTCCAGTTACTATAGAGGGGCTCACGGTATCATTGTAGTGTACGACGTCACCGACCAGGTAAGTGACGACTTTAAACACTGCTGAGTGTTGGAATGTTATACAGGGAGCATTTGGCACACTGAATAGGAAACTTTATTCTGTGAGGAGGTATTGTGCCCATCAAGAGAGACTTAACTCTAATATGGATGGGGGAAAGGGGTTTCTTTCAAAATCCTTTGTACAGTAAGAGAAACTAACAGTGACTGAGTATTGCTGGAAATTATTTCGGTTGGATAGTTGGGCTCTGTATTTCAATGAATTAAACATCCTGCCACTGTGATCTTTGGGGATTTTGATTGCCTTGGGTCGGTTGTTTATAGAATATGATGGCCATCTTTCCCCCCGGTTTTTTATGGACATTGTTTCGGCACCTAGGAACATCCTGTTCATGGAATGGCTCTCTTTAGTAGTCTTCTTCACAACTGTTTAAAATTGCCTGTATGCTTCTCATCTGAAAGATTCTAAAAAATGATGTTGCAGCTTTAAGAACTTTGGAGCATCTGTGCACCCCCGTTCATTCACTCTTGCAACCCCATTTCTATATGTGAAGCACCAACTGCCAAAAACCAGCTTTTTTTTTTTCAGCGTATCACACAGGGATCGGCATTTCTGGTGCTTTCCCTGTATTTCACGGGCACTGCCTCCCTTTCATCAAAGGGTTTTGACTCACTTCTTAACATGTAATAGGATTTTGAAAAAAAAAATCTTTCCTCCTTTTTGCATGCTGTTTAGGATATGCTTCAAGCACTGCTACCAACAGTTCTGGAAGTCTGCCCTCCCGTAGACTGTCTCATTTTGGAATTACCTCGCTAATCCTGCATCATGTTTATGGATACTGATATCTTCCAAGTTCTTAGGTTTTCAGCTTGGAAATTTGTTTGATCATGCTTAGGAATATTCTCTTGTGGATGTCCAAAGTTTAGCATGTAAGGAAGGAGGCCATGGACTTTGTTGTGGGTGAAAGCAGTCAAACTTAATTTAGAAGGATGTGTTTCTTGGCATGACATTAGTTTTGGCAACACCAGTCATCACTAGTTAGGAGGTACCCACCATCATTCTAGAACGTCTGCTACCCATTCTGGTAGAAAAATCTCTGGATGCATGCATTTGGTAGCTCTTGGATGTTCCTGCAGAACAGGACAATCTATACTAACCTGATTTCACTAAACTACTGCTTAGATGGACCAAAATCACAGCCGCAGTAACCCTGCACTAACCTACTTCTCACTTGAAATTCTGATCGACCTATTATGTCAGTTTTCGTCTAAATGCTTTTCTTTTTGCCTTAGGATCGTAGTATGTGTGCCTGTAGATTCACATGCTCAATCTAGTGTTGAGCTCAGACGATTACAACTTGTTTTTCTGAAACGAAGTTGTTCAAATGACAAGGTCTTGGTGACTCCTCTTCTGGTTGTTAGAATGTTTTGCTTTGCCTTTGTTCGTGATTCTGCATGCTTCCGGTCTCGACTAGTTTGTCCGTTCCCGTCGCGGCCTCTTAGTCTGTTGCCTTTCATCCAGTGCCTAAATACTTTTTGGCGCGTTTTTTCAAAACTGTACAGAACCGGTTTGCTGAGTCCATCGTCGTGCGACCAGGTCTCTTGGCTCTCTGGGCGCTTTGGCCACAACATGCTCCAGACTACCCTTCGAAGAATCAGTACATGAATTAATGGAATGGATGCCCTTCAAGAGATGCCTGTAGTGCCACTCTTAATACCCCTGGGCCGATCTCCACGCCGTCAATCTTTGCCTCTCGTTGGAGCATGGCGAGAGCCGCAGCAACTGTTTTCAGCATTCTGCAGCAAGAAGACACTACACCAGTGTTGACCAATGGTGGGCCCACAGCCGGATGGCCAAATCCTCTGAAGAAATACTGGCTATCTTCGGCAACGACGATCCACTCTATACCGACGAAGAGGAGGAAGCATTAGGTGAGTGTCCCAATTCTCCCGCACATCAGCCAAGTCTTCAGTTTATCTACTCCCAATGTTTCAGAATGAGGTGACTAGAAAATTAATGAAGGAAAAAAACAGGCTCCTCAGGGATCTCCATCCACCTTGGTACTGTTGATCCCCCCCGCCCTTCTCAAAGCTTAAAAATGGCAGCACAGGGATTGGCTTTGAGCCCTGTGTAAAACCTCTGCCACCTTCAGGTGTGCCACCGCCCTCAGCAAAGCCTCAGCGCTGAGAAAAGACCCTTCTTAGGTTCTTCAACTTTGGGGCAATCTTTGCCTCTTGCCGGAGCATAATAACATTCGGTGCTGAACCCTTGAACCTGGCTCCCTCACCGAAGCCGAAAGCATTGTTGGCACTGAAGCAGTCAGCCCTAAAGCCAATTTCGGATCCGATGCCCACTCTACATCAAGGACCTTCCCATCCTCTAGAAGCTGCAGCAGGAGCTCAATGAAAGGCAGAGGAGGATCATTATCCACCCATGCACAGGCAAGTTCTCAGCCTCCCAAGCTTACCATGGAAAAGAAATGCAGGAGTGCCTTTGAGTAGGCTCTACCATCAGACACTCCTGTGCCCCTAATGCCTTCCAAGAGGACCAAAGACAAGGTCTCCGCTCCTCCTCTTCCTCTGCCTCCTTCTCCACCACCACCTCCCTCACTCCAAAGCCTTTACCGCAGAAGTCCCTGGGGTCATACTCCCGATACTGACAGTCCCACCCCTTATTCACTGGGCGAGGACTTTGCCCCAGTCTGCCCAGGTACCTCAGTAAGTCCTTGAGAGGACCCTCAGGCAGACCCTAACCTAGAACATTTACCAGCCGGGCCTCCTCGCCAGGTTACACCACTGCGTACCACAGTGTCATTCAACGTGCAGTCACCTATATTAAGGCAGAGATGTACGCCACCCCCGAGGAGGATAGCATTTTAGTAGAGACACACCCAACGACAGAGCGGTCTGTTCAGTATCTCCAGATGCTCAAAGGGATGATTAATTCCTCCCCGAGATCTGTAAAGAGCTGATAAACTCGTGTGATGACACCATACATTGAAAAGAAATATAAACTGACTCCGTCTGACCCACTTTATTTCCGGGTCATGTTACACCGCATTTCTACTAGAAATGGATCAGAAACACAGGTCACTGAAGGGGCTTCGCCTCCAGTTCCTGACAAGGAGAGCAAGCAGTTTGATGCTGACCTGAAGAGGGTAGCTGGGGGGTGCTACCATTCCCTGGTGGATCTGTAATTCCATAGGCCTCGTTTCTCTGTACAATAGAGACCACTGGGAAGAGATAGGGGAGCTCTTTCAGCATCTCCCTGATCTGTATCACAAATGTGGGGAAGAAATAGTGAACAAAGGCAAGGCTATTTCCTTTGCAACCATCGATTATTCGCTAGATGTGGCAGACACAGCAGCGGCGGGGTCAACACCTCAGTTATCCTCCGGTTCCAATCTTGGCTCTGCATGTTTGGCTTTAAGCCGGAGGTGCAACAGCACCTAGTCAACTTGCCATTTGACTGGGTACACCTGTATGGATCACAGGATTACACTATGCTTGAAAAGAGCAAGACTCAGAAACTGCCAAAGCGATGGGTGTTTTTCAGGTCCCTTTAGGTAGGGATTTCATTCACCAGCAACAGTCAAGAGGCAGATTGTAAGCCACTTCCCCAGACCAAACCCATTCCTATCTTCAGCAGCAACAGTTTTATCATTCACAGGATTGCAATGGTTTCACACAAGGCTTCTTTAGACGGAACGGTTCCAAGGGCCAAGGCAGACGCACACCTAGTAGGGGAGCCTCTACCTTCAAAAAATGTCTTGCCTTGCATCTTTACTCAAACACCTTTGGGGGAGATGTTCGGGGTGTGTTTATAGAATTTATGGTTAATAATGCCCCTGTTTCAATTTGCTCTGTTTACGGATCCAATCTAGATGATCCTGATGTTTTAAATCATTTAAGCGTATAATTGGCCTTATGGCCATATCCTCTGATCCTTTGTGGTGATTTTAATATCCACTTGGGTAGCAATTCCAATCTGAATGCTGACCTGGCATATCAAGGAAGGAAAGTAAGAGTCTTTAAGGCCCTTCAAGGATTGGTGAGGGAACATGGGCTGGGTGATACCTGCTATAAGCATAGATCA
The DNA here is from genome assembly GCF_964204655.1 of Triturus cristatus. NCBI lineage: Eukaryota > Metazoa > Chordata > Amphibia > Caudata > Salamandridae > Triturus > Triturus cristatus. The sequence goes on along the minus strand of NC_140592.1, from coordinate 670,065,124 downwards.
GCAGGGTTTACTTTTTATTCGGCCCCCCATAACAAATTAGTGTGGCTGGACTGTTTTTTCATCTCTAATAAACTGGCTGAAACAGTTAAAATTGAGACTTTCCCTAGGATTATCTCAGACCACAATCCTTTAGTAATTGAAACATCACTGAACGGTATTTCAAGAGCGCAGAGGCATTGGACATTTGAAAGGAGGCTTTTGTTTGTTTGATCATATTGTGAGCATATGGCTAAGTTGATTGGGGAATTCTTTGATATTAACAGAAATACAGACTCTGAAATTAATGTTTGGGATGCTTTTAAAGCAGGTGTTCTAGGCGAGACCTTGAGTTTTTCTATATCCCGACAGAAAGCACTACAGGAGGAAATGAAGAATTGGGTTGAGCAGTTAAGGACAGCTGAGCTCGAACTTATGAGAAGAATAATGGGGGGGGTCAAAGAATAGAGGAAAGTGAGCAGCTAATCACGATCACTAAATCTAAAATCCATCAGAATTTAGGCACAGAGGTGGCAGCTAAATATACGCAATATGGGGCCAAGTTATATGAACTTGGAGAAAACACAGGTAGGGTTTTGGCAAAAAGGTTGCAACAACTAGTATAAACAACTATATGTTGAGGGAGTGACTACGCCAGGGGTAGAATCCCTGGAAGATTTTTTTTTAAGATTTAAAAACCGAGGTCACAAATGATCAAAATGAAATCCTCGCAACCCCGATAACCTGGGAAGAATTGGAAGCTGCCATAACCTCTCCAGCTACAGGTAAAGCTGTGGGCCCAGATGGCATTCCCTTGGAATTCTACAGAACATTTTGGAAACCGTTGCGGCAGGATATTACACATTTATTCCAACAGGCCCAAAATGGCTATATCCCCAATTCATGGCAGAAGACCACTATAGTCGTATTTAAACAAAAAAGGGCAAGTCAGATCTCATTCCTGCCTCATATAGACCGATATCACTTCTAAATAGCGATAGTAATATCTATTCGAAAATACTCTCAACCAGGTTAGGAAAGATCATTACTCCTCTGGTTTCAATGCGCCAACCCGGGTTTATCCCGGGTAGGGGTACGACAGACCGTGTACACCTTGTCATAACCCTTCTGGACTGGGCCTAGGCCATGGAATCACCGCTGGGGGTAGTCCTGCTGGACGCTGAGAAAGCGTTCAACAGGGTCGCCTGGCGGTTTTTGTGGTCTGTCCTACGATGGAAGGGGATATGTTGGGAATTTATTCATGCTGTCAAGGTACTGTATTTATCTCCAGAGGCTGTGTTTTCGTTTTTCAGGACAGGAGTCAAATCTGTTCAATATCAGCAGAGGTACCAGGCAGGGCTGTCCGTGCTTCCCTTTGCCCTATATATTGACCACTTTCTTAAAAAATTAGAGCTAAATGTGAACATTAAGGCTGTGAGGGTAAATGATGTTGATTATAGAGCACTGGCATATGCGGATGATATTGCGGTACTTACCAGTGATGTCGCTTTGGCACGTCCAGAGGTGCAGAATTTAGCAGAACAGTTTGGTATCCTTTCAGGATATAAACTAAACATGGATAAAGCCCAGATCCTTTGCTCAGGGAATATGTGCCATGTAGGACTTCCAGTTGTTTCAGTAGCAACTTATCGGGGGGTCAAAATCACAGCTATGGTGGATAGAATTCCTGATTTAAATACTACCCCTATAATAGAAAATGTTTAAAAACAAATTGGAGAGACTAGACCATCAGCACCTTTCCCTATTTGGACGAAGTAATGTAATCAAAATGTTGGTCATCCCTAAATTTGTATATCTTTTCAGGACTATCCCTCTTGAATTTTCCTTGTCTTGCTTAGCAAGGATAGAGAGGATATGTCTTAGATTTCTTTGGGGGTATCGCAGACCAAGAAGAGCAGCTAAATGGATTACTCTCCCAAGACGTCGGGGTGGATGGGCCATACCTAGTTTCCTCCTATTCTACTGGGCATCTATTTTTCAACATATAGGCATATTACTAGTGGGGAATAAGACTGCAATCCCGCTGGAAGCTAGACCAACTATATATGAACTAGGGTTGGGGAGTGAAGCTAAGGGTTGTTTGGTCAGGTTAGTGGAGCCCAGCTATTTTAGAAAGACCAAATTTAAAATACAGACAGCTGCTCATAAGGTGTGGAGAGAGATATGGCAGAAACGGAAGATCCTAAACCTGAATGTATATACCCCACTCTCTGCTTCAGGTATGATGCCTCCAATTTTTCAGAATCAAGTCACTTTTAGCTGGGGGGGGGGGGGGGGGGTAAAGGAATTTACGCTCTGGGTGATTTTTATAGGGAAGGCCAATTTGTATCATTTATGAATCTGCAGGATGAGTTTGGGTTGAGCAAGGGAGATTTCTTCAAGTACTTGCAGATTCGGAGCATTTTGGGGTAAATAAGCACAGATCGGCTCTAAGCTTTGATAAGATACCTTTGGTGGAAATAGCACGAAGGAAGTCTCAGATTGGGAAAATCTATCTAAAATTGCTCAAAACTCTTGAAGATGATATGGATGTTCAGAATGCAAAATGGGAGAGCAGGTTTGAGGAGGGAGTAATTAATATTGAAGATTCATTGGAGATATTTAATCAGATACTGATAACTGGAAAACTCAGGAGTCAACATTTTATGTCTACCTTTGATCTGTATTACACTCCAGCAAAGATAGCTAAATGTGGGGGGGGGGGACGAGGGGAGGGCAATGCAATAGATGTGGTTTGCAGGCAGCTGATACTATATACACGTTTTACTCCTTGCCCCAAATTGGGTATCTTTTTACAGGATGTTGAAGTTTTCTTAACTACAGTTCTAGGGGTTTTGGTATCAATTACGGCAGCTCTTCTAATCCTGGGATTAGGAAACAACATAGTCAAATAAGAGGGCGAGGTCAGAGATGGGGTTTTTGTTTATTGTAATGGCCATTGTCTGTTTATGTATTGCCTTCTAATGGATAAGTAGTGACACACCCAGCTTTCTCCACTGGCAGTCAAGGATGCTGGCTATCTACAATATAGAATCTTCAGTATATAAATTAAGAGCTCGAAGGAGCTCGGTCAGAATATCTGGGCTCCTATTGCAGGACTGGTGAATCATAACGACCAGGGAAAACCAATCTGAAATACAGATCGGGACAATGTAACTCTGTTTTTATCCTCTGATATCTTCTGATGGTGTTAAGAAATGAATCCATCAATTCAATGAATCTGATATCAAACGACTCTATTTAATGCACGAGCACTTTCTTCTCTGTAAGCTATAATGAATGGGAAAATATGTGCTTCTATTACCTGTAAATATTGAATGAATTGGATGGTTTTAATTGATAATCTTGCACTTTATCATCTTCCTGCTCTTTCTATGATTTTTAATGCTTAGGAATTGCCATGACATGTATTAAGAAATTTTCTTTGCAATGGAAAAAATCAATAAAAATATTTTTTTTTTAAAGGAGTGGCTAACCCATACTTACGCAGCAATCCCACTTCGGCACAGTCTAAGTTTCACAAGGAACGCCACCAAATCACACTTGGAGCTGCTCTAAATTCCACCCTTCTTGGGGTATGTGCTGAATTCTGTTGTGGGCAAAGCTTTCCTCAGTCCTCAAAGGGTACAGGCATTCCAGAAGCTTCTTCCTCTTTTTCTGCCACTCCCAGTTTGTATAGTGATGCTCCTCCTGGGATTAATGGCCTCATTCACTGCCATTGTGCCCCATGCCATATTTGCCCGTTTAAGGAGTGCCTCTTAAGCCAGTGATCGCAAGCGGGTTGTCAGTTGGAAGATCTAGTGTAGGTAAGGGCTGTCTGCAGTGGTGTAACAGCAACAGTCTGTTGTAGGTTAGACCCTTTACAGACCCACTTCCACAAGTGACCGTTAACACAGACACATCTCAAGTTAGCTGGGGAGGGCATCTAAATGACATGACAGTCCAGGCCCTGTGGCCACCTCATCAAAGGAACCTTGGCATCAACCACTTGGAAGTGTTAGCTATTCATCTAGCCCTTGAACCCTTCCTTCAACAGATTCAAGGCAAATTAATCCTTGTGCGCACAGATAACATAACCACCATGTTCTACCTAGGCACACAGCTGTCAGCTCTCGGCCCTAGCGCAGCAAATCTGGCACTGGGACATTCGCCACCAAGGTCATCTAGCAGAGTATCATCCGGTAGTGGATGACTTCGCAGACCTGCTCAGCAGTGCGCAGCAACAAGTCCACAAGTGTGAACTCCGCCCTCATGTCCTAATTTTTTAATTTCAAAGATGGGATAGACCAAACATAGACATATGGGCCACAGACGAAAACGCAAAATGCTTAAGCTAAACTTTGCACCCGGTTTTCACACCCCAAGTCCACCGGCAATGCTCTGTGGGTGAATGTGTCAGGGATTTTGTGTACACTTTTCCTCCTCTCCCACTGATTCCTTACATGGTAAGGAAGCTCAGGCAAACATCCCTCACCCTTATCCTGATTGCACCAATGTGGGCCCGACAAACCTGGTTCTCGACCCTTCTGCGACAGGCAACATCAATCTGTCTTTTTTTCCTTGTCCAGACTGGTAGCTGAAAGGCCACTGCACACACTTGATCTCATGAGAGCTCTGATGTACTACGTAGATGGAACCAAATCCTTTAGCAAAATGCAACACGTTTGTGGCTTTTTCACAGCCTCATAAAGGTCAGTCCATTTCCTAGGCAGGGATTTCCAGGTGGATTGTCAAATGCATCCATACCGGTTATACTAAAGCTAAATGAACCCTACTATCCTGCCCAAGCCACACTCTACCCGCTAACAGGGTGCTACTGTGGTTTTTCTATGGAACATACCCATAGCAGACATTTGTAAAGCCACTACATGAAACACATTCACAAAGCATTATTGTTTGGATGTTCTTGCAAGTCAGCAAGCTAGAGTTGGTCAAACTGTTCTCAGACCTGTGCAGCATCCACTGGCAAGCCACCACTTAAGGGTGTACTGCTTTGTATATAGTTGATTTAGAACATGTATGTCTACAGCCACACATGCTACAACGGATTATGTTACTTAACCTGTAAGCATCTGTTTGTTGCCTGTAGTTCTGTAGATTCACATGGGCCCACCCTCCTCTGCAGAAGACATATTTCACTTAATATTGCTCTCTTTCCACACCCATGGACACTAGTGTTGTACTACTCACTACTCCATTCCTTCTGGCACCCGTTGGACGAGAAACAATCTAACAATAACGTCGGTGCCCATGCGCAATTACTACCAGAGGACAAGTCCCAGAGATCTTGTTACTTGAAAGACTTGTTCAATCGAATCTAAGAAAAACAAGTTGTAATTGTCCAAGCCCAACACTAGATGGCAGTAGTATGCAGAGCATGTGAATTTCACAGCACTGCATGCAACAAACAGATGCTTACAAGGTAAGTAACGTAATCCTTAATGTTGCTCTCTACTCTCCGTGTTGGTGGCAGCCCATAGTTATGGCGTACAGTCGTTTTTAACTATTCTTCAAGTTAGAAAGATTGACTACTGGCTTACCTTGGTAAAGGTATATACTGTCTTGTCTCTAGGCCTTCTCACCCTATAGTGTGAGTGGTGTTCAGGAGGAGTGCTTGTCTATTTTGACTGGGATACTCCACAGTGCGTAACCCCTGTATGTTGTCTTGACTTTTTAGGGTGATGCAAAAGAATAGCACAAGATAAGGAATGTAGTTGTCTCCCCTTAACTACACCTCACCAGGTCTGCTCTCCCCTCTGCCCCTCTTCCTGCAACAGATATAAGCCTTGTTATGAATTTACACCTGCCTCGAAGGAGCAGGACAATTTCTTTGTGTTTGCCTTCATTAGATGAAGCCAGTTCCAACAGGTCGGCCTGGGGTCTAAGAGAAGGAATACCTGAGCAATGGACAGACATGAAGATCTTAGTGCTACAGCCTTGGTAGTTGGAAAAGTACATGGTCACTACGAAATGCCTCAACAAAAAATTTGGGCTTTGTGACCATTTCATGAAACTTGTGTCCTGTTCTGGCATGTAAAGTTGAACCAGCCATCAATTATTGATGGCTAAAAGAGTATTTGGAACAGCTTTACTTATTCATTAGGCATTATTGAATGTTTGCTATTATCGTGGACCTAGAGGAACAGTGATTATTATGCAACACTGTTTTCCAGGAGGCTAAACTCTACCCACAGGAGGGTGTACTTATGTGGATTACAGCTCTCCAAAATGTCAAGCATGACTGCCTGTGGCCAGTTTGCATAACAACAACTGTCACTGTTTCTGGGCATAAGCTGGCTCGGTGAGACTGGAATACATGGTCATCTTTTGACTCCACATAGCTCTGTGCATAATGCAAAGGGCTGGACCTAAGGATGTCGAGCTTGGCTGTCTACAGTGTAGGATTAGTGACCAAGCTCCAAGACTGAGGAAGCAAAGTCAGCAGTTGGTGTCCTCGTAGGAGGAAGTAAAATTGCCTTGTGAGATTTAGATGTAGAACGTTTTACTTAACAGTGATAACGTTGTTTGCTTTTGTAAAACAAATAAACGCCTGGTGGTTCAAGTGAGTATTTGAGTTTCTAACTACACGCCACTTCCTAGAGGCCTTGCCTGCTTGAACCCACTACATAGAGAGTCAAGTGCTGTAACTGAGTACATGTTCTTTTTGTTTAAATTAAACCGTTTTCTGGTGAATGACAATAACATTTCTGCTTCGTAGGATCCTATCGGAAGTCATAAACCCAGAATGTTCCGGTCATACATCAAACTTTCAAAAATGATTTGCCACCTACATAGTTAAACAGTTTAGCTTTTACTGAATGTTTATCTCCGGAACAGCCAATTCTATGTCAGGACTGGAGGCGAGGATTCTGCCTTCTATTACTCACTTTATTACACAGCAGCCAATAGTGAAACAAAAGACTGTTTCCCATCAAACCCTGGGGAAACTGTAGTCAAACAAAGTAACCAATAGGCATTGTCCATCATCCACCAATAGGGGTCCTCCAGCACCCAGATAGTCCGTCCTCACTGGTCTCTCTTCCTCTTTCTTCGCTGCTCAGCAGCCGAGCTAAGTGTTTTTTTGCTTACGTGATATCTTGATGGTATAACGATGTACTTGCTTTGTGTATTTGACTGCATATGTTAATGACGTTTTGGCGCTTATTTGACGGCATATGTTGAAAAAGCTACACGTCAGCACCTAGCTGAAAAAATGTGTAACTTTGATAACTAAATTGTAACGCCTGCATTACAGAAGGGAAAAGTGCATGCCCGCTCTAGTCCATTACGCTGCTTTTTTTAAGGACCCAGAAGTTTCTATCTGGCAGTTTGCTGGACAGACTTAATTACTTTTTTCGTGGTCGTGCTGAGAAGATTGTGGAACACTTCAGGGGCTTACACCCCGTTTTGTTTTAATCCAAGTTTTTCTCCCTTCGCTGGACTTTGTATAGTTATTAAAACAGTGGTTCTCATCTTCTGGGACACCCCAGTTGCAGCAAAGAAAGCTGCTTGAGTTCATTTTTGTTGTTGTTGTTGTTGCTTATGTTAGCCAAGCAACATTGTTTTGTGATACTTGGCTTTTCTTATGTTAATATAGCTTGTTTTATGAACTTGGCAGACCTGCTGACAGAGCAAGATGAAATGACTGTAGAAACACAGACCAGGATCGGGGGGGGGGGGGGGGGGGGGGGGGGAGGAGAAAAAACCCAATGTTGAAAGGGTGATTTTTTTTGTGTGCTATTTTGCTTCTGTGTTTCTAGAGCTAGTTTAATTATGCAAGGCAGCCCTGCTCATACGAGAAAAGAAGTGCATAAAAAGCATGGGAACTGTAATAGTGATCACGATGGGGCAGCATCAGAGAGTGTGTGGAAAGGGCAAGTCAAGTAGCTTGAACAAATTATTATGTAGCTAAAATGTGGTTGTCAACCTACACGTATTTGAATATAAACTCGAATACAGGCACCTTAATTGAACAAGCATTCACAAAGAAAATAGGTCTTTTTCCTGAGACCTATTGACGTTGGCAGTGATTTTTAGCCATGGTGTAGAGCAGCGCAGCTGGAAATGTAAGTAAGTAAATAAATAAATAAAAAGGTGTTAAGACGTGGCTTTATGTCATTTTATTGGCACACGCAAGCATAGATGCTTGCACATACAACGGAGGTGAGCATTTTAAAAATGTATTTATCCTTCCGAATCCCAGATGGATTAGTAAATAGAAGTTGAGTGAAATGTTAAGATAAAAAATCCCGCTTGAGTAGCCGATGTGGAAGGGGCTGTGGGTACACCATTCATCTTCCCTTTTTTGGGTTCCAGTGGTGGAAAAACATTGAAATATCTATGGTTGGGGATGTGTGGCAGGGATCACATCTTCAATCCTTCCATACTCTTCTATCAGAGTACACCCTGCACAGGTCTCAGTTTTGCTGATATCCACAGCTCCGTCATGCCCTCAAACAACACTTAGGATTCCTTTGCACCATCCCACAGGTATACCCCCTCCAATTCAGGATTCTAATTGGTCCTATTGACGAGATGAGCATCTCGTGGGTCTACAAAGATCTACACCACTGTGGAAGGGCTGGGCTGCCTGGATGACTCCGATTGGAGGGCTGCATGAGCGTCTCTCAGGGTGCTGGTCATCTCGTCGAGGCTCAGATTTATCCAGATTAACGTCCTGCATATGAACTATTTGACACCATTTAGACCATATAGACTTGTTATCACTGCCTGGAAACACACGCCCATTTTTGTCGTGTGGTATGAGAATGTCCTTGGCTAGCTCAATACTAGCGGGCGGTGCTTGTTGTCCCTTTCAGGGTGTTGGGGATGCACATGGACCCATCTACAGATGTGGCCGTCCTAGAGTGGGGGGATACATTTGGAGGCTAAACCTTAGTGGGGACGAACTATTCTAGCCAAAGGAGACTTTACCAAATGTTAAAACTCTACACCCCCATGCCACCCCCCCCAACACACACACTCTCTCTCTCTCTCTCTCTCTCTCTCACACTCTCTCTCTCTCTCTCTCTCTCTCTCACTCTCTCACACTCTCTCTCTCTCACTCTCACTCTCACTCTCACTCTCACTCTCACTCTCACTCTCACTCTCTTTAGCAGGCAGTGGCTTGGTGTTCAAAACAGAGGAACCAATTCACGTATCTTGGGTGTGCCCCAAGAAACATGGAAAGGAATGAGGGAAGTGGGTGGCATATTGGGGACTGATTTGAAATATTAGTATCCAGCTGTTTATGGTGCATTGCCTATGTTTATTGGTTATCGTAATTGGGAACGATGCTGTGTAACATTAAAATTCAGTTATGAAAGCAAAGTTGACCGAAAGGCACTTTTTTCTATATAATTCTAATGCACTTTTTGATACTTCGTTAATGCGTTATTTTTTTTATAAAAAGGGGGAGGAGTGAGTTGAGAGTGGGGAGTGCCACAGCATGGGTGCAGCCCTTGTGCATACCCGAACTGTACTTTTTGGCCCCTGAGAAAATGTTTGTGAGTACCCACGTCTTTAAACATTTTCCTTATTTTTTTCTGTATCTTTTGAGGGTATTTTCTTCACCGTGCTTTCCTTTTTTGTGAAGTGCCCCTCGTGTGGGATCCGTGATTCCACCCCTGCAACTTCACGGAGGCACAACATGGAAAGTTCTCAATTCATCCCTCCTTTGTAATCAATGAGTTTTCCCTCTAATTCCTCCTCATCATTTACACTCACTTTATCACCAGCCTCTCCATTGCAAACCTCACCTGTGAACATCACTACATTTCACTATGTTCTTAAAACAACAAAATGAAACATCCACGTGGAGCCCCACAGTATTTCACTATAATGGATACACTACACTCAAGCCCATCACTTCCTTAAGTCTATGGTTTTACAGAACTCAAAGAAAATAATTCTTATCCCCAGTGATGATCAAAATGGCAGTTTATAGATTGTTGAAGATATAGAAGTCACTTTGACCAAAACACACTATATCTGTGACAGGAGCCTAAGCCAGACTCTTCCATTGTTTCATCTGTAAGAAAGAGACATCCCTGTGCTCTGGAAACGCCTGTACTGACAAACAGTGCAAGCAGATGCATGCATTGAAGGTGCTGGGTGCAAAGTGTATGTGGTTCTGCAGCAACAACCTTCAAAACGGCCATTGCTTCCATTTTATTAGGACGATATAAGAGGGCTTTGTGAGTCACTGGTGGCTTTTACGGACAATATCCTTAGCTACTGAAGAAAAGACTTCCTGGGGATCATGCTAGAAGGACAGTTAGTTTCAAACAAAGTTACAATTACAGCTATTGATTCATCAGTTTTAGATCTCACAGGATTTTGCTTTGGCGTTTCCCTCCGACGTGCGTCCATGTTACATTTGACTTCTTTGAATCTGGGTACACTATTTAAAACCCCGAGTCTCTTTACGGGATCAGTACTTTTCGAATCTTATACAGATAATGACATTGAACAGATGAATAAAGAGTCTGGGACCCTTAAGGCTGTTGGTTTAGAAGAGAAAAGGAGATTTTATCAGTCTCAGTACAAAGTCCAAGATAATGTGTACCACGTAACTTTACTGGGTAGTTGGAAGGTCAGATTTGACACCTCAGTTGGTTAAGTAGTGTTAAAGAATGTGTTTGGTTGATATTCCCCTACTTTGCCACTTATTAAAATCTCTTTGACTTTGCTGTTGGTTATTGACATATGCTGGCAAGGGATATTCTTGCTAATCTATTGTATTATTCTGATAGAGACTTCTGGCTGCTGATTCCTTATCTTAGAATAGGCGTTAGACTGGATCAAAAGTTGTTTTTGTTAGCAATCCCCTTGTGCGCTGGAAGTGACGTGCACAGTGCCTTTATAGGTGCCACCCCAGCAGATGGACATCAGTTCCTTCTTTTCAGCGTCATCAGCGCAGATGTGGATCAAGCTCCCCTCAGCCATTTTTAGGTCTCGCCTGACCCAGCGCATGCGCTGGTCTGGTAAGACTTATTGAGAGGGCTCCAAAAAGTGCTACCGGGCCAGCCTAGAGCTACAGTGCATGTGCGCGGGTGCCGCGCTTGACCGCGATTACTACTTTCACTTTCGCGGCCGCTTTGATGTTTGATCGTGATCGCGATCACTTTCGCGGCTGCTTGGCATAGCCAATAGGTCTCGCTTTTGGGACCTTATAAGTATTTAGTTATGCAACTGTTGCATGGCTAAACACTTATAAGGTCCCAAAGGAGAGACCTATTGGCTATGCCAATGCTTGTTGTGACTGGCTTCGACCTTTTTGTCAATGACAAGTATTCCTTTTTTGCTCTGTTTTCCAAGATGTCTCTGAAAAAACCCACCGGGTTCACACCTTGTGGCGCCTGTCATCGACAGATGGCGGTGACAGACCTCCACTTGGTATGTCTGTGGTGCCTTGAGAAAGACCACGACTCTGCGTCATGTGCTGAGTGGCAGACGATAAACCCTAAGGCCATCCTTGAATGAGCCATGAAGCTTTTAGCAGTTTGTCATGCGACTTCACACCGCTCCAGGTGTTTTTTGGTGTGGAAGGTCTCTGGACCGCTCTTGGAGTTGATCATGTCGGTTCTCGTCCTGCTCCAGGAATTCTTCTGGTTAGTCTCACAAGAAAAAGTGCAAGAAATCGAAGCACTCTTTGCCTTCTCCGCATCACTGCCATTCTTCGGACGACGTGCGGGAACGATGCTCCAAATCCCAACGGCACTTACAGGTGGTCCGTATGCAGCTTTCCTCGGAAACTGGGTCTGCTTCGCGCTACCCTGAATTTCCCAGAGCTGGAGCGACCCATGCACATCTCCGAGAGTTGGATTTGGAAGGGTCTTCGTCTGGTCCACCACTGGCAGGTTCGCCCTCCATGCCAGTCGACCCCAAAGAATCTGCTAATGGATAAGGATGGGCCCCAGCTGCAACGTGGCCACCTCCCCAGAGGAACCATTCCAATGGCGCTGTTACTGGTTGTGCCACACCCATAGAGATTCCTGACTCAGATACAGAACTGGACCGGCGTCGCATGATGCAGTGTGAGAAGTTGGCCTGGTATATGCTGGTCACTAGTGTCAGGAATCCCCTCCCGCACATGGATTCCCTCCCACGATGCCACTTCCGTGAACCTGGTGCGCTTGGAGGAGAGCGGACTACAACTCCCAGAATTCTCTCCGGCAACAATTGCCTTTTGCCACTGAAGAGTTCTGGTTACATAACACCAAGGGGAACGCCTAGTTTTCATGTTATGCAACTCAAGAGTTCTGGTTACATAACACCAAGGGTAACGCCTAGTTTTCCTGTTATGCAACTCAAAAGTCATAGTTATACAACGCCGAGAGTACTACTTAAGGAGAAGATCACTGGGACTCGGCGTCGGATATTCTGATCTTTGCCGGAGTACCTGGTTGAGGTACACGGACCCGTTGGTGAGTTGAGCGGCGGAAGGAACATTCTAAGGAGCGGAGGAGAGGTGCTGGCGTGTGCTTCCTGCCCGTGTCCTGTCCCGTTCTGAGAGCCGTATTCAACGTCATTGGGCACAAGTCCCGTTGGTAGAGCCGAAGCTCCCAACGGCCTGACAATTTGGAGAAAACGAGGTTGGTGCGAGCCGAAGCTCCCAACCCTCGTTCCTTGGGTAAACACACGCTTAGAGCTAAGACGCTATCCAGGAGGTGTTTCCGCGTCTTAGCCATCGACACTCGTAGGAGAACTGGGATAGGTAGAGCGGCTGCTCCCATCCATTCTCTGCGCCACCTTGGGTATCATCACTTAAACCCGGATACAAGAGACGCACACCAGGAGGTGTTCCCAGCGTCTTTGTGTTGTGGCAGCACTCTGGGGGATACTGGTAGAGCGGCTGTTCCCAGGTGGTAGAGAGCCCGGCCGGGTGACTCCCACGTGCCCCCCGTAGATTCCACAACCTTGGAACTACCCTTCACAGCGGTCGAGTGGCATTGTCGGCCACTGCTTAGCACTGTGCCCTCCGTTGGAGCATACCGGGTCCGGTGTGCATGCGGAGGACGGTTAGACGAGCTGTGAATGGGTATCGTACTTTAACTGGTGATTCCAGTACCGGTATTCTTTGTTGTCTGTAGTTTATCTGTTTATTAAATCATCCTTAAACCTCCATTTCTCTGGTCCGTCGTCTGTTTGTCCCAACCCCGAGAAAGCCAGGACGTTACAACTAGTTAAAGAGGCCACCTTGCACCAGCACAATTCGACTCTTATGGTAGATAGGTTTAAGACAACCTTTTAAAGAAAGCTATGTTGTGGTAGCTGTGGAGAGCAGCCTTCAGGCTAGTCTTTAGAGGAATGTTAAGCAGCTTTTTTTGCCCCTTATAATCTCTTGAATCACTAAATGAAAGGACACCACACAGGTATATATATATATATAAAATATGTATGTATTTATTACAAGACACGCTCTACTAAGCTCTCTGTGAGATTAAAAGTCAAGGACATATGCACAAATCAACATTTCACAACAAGTTAATCACAAATATGGCTGGGGCCCTAGGGGCGTACCAGACCGTATACTAAAAAAGAGACTTGGGAATATCGACTTGTGAGGGGACAAGGCCTAGGGCCTTCAGAAGCGCTGGGGCCTCACTAATCCACCCAGGGCAGGTAAGTAAAGGACCCACAGGAGACGCATGCAGTGTGAGAACACAGCCGCGGATCCCAATTGACTTCAATGGAGCAAGTCACGGTTGGAATTTTAAAGTTTTAGGATACTTCGGGAGAGTCTACAAGCAAGTCACCTACAGGGTAAGTAGTTCTAGAGCCAATACACGCAAGAGCACCGTAGTGCTGGAGTTACCTCACCCAGGGAAGCCGGGTGCATAGGTGTCTTTTGGTGTTGGGTCGTGGCATCGTTTTTCAATGGGAGCCATAGAAGACTTGCTGCTTGTGAAGACGGGAGAAATGTCCCGTGGAATCCAAGGCTGGATTCAGAAGAAGAAAGACCTGAAAGCAGAGGGGACAGTGTTCAAAGTCACTTGGCAGTGACCCGGGGGCAAGGAAGCTGGATGCCCAGTCGTCGGGTGATTTCAGGTGATCACGGGTGTCTGGACTCTTCAGCCATGAGGTCCAGGAGGCGTCGACTATAACCAGAAGCTGGATTTGATGTGTCCCATGAAGTCTGCAGCTTACTGCGGTGTCGGCGACCAGATTGGAGCCAACAAGCCTTGGCAACAGCAAGTCTCGTGGAAAGTGTAAAAAGTCAGTGGTTCAGACCAGCAAGGTCTGAGGAACTCACCCAGCGAGGGTAAGTCAGGGCAAGCCTGGAGCAACCAGGGGAGCCCTTTGGTTTCGTAGAAAAGTCTTCTGGGGACCCACAAGCCAGCCGGCAAGGGATCGCGAAGACGCCCCGGGAGGATTCACTCACCAGGAGCCCACGGTCACTCAGGACGGGGTAGGCCTCTGATCTTCAGAGGAAATCCTGCTGGAGGCTTGGACCACAAGTGGTCCAGTGCACAAGTTCGTAGAACGTCGTGAAGGGGTTACACTCAAATAGTGCCCGGTACCCAGGTATTGCAGTTCCTCGTCACTCGTGGGGTCCACTTGCCTCAGCGTGGCTGGGGACTCACGATGGCCTTGGAGAAGTCAGGAAATCTTCTGGGGCTGCAGGGACTTCGGGCTCCGGTGGGAGTGGGAAAGTTTGCGACCGTTGATTCAAAGTTTTGGTGCGTGCCAAGCAGGGGAGTCACTCCTTGACTCCAAGGGAGATTCTTCAGTCTTCCAGAGGTAGTGGAACGTCGAAGGTCCAGGATTCTTCTTCAGAGCATCGTCCAGGGATATCTAGTTTGAAATGGCAAGGGTTCCCTAACTTATACTAGAAGGAAGGGAGGGACTAGCTCTATGACCCCACCTATGGGAGGGTCAGGGGAGTGGGTGGCTACACCCACTTCCCTTTGTCCAGTTTCGCGCCAGAGCAGGGGCTGGTAACCCCTGAACCGTTTTGAGCTGGCAAATGCACAGAGGAGCCTACTGCTCCCCCAGGTCAGGACTTCAAAGCACTCTAAGAGTGCACCCACCCAGCTCCAATACACTAAATCCTGTCTGGAAGGTGGTGACACCTCCCTGTGACAGGATGCCTTTTGTTGGGCCTCCTCCACTGAGAGTTTCAGTCAGCAGCAGGAGGGCAGCCCAGTGTCTGTGACTGGTGGCATCCATTTTGTGATGCCCGGGCTCTTCAGGATTCTACTGTGTTTCCACAGTGGGTACATGTCTATCCCTCTAGAAGGGTGGGATCATACTCCCACACCAGTTACTGGTATGGGGGTATGATTCCAAAGCGTTTGACACCAAACACAACATGTTTTGATGCAGCCATCCCAAAGTTAGCATTTACCGCTAGGTTATAATGCAGTTAAGAGTATATGGTTTAACCGCATCCACAAATGGCTTCAGAAAATAGACTCTGAGAGCTGCAGAGGGGCCCTGCTCAGGCAGAGCCACCCCCTCACATGGAAACCAAGCACCCTGCCCTCAGGATTGTTAGGGCTTGCCTTAGGGGTGACTGATAGGTTTATATGTGTGTGTAAGGTGAGATATAGGGAACCTATATATCTGTGATGAGTTTTAACACCACCTCACCCAGGCTGCAGTAGCAGGCCTGTGGTGTCAGGTTTAGTCTGCTTCCCAGGGGTGGCATAATACATGCTTCAGCCCCTGGTAGGCCTGTGAAGTACCTATGCCCTTGGTACCTAAGGTACCATATACTAGGGGCTCATAAGGTACCACAGTATCCAATCACTAGTTCATCTAATATGCACTCCAAGTTGTTTAGAGAGAACAGAAAGGCTGGGGCCCTGATTAGCAGGGTCCCAGTCAGACTATAGCCAGAAACCAGTGTTAACATCAGGAAAAAAGTGGGGGCAACATAAGTGCAGATCCTACTCTCCTACATGCAGCTTCTGGCCCAGCCAGGCCCACATGGCCTGAATTGGAGACCAAACCGTTTTTCACTGCAGGGCTCACTAAGACACATAAATGGAGGGGATCTGAGGATTCCAACACTGACTCCTGAGCTAAGCAATGGCTGATGACAACTGGTATGAGGACAGGACTGACACCAGTGGTCTGAATACCTCACCTAACACTGGACTCCTCTCTCCTCCCACAGTGGCCACAAAGCCTCTTTGCGATAGTGGTTTGGAGGGCGGATGAGGTCTTGTACCTAGAGCTGGCCACAATTCAAGTCAAAACATAAGTTGTGATGGAGGTGCTTCAACGGAAAGGCATCCCCCTTACTACCCTTCAAGGAAGCTGAAGTCACTCCTGGCTACCTTCCAGATGCCCCCTTTCATCAGAGCTGTTCTGGATACAGTGCAGTTCTGGGCTTATCCTCTGGCATAGTGAGTCCAGGATATTCAGGCTAGGATTCTGATGTTTCAGCTTCTGCCTTGGATTTTGGTGAGACTGACTCTGAGGCTGGTGGGTGCCATTGCCTCATGTTGGTAAAACATACCCATTGGCATATGCAGGCTCTGCAATGGGAACTGACTGTACAGCATCAGGGGAATCTCTCCAACCTGGTTTGGGGAAAGATACTGCCTTTGACCAGGAAGTTCTGCTTCTTTTCTCTGCTGCCCCTTTCCTTCACACCAAGCATTTAGCTTGTGCACTCTATTTCCCAGCTAGAAATGATAAAAATATGTCCGAGGCATGTGAGCTGTAGATCACATGCTTTGCATACTCCTGCCATCTAGTGTTGGGTCTGGATATTTGCAAGTTATTTTTCTTCGAAGAAGTCTTTCCAGTCACGAGGTAAGGTGTCTCCTCCTTTTGTTGCTAGTGCGCATGGGCATAGACTCCATTGTTAGACTGTTTTCCCGCAGAGGGGGGAAAATGGAGTTAGGAGTATGCAAAGCATGTGAATCTACAGCTCTACATGCCAGGAACAGATGCTTTCTGTGTCCGTAACATTATCATTAAGGATGCCTATACTTTTAGTCCTTGCTCTTTCTCCTTCACAACTCCAATCTAGTCACCTGCTAAAGTAGCATTTGCTGTGCCACAACTGTGCATGCTAGACAAAGCATGTTGGGACGGCCTATGTTGATGACAACTGCATACATTCAGGGATGGGGCTCTCAGAGTGGAACAGGAGCTCCAAAATATTTGAAATGACAGCCAGATCAGTCAAAAATCATTCTTATGTGCCCAGTTGATTCCTAAATGTTTGCTTTTCCTCGGCCAGATTATGGCCTGTATAGGAGGTATGAATCTGTCTACCATAGCGCTTGTGAATGCAAGTGTTTTCTATTACCTATGTTTGCTTCAGATCTTTCCGAAAGAGCAGAATGGTTTTTGCTGTGTTGTTGTTTCACGTGAACTACCACAATAATACGTCTACTGTGCAATGAACACATCACAACTGCTATAAGAATACTCTTTTAAGTCTATCTTTAGTACTGTATGCATTACCCATGAGACCCTCAATGGCTGAGCTCAGTTATTAAATCAGATGCTTCCACCCTTACCATCCATCAAGGTTTCTTAGATCATCAGCAGCAAATCTTTTAGCAATTGCATGAGGCTAAACAGATTGGAGTACGGTTATACTCCACAATTATATGCCAACTCTAAAACATGCCCTAATGAGCTACACAAATAAACATAAGTGCACTATTAAGTATCTCCTTAGTTGGGTGGTGAATTTATGCCATTTAAACATTCAAGATTGCCCACTTTCTACAGGTTATATGCCCAAGACTGCTACTTGATTTCACAGGCATAAACCATGCTCTAACATCCGAAAGGCTCAACGTGCAGGTCTCTTCTCTTGCACTATGTAATTTCCTCAAATCTTCATAGGGTAGTGACTGAATTGAAGCATAGCTCCCTTCCTTTTCTTTTCCCCAGCATACTGACATGACATTCTGTAGTTTCTAATGCTATTTATTAAGATATAACACAAATACTTAAATAAAGCCAAAGCTTAGATCATGTTTCTGCTGTTAGTTCTCATGAGCTACTATGGATGAGGAATGTAAAGTGAGATTTGGAATGGTAGCCCCTGTATTTGTAAAAGTTTGAGTGTCAAAATGTGGTGTTTTGATTTTGTGACAGTTTTGGGTTCATCTGTAACTCTAGCTCTTTCCACCAGGAGTCCTACAACAACGTGAAGCAGTGGCTCCAGGAAATCGACCGCTACGCCAGCGAGAATGTAAATAAACTGATGGTTGGCAACAAGTGTGACTTGACCACCAAGAAGGTGGTGGACTTCACCACGGCCAAGGTGTGTATTTAAGAAAGAAGGACAAAGGACAGCTGATGGGTGTGTCAAAAAGAATCAACATACTACTGAAATATGCTGAACATATATGTGAGAACTGAGAAAATAGATAATCATAGGTACAGATACCACCACATACATGGCTGCCTGTATCCTTGTAAGAGTTGAGAGGCATACTATGTAATAAAATGATCACTCCTTCAGAAAACCAAACCAGAAATAATTAGCAGAGAGATTGAGCGTAGTTGTGGAAAGGGAGACAGATATGTTCGAGGCATATAAGCTGCAAATTACACACTGTGCATAGATCGCCATCTGGTGTTGGGCCCGGATGTTTGCAGTTGTTTTTCCTCTTGGAAAGTCTTTGGAAGTCACGAGGTATGTGACTCCTCCTTTGGATCATATTGCGCATGGGCTTCGGCTCCATCGTCCGATTGTTTTTTTTTTTCCGCCATCGGGCTCTGATGTATTCTTCGCGCTCCGGTTCTGAACCGTTCTAATTGGCGCGCAATCCTTCCATTTCCGCGGTATTGTTTCGATCGCGATCCCCACACTCGACGCGACTCTCATCCTTCGAAGTCTTCGATTCCGGTTGTCGACGAAGACCTTCGGGCCTACCTGAACTCCGGTCCTGGCTAATGGAAAGTACTCCATTTAAGAAGTGTCCTCGATGTGGGTCTAAGTTTCCCCACACTGATCTCCATGAGGTGTGCAACCTCTGCCTCTCCCCAGAACACAAGGCTCGAGTCTGTCCGGCGTGCAAATCCTTCCGGTCGAAGAAGACCATTCGGGACCGAAGGGCGAGGAGAACCATGGCACACGTTGACAGCAATCCCCGACTACCTCTTCGGAGAAGGCGTTGATGTCCCTGAAGAGCAGCACATCGAAGAGGGCCTTGTCAGCACCTCCGAAGCAGACGACTCGGATGTCGAGGACATCACTCCGGCACAGAGGGGCGTGAGTACTAACATTGACCCCCACCCTCGACGGCACCGAAAAAAGGCTTCAGTCACACCTTCGCCCTCGGGCCTAGGCACGACCAAAGACACTGCTTTCCTTACCTCGCTTTTGGGCCCGGTTAAGAAGCCCACCAAGCCTTCTGGCGGCTCGGGCTCGAGCCAGCCTGCCGTCGGTGCCGATAAACACTCCTCCGCACCGGTGCCGAAAAAGAAAATGGCCTTCTCCTCCTCGCCGAGCTCCACGCCAAAGGACTCTGCGCCGAAAACTGGCACTAGCTCCTCGGTACCGACACCATCCCCGGAGCAGAGCAAAAAGCCAAAGGCCCTCGAAACACACACCTCGAAGCCGAAGGTCATCTCGGAGCCGACAAAACAACCGGATATTTCTAAGCCGCACAGTTCAAAACAACGAACCGATGCCAGCTACAAGGCTAAATAAGCATTGGCATAGCCAATAGGTCTCGCCTTTGGGACCTTATAAGTGTTTAGCCATGCAACAGTTGCATAACTAAATACTTATAATCTCCCAAAAGCGAGACCTATTGGCTATTCCAAGCGGCCGTGAAAGTGATCGCTCGCGATCGAACATCAAAGCGGCGAAAGTGAAAGTAATCTCACTAATGTGCGGCGCGCGCGCGCCCGCGCACATGCACTGTAGCTCTAGGCTGGCCTGGTAGCACTTTTTGGAGCACTCTCAAGTCTCGCCAGACCAGCGCATGTGCTGGGTCAGGCGAGACCTAAAAACATACGGCTCAGACACCTTCGGTGCCGACGGATCGGCCACTCACAGACTAACTATTTCGGCCCGATCCACTACAAAAGACACTGGTCAAGGACCCTAAAACTGGACATTTGATGCTCCGCATCAAAAAGAGACCGCTGGACAAGCCTGCCCCAGCTCCACCTCCAAAGAGAAGAGACTTTGCTACCTACCCTTTAAGAATACCTTCACCCCCCCCCCCCTCCTCCTCCTCCTCCTCCTCCTCCGCCACCTCCTCCATCTCCTCCACCTCCCCCCACCTCATCATTCCCCCACACCCTCTCCTGATGAGGATGTTGACGATGTCTACGATGACACAGGGGACGGGCCCCATGACCAGCCCACAGGGGACCCCACTCTTACAGGCTCCCCAGACCCATGGGACGACTACAACATTCCAGACGTCCCTAATTTCCCGCAGGACGACCTTTACCCTTCAAGACCGTCCCCCCTGAAGACACAATGGGGTTAAACCAATTACTCCATAGGGCGGCACACTACCACGGAGCTGATCTCAATACAGACCCCGTGGAGGAGGACTTCCTCCTCGATACCTTTGATACTACACACAAGACCACTTCCACCCTGCCCATGTTAAAAGGGGTTATCAAGCAGGTGCCTGAAGTCTTTAAAGACCCAGTCAGGGCCAGAGTCATCAACCCTCACATCGAGAAGAAGTATAAGGCAGCCCCAACAGACCCCACCTACATCAGAGGGCCCGCACCACTAGACTCGCTGGTAGTCTCCACTGCAAGGAAGCGTGCAAACTCCCAGGCATCAGGCGAAGCACAACCACCTGATAAGGAGTCCAAACTCCTAGACGCCTCTGGCAAGCGCACTGCATCCCAGGCGGCCAACATATGGCGCATCGCAAACACACAAGCGCTTTTGGCAAGATATGACGGGGCACATTATGACGAACTAAAAGCCATAATGCAACAGCTCCCTGACAAGTACAATAATAGAGCCAACGAGTTAATCCAGGAGGGTAAAACCATTACCAACACCTCCATTGCTGCGCCCTAGATGTAGCTGACACCGCCTCTAGGGCAATTAACACCAGCGTCCTCCTCCGTAGGCATGCCTGGCTACGTATTTCAGGTTTCAAACCTAAGGTGCAGACTTCCATCCTGAACCACCCCTTTGACGTTGCCCTGGAAAAAATGAAAAAGGGCACCGATACGGCAAAGTCTATGGGAAACTTAGTCACACTCTCCCAGGCGCTCCTTTCGCTGCTCTTCCTTTCGCAGCACCTCCAGAGGCGGCTACTCAGACAGCGCCTCGACTTCCTATAAAACCCCTACCAAATCTACCTTCACTAGGGGTTACCAGAGAGGCGGCTACAGGGGAAACAACAATAAAGGCAGAGGCAAACCTAACACCTCCCACTCTGCCTTCACCCCTGTTCAATGACTTCCCTCCACTCCCCCCACACCATTCCACTCCAGACAGGGGCAGACGCCACAATTTCCTTCCTGTCTGGACTACTATCAAGACAAGTGGGTAACACAGATAATTCGGTCAGGCTACTGCCTCGAACTAACATCTAGCCCCCCCCCCCCCAAACTTTCCACCCAAACAACGTCCAATGTCACAGGAACATTTGTCACTTCTAAAGCAGGAGGCGATCAACCTCCTACAAAAGAGTGCGATAGAACTAGTTCCTGCCCACCAACAAAATATGGGAGTTTACTCCCTATATTTTCTCATACCAAAAAGAGACGACACTCTACGGCCCATCCTGGACCTCAGACCCTTAAATCACTATATACACGCAGACCATTTCCACATGGTCACACTCCAGCAGGTACTTCCCCTGCTCTCCCAAAACGACTTCCTTGCCACCCTAGACCTCAAGGACACCTATTTCCACGTCCCCGTTCACAAAGCTCACAAAGTTTCTCAGGTTTGTAGTGGACGGTCAACATTAGCAATTCAAGGTGCTCCCATTCGGAGTCACCACAGCACCATGAGTGTTTACCAAGTGCCTAGCAGTAGTGGCAGCACACCTGCGAAGACAACACATCCACGTCTTCCCATATCTAGACGACTGGCTAATAAAAGCCAGCTCATACAACTAGTGTGTACAACACACTCGCGCCACTATCCAGCTACTTCACGACTTGGGCTTCACAGTAAACCACACAAAGTCCCATCTGCAACCGTCCCACGTAAAACAATACCTCGGTGCCACCATAGACACCTCAAAAGCGCTAGCCTACCCCAGTCCGGCCAGTATAGCAAGCATTCAGGCTCTACGTGCCAAATTTCAGCCGGAACACTCTTTCAGCTCGAGTGTTCATGCAACTAATAGGAATGATGGCCTCCTGCATATTCATAGTACCCCACGCAAGACTCCAAATGCGTCTTCTCCAAGAGTGCTTAACGCGCCAATGGAACCAGGCCCAGGGTCAATTAACAGGTCTGGTGTTCGTAGACGGTCGTGCCCATCGCTCTCTGCAGTGGTGGACCATCAAAAACCTTTCCAAAGGGTGACCGTTCCTGGACCCGGTTCCTCAGATGGTACTGACAGCGGACGCATCGCTCTTCGGCTGGGGAGCTCACCTACTACATCACACCATGCAGGGCAGGTGGACACCTCAACAAAAGTTACTCCACATCAACCATCTGGAGTTACTAGCCATATTCTTAGCCCTAAAATCCTTTCAAACACATATATCAGGCAAGGCAGTCCTAGTCCACACAGACAACATGACAGCCACGTACTATATACAAAAACAAGGGGGCACACACTCTCCGCAGCTCTCTCAGGTAGCACAGAGCATATGGAGATGGGTCATACCCCAAAAAATCTTTCTCCTAGCCCAACTTGTCCCAGTAGTCCATAACACTATGGCCGATCTGCTGAGCAGACAAACACAACCGATCCATGAGTAGGAACTCCATCCGCAAGTTCTTCACCCGTACTTTCAACCGTGGGGGCAGCCACAGATAGACCTCTTCGCCACCAACAAACGTCAAATGCCCAAGCTTCGCCGCCAGGTATCCACACCCATTGTCCAAAGGCAATGCGATCTGGATGAACTGGTCAGGCAAATTTGCGTACGCTTTTCCGCCTCTCCCACTCATTCCATTAGTGATGCGCAAACTACAGCAACACTCCCTAACTCTCATCCTAGTTGCTCCCACTTGGGCCAGACATCCATGGTACACCACATCGCTGGAACTATCAGTGGTACCGCACCAAAAGTTACACCTTTCTCCACGCCTCTTAACTCTGAACCAAGGAGCGATCAGACACCCGGACCCAGCTCAGCTCAACCTTGCGATCTGGCTCCTGAAATCTTCCCCCAGACTGTATGAACGTCATTAGAGAAGCTAGATGACCTACCACTAGAGCTTGCTACGCAGCCAAGTGGAAACGTTTTGTGGTCTATTGTCACAACAATAACTTCAATCCCCTAGATGTGTCCATTCAACACATCATAGGCTATTTACTACACCTACAAAGATGCAATCTAGCCAACACGTCTATTAGACTGCACCTTGCAGCCATAGCAGCTTATCTACAAAACAGGCAGCATCTATCACTCTTTAGAGTACCTGCCATCAAAGTCTTCATGGAAAGCCTCAAGAGAATAATTCCCCCCCAGAGTGCCACCCTCACCTGTGTGGAACCTAAACATCGTTCTCACAAGACTAATAGGGCCTCCCTTTGAACCTCTACACAAATGAGAACTTCAATTCTTAACATAGAAAACAGCTTTTCTTGTAGCCATCACTTCCCTCAGAAGGGTCAGTGAAATACAAGCGCTCACCATTCAAGAACCTTTTCTGAAAATGCACCATAACAAGGTTGTTCTCCGTACTAATCCAAAATTCCTCCCTAAAGTCATTTCTCCCTTTCACCTAAACCAAACTGTGGAACTACCCGTATTCTTCTCGCAGCCACAGACCGTTGCAGAAAGAGCTCTCCACACATTAGATGTCAAACGAGCCTTACTCTACTACATCGAGAGAACACAACCCTTTCGTAAGACCAAACAACTGTTAGTGTCTTACTCACCACCACACAAAGGCAACCCCATCTCCAAATCTGGGCTAGCTAGGTGGATTGTCAAATGCATACAGATTTGCTACCACAAAGTAAAACAAACGCAATCTGTTCCCCCTAAAGCCCACTCTACACGTAAGATAGGGGCTTCCATGGCATTCTTAGGGAACATCCCCTTAGATGATATCTGCAAAGCAGCTAAATGGTCAACACCATACACTTTCACTAAACACTATTGTGTAGATGTGCAAACTAAGCAACAAGCTAGTGTGGGCCAGGCTGTACTCAAAACATTGTTTCATACCACTGCAACAGAAACTAGTGGTCGCTGCTAGGAGCGAGTACTGCTATATAATCTATGCACAGTGAGTAATCTGCAGCTCATATGCCTCGAACGGCAAATGCTACTTACCAGTATGCATCTGTTCTTGGCATGTAGAGCTGCAGATCTACACACGCCCACCCGCCTCCCAGGCTACCTTTATCTGTTCCAGTTTATCTTATTTAGATACAGCACACATGGGCATCTTCACTGCTGTTACTACGCTCCATCATTTCCCTGCTGGCGAAAAACAATCTGACGATGGAGCCGAAGCCTATGCGCAGTACGATCCAAAGGAGGAGTCGCATACCTCGTGACTTCCAAAGACTTTCCAAGAGAAAAACAACTGCAAACATCCGGGCCCAACACCAAATGGCGGTCTATGCACAGTGTGTAGATCTGCAGCTCTACATGCCAAGAACAGATGCATACTGGTAAGTAGCATTTGCCTTCCTTGCCAATGGAAATCTTCAAGTGTGTGATCGACAGAGAAAGGGACAATTTCCACATGTTTTGTATTTCATTTTTTTAATTATCCAAGCCATTTTTCACAACAATGTGATTTAGTTAACCACTGGAATATATTTCTCACTCAGTCAAAGTCTGAGGTAGGGATGTGCTGTCTCAATATGTGTTTTTTTGGCATCTATCATTTACTTTTCATTGCCCTATGACAACTTCCTGGCTTTGGAAATTATGTATTTCGCATTTCTTTTCGTACTAGGAATTTTAATTTTTCTGCACGGAATTGGGACATTAAGTGCAGAACCCTGCAATTCCAACAGTTGTTATTCTACCCCTGATATGACTCCTCACTTAACCATCTTGCCCCTCAGTATATTTTCCCTTTGCAGATCATATGACTTGGTTCCGGAAAAGTAAGCCGTCTGTTAAATTAAACCAAAACAATAATAAGCTAATTGGACCGATGAGTTTTTTCTCCATTGGCTGTTCTTTTTAAAGAGGGTTATTTGAGGACACTACAGTGGATAGGTGCATGTCACTTCTGAGGTACTTGTAGTGTTGTTCAACTTTACAATGTTGTGTACTTTGCAAGAAAACACTACTTGCTAAATAATTCTGAACACCTTTTGAATTGTGTAGGTTTTGCTCATTTTAATAAATTTTGTACAAAATTCTGTGCAGTTATACAAGTACTCCCATTGTCGCTTTTTGAATAATGGAATGTACACTTCGATGAGTACTTATTTTCTGATGAATTCTGTGCTTTTTTCTGGATACTTCCATTTGTTTTGTAAAGGTTTCTTCGCATTTTATGAAGATTTCTATTTATTTTCTGAAGGATAGTATACTTTTTGTTTTGTATACACTTTCTGAGCTACTTTATGCACTCTTGTGAGGCATTTTTTGTACCTCATGAGGAAGTATTCGCAGCTTGTGAGGAATTTGTGTACTTGTTAAAGAATTTTAAGCATGTTTTGTAGCTTTCTGTACCCCTTTTGACGAATGGTGTAAAACATCTAATGAATTATTTGTACTCTTAATCAACTATCTACACTTAAGTAGGTTTTGATATAGAAATCCAATTATTTATACAAATCTGAATAAGGCGTTTTTAATATTATTTAACTTGTGATTAGATAAAGAATAAATCCGATATTGTTTTGGTTGTACGGTGGTATTAAATCACAATTTATCTTTCTTTAGCATTTCCTGAAATTGTTCAGAAGTTGCCTATTTCTTTTAACCTTCGGGGGTTCTCCTATTTACATAATCTTTCAGAGATGGATGATCATCATTCTACTGGATTGTTTCAGGACAAGCCCTTGCTAATTCAGTGTTTATTTTTATTTATGTTACACATTATTTTTGTTTGCATTAAGACACAATCGTTGGACAGATCCTAGCAATATCATTAGCCCTGCACCTACAGAAAAGCATCTTTCTTATTTAAAGCACTATTGTGCTGGCTTTAAAAAAATAAATAAAAAAAAACACCCGAAAACAAGATGCGGCACAATATCTTTATTGTGCACCAAAATAAGGAAGGCGCGTTTCGGCGTTCGCCTTTGTCAAGTGAATATCATACATCAAATTCCTTTCGAAATAGACTTGAACAGTTTATGAACATAGAAAAGTTTCTTTTGTGCACGATCTTAAGGATTCCAGCTGTATTAATAATTCATCCACAGCTTTGCCTGCAATATTCATCTGATACATTGTATCATGGTAATGAATCCGTAACAATGAAAACCAATAATAAAAACCTTGTCAGAAGAGATAAGAAATCGCATTGAGATCGCATTGTTAAAGTTTTGAGTTCAAGTTGTAGTCAAAATAGCAAGGCAACCTTGAAACCGTAACCCATTCCAGTTCTAATTGTTCATAATTATTATACGAATTCTAACTATATTGTTGATTCCCAGATTTACCTGATATAATGCGTCATGCTAATGCGATAAAACAATGACAAGGGAAAACCAATTTGACAATGACATTTCATGTTCAACTATAGTCAAAACAGCGAACCAAGATTATGACTCTAGTATGATGTATGCCATTGCAGTACCCCCTTTTTTTATAGCACTATTTTTTCATAATTGGTTAAATGAGTCGGCACCCTATTGCTGAATACAAGTGCCATCCGACAATAACAACTCATTACACACTTGAGCATGGCTGGTACCTCTATATTGGTTGGGGTATACCAACTATCAATGTATTGTGCCAGAGGAGTGTTAGCGCTGATCTCTCTATACAGCTAATGGCAATTGCTGCTGAAATGTCAGTTTGCGATCTTATTTCTATCTGACATCTTCCATCTAATATATTTACTGGAAGAACTGGTTCATGGACAGGTCACATATCCATATGTGACCTGTCCATGAACCAGTTCTTCCAGTAAATATATTAGATGGAAGATGATATATATATATATATATATATATATATATATATATATATATACACATACACACACACACACTTTTCCTGTAACCCAACAGTTCTGTCATCAATGCAGCTTGAGTTTCATGTACTTTTGGCAAAAATAAACATATGTGCACTTTTAAGTGTCTCCTTGGTTGGGTGCTGCAGTTGTTCTAAAAGTGGTAGCAAATCAGATTTGCAAGAGGAAGTGAAAAGAAACAGGTCGTTCAAACTTTGCAAGACAAATTATGTGTGGCATATTTTATGGAAGAAAGACCTGGTTCTGGTTGTAAGCAGGTTTCGGGAATGTGGAATGTTTTGTGGGGTGCGCGTGTTTTACTCTGGGAAAAGTAATTCTGATCTCCTCATTATTCTTGGTAGAGGTCATGGCTCCTACCTTGTTGAACTCAAACACAGACCATTTCCCTGCACTACTTGGTAGCCATATGCTCCAACAAATATAGTATTTGCTGGACATCACCGGGCTGATGTAAAAAGATCCCTCATTCCGTCCTAAATTGGCTCCCCAATTAAATCCCTTCTATGCATCATCTGTCATATTTCCTATGAATCTCTTCCACAAGTTGCAAAAGCCCTGCGGCTGAATATTGGTATTGCTGTGGTTGATGATGTATACAATAGATGGTCAATTGGTGGTATTTACTAAGAGAAGGAATTATGTTTTTTATTGATTTCAGCATTTGCTAGGACATTAGTATCCATTTTGGGATTGACTTATGGTAAGTGTGAAGTCACTCAACGTTGTGAACGGATTTCATTTTGAGGTGGAGTTGTGTCTGCATATTGGCAGAGGTTTATGATGCATGTTAGTTTGGAACGAAGAGGCTTCATGCACCCAGGGTTTCTTGCATTTGAGCCTCCCATTTGGAGGAGCCAGTGGCGGTTTACTAGTTGTACGAAAGTGGCTCTGTATATACTGTTCCCAAATAGGTACAGTGTGTACAGAGTCATCAGTTGGCAGAGGTTAAAGTTAGATATAACCTTACTCTCTAAAGTGGTAGCTTGGTCGAGCAGTAAGGCAGTATCGGAGGACAGTGTAAAACATTTGTTGTACACACGCAGACAGCAAATGGTCTCACACACTCAAGAACTGAACTCTAGGCTAGGCGAGCCGGGGCTCTCCACCCAGGGGTCCAGCAACATGTCTGCTGTGTGGCAGCCTAGACAGCCTCTCAGACAAGACGTGGATTGTAGGTTAGGTTTCAGGGGGCATCTCTAAGATGCCCTCTGTAGTGCTTTGTACATTAAATCCCACACTGGCATCAGTGCGGGTGTAATGCGCTGAGAAGTTTGATACCAAACTTCTCAGTCTTAAGTGTTGCCATTATGGTGCTGTGGAGTTCGTGTTTGACGAGCTCCCAGCACCATATACTCTTAAGTGGCAGCACTTAGTGCCAGGAATGGACCTGGGTAATGTAGGGGCACAGTGCTCATGCTCCTGTGCCCACACCACTGGCATAGGGCACCCAGCTAGAGGGGTGGCTGATGTATGCCAGGGCAGTGTAGGTGGTGGGCATGGCACACAGGGATGTGTGCCATGTCGACTCTGTTTTGTCTTGTACCCAGACACTCAGCCTGCAAGGGCAGTGGGTTTGTGTTAGGGTACAGGGCCTCTAAGGGTGGCACAATAAATGCTGCAGCCCTTAGAGGCCTTCCCTGGTCACAAGGCCCTGGGTACCTAGGGTACCATTTACCAGGGGCTGACATGTGGCCAGGGTCTGCCAATTTGGGTTTTAACTTTTAGGGAACGAACATAGGCCCTGGGCACCTGATTGGCAGGAGCCCAGGGCCCACTCAGTCAAAGTACATTCAGCAATTCAGCAAAAAGTGGGGGCATACCATGCACGAAAGATGGCACTTTCTCACACTAGGTAAGAAGTGAACTACTGCCTAACTGTCGGAAAAGTTCATGCATGTTTGCAGGATTTGTATCTGTGCCTAGTGGTCACCAGTGTCAAAAGCTGCAGAGAACCCCCTTAGGATGAGCAGTCAAAGGTCATTTGTTTCATTGAAGAGGAGCTTATTAGCTAATGGAATGTCAGCTGTCAATGTGCTACAGTGTGGTCCTAAGCTCCATCTGTAGTTCTTTGAATCTTATTTATTGTGAGCTCACCCTGTAGTTGGGTGGAAGCTGCGCTCTGAAATGATTTTTCAATTGAAACGTAGAAGTGTGTTGAAGGGCAGTTGGCAAGATCATATGATTCCTGAGTTGGTTTCTTCAGCTTGTTAGAATGTAACTTGTTTTAGGCCATCCTGGAAGGTCCCTGGACTGAATGATTGTGTTGTGGAGGAGTGTGAGATGCTCTGTACAGATAGCAGTCTGGTTGATAGTAGAATGTCATCTTCATTGGAGGTGGCATTGAGTCAGCCCATTTGGGGGTGGGATCTTGAGAGACTGGAGACAGAGGGGATGTCCTTTTTAGGTCTCGCCTGACCCAGCGCATGCGCTGGTCTGGCGAGACTTATTGAGAGGGCTCCAAAAAGTGCTACCAGGCGAGCCTAGAACTACAGTGCATGTGCTGAGATTACTTTAACTTTCTCGGCCTCTCGGCCGCATGGCCGATTTGATGTTTGATCATGATCACTTTCGCGGCCGCACAGCCGCTTGACATAGCTAATAGGTCTTGCTTTTGGGACCTTATAAGTATTTAGTTGTGCAACTGTTGCATGGCTAAACACTTATAAGGTCCCAAAGGCGAGACCTATTGGCTATGCCAATGCTTGTTGTATTTTAATATGGGACATCATTTTTCTTATCTTGTCAGTAAGAAGTGATTTATGATGTTGCCCTTATTAATGTTGTATTGGAGGACAAAGGAGCTGGTTCATTCTGTGCCTGACATCCTTGAGTGTTTTGCTTCTTTTAGTAGCTTCATTAATGCTAGTCTTGCAGAAGGTTACTTTGCTCAGGTCATTGATCCCTCATCATTCCTAAACAGAGTTCTTTGTCAGCTGAAGTCATTTAGGGCATTGATCTTTCTCTATATTTTTTTTATGTTAATCACATGCTTTTTCTCTGGTCAACAGTGTATATTGGTGCAGAGAGCTGTGCTTTGGTTATTTTCTTTGTGCTTCAGGTTTCAGTTTGTTGGAGGGCATTCAGTTGATGAGTTCTTTTTGAAGGTCATTCATGTAGATATCTTTGAAGAAGGGCTATGTTTATCTTTGTTTTGTTTAACCTTGAAATGTAGGTGTGGTGTGAAGGATAGGATGGAGAAGGGGATGACTAAGTGGCCTGTCCAGTCCAAATGTATCAAGCCTGTAATCAATAAAGAGAAAACAGGATTGAAGGTGTTGCCTCTGGAGAGGGTGGGTTTGGTGATGAGGTACATGATGTTCAGATTATTAAGCACTGTGTAGAGTGATTTTCATTATCTTTATGCCTGAGCCACAGGGGAGAATACAATCCCGGAAGAATATGGAGTGGGTGTTATGATTGGAGGTATTGGTGATTATGCCTGTGTCTTTTTCACTGAGCTTCTTGCTCAGTCCAGAGGATCTGTAGATCAGGATAAAGAAATTTGAGAGTGATAAGTGTGTATTGCAGAGCTCAAATTACGTTAACATTGCTTTGTATTTTAGGGCAGTTATCCTGATAGACTTGTAGATGACGGAGTGGTTCAGTTTGCTCAGTTGATGTTGTAGACTGCTGGGATGAGGATGTTCAGAAGGATGTATGTATGTGTGTGTAAATTGATGTGAGCCATGTTTCTGTGATGGAGTTCATCTGGTCGGTGGTATATGATTCTATATTTTACTCGTTGGAGGACACAGATTTTTGCGGTCCAGTGTACGTTCTACTGTCTTGTAAAGAAAAAAACCAGTAGAGACTATTGATCTGATACTGGTTCAAGGTAATATATTAAACACCAATAACCCAATCCGTCACTAGGAACGTCTGCTCATAGGAGCACAAGCTGTCACCCACCCGGAGGTGCCATTCTTCATCATTGGGTCTTGCTCCTTATTTGGCTGACGCTGCAATGCCATGAATTCTATTTAAATTAACCCTAAAGAATGGCTACTTAATAGAAGAGACTAGGAACATTATGTTTGAGGCATGTATGCTGTAGAAACACATGCTTTGCATACTCCTGCCATCTAGTGTTGGGACCGGATGTTTGCAAGATGTTTTTCTTCGAAGAAGTCTTTCCTAGTCACGAGGTAAGGTGACTCCTTTCAGTGATAGTGCACATGGTCATGGACTCCATTGTTAGTTTTTTTTTTTTGTGCCATCGGGAACAGACGTGTATTGCTGTTCTCCATGTTCGAAACAGTTCTTTGGGTTCCCCTCGACGCACAATCCTCTCTACCCTCGTCGGTATTGTTTTGTACGCGTTTCCCACTTCTCCGCGAATTTTTTCGGTCAACGTAATCTACTTTTCAATCGTGGATGATCTAGGCCTCGAAGTACAGCCGGGGGCACGCATCCTTAATTGTTCATTCAGATTTCCAGTAGGCCCGCTATCACTTTCTTTTGCATTTCCCCCCAATTAAGCCAATTCTTAATTGTTTTTTAGTTTTAGTGAGTAGAAGACTGTTGGGCTGAGTCACGATACTGGAGTTTTTAGAATTAACTGCAGGATTATCTAAATTGGCAACTGTGCCCCTGAGTAAGTCTCTGAATGAACATCCACCACTGAGAGATCAGCAGTAACTTCTATGGAATACGTCCTGAGCAGCCAATATCCTTCACAGGCTCTTTAAAAACCTGGAAAACATTTCTGCTTGCAACACCCCCACACTAGTGCAGTTAGTGAGAACCAAGCCAATAATGTTCGTGGTTGGGAGATTTTTCTTTGCTTTCACGACTTGATGTCTTGCGTTTCAATATTCCTACTTCTCTTCCTTCTCAGACTCCGATCAGTGATCGACCAGACCAACTGGACACTTTTCTCACAGGACTGTATACTTCTGTAGTAGGGGATCTCTGTTATAGTCATAATCTAGTGAATAGTCCCGCCCATGTGCGTGGACCCCGGAGCAATAAAAAATAATCTCTAAAAGGTGACAAATCATGCAGACCTGCATACACCTTTAAGAGAGAATTTAATTTAAAGACAGATAATGCAGCCTATACCCACAGGCTACACTGTCCAGTACTTCAACTAGAATTCCACCAACATCCACAAACAGCACTGCCTGTCTAGTTTTTCTCCACATAGGAAAAAACCCTGCCTCTACCAGCAAAAGCCTCTGGAATGATAGAGAGGAAGGAGTGGACAGACAAGCCCCATAGGCTGCCATTATGTGGCTTGGAACAGGATACTGTGCCTTTAAGAAAACTTTCCAGATTTCCAGAACTTTCCCCAGTATCCCAGAATGCCCAGCAGGTCCCATTTACTTTCAGTTCTTTTTTCCGGCTCCTGCTAGCAGGACCCTGGAGCATTGAGCTCTCCCCTTTTCAAGGGTTTATTGGAGATTTTGGCAATTTTTGTCACTTTTTCTTGTGCTTAGTAGCTGGTACTGTCAACATGCCTGGCTTGTTCGACAAGTGCCCGGAATGTGGTCGAAAGAAGGCTAAAACTGATCCACACGAGGTGTGTATAGGTTGCCTTCCCCAGTCCCACGTGCCTGAAAGCTGTACCATCTGCCACTCGTTCTCAGCCAGGACCCTGAGGGACAGAATGAAGATCAGGCTTCAAGTTCTGGAGGAGAGAAGACTGAAGGCACCAGGTGGGTCTGGAGGGGCTGATTTGGCCCATACTGAGGCCCCTGGGGGGCTCCCCAGGGGCAGGAAGACCAGTAAGCGCTCCCACTCCCCGTCGACGGCGACGTCGAGGAGGATGACCACCGTCTGTTCGCCGTCCCCCCAGGGCTCTGGGGAGAAGCGGCGTCGACGATCGCCGTCGAGGGACCTGAATAGGCCGCCGTCGACTACATCGGCGTCGTCGGCGACTACGCCGTCTTCGGCCCCATCCAGCGGTCGACGTCGAGATCGGACCCGGCGTCTGCCTTCGCCGTCGAGGGATCGCCGTTCGCCGTCGATGAAGAGGAGACGGTCGACGTCGCCAAAGAGGAGATCGCCGTCGAGACGCTCGAGGTCGCCGTCGAGACGCTCGAGGTCGCCGGTCGAGGCGGAGGTCGCCGGTCGAGGCGGAGGTCGCCGTCGAGGCGGAGGTCGCCGTCGAGGAAGAGAGAGTCACCGGAATCGGTGTACTCGGTGGTGTATACGCCTCCTCGGATACCTCCGTCGCCGCCTCCTCTCCCGCCTCCGCCGACTCCTCCTCCACCACCTCCACCAACGCCGCCACCTCCACCACCACCGCCGCCACCTCCACCACCACCGCCGCCACCGCCGCCACCCCCACCACCGCCACCTCCACCACCGCCACCTCAGCCGCGGACGCTGCCTCCGCCGCCCCAGCCTCAGTCGCTGCCACGCACTCCTGTGGGACCGCCGCCGGTTCCCCCGCGGTTGGTTTCCCTTCCAAGGTACCCGACTCCGCCGCAGGGGACCCCGAAGCCACGACGCCCGCGGTCGCCTGGACCGGCTAGACCGGCGGACAGGCCGAAGCCGAAGAGGTCGCGCTCATGCTCTCACAGGAGGAGACGGTCACGGAGCCGTGGACGGTCCTCGTCGGACTCAAGACGATGCCGAAGGAGGTATAGGTCCAGGTCGCACACGCGCTCCTCGGACAGAGACCTTTCCCCGACGCTGTCGGACTCCCCGGGGACTAGGGTGTCTCCGGTGGACGACCTGGTCTCGTTCCAAGAGGTGCTGTTGCGAGGGGCTGCAAAGTTGGGTATCACGGTGACGGTTCCAACACCCACGACGTCCGTGATATTCGAGTCGCTTCATAAGAAACACCTGTCTCGCCCCCTACTGCCTCTTGTACCAGGACTGGTGGAACCCGCGTTGGAGCTGTTCCTCACTCCCGCGACGACGAAGGCCGCTCCCTCCAGGCTCATGAAAAAGTATAGGGCCCCGGAGTCGGATCCTCCCTTTTTGAGAGTGGACCCGAAGCCGGATTCGGTGATCGTGACGGCGGCAAGAAAACAACATGCGACCGCCCCGTCATCCACGGTTCCGCCTGACAAAGAAAGCCGCTGGCTGGATTCTGCGGGCAGGAAGGTGTGTGGTACCGCCGCCACCACCATGAAGGCGGCGAGTGCAGGGGCTTTGTTGGGCCGTTACGACCGGGCCCTGTGGGAGTCCCTGCAGCAATATGCGGACCTACTGCCACGGGACAAGAAGGAGGACTTCTTGGAATCAGTGCGCGAAGGCATGCTGGTTTAGAATCAAACGATCAGCGCAGCGGCGGATGTATCCTTATTGGCCGCCCACGCCTACTGTCATGGCGTCCACCAGCGGCGTCATTCGTGGTTGCGCCTGACGTCCCTCAAGCCAGAGGCGCAGCAAAGAGTGGCCAACCTGCCCTTCTCGGGGGAAACCCTGTTCGGGAAGCATGCGGACGATGAGATGGCCCACATGAAGGCGGAGGCGGAAACCCTGACGGCCGTCTGGTTGGAGAAGGCCGAGAAGAAGAAGCGCCCGTTCCAGAGGAGGTTCGGGTCTTCGGGCAGAGGGCGTGGGCAGGGCGCGGGACAGCAGCAGCAACAACAGCAGCAGTTCCGCAAGCCCTTCCAGAAGCGCCAGAGGGGTAGAGGAGGCCAGCAGGCTACTACCACGACCAAGGGCCCGGCCGGGTCTCGGCCCTGAGCGGCTACTTCCCCCCTCAACCGTTGCCCACTCCAGTGGGGGGGAAGCATTCAATTTTTTCCGGAAGAGTGGAGAAAAATTACTCAGGACAAGTGGGTGCTGAATATTGTTTGCAATGGATACAGTCTTCGGTTTATCAGCCCGCCTCCAGCGATTCCGCCGGTCGGCTCTCGATTCCAGCTGAGAGAGCTCCAGGCGGAGGCAGACATCTTGTTGAGAAAAAAGGCGGTAGAAGAGGTACCTCTGTCTCAAAGGGGAAGAGGTCTGTACTCTCGGTTCTTCCTCGTTCGCAAGAAGGACAAGAACGAGTTCAGGCCCATTCTGGATTTGCGACAGGCAAACAAATGGATTCGCAGAGAGAAGTTTCGCATGCTCTCGTTGCACCAGATTTACCCTCAGCTGCAACGGGGAGACTGGCTCTGTGCCATAGATCTACAGGATGCGTACTTCCATGTGCCCATAGCACGGAAGCACAGGAAGTTCCTGCGATTCCAAGTCGGCGCCAATCACTATCAATACACAGTACTGCCATTCGGGCTAAAATCTGCGCCCAGGACCTTTTCGAAGTGCATGGCGATGGTGGCGGCACACCTGCGGAGGAACAAGGTGTTTGTCTACCCGTATCTGGACGATTGGCTGATCAAGGCTTCATCCTTCACGGAAGCGCAAGAACACTTCCGATGGACGTGCGAGCTCTTGCACAAGCTGGGGTTACACGTCAACATGTCCAAATCGGTCACGACTCCGGTCCAGTGCATACAGTACCTGGGGGCCTCCATCGATACGCGTTCAGCAAGCGTGTCTCCTTCGGAGGAGAGACGGTTATCACTCCTTCGGAAGGCTCAGGACCTCAGGGCTGCTCCATCGACGACAGTGAGGAAGGTGTCTTCTCTACTGGGATCGATGGCCTCCTGTATCTTCCTCACGCTCGGCTACACATGAGACCACTGCAGGAGTGTTTGGAGGATCAGTGGGATCAGAGGACAGGATCTTGGGACGACAAGATACGTCTGTCGCTGCATGCTCTTCAGTCTCTGAAGTGGTGGTGTTCGGTGGAAAACCTCCTCAAGGGGGTCCCCTTCCACAAGGACATTCCCACGACGAGTGTCGTGACGGATGCGTCTCTCCAGGGCTGGGGAGCGCATTCCGTGGACTTGCAGATTCAGGGAAAGTGGTCTGCCTTGGAATCGACGTACCACATCAATTTCCTGGAACTCAGATCTGTCTTCCTGGCACTGAAGGCCTTCCTTCCGTCCTTCCAGACCAACTCGCTGCTGATACAGACGGACAATACAACCACGATGTATTATCTCAACAAGCAGGGGGGGTCGAGATCGCGCACCCTGTCGCAGGAGGCGCAGGCGATCTGGCTGCTGGCCAGAGGACTGATGATTACGGCCACGCATCTGCCAGGATTGCAGAATGCTCAGGCGGACGCCTTGAGCAGGCTGATTCAGGAAAACCACGAATGGGTCATAAACGACGAAGTACTAGGAGAAGTCTTCGCAAGGTGGGGGACTCCAGACGTAGATCTGTTCGCCACCGCCGAAAACAGCAAATGCCGAGACTTCGCATCCAGGTACTACCAGCGGGGGACGCTGGGGAATGCGCTATGGATCGATTGGTCGAACAGCTTTCTGTACGCTTTTCCACCCATTCCCCTGATTCCGGCAGTGCTCATCAAGCTGTCCCAGTCCAGGGCGCGGATGATCCTGATCGCCCCGGAGTGGCCCAGGCAGTGGTGGTTCACGGACCTACTTCACCGGTCTCTCCTTCCTCACATGCGGTTGCCGTGCAGGCCGGACCTTCTCACGAAGTTCGGGGGGCGGATGGTGCACCCCAACCTCTCGTCTTTGAGTTTGGCGGCATGGCTCCTGAAATAGTGCAATATGGCCATCTGAATCTACCAGACGATTGTATGGACATACTGAAGGAGTCTAAACGACCTTCCACTAGGACATCCTATGCTTACAAGTGGAAGAGGTTCTGTATCTGGTGTAAGTCCAAGAACTTTGATCCGACGACATGTAAGGAAGATGTCATCCTTCCGTACCTTTTACATTTGGCGCAGTCTGGCCTTAATTTTCATTCCATTAAGGTTCATCTGGCTGCTTTGACTGCTTACAGGAAATGCCCTTCACAGACTTCCTTCTTTCAGATCCCTGTGGTCAAGGATTTTTTGGAAGGCTTGAAGAAAGTGTTTCCTCCCGTCAGACTTCCCTCGCCTTCCTGGGACTTGAATGTGGTGCTGTCCAGACTGATGAAGGAGCCTTTTGAACCCATCCACAGGGCTTCGTTGCAGCACCTATCCTGGAAGGCGGCGTTCCTAGTGGCCATTACATCGGCCCGCAGGGTGAGTGAACTTCAGTCTTTATGTTGTCAAGAACCTTGTACTGTATTTCATGCTGCTAAGGTTGTGATGCGTACTCACCCTAAATTTCTTCCTAAGGTTATCTCTGACTTTCATGTCAACCAGACTATAACTTTGCCTACGTTCTTTCAGAATCCCTCTTCGCCAGCGGAAAGGTCTCTCCATTCCCTGGATGTTCGGAGGGTGTTTAAATTTTATCTGGATAAGACCAAGGATATTCGTAGGTCTGACCAATTGTTTGTTAATTATGGCTCAGTCAGGACTGGTCTTGCGACCTCTAAGCAGTCCATTTCTCGGTGGATTGTGTCCTGCATACAATTGTGTTATCAAAAGGCTAATAAGACCTTAGGGGGTAAACCTAAGGCTCATTCCACCAGGGGCAAAGCTGCCACGACGGCTTTGCTGCGTAATGTTCCGATTGCGGAAATCTGCAAGGCGGCCACTTGGAAGTCGGTCCATACCTTTGCTGCGCATTACTGTCTGGACTCGGATGCCATGGCAGATGCTCAGGTTGGGCAGGCTTCGCTGCGAAATTTGTTCGCACAGTAGTGGGTTTGTCTTGTTTGCTCTCCACCGCTGCTGTTGTGTGGGGATGGGCTTGCCATTCTATTCACTAGATTAGGACTATACACAGAGATCCCCTACTACAGAAGGAGTAGTTTCTTTTCTGTAACTCCAGTTCTGTAGTAGGGGTATCTCTGTTAGTCATAAGCGCCCGCCCTCCTCCCCGGTGGAGAGATATTTATTCATATGAAGAATGCTACAGGTCTGGCGTGCTACGCCTTCAAAAAGAACTGAAAGTAAATGGGACCTGCTGGGCATTCTGGGATACTGGGGAAGGTTCTGGAAATCTGGAAAGTTTTCTTAAAGGCACTGTATCCTGTTCCAAGCCACATAATGGCAGCCTATGGGGCTTGTCTGTCCACTCCTTCCTCTCTATCATTCCAGAGGCTTTTGCTGGTAGAGGCAGGGTTCTTTCCTATGTGGAGAAAAACTAGACAGGCAGTGCTGTTTGTGGATGTTGGTGGAATTCTAGTTGAAGTACTGGACAGTGTAGCCTGTGGGTATAGGCTGCATTATCTGTCTTTAAATTAAATTCTCTCTTAAAGGTGTATGCAGGTCTGCATGATTTGTCACCTTTTAGAGATTATTTTTTATTGCTCCGGGGTCCACGCACATGGGCGGGACTATTCACTAGATTATGACTATAACAGAGATACCCCTACTACAGAACTGGAGTTACAGAAAATAAACTACTCCTTCGGTTTAGAGCTTCTATTTCCTTCCCCATTGAATAACACTTTATTTCACTGGTAGTAATGTACTCCGTCATAAGCTTTAATGTGATACCGTTTGGGATGTTAATGTCCGCTAAGAATGCTTCATTGTCCAGGTAATGGGATGCAATTCTGGGGGTAAAGAGAAGTCGAACAACATACCTGCCCCCTCCTGGCAAGGGAGTGGACATATCTAATGGCAATTATTAGTACACAATCGGTCTGCAAAAATAGCATGCATGATGTAACCCAGGTAAGATCTTAGTGTAAATATAATGAGTAGAAAAACTGTAGTGCACAGCAAAACAGAACAGACTTTAATTAAAGCAGTGTATAAAGTTGTCATTTATTACCTTCCTAATCCGCTAACATATCCCCTGAAATCTAGAAGAGGACGACAAATTGGTCTCTGCCTCGGACTACCATGCAGAACATACTCACACTCTGGGGTGCCCAGCAGACTCCTTCCCATGCTGGTTGGCTCCATAGGCTATGGCAAATTTTGGGCATGATAAAGATAAAGCTCACCTTGGCAGGATCAGCTGTCAGAGATTTATGGCATTCTTTACTGTCCCTACTTTCACAAGAATTCCGTGAACTAACATGTCCTAGATATGTCCGCCTCCTGCGCTTACCTGAGATGGCCTTCACTGTCAATATCCGAGTAGCACTAAGCTCCTGTACAGACAGCAGTCTATTTTCTAACCATGTAGTGATTGGAGGATGGGGGGCGGGAGGCTTTGGGATCGTTGTCCATTTCGACACTGGCATTGTGATTACATACTTAAGGGCATTGTACTGCCCAAGGAACGCAAGATCTGTTGCTGGCATTGTTGTAATACTTTGAAAATTCTAATCCGAGATTTGAACCTAAAGTTGTCATTTACATTTAACAGTGACTTTCCTAGAGTGGACTAATAGCAAGATCCAAGATTGCAGGGGAGACAACGGGAGGTGCAGAGGCAGAAAGATATAGGGTGTTTTGTTCAACTCTTTCAGCTTGTGCACCGCAAGGTTTGTGGCACATAGCTAGATCCATGATTGCTGCACGTTTTTGTGATTTCATACTGATT
Organism: Triturus cristatus; assembly: GCF_964204655.1. NCBI lineage: Eukaryota > Metazoa > Chordata > Amphibia > Caudata > Salamandridae > Triturus > Triturus cristatus. Next base: position 670,025,536 of record NC_140592.1, on the reverse strand, counting down.
AGTTTATCTATTCAGTGGGTTTCTACAGAACAGCACCATAAGGCATTAGTAGTAGTGGTTTATTAGATCTATATGATCATTCACATGTAAAAACATCTCACATCATACATTAAAACATATATTAAAACTAAAATAGTGATTACATCATAAAAAGCTTCATGAATAGTATAGAAAATATTTGTCTAGGTAAGATTCTTTGAAATCGCATAAAACTGCTAAAATGATCATTTAAAATACACCAGCAAATCACCAGGACAGTTCATTTACATCAATTTTATCAATATTCCCCATATGTGAACATTGGGTCATTCCTTTCTACCTATTTCAAGCACATGCCCATATGGTTAACTCATGTCTTGGACCTATGCCACAAGCATAAAGCAAGTATCTAGTTTTGCAGCGTGAATCTTTCTGGATTCACTATGCTGTGCATTATTCCGCGATCTTGTGGTTGGGTCCGGATTCGTAGTCTTTTCTTTGTTTTTTTTTTTTTTTTTTTTTTTTGTAGCCCAGGTGGGCGTCGACGTCCACCATTTGGTGCACCTCCCGTGACGTCGTCGTGCTTCCTGCGGAAGTCCCACCTTTGGGGCGCCATCTTCAGATTCTTTTTTCCGCCGTTGGGTCTGGATCGTCATCGGGAAGCTCCAGAATTACACTCGAAGGAAGAAGGAAGAAAAGCGAGTTTCGTCGATAGAATCACTAGAAGATATCAGGAAAGGAAGAGATTTCATCAGGAGCGCGAAGAAAGGAGGACCAGCGCCCCTTTTCTTCGACGGCCTTGGAGAATGCACGCTCAGAGACCCTGAGCGCAATGGACAAGACGCCATTCAAGTTCTGCCCAAACTGCCACCACAAGTTCGCGCAGAAAGACCAGCATCCGGTCTGCAACCTCTGCCTGCCGGTCGATCACCAGAGTATCGACTGCAACGCCTGCTCAGCCTTCGCGCCGAAGACACTCAGGGTGAGAGAGCGGCAGAGAAGAGCCAACGCCAACATGGATGGCAAGGGGAAGCCCCCGACGCTCTACGATCTGGGCCTCTCCACGGACGACGAGGACAACGTCGCCGAGACAGCCGAAAACTTCACGGTCGTAGAGACCGACAAGAAAAAAGAAGACGAGGTAAGAGAATCGTCGAGCGCAAAACAGAAAGTACCTCGACAACACGAGGGTGACTCGAGAAAAACTGAGTCAAAGTCCACGAAGGGAGCCCCGGCGCCGAAAACTTCGACGTCCAAAGGGGAAACCACGGACAAGAGGCCGAGCGGATCCTTAGAAAAGGACTCCCTGGTGCCGAAAGACGCCGAAAGGCAAGGGTCGTCGAAAGCATCCCATGAAACGGGCCGATCGACGCAGAAAGAACGTTCGACGTCGACGCAAGTTTCATCGAAAAGACCCGCGGTCGACGCCGAAAGCATCTCCGAGATGGAGAAAAAGAAGAGGCGGCTCGAGGCAGAAATGGGGAACATCCTTCAAAGGAAGAAGGAGTTCGACGCCAGGATGAAGGAATTCAAGATTCCAACGGTTTCATCGGCGGACGTCGGTGAGGTCGAAGACGAGTTCGACGCCGAAGGGCTGACAAGGGATCTCGAAGAGGAAGAAGAGCCCTATTATGAGGGAGAAGCCGAGGAAGAAGACCAACGGTCGTTCTACGAATCGGCGGCATCTACCAGCAACGACGTCGAATGGCACGATCTCGACACCGAAAACCCGGAGGAGCCCGTGGACACGTACCCTTCGAGGCCTTCGCCACCTGACGACATCGGGGTCTACAATATGGTGGTCAGGAGCGCAGCAATGGCCTTCGGCGTCAAACTCGACGAGGAGAAACCGAAAGCCGATTTTCTCGTCGAGACACTGCTCCCCATCCAGACAAGGAGCCAGTTCCTCCCCATGCTACAAAGCGTGATGAATCAGGGGAGAGAAGCCTTCAAGGAACCTGCGACCTGCCGGTCGATCACGCCCAGGACAGAGAAGAAATATAAGCACTCCTCCCTGGACCCCCCTTACATCAAGGGGAGCGTGACCGCGGACTCCATCATAGCCTCCACGGCCAGGAGAAGGGCCAACGTACCAGCAACTTCGGGCCCACCACCGGATAAGGAGAGCAGGAGGATTGACCTCACAGGAAGAAAGGTCGAGAGGAACGCCGCAATGCACTGGCGCATGGCGAATTCAAATGCACTCCTCAATAGACACCAATACCAGCACTGGGATGAGATGGGGGAGCTAGTAAAGCACCTCCCCGAAGAATACCGCCAGAGAGCCTCTCACCTGATAGACGAAGGCAAGAACATCGCCAACTCCTGTATAAAGACGGCGTTGGATGGGGCAGAGACTTCAGCAAGACTCATGGCCATAGGGGTCACAGAGAGGAGGCATGCATGGCTAAGAATCTCGGGATTCAAACCGGAAGTGCAGAACAACATCCTTGGCACCCCCTTCAACGGAGAGACACTGTTCGGAGCAACAGTGGACGACAAGCTCACCCAGCTGAAAAAAGAAAACGAGACTGCGAGGTCCATGGGGGCCCTACAGCTGAGGGGAATGAGGCGAAGAAATCCCTCGGAGACCCTACGGTAGGGGAGGAAGCCAGCAGGGGACGTCGCACCAGGCGTTCCAACAAAGTCAGCAGGGTGAAGGTCACGGACAAGGTCAGCAGAAGCAAAACTGGCAATATCAACCTCGGGGCCAGTCCTTTCGCGGGAGAGGGAACGGACGTGGCCAAAGGAGGAGAGGGGGCGAACAGCCCTCGACGAAGTGACTCAGCACGCAAGAGGACGCCTACCCTCGTCAGGACCCCAAGGGTGAGGCGCAAAAAAGTGTCATCAGGGGGAAGAGAAGATTCAAGAGCCTACGAGCATACGACACCAGTAGGCGGAAGACTGAGGTTCTACCTTCAGGAGTGGCGGCGTATAACCACAGACAAGTGGATACGGAACATTGTGCAGTACGGATACTGCGTAGAGTTGGAGAAAAGACCTCCAAACAGGAAACCAAAGGGAAGACTGAGATCGGCCCAAGAACTGGCAATACTCAGAGAAGAAACGCGGAAACTCCTGCAAAAGGGAGCCATAGAGACAGTGCCGTTCAGAGAACGCAACAAAGGGGTCTACTCAAACTACTTCGTGGTTCCGAAGGTAGACGGAGACCTCAGACCCATACTAGACCTCCGTTACCTAAACAAGTTCATCAGAACGCAAAGGTTCAAAATGACTTCACTGCAGGAGGTTCTGCCACAGATAAGAGAAGGGGACTTCATGGTCACCGTGGACCTCAAGGATGCCTACCTTCACATCCCAATAAACAGAAGGCACAAGGGCCTTCTAAGATTCAACATCGAACAGGAACACTACCAGTTCACGACCCTGGCCTTCGGATTAAAATCAGCACCAAGGGTCTTTACAAAATGCCTGTCGGCGGTAGCGGCGCACCTACGAAGGCAGGGAATACATGTCTACCCCTACTTGGACGACTGGCTGGTCAAGGCAAACTCACGCGGAAAGTGCGAGAGGCACGCAAAACGCGTAACAGACACCCTCACGAATCTGGCATTCTCGATCCACTGGGGAAAATCATCGATGGAACCGGAGCAGGTGAAGATTTTCCTGGGGGCAAAGATCAACTCCCGCAACAGTATAGTAGTGCCCAGCGACAGGAGGACGGAGGCTCTACTGAAGGAGGCGAAGCTCTACCAGAAGGGGCGAGCTCTGACAGTGAGGGCTGTGAGCAAGATGATGGGGATGATGGCGTCCTGTATCCAGCTGGTGCCGAATGTACGCCTGCACATGAGACCATTCCAGGAATGGCTACAACAGCAATGGTCACAAGCAAACGGAAGTTGGGAGGATCTAGTGGTTGTTACGCACGCAGTGCAGGAGGAGATAACTTGGTGGAACAGAGACAACATAACAACAGGGAGAAGCCTGACACCACCAATCCCAACAGTGACCATTACCACGGACGCATCGCAGAAGGGATGGGGAGCGCACATGGACAACCTCAGAGTGAGGGGTCTATGGGCCCCAGCAGATGCGGTCCGCCATATCAACTACCTCGAGTTGAAAACAATCCTGCTAGCCCTGAAGGCATTCCAGAGACACCTGTTCAACAAGAGGGTGTTGGTCCAAACAGACAACACCACGGCGATGTTCTACATCAACAAACAAGGGGGGACACAGTCGTTTCCACTCTCATCCCTAGCTCAGGAGATTTGGAGATGGGCCATACCTCTCAGGATAGATCTACTGGCAATTCACCTACCGGGGAAGGACAATGTGGAGGCAGACTGGCTAAGCAGGCAGACCTCAGCATCACACGAGTGGGAGCTCAATGGCCAGGAAACGGAGAAACTCTTCCGGAGATGGGGGACTCCCACAATAGACCTATTTGCAACACGCCACAATGCAAAATGCCAAAGCTTCGCGTCCAGGCAACCAGATCAGCAATCCAAGGGAAATGCCCTATGGATAAGCTGGTCGAGGACATTTGCCTACGCCTTTCCACCGATACCCCTGTTGCACAGAGTGCTCGACAAGTGCAGAACCAGCAACATGACTCTGATCCTGGTGGCTCCGCAGTGGGCGAGGCAGACCTGGTTCTCACAAATTCAAGAAATGGCACAAGGCGACCCATACAGGTTCGAGAGGAGGAAGGACCTGCTCTCAATGCAAAACGGAGAGGTCCTGCACCCAGAGGCAGAGACCCTCAACCTGGCGGCATGGCTCCTGAAGACCTAGAGTTCGCACACCTAAGATTGCCGCCCAGCACGATGCGAGTGCTACGGGAGGCGAGGAAACCAACTACACGAAAATGCTACAGCGCAAAATGGAAGAGGTTCACTGTGTGGTGCCGGAAAAAGGGCCTGCAGAACAGAATGACAAGAGACTCAACAGTACTGAGGTACCTCACACACCTTCTAAAGAGTAACCTCTGCTCGAGCTCACTAAGGGTACACCTAGCGGCCATCGTGGCCTACACCAGAGGTGAAAAAGGTGGAAGTTTCTTCAGCTCGCAGGTGGTGAGGAGATTCATGGAAGGAGCCAAAAGGATGGCCCCCCCCGAAAAGGTTGCCGCCGCCGGCATGGAATCTGAATGTGGTCCTGACGGAGCTCATGAAGGCACCGTTTGAACCCATTCACAAGGCCACACTGCAGATGTTGACTATGAAAACGGCCTTTCTGGTGGCCATAACCTCACTGCGCAGGGTGAGCGAGCTTCAAGCACTAACGCTGCAGGAACCCTACATTCAGATTCACAAGGATAGAATAGTCCTCAGAACGGACCCACACTTCATGCCCAAGGTTGTGTCGGCGTTCCACATGAATCAGAGTATCCAGATACCGAGTTTCTTCCAAAACCCGACTACAAACGCAGAAAAGGCACTGCACACCCTCGATGCCAGAAGAGCGGTGATGCACTACATTGAGAGAACCAAGGAAGTCGAAACAGCTGTTTGTGTCCTTTGCTACTAGCTTCATGGGTAGGCCAGTGACTAAGGGCACCATCGCAAGGTGGATTGCCCGCACTATTCAATTCTGCCACAAACAGGCTGGGCAGGAGCTAGCGGAGGGGCCGCAGGCTCACTCCACAAGGAAGAAAGGGGCCACCGTGGCCTTCCTGGCGAACACGCCCATCCAGGACATATGCCTCGCGGCAACTTGGGCATCTGTGCACACGTTCACGAAACACTACTGCGTGGACATTCAGATGAACAAGGAAGCACAGGTTGGACAGAAGGTGCTTCAGCACATTTTCAACGACCAACGCTCATCTACCACCCAGCCGCCACAGAATTAGGAAAACCGCTACAAAGTCTATGCACAGCATAGTGAATCCAGAAAGATTCACGCTGCAAAACGAATAGTTTCTTACCTGTCGGTGTAGTTTTGCAGCTTGAAGATCTTTCTGGATTCACTAGCGAACCCACCCACCTCCGCCAGGAAGATGAGGCTGGAGGAAGAGGGGGTAAAATGGAAAAGATCAAAGAAATGAAAACATACAGATAAAAGGACAAGAAGGATTAATCAATCGCCTAGGGTTAAGAAAAAAAAAAAAAGGAAAGGGAAAAAAGAACCCGAAGATGGCGCCCCAAAGGTGGGACTTCCGCAGCAAACACGACGACGTCACGGGAGGTGCACCAAATGGTGGACGTCGACGCCCACCTGGGCTACAAAAAAAAACAAAGAAAAGACTACGAATCCGGACCCAACCACAAGATCGCGGAATAATGCACATCATAGTGAATCCAGAAAGATCTTCAAGCTGCAAAACTACACCGACAGGTAAGAAACTATTCGATAATGTAAAAACAAGCCACCTTGTTGTATGAGATCTAAACACACGTAGTGCGTCTGCAGGTCGCATACATTTTTTTAATTTTTTTGTTTAATAACTCTTTTTATTGAAAAAAAGGCATGACATGGTTACAATGCGACATTTCACAGGTGACTAGTAACATACTTGCAGGCAGTACATCCATATGGAAGTAGACCCGTTGACATAGGACCGATAGCAATGATAATATGTAACTAATGCGTAGTATCACTAAATCTTTAATTGGACCAATCGGAGTCGGGAGGAGATGGCAACTTCACCGGGAGAAGCCACCGCAGCCCGCCACTCCTCGTCATTCAGACCGGCCACGTCGTGGTCCCATATACCTCTCAGACGAGTCAGGGGATCTGTCATGTTGTTAATGAGCTTTTTATAGATCAGAGATATAGCCTTTTCAGGCAGGTCGCCGTCTAGGATCCTATCCTCGAGGGGGGAGGAGTTAGGCAAGACAGTACCCATTGGGAGAGCCGCGAACAGGCCTAATCTGTAGATACCGGAAATATTCTGTTTTTGCCATTTCGTAACTCTGCTGAAGTTGGGAAAAGGGTATGACTGCGCCCGATTTCCAGAGATCCCCAACCCTGGAGATACAGATGAGATCCCATTTATCAGACCCCTTATAGCGAAACAGCCTACCCAACTGATCACAATGCTAGAGCGGCGTGACTTGGGTGAGTGTGCCTTCCCAGCCCAGGCTCCTATTTGCGTCTTTCCACACCTGCACGGCATGTCGGGCCGGATAGACCGAGATTCAGACACCGCACGTACAACACACTCTCAAAACCACCTCCCGGGAGGAGCCATCTTTCGATCCGAAAAGCTGGGTCGTCTTGCGGTCTGTATTGGCATTGGTTGATGGCAGAGAGCTGCGAGGCCCAATAATACCTTTTGACGTCCGGGAGTCCGATATCCCCATCAAACCAACTTAGTGTGAGTTTATGTGTGGCGATACGGGGGGGGGGGGGGGGTTTACCCTCCCACAGCAAATCACAAACCATGCTATCAAGTTCTTTAAAGTACGAGACAGCAACTGGAAGTGGGGTGTTCTGCAGTGCGTACAAAAATCGTGGAAGAGACATCATCTTAAATAAGGCTGCACAGGAGAGTCAAGGACAGTGACTTCCAATGCCTGCGGAGGTTGGGAGATATATTTCTTGCTGGCAGAAACCCTGACTGGGGTCGGGGGGGACCAGACTTGTGAGAACTCGGAGCAAGCGAGTGGCAAGGACCTTTGCAAGTATTTCAACTTCGCAATTAAGCAATGGTCTGTAGGACGAACATTGGTTAGCGGGCTTGCCCGCCTTAGGGATTACGATGATATTGGCCAGTCTTTGATCTTCGGGAAGGATACCTATCTCTTTACTCGCCCTATACATATCGGTGAGAAACGGGGCTGTCTTATTTGCTGTTATCTTGAATAACTCCATGGGAATCCCGTTGGGGCCCGATGCTTTCCCTCCTCGCAGGTCATTCATGGCTTTTTCAACTTCAAGCACTGTGATATCTAAATCCAGATCAGAGCTCTCCTCCTCAGTGAGAGCCGGCAGTCTAATATCACGTAGGAGAGAGGAAGCCTCCTCCTTAGAGTGTGTGGTACGGGAAGTGTAAAGTGGATGGTAGTACCGACCAAATGTGTCCGCAATGTCCTGTGGTGCAGTAATGCAGGTTAGGGGATCCGTGACGATTTCAACCACCACACGCCCCCTCTCTACGAGCCAAGAGCTTGCCTGCCTTATCTCCTACATAATAGATCCTACTTTGTGTAGCTCAGAATTGTGCCTTGGCCTCATCTGTGGTTAGGTCAGAGAGCTCCTTGATTTTAATACAGAGGTTCTGACGCACATCCTCCGAGTCTTGCAGGCACACTGTGCGCTCAAGATCTAGGATTTCACCCTCTAATCGTACCACATTCGCTGCTCTCTCCTTACGCTGTCCAGCAATTTGACTCATCAAAACCTCCCGAATAACCACCTTATAAGCTTCCCAAAGTACCACAGCCGACATCCAGCCAACCTGCAACCACCCTCAAGACACGACATCTCCGACTCCGGCTGCCCCAGCCACCCCCGATCCGCGGGCCGGCCAGAGGCCTGACAGACTCAACACCCTACCACGCATGCCCAACCGAGGGAGCGGGAACCCTCGAGCCAGACCCAGAGGCGCCAGCCCAGTCAAACCTCGGGTCGCCTTCCCCGGGAGGACTCAATCGGCCACCAGGCCCCTGGGGAGCAGGCGCCTCCCCAACCGAGCGTCTGGGGTCCCTCCCAGACCCACCTGAAAAGACCAAAGAAGTGAGCGGCAGGAAATCCCGCTGAACCCCCTCCGTCACCCCAGTCCCCCCTCTGCGAGCACTCCGGACTTCAAAGAACCAGCGGAGTATAACAAGGGGTGCCGGAGAAACAAGGACAGAGAAGACCTGGAACCATCTGAGCCTGCTGACGCGGTCGCGGCTCCTGAAGGCTGAAGTCACCTGGGCCTGCTGAGTGACTCGCGGCCTCTTGCTATTGAACCATCGGAGGCCTGCGGACGAGGTCGCGGCTCCCGAACACTGAACCACCTAGGCCTGCTGAGTGACTCGCGGCCCCCAGCTATTGAACCATCTGAGCCCTGCTGACGGAATCGCGGCTCCCGAACTCCGACCACCTGTGCCTGCTGAGAGACTCGCGGCGCTCCCCTTGAGGACGACTCGGTAAGAGATCGCCCAGAGACACGACACCCTCCAGTTCGAGGATTGTGAGCTTCCGCAGGGTATTTCGCAGAGACACTATCTTGAGAGACTGTCTGTGAGAAAGTGGCTCTGTATATACTGTTCCCTAATAGGTACAGGGTGTACAGAGTCCACAGTCCCCCAGAGGCTGATAGAGGTCAAAGTTAGGTATGACCTTACTCTCAAAAGTGGTAGCTTGGTCGAGCAGTAAGGCAGTACCAGAGGACAGTGTAAAGCATTTATTGTACACACTCAGTCAGCAAATGGTTTCACACACTCAATAACTGAACTCTAGGCCAATGGTTTGTATATATAAAATAAATGCTTGTTTTATTTTTAGAATCACAAAGGGAGTAAAAATATACTTTCTCATAATGAGAGGTTGAATATAAATACTTTTGTCTTAAACAATAAATTTGTGTAAACAGTCACAGTTGGTTGCAATAAACAATCCTATTTCCTAAACATAACAATGCATTGAGCTCAATGGTAAATTCAGGTTATTTGTAATAACTTTTTCAGATTACTTTTGGAATTCCAGGTCTGGCTCCTAGAACCAGCCTGGGGTCAGTAATCAGAATCAAGTGATGAAAGTCGACTTAATAACTGTAATGATTTTTAAATAATATTTAGCTATTTCAAAAGTTAGCACTTAGAAAATATTTCAAAGAAAACATTCAATGGATCTCTATGGCAAGAAATTCACATTGCAGGTAGAGTACTTTATCGTTACTTTAGTAGTCCAGGGACTGGGTGCCTAGACCCAGGACTGGGGTCCTTATCAAAAGCAGGTAAGTAATTTCGTTTGCAGAAATGGTACGATTTTAAAAGAATATTTCAAATTTGCAAAAATAGACACTTAGAAGAAATTTCACAGAAAAGCAGACAATGGTTTCCTATGGGAGAAAAATGAGTTAGAGGTAAGTATAGTTGTGAACACTTTTCAGGGTCAGGGCTGGGCACCAAGATCCAGCACTGGGAGCTCACCTAGGAGCAGGTGAGTAAATTCGTTTTTGTCACTTGGCTGATTTTTGGTGAATTTTTGCAGTTTGAAAAGTTCACACTTAGAAGATTTTTGAAGAAAAAGCCAGTCAATGTTACCCTATGAGGAAAATGAAGTTAGCTGTTTAAGGGTCAGTACTCGACTGGCAGAGTTGAAATTCCGGGCATGGACTCAGGGGTCCCCCAGTGTCAGGTAGGTACAGTTGGTTCACCCTCAGCGGTTTCAGGACGGCCGGGTGCAGAGAGAGTTAGGCCCAATGTTATCCTATGAGGGATAGGGGGGCCTTGGTTGGTGGCTGCTGTCTGGCAAGCCACGCGGCTGTGGGAGCTGGGCTCCTGGTCACTCACTCAGGGCAAGTGGGGAAGTAGGTTAGTGTAGAGAGGGCACTGCCAGGGCCACTCGGGCGGCTGGGTGCAGGGTGCTTTTGAGCCTTCGGGCGCTCAATGGAAATCAATGGGAATGTTCCGGTTTGGAAAAAGGCTGCAGGCTCGGGGATGAGGATGTTTCAGGTGCCACCACCACTTTGAGAGGTAAGTTGGGTAGTTGTAGGTTAGGTGGGTACCCCGGGATTGGGCACAGGAGGCCGCAGGGCGCCGGGTGCAGGGGTGCCTTTTGACGTCGGGAATCTTACCCTCTGGTTGATCGCGGTTGGGGTGGCACTTGGTTCTGAGGCTGCAGGCTTCTTCCGGGATGTCGAGGGGGGTCCTTGGGTGCCGGACTCGGGGTCACAGTCGCCGTGGGGTCGTCCTCAGGGTCTTTGTCCACTCCGGCACTGGCCAGGCTTGGCTGGTGCAGAGTGTGTTGGGTCCGCGGTCCCGGGCTGCTGCCAGGGGTTAAAAATAGGTTTCTTGAGTAGAGCCTCTACTCATGGGAGTCCCAGGGGTTTAGAGCCAAAAGGTAGCCAGGTCCTCCGGGGTTGGTGAGGTTGCTGGCCACGAGAGATGCCGCGCTGGTGCAGGTTTGAGAGTCGACAGGCCGGTAGGGCTGGGGCCTAAGCAGTTGGTGTCTTCTTCTCTTTTTAGCAGCTGCAGGGTAGGTCTTTGTTCTTCTTGCTCTTCTTGTAATTTTCTATCTGGAATCTGCAGAAGGAAGGTTCAGGGTGCCCCTAAATACTAGATTTAGGGGCGTTACAGGTAGGTGAAGGCTAGGGACCAATGGGTCCTTGTCCTGGGGTGGGTACACCCCCTATCCTGCCTCTCTCCTGTGGGAGGGGGGCAGTAGCCTAATCCTTATAGGGTAGGGCCTCCCATCTTCAAGATGGCGAGAGCCCGGAGATGTGCTTCACCTCGCCTCCCCCACCTGAGGGGTGGGGTGGGCAGGCTGGCACATCCCCTGTCCTTGTATGGGGTTTCCGGCCAAGCTTCCCGCCAGAGTGGGGGGTTGCAGTGGCCTGGGGAAACTCCAAATGGCGGCCTGCCTTTGAAGCTTCCCTTTGCTCATCCTGGGGGAGGAGATTTCTCACCTCACCCAGGATGTGCATTGTTGCAGGCCCGGGAGAGCAGGGGCTCTCCCACCCAGGGGTCCAGCAACGTGTCTGCTGTGTGGCAGCCTGGGCAGCCTCAGAGCAGACGTGGATTGTAAGTTAGCTGTAAGGGGGCATCTCTAAGATGCCCTCTGGGGTGCTTAGTACATTAAATCCTACACTGGCATCAGTGTGGGTTCAATGTGCTGAGAAGTTTGATACCAAACTTCCCAGGCCCCAGTGGTGCCAATATGGTGCTGTGGAGCTCGTGTTTGACAAGCTCTCAGCACCATGTACTCTTAAATGACAGCACTGCACTTACAGTGCCCAGGAATGGACCCGGGTACTGTAGGGGCACAGGGATCCTGCTCCTGTGCCCACACCATAGGCGTAATGCACCCAGCTAGAGGGGTGGCTGACATATGCCTTGGCAGTGTAGGTGATGGGCATGGTACACAGTGATGTGTGCCATGTTGACTCTTTGTTTTGTCCTGCACCCAGACACTCAACCTGCAAGGGCAGTGTGTGTGTAAGGGTACAGGGCCTCTGAGGGTGGCACAATGAGTGCTGCAGCCCTTAGAGGCCTTCCCTGGCCACAAGGCCCTGGGTACCTAGGGTACCATTTACTAGGGGCTGACATGTGGCTAGGGTTTGCCAATTGGGAGTTTGTGTGGTTTAAGGAAGGAACATAGGCCCTGGGCACCTGATTGGCAGGAACCCAGGGTACACTCAATCGAAGTTCATTCAGCAATTTAGCAAAAAGTGGGGGCATACCATGCAAGAAAGATGGCACTTTCTCACACTGTCCCGCTACCCCCATTCCCCCCGACTGATTTGTGGTACGTTGTGCCACTGCTGTACTACTTGCCTTTTGGATCATAAAGATCCCTTGAAATCATCGATAAAAGAACCTATCGTCCTACAAAGAATACGTGTGGTGTCACTCTGTTCGTAGTGCATCTCAGGGTGTGCGCGCCTGGTTCGGCTTACTTGGGAGAGGTGGGTCAAAGGGGTGGGCAAGACGTGTATCGAACCCCCCTCCGGCGAACGCCTTTCCAACATGCAGTAATGCAGGTTAGGGGATCCGTGACGATTTCAACCACCACACGCCCGCCCCCTCTCTACGAGCCAAGAGCTTGCCTGCCTTATCTCCTACATAATAGATCCTACTTTGTGTAGCTCAGAATTGTGCCTTGGCCTCATCTGTGGTTAGGTCAGAGAGCTCCTTGATTTTAATACGGAGGTTCTGACGCACATCCTCCGAGTCTTGCAGGCACACTGTGCGCTCAAGATCTAGGATTTCACCCTCTAATCGTACCACATTCGCCGCTCTCTCCTTACACTGTCCAGCAATTTGACTCATCAAAACCTCCCGAATAACCACCTTATAAGCTTCCCAAAGTACCACAGCCGAGATGACCGAACCCAGGTTCTCCTGAAAATACAAATCAGACTCACCCAGAACCTTCTCCTTGATGACCGGGGTAGTGAGATACCAGGAGTTGAGCGGCTCAACCCGACCGACCGTGGGTTTGCCCACCTCCAACCGGCACTGAACAGGTGAGTGATCTGAAATTCCCCTAGCCAGATGTTGAATGTCCTTGACACAATGACAGTGGTGCGTATGTGTGAGCACATAGTCTATACGTGACATACTACGATGGGGTCCTGAGAAGTGGGTGTATTGGAGCTCATCGGGGTGCAAGCATCTCCAAATATCCACAACGCCCATAGCCCCCAGAAAACTATGAATTTGTTTATGAGAGGGCGGTAAGTCTTTCTGGGGCCAGCGGTCCAGGGAATCAGACAATGGAATTCAAGTCACCCCCAATTAGTAGCCTCCCATCCGGCAAGTCAAGGAGGAGATTACCAAGATCAATAATAGGCTTTGTGTGTAAGCCTGGTGGTATGTACACAGAAATCAAATTAAGTGTGTATCCCTCCCAAGTCCCGTAAATGGCAGCAAATCTACCCAGAGGGTCAGTTCGGACCACATCCACATTTACGGGGAACGATTTACGGACTAGGATACCCACAACCCGAGAGCCCGAACCAAATTCTGAATGAGCTACTAACTAGAAGGCTTAGTGTGACAGACTTACAGCCGTTGCCCAGCAGATGGGTCTCTTGCAGAAAAACTATGTCCGGTGAGTGCCGCTTTAAATATTGAAGGACAACCCCTCGTTTAATTTTGTCGCCGAGTCCGTTTACATTCCAGGATAGTAAGGTAAGTTTCTGTCTACGTGTCGGACCCATTATCCACTCTATGTACGATGCCCCAGTAAGGAGCGCTGCGTAAGGTGTATGCGGAGAAGCACCGATATGTCCCCCAGTTCTTTCGACAGTGAGGACCTCCAGAACAGTGAGTCTGTCTGCTTTGACGTGTAACCGGTTACATAAGTCATGCCTAAAAAACAGCACAATCACAACAGATAAACAGAATTCCAACGCACCTGCCCCACAGACCCAAAAAACATACCCAACGCGCCCCGCCCCCCCCCCCCCCCCCCCCTCCCTGCTCGGCGGAGTAAAAAAAAAAAAAAAACGCCCCCCAAACTAGCAGAGTGCCTATCGCCCACCCTCCCAAAGACTGATGGGTTCGTGTAGCCTAACCGAGCACCCGTCCCACGGAAATTATCAAATGAGAATGACATATAAACAACATAAAGATACTTAACACCACATCCCGAGCCTAGAAAACATTAAGGCAATTATATAGGAGCAGTGGGGAACCATGAGGTTCATGGAGAGCCCAATCTGACAAAGGCATCAACAAAAGTCCGGCTCAGTACTGACAAGAAGTCCGGTGCACCCAGAGGAGTCAACCGAGCATCACAGTCTTGAGGCAATGCAGAGACCCACACCCCTAAAAAGAAGCATAAAGACAAGCTAGCCAGCACCATCCTCCGCATCGATCTGCTCCCGGGGTGACGTACCACCATCAGAGTTCCGGGCATCTCCACCCGATCCCGCACCCCGGGAATGGTTGTTCTTTCGGCCAACTTACACCATCCATTGAGCCAGTCCCAGGCCTCCTCCGGGGCAGCAAAGAACCACGTTTTCCCCTTCGCTTCCACCCTCAGTTTGGAAGGGAAGAGCATAGCATATTTCAGTTCCTGGTCACGAAACGCCTTTTTACCTCCAAGAAGCTACGCCGTTGACGTTGCACCCTGAGGGTGAAGTCCAGGAAGAAGGTGATGCGGCTGTTCTGAAACTCCACCGGGGGGCCGATCGGGCACACTACAGGATAACATCCCTGTCTCGATAGTTGAAGATCCTGGCAAGGAGAGGACATGGGGGGGGGGGGGGGGTCACCAGGCCGTGGTCTGCTACCCGGCACACGGTGCGCTCGTTCCACTGAGAAGAAGTTAGAGAGCCCCTTCGGTTTAAGGTGGGTAGTGATCAGTTCCTCGACGAACAGGTCCGCAGATGGCCCCTCCGCTCGCTCCGGTACCCCAATAATGCAAACTTTGTTGCGTCTGGAGCGCCCTTCATAGTCTTCCAGCTGCACCTCCATTTTCGCGGCGTGCGCCCTTACTTCTTCCATCTGCCTCTGTAGTGTGGACGTGTCCTCAATAAGTGACGTTGTTTTAATTTCCACGTCTTTCAGTTGCGAGTTCATGGAGCGCATGTCTGCCCGAATAAGAGATACTTCGGTAGACACAGTATCTATGCGCGTTTCCTAGGAGGTACGGACCGTCGTGATGGCTTCAAGTATATCCTACAGCATTGGTTCCGTCTGTTTCCCACCAGCCTCCGGCTTCTCTGGGACGGCCGCCCCTCCTTTTGGGCTGGCACCAGGGCCCCCCTTCCCATACATACTTTGATAGCTTAGTCTGGAGGGCCGCTTTAGAGCTGCGTACGCCGGCCATGGCGCGCGCGACCCTGACAGGCACAATACAGGCCTAAGATAGCAGGGAGACTAGGCCCTCGGATGCCCGGCAATCAGTACCCCCAGGCCTCCTCCACCAGGGCCCAAAGCAGCGCAGTCGTGCTGTAGGCGAAGTTCCAATGGTGAGACGTACCTCCTTATTAACACATGCGTTGGATCGTATGTGCCAGGCCAGCTCCCGCCCTAGCCTACCTCCAGGGCAGCAGGGACCAACCCCCAATGGCAATGTCGCTTTGCGGGCCACTCAGGGCCAAATATGGCCGCCAGAAATCACAGGCACCGGTTCCCACTATCAGCTGGGCGAGCGATCCAGCACCCGGTGCAGACTGTGGGACAAGCTCCTCCCTGCATGCACACAAGGGGCACAACGCCACAGCAGGCCTAGAGATCACTGCACACGGCGGATGACTTCCCCGGGTCCTCAAGTCAGCAGCGCGAGGCAGGGCACTGACCATCCCCCACCGGCACGTCTTCCCACTCCCGCCGGGCAGCTCCGCACAGCCTCAGGGCACAGCGCCCTCAATTCCTCACTCTGTCCGCCCCGTGGGACAGCGCCGAGCAGGGCCGATCTCCAGGTCTGTTTCCCACCGGTCCCCTGAAGACAACCAGAGCAGCTGCTCCGCCGATGATCGGCCGGGCCAGAGACGCAGGCCGCGGCGTGGGAGGGCCCAAGCTCTGCAGCAGGTCGCTGCCTTCAATACTCCACCACAGCATTCCGATCTCCGTAACTACCGATCGGACGCTGCTGAAACTTGGCTCCCCTGCTCCTGTGGTGTAACAAGGTGCTCCGGCACTATGTCAAGCTAATCATCGGATATCTATGTGACGGATATTCCCTCGGACGGGCGTGCTCGGACAGAGCCGTCTCAGCAAGCAGCCATTCCTCTCGGCGGTTGGCCGCAGGTTGCATAAGTAATAATCTACAAGCAGGGATAATCCACCTTTTTCTTATGAGTATAGTGGGAACGACTAAACATAAAATGTTCTATGGTTTAGAGCCGCACAGTGAGGTTACAGTGGCTTTCGGCCACCTACTTTTCATGGCATTAAGGGGAAGAGCTTCAATCCAAAATTGTATATAAAGTGCTCGTGCCGTAGGTGGTTCAACTTCATCCATGTAATCATCAACCTGAAAACGACTTTTGGAATTTAGAGCTCTAATAGTTAAATTGCCTTGTGCTCTAGTATTAATGCAAGTAGACTCTATATAATCCCAGTACCTTTTTTTGAGCTGGGGAAGCGTTTTCTTTAGTCATGGACTTTGGATCATCCCACAAAGTCCCCAACCAAAAAAAAACACTCTTACCTTTCTAAACCAGACCAGTCGCCCAGCCTGTCTTTCAAGAGCTAATGGCTCTTCCACTGCGTCCTTAACCGGCATCTGGGTGTTACTAGTCCAAAATCTCACCCAAACACAAGAACCTTTAGGACAGCCGTATGAGTGATCGACTTTAGGCCAAGATCAAGATGTACTGGTATTAAAGGGGTGTTTATTGGTAGGTTTAAAATTGATCTTAAAAATTTAATTTCCGCAACCTCTAACTGATTCAGTTGTTCCAATCCCAATAATTCGACACCATAGAAGGCTGCGCCCAACCCTCTAGCCCGATGTATTTCTATTGCAAGAGAAATTGGGCGGAAGGCTGATTGTTTGATTTTCTTTACTATTGCACTGTCCACATACTGGAGTGTGAGGGTGCTCTTTTGAATCTGAGGTGTCCATGCCATATTGTCAGTGAGTCTGACTCCCAAATAATCAAAAATCTTGACCTGTTCTTGAGAATTTGGGCCCAGCCTCAATTCCCCCTTGGAAGATTTATAAGGATTACAAACCATAAACTTTTTTATTGGAACAGTTGCTTTCAAGGCTCGATCCTCATCTGCTGAGGCAAACTTATTTAGGACATTCTGAATGCCCATTGGGGCTTTTGAAATGAGCAGCATGTCATCTGCACATAAGAGGGAGGGAATTAGTGTGCTAGCTAGTTTTGGTGGATCACCTCCACAGTCCTATAATTCATTGATAAGCCCATTCATATACAGGGTGAACAGAGTTCGGGCCAATACACAGCCTTGCCGCATCCCTTTTGAGACAGTTATATTGTTAGTTAAACCACCATCAGGGTTCCACCTAACTTGAGCATAATTACCTTGATGCAATCAGATCATTAGTGTGTTTTAGGAAAAGCATTTACAAAAACATTGCACAGCGTGAGGAAGTGGTTAATGGGAAGAATGACAGCATTTCATGTACTGTGGTGGAAGGGAAGATGTACCCATGATAGGACAGAGCTTTCTATTACTTCTTCAGATAAAATAGATGTCCTTCAGGAAAATGCTGCAAATACAAATGTTTGGTTTGGTAAGCAGGGCATTTCAAAGATTAGATGCCGTCCGAGAGAGTGATTTGTTCAAGGCTAACCATGTGATACATTTTGCGATTTTTTTTTTTGACTGTAAAGTGGATTTGCTCCTCAACCTCACTGTCCTCCTGAGATGGAGAAACGTTTGGATAAGTAAGGAAATTTCTTTGATGAAAGGCCCACAATGTGAAGCAGACGGTTTAAAAAAACGTTCTAACATCTATTGGAAATCAGCATAATTTATTTAAATGTTGTTGATGTATGGTTGAATTTTTTTTCAACATGAGATGGACAGTGGCATGGTGTGAGGCCTTGATTGGATTGAGAATTCATTGTGGCGCTCTGGGCAAAATCGCAATGCCTTTGCCAGATGTAGATATTATCAGAGCTGCAGGAGCAATTTTCATTTCATCAGAACTCAGGAGTTGCTTTCTTTTCTTTTGTAAGTGAAAGAAGTTGTCAAATTGTGCTGCCTAGTTAATGTGAGGGTGCCAATGATAATGTGTCTTTGAAGGTAAATAGAAGGGGAGTCACACAAGCAAAAAGTGGGACAGTGGCTTGTGGCCATATGTCACCAGACTGTGAAAGACCTCAAACTGATCTGCGGTGCATATTTCCAGATTTCTTAAACTGCAGGGTTTCTCTGTGGTGAGCTCCTTGGTTATTCCCTTTATATTTCCCCTGCCGTTCCTGCATAGGTGTGAAGGATGTTTTCCTAGGTGTGTTAGGTTTCCAGCCACCAGTAATAGATATTTTATTCCACTTTACAGCTGGCTGGCAGTGGGTTTAGAAGGTGTGTTCTTAAGGAATATGTGTTGCTCCCACCACTCAGCGTGTCTATCTCTTTATTACCATCCTGGCCCTTGTTAAGGTTCCATACAAGCTTCACAGTTAGTGAGTTTCCACTGTTTCTCACCATATCTCGCTGTGTTCCAACATCCACCGACTCATGATGTTTTCCTCCTGGCATTTTGTCCTCCTGCTCTGTGGATTTTGGAGTGTTGTAACGAAAACAAACTCAGAGCTTCAAGTCTGATCAGCCACCATCACGCACATCGGAGTTTGTGCTGACTCTTCCTTGCGGGACCAATAGGATTACCTTCCTGCCACATTGCAGCCTGGGAGCCTTTAGTTCATTAAGAAAAGTGATGACAGTAAACTTTGAGCTCCTGATAGAACTACGATACCTTGACCTACTACTGATAGAGCTTTGATACATCCTTGTGCTGCTCTATGCCAGCATTATTGGAGGATCTCTGTTAAAAACAAGGGACATTTCAAGGAAATTGTAAATGAGGTTCTTCTGGCGTTCATTCAGGCTGTATGTGTTGCAGCTGAATAGTGATATCTCATCTTTGAATACTGCCATCTTGGTCTCTCATCTTTGGACACTGCCATTGTATTTTGAGGCATTACTCTTTAAAGTTTCATCAGACTGAACTGGAAGCATGCTTTTTGGTTAACATGAAAGCGTCAGATCAAGACTTTCTGAAAGCAGTGGATGCGGAGAATGACTGATAATTTGGTAGACCTCTCTTTAGATTAACTGAAAGAGTGGCAAAACACAAAAATAAAATGGGTATCAATTATTGTAAATAATTGCTTTGTATTGGGTTTCAAGACCCAATCTCTAAACAGTTCACTCCTAATGTTCAAACATACTCATTTGGACAAACTTGTGTGAAAGGTTTACATCCTACAGTAAACATAAAAACAGAACAGCAAACACTTCTTGCCCAAGATCCAAGAAAAAAAGCTTTGGCTTTCATTACTTTCTCTTGTGAATAAAGGAGACGTGCATGCCACTTTGAACCTAGTGGGGCAAAAAGAGAAATTAAAAAGGCCAACTCTGCATCATATTCTCTTGCCAGGACACTGGGTATGCTGTACTAAGGCTACCTGTTTTATGGTATTTATTTTAACATTTGTCTGTATTTAAGCATATTAATTTTTTTATCTATCTTATCTGTATTGATCCATATTTATTATGTGTTTTATGAATAAATTAAGACTAAACTTGTATATTTAGACATTTATTTAAGAGATAAATGCACACTTCTACTTTGATGCCTGTCCAGTTTTAGCACAGTACGCAGCCAAATATAACAAAACAATCACTAACAGGAAAATATTAACTTTCTACAACCAATACATAATGAGATATGGAGTTATTTAAGGAAATTGCATTCCATTTTTAACTCCCCATGTTGTCAGTCTGCTCAGCTGTATGC
The DNA here is from genome assembly GCF_964204655.1 of Triturus cristatus. NCBI lineage: Eukaryota > Metazoa > Chordata > Amphibia > Caudata > Salamandridae > Triturus > Triturus cristatus. Next base: position 670,005,544 of record NC_140592.1, on the reverse strand, counting down.
TTGAAATTCATGAATGACAGCATGAAGAGTCACTCAAAAGAAACAAAACTTCTGTATTTTGCTCCAAGACCACTCTCCAATTATGCAATGGGTAATTACTAGCAGGGCACCTAACAATTGTTTAATTCTCAGCTACCCATATCCAGACTACTGGCTGGTAAAGGTCAGCTGCCCTCAAAAACTGCTCCCGAATTTTCAGCTAGCAATTAATCTAAGCAAATGTAGGTCAAGCCGGGTGCAGAAGATCAAGTATTTTGGTGCTCCATCTCAATACAGGTTTATTCTTTCACGCCACTCCATCATTAAAAACACTCTCACATATTGAACTTGAGGTACGCTCATCCCAACACTGTTCTGGTAAAGGAGTGTTCGAGGCATGTGGGCTGCTGAATTCATATCTGTGCATAGATCGCCGCCTAGTGTTGGGTCCGGATGTTTGCACGTTGTTGTCCTGGAAGAGTCTTCGAAGTATCCTTGGATAGGTGACTCCTCCCCTGGACTACAGTGCGCATGGGCATCCTCTCCATCCTCAGATTGTTTTTTTCCGCCATTGGGTTCGGATGTGCTATCTTAGCTCAAGTTAGGAAAATATTTTTTCGAGGCCAAAAGGCCTTTAGTTTGCGTCGGTACTGTTTATCGATCGGGTTTCGATACAGTCCTGTTAGTTTACTAACTTTCAGCACCGACTTTTTTCGCATTTACCTGTCCATCGACTACTTCGACGATGGAATCGAGGACGCCATTCAAAAGGTGTCCGGTATGCAATGCGAAGTACCCACACATCGACGTCCATCCGGTGTGCAACAAATGCCTTTCGCCGGACCACGACGAATCGACATGCATGGCCTGTGCCCGGTTCCGTTCCAAGAAGACTCTGCGGAATCGACGAGCGGCGAGACTCGAGGCGCAGCACGCGGCACTGGCCCCAACTGACATCTTCGACGAGGCCGAAGACGTCGAGGAATTAGAAGTCTTGCCCTCCAGTCCCGTTTCCGAACACGAGCCCGGATCGGACGAGGTAGACGAGTCACTCTTCCACAGAGGTGAAGACGACACCGAGGTAGGAGACGACGAGGAGGCCTTAGGGGCCGAAGAGAGTAGCTCCAATGATGAACAAGGCCTACCTGTTCAAACCGTTGAAACACCAGTGCCACAGCCTATGGCTCCGGTCGAGGGATCGCCTTCGGGCCTTACCCGAGACCCATCCCGCAGTTCTTCGGCCCCGCCCTCGGGCCCGCCCTCGGACGTTCAGCGGCAGCCATTACTACATAAACAGGCTGGTTTCCCTACCACAAAACCGAAACCGAAAGCTGCTCCGGTTCCACCGAAACCGAAACTGAAAGTGGCGCTGGTCGGATCGAGGCCTTCGACGCCAGCGCACCGCGTCGGCACCGACCGCACCAAGAGGGACTTCGGTGCCGAACTTGAAGCGGGCGACGCTGGAGTCGACAAACGGAAAAAAGCCATCGGCACCGACAAACCTGCTCGGCTACCGGCACCAACGACACCAAGGGCCGTACCGCCTGCTGTGTCTCGCATCGCTCCCTCGACGACACCTAAGCCTCAGGTATCGAAGACTTCGACGGGCATCTCTGCACCTCGACTCGATGAACCGCCGGCGCCGAAAAAATCCACGGCCGCCTCTACGAGCCTGGCCGGTGCCAAAGCCTCGAAGGCGCCCCAAGTACGACCTGGTGCGACGCAAGGCAGCAAAACCACAGCTGTCCTCCAGGACACGTCGGGTTCCGGTTCGATCGGAGCTCCAGCAGCCTCTTCGGTGCCGGCCAACATTACCTTCGGCTTGCCTCCGTCGACAATCCCAAAAATGTTCCAACTCAGGACACGGGTCACCCAACCTACGGTCACACCTGCTGAGACGTCTCCGGCACGTATCATCGACGCCGACACTGGCAGGATGATTCTCCACGACCGAAGAATAACTTCGGAGCCGCCGTTGGACCCTTTCAGGATCCCACTAAAAAGGAAGTTGCCTGCAGAATCGGAACCTCTCCTTTATGAACCCTTCCATTCATCCTACCAGGATCCACACCGGTTCTCCCCCACACGCTCCGATACGGATGCATTGGAGGACTACATGGATGACCAAGTCCCCTACCATGTAGACACGGACCCTGATGACCAGCAGGACCCTGATCAAACTTGGGGCGACCCTGCAGACCCCAGTGCACCTCTCGATGCACAGGACCAACAACTCTATGGGGCAAAAACATCTCCTACGGAGGATACTGCGGCGTTCAACGCTCTTATTGAACGTGCTGCAAATAACCATGGGGTACAGCTTCACTCTGATACCATCGAAGATGACTTTCTAATGGACACCTTTGCATCCTCAGAAAGACATGTAAAGACTCTGCCAATGTTGAAGGGGGTCCTCAAACCAGCCAAGGACATTTTCAAAGAACCCACCAGGGCACGAGTGATAAACCCCAGGATTGATAAAAAATACAGATCAGCACCTGGGGATCCTACTTGCATCAGAGGACAATTACCACTCGACTCCATCGTCGTAGCGAATGCACGCAAGAGGGCACACTCGCAAACGACAGGTGACGCTCCTCCCCCGGACAAAGAGTCCAAGGTGTTGGAAACCTCTGGCAAGCGAGTTGCCGCCCAAGCTGCCAACATATGGCGCATAGCCAACACTCAAGCGCTCCTTGCTCGCTATGATAGAGCGCACTATGACACACTGGAGCAAATATTCCAACATCTCCCTGACCAGTTCAAGGAAGGCGCAGAAATGCTCATCAGAGAAGGACAGCTACTAACGAACGCTTCCATCAAATGCGCACTAGATGCTGCAGACACGGCTGCCAGAGCCATAAACACAAGCGTCATGCTGCGACGACATGCCTGGCTGCGGATCTCAGGATTCAAGCCTGAGGTACAAAACAATATACTGAACCAGCCCGTCAACCCCGACTATTTATTCGGGCCAGAGGTTGACACCACCCTCAAAGATAAAAAAGGACACGGACACTGCAAAGTCCATGGGCGCCCTACAAACTCAGTCCTTTCGGAGCGGCTCCTTTCGTCGCCCCGGAAACAAGGGAGCAGGTAGAGGACAGGGGTCACAACAAACATATAACAAAGGCAATACACAGACCACCTATGATAAAAACACCCGAGGTGGATATCGTGGCTCCAGCACAAAGGGCAGAGGACGCGGCTACGGCAACACCAGGTCCTCCCCCAAGAACAAGCAGTGACGCCCTCTCCCTTCCTCCCGACCACATAACACCTGTCGGGGGAAGGCTACAAAGGTTCCTGTCCACGTGGAATTCCATCACCACGGACAGGTGGGTCAAAGATATTGTAAAATACGGTTACTGTCTGGAGTTAACCTCCACTCCACCCACAATACCACCAAGAAGCCGTCCTATGTCCTCAGAGCACTTAACGCTCTTACAGCAAGAAGTGCAAAGTATGCTTCTAAAAGGCGCTATAGAGGTCGTACCCATCCACGAGCAGGGTGCGGAAGTGTACTCCCTCTACTTCTTAATTCCAAAAAAGGACGGGTCGCTCAGACCTATATTAGACCTGAGAACCCTGAACCAGTACATTCTTTCAGAGCACTTTCACATGCTCACTCTACAGCAAGTCCTTCCGCTTCTCAAGCAGGGAGACTTCCTAGCCACACTGGACCTCAAGGATGCGTACTTTCACATACCCATCCACCCCTCACACAAAAAATACCTCAGGTTCACTGTTCAGGGGCAGCACTATCAGTTCAAAGTCCTTCCCTTCGGCGTGACAACAGCGCCCAGGGTTTTCACGAAGTGCCTAGCTACGGTGGCAGCACATCTACGGAGGCAGCATATACACGTCTACCCCTACCTAGACGACTGGCTCGTTCAAGCGAAGTCAGCCCAGCAATGTGCAAGCCACATGTCCCGCACCATTCACCTTCTTCACAGTCTGGGATTCTCACTAAATTATCCAAAGTCCCATCTCCAGCCCGCACACGTACAACAGTACCTAGGTGCGACTATAGACACTCTGGCGGCCACAGCTCAGCCAAATTTAGTGAGGATCAACAGCATACAACTGCTGATCTCCAAGTTCAAACCCAATCACTCACTTCCAGCGCGAGTGTTTATGCAGTTGATAGGCATGATGGCCTCCTGCATCTTCATAGTCCTGCACGCGAGATTACATATGCGCCCACTTCAGGAGTGCCTAGCACGTCAGTGGAATCAGGCTCAAGGACAGTTAAAGGACCTAGTGTTGGTGAGCGGTCGGGCATACAACTCTCTGCATTGGTGGAATCCACAAAACCTTTGCAAGGGCCGACCATTCCAAGAGCCTGTCCCACAGATAGTACTGACAGCGGACGCGTCTCTCCAGGGATGGGGAGCTCATGTACTCCACTACACAGTGCAAGGACTATGGACAACACAACAGAAGAAGATGCACATCAACCTTCTGGAATTGATGGCAATCTTCCTAGCCATGAAGGCATTCAAAGTACATCTATGCAACAAGGTCGTGTTGATCCGGACGGACAACATGACCGCAATGTACTACATACAGAAACAGGGAGGAACACACTCTCCACAGTTGTCTCATCTGGCTCAGAGCATGTGGAAGTGGGCCATTCAAAGGAACATGTTCCTCATGGCGGAACACCTCCCTGGCAAGGACAACCAGATGGCGGATCTGCTCAGCAGACACAGCCACCAGATGCACGAGTGGGAGTTACACCCATCAGTACTCCAACCGTACTTCCAGCAGTGGGGTCATCCGGAGATAGACCTATTCGCGACAAGCGAAAACGCAAAATGCCAAAGCTTCGCCGCCAGGTTCCCACATCCGCAGTCGCAGGGCAATGCGATATGGATGAACTGGTCCGGCAGATTTGCGTACGCTTTTCCCCCAGCGCCATTGATACCGCTAGTGGCCCGCAAACTCCGACAACACTCCCTGACACTCGTCCTAGTTGCTCCCACGTGGGCACGCCAGCCGTGGTACACCACCTTCCTCGAACTTTCCGTGGTGCCGCATCAAAGGCTGCGGATCAAACCCGCGCATTTGACGCAGAACCATGGAGAGGTTCAGCACCCAGATCCGCAACAGCTGAATCTGGCGATCTGGCTCCTGAAGTCCTAGAGTTTGGCTATCTCAACCTGCCACCTGACTGTATGGACATCATCAAGGAGGCCAGGAGACCCACTACCAGAGCTTGCTATGCAGCCAAATGGAAAAGGTTCGTCATTTATTGCGGTAATAATGACATCAACCCGCTGGACGCGTCCATCCAAAACATCATCTGTTATCTCTTACACCTATATCGATGCAATCTGGCGTACACCTCTATACGTGTCCATTTGACCGCAATCTCAGCCTATCTGCAAACCAGGCAGCACCTCTCTCTATTCAGAGTGCCTGCCATCAAAGCATTCTTGGAAGGACTCAAACGAGTCATTCCACCAAGCCACCCACCGGCTCCAATGTGGAACCTCAACTTGGTCCTCACACGCCTGATGGGTCCACCCTTTGAACCTCTACACTCATGCGAGATTCAATTCCTTACCTGGAAAGTGGCCTTCCTTGTAGCGATCACTTCCCTAAGAAGAGTTAGTGAACTCCAGGCACTAACCGTTCAAGAGCCATTTATACAGGTTCACACCAACAGGGTCGTACTACGTACCAACCCCAAATTCATGCCCAAAGTAATATCGCAGTTCCACATGAATCAGACTATTGAACTGCCAGTTTTCTTCCAAAACCCACAAACCGTTGCAGAAAGGGCACTACATACACTAGATGTGCGGAGGGCCCTCATGTACTACATCGATAGGACTAAACCCTTCAGGAAGACAAAACAACTGTTCGTTGCCTTTGCCCCACACCACAAAGGTAACGCCATCTCCAAAGCAGGGATAGCCAGATGGATAGTTAAGTGTATTCAAATCTGTTATCAAAAAGCAAAACGCACATTAACTATTCCACCACGAGCCCACTCAACACGTAAGTTGGGGGCTTCCATGGCCTTCCTAGGAAATATTCCCCTGCATGATATATGCAGAGCAGCCACATGGTCCACTACACACACATTTACAAAACACTATTGCGTAGATGTGCAGTCAAAACAGCAGGCAGCTGTAGGACAGGCTGTTCTCAAAACACTTTTTCATACCGCTGCAGCTGGCACGGGTAGCCGCCGCCAATAGAGGGCACTGCTATGTATTCTATGCACAGATATGAATTCAGCAGCCCACATGCCTCGAACTAAATATGCTACTTACCAGTATGCATCTGTTCTTGGCATGTAGGGCTGCTGACATTCATATCGCCCTCCCTCCTCCCCGGCGCCTGTCGCAGCTGCAGCTCTCAGAATTACTGCAAGCATGGTCATCACTTTCTGTATCTACTCCATCACTGCCACAATGGCGAAAAACAATCTGAGGATGGAGAGGATGCCCATGCGCACTGTAGTCCAGGGGAGGAGTCACCTATCCAAGGATACTTCGAAGACTCTTCCAGGACAACAACGTGCAAACATCCGGACCCAACACTAGGCGGCGATCTATGCACAGATATGAATGTCAGCAGCCCTACATGCCAAGAACAGATGCATACTGGTAAGTATCATATTCAATCCCGAAGATGAAGTATAACATTATTTGGCAGACTTATTGTTTCTTCCAGCTCCAGCAGCCTGTTATTGGGAGTCAGTCCCACAGTGAGTGCTGTAAAGTGCGTCTTTGTCCAAATCGCTGCATACTGAGGTCAACCTATGGCTTCCAGGTTTAAAGAGCTGTACCAGAATAAAGATGGCTGGTATTGACACCTCTTTGGGAAAGACCAGGAACTTCCTCCCACATGTCGTCCTCTATCATCCCGGTATGGTGTTCTCTTTTGAACCTGAGGTCGCCCAGTTTCCTCTGCGTGTTTTCCATTATTGTAATGCATCATAGAAATATGACTTTTTTGCGCTATAGGCTCCCACAACCTTATATAAAGGCATCATCCATGGTTTTTGTATATACTTCTATGCTTGTAGAGAGAGCATATTTGAGTTCGATGTGACTGAAGGTCTGAAATTTTGTGTTTGGTTTATAGATGTGTGAATGGCTAGGCCTCATTAGCATCCTATGCATCACTGAGCGCAGTTACTGCAGTCCGATTGGTACTCCACCATAATGATGTTGTTGGGTCAATCTATATTCGTACCCATTTCCTTATTAAGCGTGCTACACGTCTTCCCCACTGTAATAGTTGCTGATGGTGCAATGTATGGTAATGCACTCCATATGTGTAAATTGCCCTGTCAACCCAGTGCGTGCCTATCCATTCTAATGGCAGGTTCCTGAAACTTCACTGTGCAGATTGGGACCACTCATTTTTTTTAATACTTGGGAGCACAGTGCCCTCTTCGAATGCTGGTCTCTGCAGCATCATCAGCACCCTACTCATATGGTTCAGTTTCTTGAAAAACACTTGTACAATGTAGCCCTGCCTAACAGCAGTTGAGGGAGCCAGTGTCCTTGGGACACATTAGTGTGTAGGGGAGTTTAATAGCAGTTCAAGATTATCAATGTAGTATATATTTTCATCAAGCGACACTCCTAGGCCCAGATATTTGAATTGTTTATATTCCTCTCTAAAGAGCATGGAGGAGCACTCCACTCAGCCTCCATAGCCCCACAAGAAACAGTAGATACTGCCCCCCCCCCCTCTTTACACCCAATCACAAGAATCTTTGTCATTGATCAAATATATATTTGAACCTTGCAGTAAGGTTCTTTGGATCTGCTATCGTGAGAGAATGTCATCAGTATAGAGCAAGAGTTTTTTCATTCCAGTCTGTGCCCCATGTTAACCCTCTAATGTGTGCATCTTTCTGTATCCACTCCACCAGAGGTTCTGTCACCAACGTGAACAGCATTGGGGATAGATGGCATCCTTGCCCTGTCCCAAAGGGGATAAGGAAGGTCCTTTGGCTCACAGGACATTATGCAACAGTCTCCTCCTAGATAGAAATTATGGGCCAACCAACCCCATTCTTTTTCAGGGTCTGGAATTAAAATGACTATTCTCCTGACTCAAATGGTTTGTTTTAATCCGAATCTAGCGATGCCATGTTGATTAGTTCCTCCACTTATGTGGCTGTCACCATGTTATCATGGAGCCTTCTCAAGTTGAATTTAGTGAATCCTTGGGGCATGAATTCTGAATGGAGTGAGTTGAACAAACAAGTAATTGGAGGTTCTCCTTCCTTGTGGATCAGAACTATTGTAGTTGTTCTCAGGTCTGCTGTCAATCTGTCCTCTCCGTGGGAATACACAAGAAAATATTATAAAGCATCTTGGTTAATTTAGCCATACTCTTATGAAATTTTATGAGCAGTCTGTTCTGGCCAAATGCTTTCCAGCCTTATCCTCTAGATTCTATAGTTTCCATTCCATGCCCAAATGTTATGCTTATGCATCGTTTGCAAGTATTGAACTGTATTTCTCTTTGTTTGATTGCACATACCTCCTTAATCAGTCGCTAGGATTCTGCGCATGTTCCACCTCTAAATGTCAAATCTCCTGTTTTAACTTGTCACATAGTCTTCCACCTCCCTACTATCTTATACTTCCCCTGAAATCAGGTGAACCCCATTATGGCCTTGAAGTCCTGCAGTGTCATCCACTTCTAACTGTTAATTCACAGTAAAGTAAGTTCTAGTCACCCCTAGTAGCTTTTCCACTACTTTCAGGTTACTTTAGGTGTCAGAATGCCAGTCCCTAATTTCCGAACTGTTTCTTATCCTTGGTGTGTCATATCAACAAAATAGGGGAGTGATCTTCGATTTCGATGGCTGCTTATTTGGCATTTGTCATTCTCTGTTTTTTTAAATGACACATAAAGAAGTAGTCTATCATAGAGAAAGAAATGTGGGGGCCTGAGTAGTAGAAGCATCCTTCAGTGGATCCAACCGTATCTGCTACAGTAGTCTGTATCTCGGGCCTCCACGCTACCAGCTTTTCTCTATCAGCGGCATGGGGAAGTCATCCTGTGCGCTTCTGGGGCAGTCTCCACTTTGAGTATGTGCTGAGATAAGTAAATCTGCGCCCTGGCTGCAGAGAGCAGCCTAGATATTATGTGTTTTGAACCATTAGCACGGGATGTTGCAGGATATTGAAAGGAGACTGTAAGAGCCTCAATGGTACCCATCTATCCGATTGTCTTGCAGGGTTGTGGTGCTTAATATTTCTTCTTGGTGAAGAGATTTTACATAATCTGCAAAGAGCAAGTTATGGAGTAGCTGACTTATTCATGACTTGGTATGTAATGTTAATTTCATTGATATAGCGCTTACTACCCCTGATATGGCGTCGATGCACTTTTTTGGCAAGTAGTACGCTACCCCGGAATCCAAAAAGATTAGTGGTGAACTAGTATAGGAAAATATGAAATTAATTTGAGCGGTGGGCATGTTAGTCTGATATCTGGTTTGAAAAGGATAGTCGTGGGATAGAAGAGAGGGAAGGGTTTGCATTTATATAGCTCTTGCGACCCTTGAGGGGGTATTGAAACGCTTTAAGGCGGTAGCACACTACTCCGGAACCAAAGTGGGATTAGTGGGGAAATTAGTATGGGGGAATATGAAATTAATTTGGGTGGTGGGCACGCAAGTTTATTTGTATTGAAAAAGGATAGTGGAGGGATAGAAGAGGGAAGGGTTTGCATTTACATAGCGCTTGCTACCCCTGATAAGACGTTGAAGCGAATTTTGACGGGTACCAATGTACTCTAGGCAAAGTGTTGAAAGCCACTGTTACCCATTAGATATTTGTAGATATTACATGTTTCATGACTTCAGTGTAACCTATGTGACTAAACATCAATTGTATGCTACTTTACTGTATAATAATGGCATTATCTTTTTCGTGGTGTAGTACGACTTAATAACTGTGCCTAGAAGCAAATACATTGTTTTGTGTACATACCATAAGCAACGTTCACACCAGATGAGAGAAGTTTATCATAGAAATACCCGCAACAGGCCATAGCTATGCTATAGCAGGCATGATATATGTGACCGGCGTATATCTAAAGTACACATTGTGCAGGACTGCACTACTTAAAGAAAAATACACCTTTATCATAACACTCCCCTTTGCAATTCTTTTTCACTAACCCAACTTCTCACCACAACCCTTTATCATACATTTGTGCTCCTGTTCCTTTCACACCAATATGCCATGTGTAAATAAATAAAACAAAAAAAGTTGCACCGAAGTTCAACCAAATTGTCCCTGTATCGCCCGTTGGAACTTGGCTGATACCAACCCAGAACGCACATGCTAGAAACCATTATACCTCATTAGACATCACCAAGGAAATGAGATGTTGAGGCTCCAGTTGTAACAGTATCTGGGCTAGTGTTGAGGTCAAATCAGTTGCCAAAAACCATTCAGCATGATTAGTGGTACTTCACATTTCATTGATCTATAGAAAACAACACTATCTCACCACATGTCTTGCGCACTACGATTACTGGTGCTAATCTCCCAGACGCCTCTCTTGTTTCAATAACCTTTTTTTTTTTTTAAACTCTGAATTCAGTTATTATACAGGTACACATACTTTCCACACTGATATTGGCTTTTTCTTTAAAATGATTTTGTGGCAAAATTGTTTTTAGCCCACCTAATTATCACGCCTCAGGTATTCCTTGGCAACAGAACTTCACCAACATCAGAATCCCCAATACTGCAAATAGGGCCCAAGACCTCACTTGAAGCATGTTGTTGCTTCAAGTCACATAAACCTTGACCATCATAGACCACCCCCCATAAAGGCAAGTTCAACATGAAAGCAACACACAGACAATCTGTTTCTATCCATACCTACAAGTAATAATATCAGCCATGTTCAACAGCTTAATCAGTCCCATCTTGAGCTCTATAAAAAATGCTGTGGCAGCAATCCCAAGTCCACCATAATATTCACTACAATGCCTTTGAACAACTCCTATCATTTGTGTCATGCTGCTATATAATTATCCACTCTTCTCCACTTTTTTTGTGGACAAAATGTTTTTTGGTATTTAACATAGCAGCCAGGAAAGTATAATGCTCTCCTATTGCTTCTCAGTCACTTCCTCTGGTAAATATTTTAACATTTTGATCCCTTGTGTTCCCAACAAGTGCACATGGGTTATGGATAGGGCAACGACTATAGTCTTAAAAGAGGATTAGCCTTGAGAGTTTCGACCTCAAAGAGAGTCTCAGCTCCAAGAAAGGGCCCAGCCACGAGGAGAAGACCATGCCTTGTTACTGTCTCAGCCTGAAGTACGTTCTCCCTCAAGGTTTAAAGTGCTCTGACAAATCTAAGGAGTCTTGATCTTGAAAGGGCATAACATCTGAATTGAGACTCTGCACTGCAAAGACTTTATGCCAGCCTCACTCGATCTACACATCTAAAGGCTTATTTGGAGCAGGTACTCTTCTTCCAAAGCAAAAAAGCCGAAGCTAAACTGTCTTATCTTCTGAGCCACCAGAACTGGACAATGGGCAAAACAGTATCCATATTGTTCCTAACGCTGGACTTTTAGTTGCACAGTGGAAGACAAACCTACATACAGTAAGCGTACAAATCTTACATTTGAGGAGTCTGTCAATCATAAAATGAGGGCTTTCAAAATCCCTAGGAAGTCTACAGCTGTGGACACACATGCAGACAGTTGCAAGGATGCACGCAAATGGAGCAGTTGGTTGCACCATACTGTTTTGTTCTCTGTTTTTGGCGATAGGGAGAGCCTGTGAACTCATGTGAGAGTCCCTAGCCAAAGGTCAAGTTGTCCATGCTCTGCAATAGTACCCAATTAAGAGTTGAGTAAATATGGTTATGTTCACCTTTGTATTATGTGGATCTGATTAGTTATTTTTTACATTTTTGTTTTCTGCTTCACAAGCTTCTGTTAATATCCAGAATTTATCATTTACATTCAGTTATTTTCTCATAACGTTCCTCCTGACAAAACATGATCCTCACTCACCAAAAATAAGAGATTTGAAAGCAATAACAAATAATGGCAATACTTCAAATGCATTTCTGGTGGGAAAACAAGTCACTATGAATCAGAAGACAGAACCTAGAGTGAAATTGGGGTGAAATAGGTAGAGGAGCTCCCAAGCCTTTGCTTAGTTCAAACATTCACCCCTGAGAAAGTAAACTGTACCTATTCCATACAGTCACTTGTGAGAAGGTGGCTAGTTGGAGAAGAGGAGTAGGGGCAAGAGAATGTTAAACTCCTCTATTTAAATGCACTCTCAATTGGAAGATGGAGAGAGTGCGAGTGAAGTGAATAGGGAATTACAGCTCCTCTCGGTGGTTTGAATTATTACATTGTGAGCCCTCTCCTGAGAGTGTGAAGCTCTGTGAATCTATGCCGCCTGCAATGAATTTCTTTAAGTGATTTTAGAATATAATGAAACCAGTTAACCTACTGAATGGAAATGGAAGAGAGCAGCACCAAAACAGGAAAATGTTTCATATTTACAAAATCATCAGAAGTAACTATTAAACTGATAAAGGCCCCAAATTGTGACACGGTTTTGGGACTGGTAGGAGTGAGGCACTCGCCTTATAATTTCAGTGAACTGGATTGGGCAAAAAATTTGGAAAACACATCAGTTTCACAAAAAGGAGCCTCATCAGCAGAGCCAGCACTTGGAAGTCATTCTTACACAACTCAGTACCAGTGTTAACTCAAGCCAAGAAGGCTATTGAACACTGGAGAAGGGCAAGTCTCTTCTAACCATACTTCTCAACAATCCATATTGCAGGAAATGGAGATGACTGTTAATTATGCCTTCACTCCGTTTGCAACAATAGGTGGAGTAACAGTGCAAAAATGGAGGCAGAAGGAAAAATATTTTGTTTTTGGGTGGCCCCCACTTCGGGAGAACTCAAGGATGTTTTCCAGTTTTGGACTTTCCTGGGATATTCAAATCATTCTTCCCCTATTTCCAGCATTATCAGAACTGGTCCAGGGCAGAATAACCTAGAGACCTCTTAACTCCGTCAGAATATCCATCTCAGCAGGCTATACACCAGTGGAGTGTTTTTTTTGTCTAGGGAACACCCTTTAGTTTGCACTCTGTTGGATTCCATTGGTCCCAAGTACAGCTGTTTGTGGTTTGTAAACAAGATGCTTAAACTGTTCAAATGGCAGGCAAATGGGACTCTATGGAAGAAGCAACCTTATGTCAAACTGATGATGTTGCTCTGTTCAGAATCATGTAGAAGGGAGCGAGTCTCTGATCTTTCGGACAGAAGAGATCCCGATAACTGGATTTATATGGACAAAACATGTTAACTCCAGAAGGAGTAATGCTTACAATTGCTAGAGGGACATAAGTAATACTCTATCCATTTCATACCCTTCTTTCCTGAATCACCTTAAGATATGTGTTGTAAAGTGCTTCAAGAAGTATGAAGGCATCAGAAGGCAGATTCAGCAAAATGCTTTAGGCAGTTGTTGGTTTCTATTTGGAAACCGTTTGGACATGTTTTTTCCTACCTCTGGCCACATATGCAATGCAAGTGGAAGGTTTTGTTGTCTCCTGCTTTAGTGCTGGCTTGTTAAGGAGACTATGGCTTCTAAGGTATTAATGGTTGGAGGTTACCAGGATGATATTATGAAATCTGCGCCACAGAATTCACCTTCAGTAAGTTCTGTTTTAAAAAGGTGGTAGATATGGCCTTGGTGTTTGTCAGCAAGTTTGGAACTTTTATAACCCTTGAAATGGGTGCATATGCAGAATGTGACATTAACTGTATGTAATGTCAGATTCGTAAGATTGGTTTAAGGACACAAATACTAGTATTATCCTACCCAACAATAAAGCTGTCTGGTGTCACACCCATGGAAGCCCACAAAATGTGATGACACTGTATTTTTCAGTAGGGATTTAATGTTCTTTTTCAAGAGCTGTTTGAATGCTTACCCTTGTATGTATTAGGGACATAGAGATGTTTGAAATAGAGATCCTTTTTGGCTGTGTGCCATAGGTTTTAGATGACATGGAAGATCTCACACGCGTACCTAATGCTGGTATTGCTCTTTCAGACAGAAACCAGAGTAACAGTGGGTGTGGCGACAAAAAAAGCTGGGCATAATACTTTAAGCGATTAAAGAAGTAATTGTGTATATCTTGTGCGTTTGTCTGTTTTAAAGAAGTCATATGACATTACTTCTGCTCATGAAAAATGTAGTGTTCGAGGCATGTGTGCTATAGATGCACATGCTATGCATAGTCCTGCCATCTAGTGTTGAGTGCGGATGTTTGCAAGTTGGTTTTTTTTCCGAAGAAGTCTTTCGAGTCACTAGGCTACGTGGCTCCTCCTTTCGGTGATAGTGCGCATGGGCATCAACTCCATTTTTAGATAGTTTTTTTCCACAATTGGGTTTGGACGTGTATTGCTGCACTCTGGTTCGAAACCGTTCTTCAGGTTCCCCTCTGTGCGCAATCCACTCCACCCTCGACAGTATTGTTTCCGTATGCGTTTCCTTGTTCTCCGCGTATCGAATTGCTCAGGCAAACTCTCAAATTTTCGATCGAAAACCTCGTGAGTGCCCGTCGAGCCTAGCCGCGTCAGGCCAGCCTTCTGCCGATGGAACGAACTCCATTCCAATTCTGTCCTGGATGCCACGCCCAGTACCCTTGCACCGACCTACATCAAGTTTGTAACTTGTGCCTCTCTCCGAAGCACAAAGAGAAAGACTGCGACGCTTGTAAATCGTTTCGATCCAAGAAGACTCTACACGGTCGTTGGGCTAGATAACGGGAGATGCAACGTCAAAGCATCCAACACACTCCGATATCTTCGTGGAAGAATCCAAGCAAGAGGAGATCAAAGCGTCCACCACAGAGGAAGAAGAGGCCTTATCCGTTCCAGAGTCAGATTATGAGCTTGAGATCGATCTGGAGTACGAAGATCTGCCTCCGGGACAAGGTGTAATGAGTACCGAAGACCACTTAGCCCCTAAATCCTCTTCCACACATAAGGCTTCGGCACCACCTCTGCCTTCTGGCCAAGGTCAGCACCGAGACAATGTTTCCGACGCCCCGCCTCTCGTCTCAGCACGAAACAAATCGTCAAGCCTTCCAGCTCGGGATCAGGTCAACCGAAACTCCCTTCGGATCCGAAACCATCCGGTTCCAAGGACAAATCCAGTTTGGAGCTGAAATCCTCCGCTCCCAAACACAAACATGCTTCGGAGCCGAAATCTTCCGCTCCGAAACAAAGACAAGCTTCAGAACCCAAACCTAAAGACAAGTCCATTTTGAGGCCAAATTCTAAAGACGATGTCTCGGAGCCTCTGGAACCAATTTTAGACGTTCTTAAGGCCAAATTAGATCCTAAGCAGAAAAAGATTTTTATTAATCCTGATACTTGACACATTTCTGCTAAGACACCAGCAAAACACAAGCTTCCTTTAAAAGACACTCCCAAAATCCCTTTAAAGAAGGAGGACATGGCTACCAGCTCTGTTTATCCTGTCCCACAACCCTCTCCTCCTCCACCATCGTCTGCACAGTTAATTAAAGATCCCTTGCATATAACACATCAGGGATCTCCACATACAGATCCAGATAGAGATGATGATGATACTCATTTGCCTGTAGACCCATGGAATGACTACACCATTGACCCTCCAGTAGACAATGACCCAGACCGTTACCCTACAAAGGCATCAGCACCAGACTATAGTATGGCTTAACACCTCCTTGCTAGAGCAGCAGAGTATCATGGGGTAACTTTACATAAAGAGACGTTAGACAAGGACTTTTTATTTGAAATACTCTAGTCCACATACAGATCAAGTCAAACACTCCCTATGCTTAAAGGCATGATAAAGCATGCAGATGATATCTGTAAAGACCCTGTCCGAGCACTCATTTTAACTCCAAGAGTAGATAAAAAAATATAAACCTTCACAATCCGATCTGGTATTAATTAAAGGACAATTACCTCTCGACTCCCTAGTAGCGTCCACTGCTCATAAAATAGCTAATTCACAAACTTCTGGTGAACGCACCCACCCCAGTCAAGGAATCTAAACTTATAGATGCCTCAGGAAAACAAGTAGCTGTTCAAGCTGCTAAATAAAAGCCCATCGCAAACACACATGGCCCACTAGCTAGATACGACGGGGCACACTGGGATTAGTTGGAACAACTGCTCCAATATCTCCCAGATGAACATAAAACTAAAGCACAGCAGTTAGTCAAAGAAGAAAAACGAATCTCTAACTCCTCAATAAGATGTGCTTTAGATGCAGCTGACACTGCAGCTAGAGAGATTAATACCAGCATCTCATTAGGAGGCATGCATGGCTTAGAATCTCTGGGGTTTAAGCCAGAAGTTCAAAAGTCCATTTTGAACACCCCCTTTGACAAGAACACCTGTTTGGTCCTGTAGTCCACCAGTCCTTAGAGAAAATGAAAAAGGACACCGATGTAGCAAAATCCATGGGAGTCCTCCAGTCCCCATGCAGTAAAGGCTCCTTCTGCCGCTCATTTTACCGACCAGGGTCCAAAACCACTTCCTCAGACCCAAATGTTGCCTCTTATAAAGTCAACAATTGATCCTCTCCTCAAGAGGTTTCTATAGAGGAGGATATAGAGGAAACAATTCCAAAGGTAGGGGCAAAGGCACCACACCGCGTAACACTCCTTCCCCTAACAAACCGTGACTTGCCCACACTTCCCCATGTCACTTAACATGTTTATTGCCTGGAGCTCACCACCAATCCACCAAACATTCCACCTCGTGTTCACAAACTGTTGTCAGGCCACTTACAGTTACTCAAACAAGAAGTGCTATCTCCCTTAGAAAAGGGAGCCATAGAACCAGTTCCATTACAATAACGAGGTACAGGGGTTTACTCTCTTTATTTTCTGATCCCCAAAAAAGGATGGAACATTAAGACCTATTTGGATCTCAGGGAGTTCATCCAGTACATACTGGTAAGGCTTCAACAGGTCCTTCCACTTCTGCAGCAAGGCGATTTTATGTCCACACTAGACTTAAAAGACGCAGATTTTCACATTCCCATTCATTCAGCTCATCGCAAATATTTCAAATTTGTGATAGCAGGCAAACACTATCAGTTCAAAGTACTCCCATTTGGAGTAACTACTGCTCCCAGAGTTTTCACAAGATGTCTAGCAGTAGTGGCAGATAATCTCAGGAGACAGTAAATTCATGTGTTTCCGTATTTAGACGACTGGCTCATCAAAGCCAGCACACACCAAAAGTGTTTACAACACACCCAGCCCCCACTACACCTGTGAGAAAGTGCCCTCTTTCTGCATGGTATGCACCCACTTTTTGCTGAATTTCTGATGTTCTTTGACTAAGTGTGTCCTGTGCTCCTGCTAATCGGGTACCCAGGGCCTATGTTTCTTCCCTTAAATTGCTTTGAAGCCTAAACCCAATTGGCATCTCTGGCCACAGGTCAGCCCCTGGTAAATGGTACCACAGGTACCCAGGGCACTGTGACCAGAGAAGGCCTCTAAGGGCTGCAGCACTTATTGTGCCACCCTTAGAGGTCCTGTACCCTAACACCCACACACTGCCCTTGCAGGCTGCGTGTCCTGGTGCAGAACAAAGTGAAGAGTCAACATGTCACACATCTCTATGTGCCATGCCCACAAACCACTGCCCTGGCATAGTTCAGTCACCCCTCTAGCTGGGTGCCCCATGCCAGTGGTGAGGGTACAGGTGCATGAGCCCTGTACCTCTACAATGCCCAAGTCCATTCCTGGGCACTGTAAGTGTAGTGCTCCCATTAAGAGTATATTGTGCTGGGAGTTTGTCATTACGAACTCCACAGCACCATAATGGCTACACTGAAAATTGGGAAGTTTGGTTTCAAACTTCTCAGCACATTAAACCCATACTGATGTCAGTCTGGGATTTAATGTAAAATGCACGACAGAGGGCATCTTGGAGATGCCCCCTGAAACTCGACCAACTTCTAGTGACCCTACTGAGTGGTTGCTCAGGCTGCCACCAACAGACAGGTTTCTGGACCCCTGGGTAAAGAGCTTGCTGCTCTCGGGGGCCTGAAACAATGCACATCCTGAAACGAGGTGCCAAGCCTCCTCCCCCAGGATGGGCAGGGTTCACGAAAGGGGACGCTTCAAAGGCATGCTGCCTTTGTGAGCCTCCCCAGACCATTTGCTGCTTACAGCAACTGGTCCCCACTGGTTCTGCCCCCACTTTGGGCAGGAGAGCCAGGGGGAAAAACAAGTGAGTGAAAGAGGTGTGCCCACCTCTGCCAACTCCACCCCTCAGTTGGGAGAGGCGAGGTGAAGCACAACTCTGAGTCCCCGCCATCTTGAGGATGGGTGGACCCAACCAACCAGGGACCGGCTCCAGCCCCCCTCCCACTGGAGGGTGGTACGGTAGGGGTGCACCCAACTCAGGGAAGGGACCCATTGGTCCCTGCCCTTTACCTACCTGTAACGCCCCTAAATTTAGTATTTAGGGGCACCCTGAACTTGCTTCCTCAGATCCAGAAACGACAAGAAGAAAAGAAGGACCGAACAGCCGTGCAGCCAGCTAACAAGAGGACGACGCCCACTGACTTGGCCCCAGCCCTACAGGCCTGTTTCCCCATGAACCTGCTCCTGCGAAATCCCGGTGTGTCCTGCAGCCAGCAACCTCAAACCCTGGAGGACCTGCCTGCCTTCACTTCCAAAGACTGTTTTTCCCGTGAACACCGGATTTGTTCAAACAGCACCCTCTGGCAGCAGCCCTCTCTGCACCAGCCAAACCCGGCCCGAGCTCGAGCGGAAAAACACAAGGAGGTCACCCCGGCGATCCTGACCCGAGATCCGACGACTCCTGACCTGCCTCAAGCCTCCAGTCGATGCCTGCAGTCTAAATCCAGAAGGCCTCCCTAACCGCGACCAGGAGCTGGTGAGAAGATCCGACCCCAAAAGGCACCCCTGCACCCGACGCCCCATGGCCTTGTGTGCCCAAACCAACGGTGCCTAACCAACCCTTAACTTCCCAACCTACCTATCGAAGTGGTGGTCGCACCCAGAAGTCCTTCGTCTCCCTGCCTGCAGCGCTTTGGCAAACCGGAGGTTCTCCATAGAAAACAGGGCACCAACGTCGAAACAGCACTCTGCCCTGGCCGCCCCAGTGCCGCTGAGGGTGCACCTTTTGTGCTAATTTGTTTCCCCATTTGTCCTGACCTAAACCCTAGGAGCTTTGCTCCCACAACCCAGTGGCCTGCTTACCAGCAGCCACCAACCGGAGGTCCCCTATCCCCCATTGGATAACACTGGGCCTCAACACTCTGCACCCGGCCGCCCTAGTGCCGCTGACTGTGTAACAAGAGTGCATCACTGACCCTGGGTGACCCCTGAGTCTAACACCAGAACCTTAACTCCCACAGTCAATAACTTACCTGTGAACCGATATCCTGCTTTTCCTCCATAGGATAACATTGACAATTTTCTTCCAAAAAGTTTTTAAGTGTGGAGTTTTGAAATCTAAAAATATTCTTTAAAAATCGCATGAATAACCAAAACGTATTTACTTACTTGTTTGCAGGAAATGTCCCAGTGCTGAATCCAGGTATCCAACACTGAGTTGGAAAAGTAACGTAAAAAGTAACTTACCTGTAATTTACTGAAAAAGCCTAATCATTTCAATGTACTACATTTGCTAAGTATTGCATCCCCCGTAAATCGAACAAAGTACAAGTTCTGTTGCATTTTCAAACTATTCTACGTTCAGCAACTTACTGTAAAGTATTTAATGCTTACCTGTGCCAGGCTTGCTTGGTTCTAAAAATAAAACAGTATATTTTTTATACAAAAACAATTGGTCTAGAGTTCCATCCTGGAGTGTGTGAATTCATTTGCTGACTGAGTGTGCACATCAAATGCTTAACGCTGTCCTCTGATACTGCCTTACTGCTCGACCACTCTACCACAAATTGAGAGTAAGGTTCTATCTAACTTTAACCTCTGCCTACCTCTGGGATCACATGGACACTATACCTCATTTTGGTGTAGTATATATATAGAGCCAGTTTCCTACAAGACCTTCACAAATTGGGTTTCACAGTCAGTATTTCGAAGTCTCACCTACATTCTTCCCAGATACAATCCTATCTGGGAGCCACTTTCATCAATCACACAGCTCTAGCCTCCCCAATGAAGCCACAATTTCCAATATCCAAATTCTATTGCTGCAGTTCCAAACCTTGCCAGCCAGGCTTTTCATGCAGCTACTAGGAATGATGGCGGCCTGCATTGCAATAGTGCCTCATGCAAGACTACACATGTGTCCACTACAGGAATGCTTAGCACGTCCGTGGAATCAGTCACAGGGACAGTTAACAGATCTAGTGTTGGTAGACAGCCGCAACCATCGCTGTCCTCAGTGATGGAACCCACAAAATGTATTAAAAGGGCGGCCTTTCTTCGACCCTGTTCCGCAAGTCGTGGTAACAGCAGACGCATCTCTCACAGGTTGGAGAGCACATCTCCATCATTACACAATTCAGGGTCTCTGGGACAACAAACACAAATGACTCCACATCAACTATCTAGAGCTTCTAGCAGTATTTCTAGCGCTGAAAGATTTTCAGTCTCGTCTCACAGACAAAGTTGTCCTACTCCGCACGGACAACATGACAGCGATGTACTATGTACAATAACAGGGGGACACCACTCTCCAACTGTCTCAGACAACTTGAAAATGGGCAGTCCATCACAAGATTCACCTTTTGGCAGAACACCTCTCAGGAGTGAACAATCAAATTGCCGGCCTCCACAGTAGAAGGAGACAACAAATACACAAGTGGGAACTTTATCCCCAAGTTCTCCTTCCATACTTTCAGCAATGGGGATATCCTCAAATAGATCTGTTTGCCATAGCAAATGCACAATGCCCAAACTTCACCTCCAGGTTCCCACGCCCTCTATCCAAAGGCAACGCTCTATGGATGAATTGGTCGAGGATATTTGCTACACTTTTCTGCCTCTGCCTCTCCTTCCATTTCTGGTTCGGAAGCTCAGGCAAACATCCCTCACAGTGGTTTTAGTAGCTCCCACATGGGCCCGTCAACCGTGGTACACCACCCTGTTAGAGCTCTCAGTAATTCCACATCAAAAGCTACATCTCCCCTCCAGTCTCCTTCCTCAGAACCATGGAGAAATCGAGCATCCAAATCCCAAGGAGCTCAACTTAGGATCCTGAAGTCATAATGTTTGGATATTTAAATATGCCTCTTGATTGTATGACTATTCTGAAGGACGCAAGAAAACCTACTACCAGAGCTTGCTATGCAGCAAAATGAAAACTATTTGTTGTCTACTGTGATAAAAAAATTCTACCTCTGGAAGCATCCGTTCAAAACTTTGTTTACCTTCTGCACCTACAGCAATGTGGGCTAGCTTACACATCAATTTGGTTGCATCTAGCATCAGTAGCTGCGTATTTGCAAAACAGACAGCATTTGTCTTTGTTCAAAGTTCCTGCCATTAAAGCCTTTATGGAAGGCTTGAAGAGAGTTATACCACCAAAAATTCCCCCGGCACTAGTGTGGAATCTAAGTGTTGTACTTACAAGACTCATGGGTCCACCCTTTGAACCACTTCGCAAGTGTCCTTTACAGTTTCTCTCGTTGAAGGTTGCATTCCTCATTGCAATAACTTCATTAAAGAGAGTTGGTGAGCTACAAGCATTAACCTTAGAAGAACCCTTCTTTCAACTACATAAAGACAGGGTCGTTCTTCGCACCAATCCCAGATTCCTTCCCAAAGTGGTTTCTGCTTTCCATAGTAACCAATTAGTTGAGTTACCTGTGTTCTTTCCTCAACCTGATTCAGTAGCAGAACGACTCTTCACACAATTGATATCAAAAGAGCTCTATTGTACTATTTAGAAAGAAAAAAAGACTTTCGTAAAACAAAGCAACTGTTTAATTTACACCACCTCACAAAGGCAATCCTATTTCTGAATCTGGTATTTCAAGATGGATTGTTAAGTGCATTCAAACTTGCTACGCAAAAGCTAAAATAACTTTATCTATACCCCCTAGAGCGCATTCCACTCGCAAAATAGGGGCATCACTGGCCTTTTTAGGTAACATCCCTATAGCTGACATCTGTAAAGCAGAAACATATTCTGTACCACACACATTTACGAAGCACTATTGTGTGGATGTATCAGCACGCCAACTGGCAAATGTAGGCCGAGCAGTGCTAAAGACACTTTTTCAGACAACTGCAACATCTACTGGTCCGCCACCGCTTTGGGAGAATACTGCTATGTAGTCTATGCAAAGCATGTGTATCTACAGCACACATGCCTCGAACGGATTATGTTACCCACTAAGCATCTGTTCTTGGCATGTAGAGCTGTAGATTCAGATACGCTCTCCCACCTCCCCAGACACCTGTATTGTTGCAGTTCTCATTATTTACATTAGCTACGCATGGACATCTCTCTACTACACTCACTTACTCCATTCTCACCCTCTTGTGGAAAAAAAATCTAACCATGAAGTCGATGCCCATGCGCACAATCACCGGAAGGAGGAGTCACCTTGCCTCATGACTGGAAAGACTTCTTAGAAGAAAAACAACTTGCAAACATCCGGACCCAACACTACATGGCAGGATACTGCAAAGCATTTTTATCTACAGCTCTACATGCCAAGAACAGATGCTTACTGGGTAAGTAACATAATCCTTGCTGTTGGTTATGTTTTACAGACCATCCCATAGAAATACATGAAAGACATAAAAGAAAAAGGAATACATCAGCATTGCTTGTGTGTTCTTAATAGACTCTTACTTTCCATCACATTAGCTAGGAATTTTATACCTTTCAACCTCCCATCCTTCTCACTAAATCTTCTTTCTCTACCATTCATTTGCTACCTCATTTCTCCACCTCGCCTCCTCCCTCCCTCTACCTTTGTTTCTCTTATCTCGCCTCTCCCACTGCCATACTCTTTTCTTGCTACCTACCCATCTTTCTCGAACTATTTTCTTCCATTACCTGCTCACTGATATCTCTGTACTTTTTCTCTAGTTCAAATTGTGCTCTTTAACTCCATTCTCTCTTCATGCATCTCTTTAAATCCTGTCTCTACCTCACTTTTACCTCCCCACTCTATCACACCGTTCTCACTACCCCCGCTCGTTACCTTTGTAACAACTTCACTTTTTTCTCTGCTTCGCTTTTTTTCTCCCTACACCTCATCTTTCGACCCTTCAACTCCCCTCTACCATTTTCTGCCTCGCAACTATTTACCAGACATTACATTGTATACCTCACTTATCATTTTGACCTCCCTCTACCTCATCATTCAATCGAATGTGCACCTCTTCATACTTCTTTCACTACCTGACTTCTCTGCCCGTCTACCTCCCGACACATCATCTCTTTTTACCGTTCTCTCTCTGTGCCACTCGTGTACCCGACCCCTTGCTCCACTTTTCCTTCTATCTCTTGCTCTCTCTACCGCCCTCTAAATCCTCACCTATCTCTGTGCTTCTTTCTATACCTACCTGTTCCTATTTTTTGCTGTCCCTATCTTTTTTTTTGTTGCTACCTCACCATTCTCTTTTTCTCCTCCTACATCCTCAATATAACTAACTTTTTTCTCACTCTACTTCACATTTCTTGCTAGTCTATTCTGTGCTTTCTGTCTCCTACTACATCATGTTTCTATTATTCAGAAGAGATGATCACTTTCTAGCCAGAGAAGTGTACACATAGAATGGATGTAGAGAAGGAGAAAATGATCAGATTTGCCCTGATGGAATGGTTGAAACCTCTGAGATCAGTGGTTTGATTTTTCCTGTTGCTGCAAGAAGGCTAGCTATATATTAAAGCTGCAACCTCAGAGCTCAATGTGAGTATGTGTTATATTAATATTATGCTCTTGTCCACTAAGCAACCACCAAGTCGCTGTTACTCATTTTTTTCCTACAATTGAAGGAACAGGCTAATTAGACTGTAAATTCCACATAAAATATTGATGCTGCACAACAACAACATAAAACAAGATTCACAGACTAAAAGAAATAGTTTTATTAATGTTTCTTCAAACCTTTGTTTTGCTACTATTGGGCTGGAGAATGTTCAACAGTTTGGGCTTTCAGCTGTTTTTACATGTTCCATTTTCTGAAAATGTGACATATAACTGAATATTGTTTGGCAGAATGAAGGCTTGAATTAGCCAAAAATGGGTAATCAATTTAAAGCTGTTCTGAACGTAGGGCCCCACAAAATGTCTTGGGTAGGGGCAACAAAAAAACCAAAAACTTTAGATGGCACTGCCAGACCTGCACCTGTGTAGCACTCAAAACTGATAACATCCATCCTGCAACTTGACTAGTAGGAAACATAAGGGTTTGGCTTGTATCCTTATTGATGAGTAGGGAATTTTATCCGAATTGGAGGATTCTAAATGCACCCCAGCCCATGCCTTTGCATTTGCCCTGCACAAAGAACTTCTTTGTCCATGGAGCCAAATTAATTGCTTCAGAAAGAAGATTGAAGGCTCGGAATGAAGATGGGGGCTGCCGTATAGCAAATTATATAATATACATTGTGCCATCCACCACCTGTTACCTTGGACTCGTATTTTCTTCCTGTATTCTGGAAAGTATCTAGTCCTTGTTCAATGTACTGGTGATGAACTGAACCGCATTTCCGCATGTTGTACTCTTCACAATAGAGTGATAATGTCCTTAAAGCTGGATAACTTACCCCTTAGCCCAGTCAAACTCAGTTCAAGTCTGATGTGCTACACACCAGGCAAAAATTCCATACGAAGCATGGACACCCTCTAACAAAAGTCTTCACAGAACCAAGATTCGAGGCCCCTTAAAAAAAAAAAAACAAAAAAAAAAAAAAGATCTCCCTGTCTGGAACGCCCTCTGATCCCTGTGTACTGCACTCAAGACTCAAGACTCAACTCTCCAAGGAACCAATGGACAACTTCAAAACACTAATTCCTGCTCACATGGATTGGTGCTCACAACAGAATCTAACCTTGTGTCTCATATAGAATATTATATGAATAGCCTAAAATTCATTTAAATTTGAATACATCAAATCTGAAAGGCATCAGTAGGGCACGTACAGATAGTAAGAATGTATTCCACTGATGGACAACAGAACATATCACAATAGTCGAATTCATACAGATGATACATAAAACCTAATAGTGGCCATCCACTATTTTAACGACTCTCACCAGCGTAAAGAAGACCCTACTCTGGCAGTTGAGTACTAGCTTTTCTTTATATTGCCTGTAAAAAAAGGATTTAAGGCTTCTGTCTTTTTTTCTACTTTCTAATCTAAAATGCCTAATATTAACAACTAAATGCATCTTCCACCACAGAAACGAACGGGCTCCTATGTTTACTAGCCCAGCCTCTTACGGGGGCCTTTACGTACCTTTATGATATAGGTTTTCCTTTACTGAGGAAAAACTCTAGCTACTCTGTTCATACGATATTTATGGCCCCACACAATTGTGCAAGAGAATTTACAGGATGGCCTCACATTCCATCCAGGTGTCAGATTTCATCATCAGCCATCCCACATTCACCAAAGAATCCTCTAATGGCAAACAAGCCCATACTAGGGCTGTGGTTCAAGCATTAGCAGGAAACTGAGGAGAAAAAGAAAAGGGAAAGGTTTCAAATACTACAAATCCCTACCGCCTACTGGTTACATTTTAGAACCTTTATTCCTTGGAGGAGGAGGGATGGTTAAAAAGCAGATAGACAATAATAGCCCTGTCATGGTGCTAATTGTCCGATTATAAACAATCAGGTCTGTTTAGTCAATCGGGTCGACATGTTTCAGCCCTTAAAATGGCCCCTACAGGGGTCCTGGGCTTTCTTCAGGACCAAATTGAACCCTATATGTCCCTACAGTGCTTGGGATGGCCGATGATGAATCCTGACACCTGGATGGTGTGTGAGGCCATCCTGTAAATTCTTTTGCACAATTATGTGGGTCCACAAATATCAGATGAACAGAGTAGCTAGAGTTTTTCCTCGGTGAAGGAACACCTGTATGATAAGGCCCCCGTAAGAGGCTGGGCTAGTAAACATAGGGACCGCTTTGTTTCTGTGGTGGAAGTTATATTGATAGGGAGAACGCGAACGATGTCCCCTTGCCTTTAGGCGAATCCTCTCCGTCGGACCCAGCAGTGGTAGGGTCCATTGTGTTAAATAAAAACACTAAATGCAGACAGAACTGCTCTACTTTCTTTTTCCATACCCTTTTTTCCTCTGTCGTGTTCTCTCCAATGCTCCTCTGCAGCACCACAGGAAAAGCTAATTCCTACCCAGGAACATCTTGGGTGATGAGAAACAGGCCGTACATGACCTCATGAACAACCCGGATATCATAATAAAGAAAGCAGATAAAGTAGGCAACATTGTAATTTTACACATGGCTGACTACATAAGAGAAGCAAAAGTGAACTGGGAGGACCTACTTGTTACATTAAAGTTTCACATAATCCCACCATAGAAATGAATTCCGAACTTAAAAACAAACTAGAGCAGTGGTATAATCAACAACTGCTTACCTTTGTAGAGAAAACCGCACTACATATTGAACATTCAACCATGGCAACATTTTATCTCTTACCAAAAATACATAAACAAGGTTTCCACCACCAGGGCACCAAATCATAGGCGGAATCAACTCAATTTGTTCCCGTGTAGATGAATATATTGATACTCTGCTACATCCATAGACCTTTTCTCATATACTAGTGATATGAAGGATTTTTTTTTAGCTTACTGGAAGATATGAATTGGCAGTGAGAATGATTCCCCCTTCTCACAACCCTCTAAGCCTTGAAAAAGCCCCAGTCCTGCGTGCCATTAAGGGGCGAAACACTTGTTGGCTGATGCTTCATTTTTTTTTTAACTTCTGTTTATTGGAATTTTAAACTGTTGTAGATTACATTATTGTATCATATTGAAGAATTACAGAATAAATTATTGTACATGGGATTTCTCTCCTCGTTCTGTATTCAACTTTGGAATGAAAATATGCAATGTATGAATACTATGCTTGGTAATTAATTCATACACCCCCTAACTAACGCTATCATTAACATCTATTAACTCTATAACCTTGGACTACAGTGTCTTCGCACATTCTTATTACCTTGTAGGTTCACAGAATGAGAGGTGGGGTTATGCCCTCCATGTGACACGTGCATCTCTCCTGATAGATATAAGAAGGCAGTTTTTGTGTATTTTGATCTGAAGATCCCCTCATCACTCTCCCCGAGACCTAAAAAGGATTTAACTTCCTTCTAGTCGAAATGTTTCAGTATCTGATAATCTATGCACGCTATTACTAAACATTGTTGCAGTGATGTTGAGGCAAGACGAGAAGGAATGGTTGGGAAGGCAGGATTACAATATTTGTTTGCAAATACTCAGACATCACACACGCCAACCTAGGTGGGGCACAGCTTTACTGTTAATTTACAGCATGTGATTTTAGAATGGGCTCCATGCTGCAAAAGAAAGATTGCTACTTAGCTGTAATATTAGTTTTGCATGTGAGACTGTTTCCCTGGTGAATAGTACTGCATAAACATAAATTCTTCAATTATTAAGAGATCTTGCACTCGCATACAACCATCAAGGAAAATATAACCTGAAGATGGGTATCGTATTGTGGCTTATGGTCGGCTGCGTCCATAAGGCAAACACATTGCTTTTGAATATTTTTCTGAGCACACCTACTAGATAGTTGACTAATGTGGCGCATATGATTCTAGAACAGGCTTCTCCAACGAGTAGCTCGTGAGCAAACGATAACTCTCCAGCTACCATCTGCAAGTAGTTCTCCTGTGTGCTGCCCAGCCTACTACATTTGGAGCTTTTGTTTGGTTGAATTAATATATGTGTACCAAAATTGAGAGTGCATTCATGAGCTGATGTTTATAGAAAAATGGCAAAAGTACCATAATCTTTGAGTGAAAAATCATGTGACATTTGGGAGATGCATTACTATCATTATCTTGGTGCCAGAGCACTGTAGATGATTATCCTATTTATTACTCATATAGAGGATCTCAAAATTGACAGATTTTAACATTACTGCTGGGCACCCTGACTGAGGGAACGGAGATGACCACTGCTTGTAATCTTGCATATTGTGGCCACTAATGTCTTCTTAACTGTTGTGTTCAATATCAAAATACTAATATTATTTGTACCTCGGGCGGATCTTAATTCAACATAAGTAACTCTTATTACAGAAAAGGTTGGAGACCCTGTTCTAGAATAATTAGAAAGTGCAAGGCTATTGTCATAAGTAAATGTTTTCTGCATCCACTGTAGACACTGTTTGGGCAACTGTGCGACTCCACGTGCTCCGTATATCTATTTTCATGGAGCCTTGTATGCTGTTTTCCTTCCCTGTTTTTTTAGCGTGTAAAATCGGATCTCCTCTGACTAGTAGGGCAGAAATAAAGATTAGTATGGCAGAAAAAGAGAACTGTGACTGAGTATGAAAAACACTTTTCATGGCGTTTCTGTATTTTGTACCTTGCTCTCCCTTCATATAGCACCCACTCAGCAGTCCTGCTAGAGACTATGCCATGCTACAACCCTGCATGACTGTAAAAGCGTGTAGCAATTAGGTGCTAGAGGTAGGTGAGCTGTGGAGCTCATGCTCGCAGAGTACTGCATGTGCATGGACAGCTCGAACACTTAGGGGCAGCATTACCTTTAAAGTAGCCTTTTCTAGCCCTGTATGTTGCCACAGACCATACGCAACCAGTTGTTAATGAAAGGGAGCAGTGTCCAAGAATGCCAATGTCTGAAGGTAACCTTTCCCTCCATTCTGATAAGCTACTTGCCTTGATGTCAAACCAGCAAGCTCTGTAGTAATGCCAGCTGTGTAAGATAGAAGATCTCCGCATCATAAATTCTGCCCAACAGTGATAGAACCTTAATATCAGCAAGCAAATTCATTTTCTGTTTGTATACGAAAATTCTCTTTTTTTATGTTGCACAAAGGGTTAGCGTCGGCGATTGCTGCAGGTTGATTATAAAACACCATACTTTTTTGCCCCACTGGGCAGCTTAGTCCATGTCTTTTTCTAAGTTGGCATGTAAGAACTATCGGAAAGCCAATTTCTGGAGAAGAATTGTTAGAAGGAGCAGATGTTTAATCCACCTAGACTGATTCTGTTCTCCCCTTTCTCATGCAGGAATTTGCAGACTCCCTCTCAATCCCCTTCTTGGAGACCAGCGCCAAGAATGCCACCAATGTGGAGCAGGCCTTTATGACAATGGCTGCAGAGATCAAGAAGCGCATGGGCCCGGGGGCCACAGCTGGCGGCGATCGTACTAATCTGAAGATCGACAGCACACCAGTCAAGTCATCTGGGGGAGGCTGCTGCTGAGGAGGGCCATACAGTGGAGGAGGATCATGATTGCTGCTGGGGGAGGAGAGAAGACGCACAGAATTCCAATGCCCGTCCAGGCTCTCCTGTTCACGGTGCGAGCCCCAAGAATCCTCCTTTCATTCTTGTTTGCCCTTCAGTGGGTTAGCCCTGGACCTGCGTGTCTCACACACAGACAGACAGGAAGAGCATATTGACTGAATACCCAGTCTGTCCCAAGTGCTTAACCTTCCTTCCATTCCATACAATGCTCCTCTGTGTCTCCCTCCTCCCTCTCTTGGTGGGCCTCAATCTCACCTTAAACTTCAACTGATTTAAACTTGTGTTTTCGGGCAGGCGGCAGGATTGACCAAGGAGAAGAAACAAATCATGAAGAAGGAAATATGGCTATTGGGCTTCTATACGTCAGTGGCCACTGGGCTACTGAGTTTGGGAGGTCTGTTTTCTAAGGGTGGGGCCTGGTTGGTCATTTTCCTCCCATGTTTTCTTTAAACTGTAAATAAATTTTGGTTGGTCGGTAGGTAAGATTGGATAGTGCTGAATTCATATTCCCTACTGATGTCTGGGTGTCTGAGGAAGGGGTTTGAGCTTTTTATATTTGTTTGACAAGTTAAAATATTGCTGTAACCTTGCCGGACCTAATTGGGCATGTCATATTTTGTATGCAGTAGTGTGGGGGAAGAAGTTGTTGCTCTCCTCATCTTCCTTTCCAGGTTTATAGCATTTTTTAAATGGTGTGCAACAGCAGATAGCAGTGGGTTTCCTTGGGTGTGTCTGGTTTGCAGATCTGTCCTTTAGGCAATGAAGAGAGGAGGATAGTCAGATGTGAAGTGCTCCATGTTCTACCTCACTTGTCTCACGCTTTTTAGTGCTACTGCTATGCACCCTTATGAGAAGTGAAATACAACTGAGTTCAGTATGGCAGGGGTATAATGGCAGGTGCACTTCTTACTCAAGAGAAAGGGAGAGGGACCTGCAGTTCATTTGACAGAAGCGGAACTGCGGCAGCCACACTTGTGTATTCACGAAGGGCTTGAGGTGGAAATTAATGGATCCTAAGGTCCAAATACAAGTTGTGATTTTTACTCTAGGTGTGGAGCTAATTCTCTCCCAGAACTCAACTTCTTGAAGTACATTCATGAAGCCACTAGCAGTAGAAATTTGAAGACCTTAGATAGATGTGGCTTTAGTCTAGTCACAGATCCAACACAGCAAGTGTAACCAGATTATCAAGTTCTCTTGGAGCACAGAGACATGTCAAACAGTAGTGTATGCCCACACAAAACCACGTTGTCAAGTGTCTCCTCCTATAGCTGTGGTACATGTACACCCCAAATCAGCTTGCTTTATTCTTACGGAGCAGACTGGCACTGGCGTCCAGACGTTCTTGTTCTCATGAAGCATTCATACAGAAAGGAACATAAATACGTATTGACAGCATTTTCTCATAAAAAGTAAGACATTAAGGATTTTAAAATCTCACTTGAGTAAAGATTGCTACTCTCTATTTAAACATCCAACTGTCATTTCACTTTTTTGATATTTTACAATTTAGCTTACTAACGACTCCAATATTATCGCCATATGATTATTAACATATGATAAAGAAAATGCTGCTCCCCTAGCATTTGAAGAAATGCTAAAACCTCAACTTTTCCATCATTCTTGTAACCAAACCAGTCATCTTGAACCAAGAACGTCATCACACCCTACAATAGCAATCACAATGCCCAAACATAACCCTCTCCTTGGATTGATTGCATTACCAACTTTGCTTAGCTTTGGTAGGAACACTAGTGCTGTTTTATTAAACACAAATTAAATCTAATTGGATACTGAAACTGATCTGTGATCTTTTTTAAAGTTTCGAATGAAGGACCAATTAAAATGTTCGTCTTTTGGACTCACTTTATCCTTTCAAACATAATCATTTTACACTTCAAGCAATTCTTTTGTTAAAACCTGAAATGCACCATCCAGCAAAAAATTAAATCTGGCCATAGGTAGAGGCAAAATCTACATTGCCATGAACATGATCATTCTTCTGTGAGTGTCAAAAGCGGTTGTGTAATGGAACAAACCTTTGAATTGGTGTGTATCACGTAAAAAAGGATTTGAGATTAATAGTTGCTGGTAGTCAGAAACTCAGTTTACATCTTGGAGTTTGTGATGCTGGACCTGTCCTGTGAAGTCTTGCTGTTTGGGATTCAGGAGCATCTCATCTTTCTTCTTTCAGGTGATAAAACTGTTAGAAGGAACCACAAGATGTATTTAGGACAATTTAAAAAAGTAGCCAAAATGGATCCTGAATGCCAGAGTTGGAGAGCAGTTTCAGACCGCAGCATCTGCTTCTCAGTATATGCCATGTCACATAGTTCTTCTCTTCCTGAGATAGTTCTAATGCAAGAATGGAGCAAACGTTTTGCTGTGCTGCTCTTAATACTAAAGTGTGAAGATGGTGGCTTGAATAGTGGACTGGACATACATGTGTCCACCATCCTCCAGTGTATGAGTGCCAGAACGTGTGATGCATAATTCTGAATCCTATGGTGATTGTTAGTTGTAGTTCTTCATGTTATAATTGCCCAGACACCACAACAGCTTAGAATCATTGCGTGAGGGCTGCATTGGTTCTTGTACAGAATATAGATAACTGAAAGGGTGCTGCACTGTGAACTGTAGGGGGTGTGCGAGTCTGAACTAAAAGGAATTCTTTGTACCAAGTGAAGTCTTACATTACTGGTCTTAATGCACAAGAATTGGGGTAAATGTTCTGGGGTTCTTGGTCTGTAGAGCCTCCCTACATTTGTAGCCCTTTGACCAATGAGCTTCGTAGGAGAAGTCACACTATTTTCGGTTTTAGGTTTACCAAAAAACTGAAGCTAATATACCTTGCTTTAGGCACAGCTGAATTGTTTCCAAAGACCAGTATAACATGACATTTGTAGTAGTAAAATTTAAATTTAGCTCCAAATTGAGATAGAACTCTTTGGCACCCCCTCAGGCACGTGATTGCTATTAATGCATTTTTCTTTTAAGAGACCAAAAAAGAGGAACTCTTTTCCATAAATATTTCCAGTTGCAAAGCTAGCTGGTTAAGTTGTAATGTTCCCACACATTTCTGCATTCTTCATTGGACAGGGCCCTGTAAGAGGTCAAATTAATGATGGCTCAGGTTCAAACTTTTGCTTGATCATTTGTGGGGCTTCCATCATTGCACCCTGCATCTCAGGAGGTGAGTGTGTAGTCCTTTCATATTCAGATACCAAAATGCAACTGTTCTTGTGTCAGTATTGTTCAATTCCCTTCTTCCATTCTTGTTAATTTACTGCCAATCTGATTCCCTTTTCAGTAATGCTCTGGTTTAATAAGAAGCTCTGCTCCTTCAGAAATCATAATTGGATTTTCATTTTTGTGTTGTAAGTGAAACTTCAATCTTAAGTTTTGGATCATCCAGAGAGGAGACCGTTGCCTCCCCGAGCTGCGGGCCGGCCTTATCATGAGGGAGCCACATTTAGGATGCATGCCCCTTGCTCTACAATTGTTTTCTAACTTTTTGTTTTGCCCCTTCTGGTGTCTGTCTTGAAACGTGTCTTGATAGATAACGGTCTCACATCCCTTTTCCCGACATGCTGAGGATTTCTGTAATCCTATGACGTGTGTTTGGGAACTCAGGGGTTAAAGGAGTTGCATACGGGGGAGTGAGATGCAAATTGAGAGAGAGAGAGAGAGGTGTACCTACTGTAATTTTACATGCAATTGAAAAGTATCGTCTGCTGAGTAGAACTAACAAAGTCCTGTTGCATCTATTTGCATCTCCTGTGTGGTAGACTTGTTAATGCATAGTCATTGTTGTACCAATAAAATAGGAAGTGCACGCAGTTTTCTCCAAGATTTTTTTTTATGTTAGTAGTTCACTTGAGGATGAGGTAAATATAACAGTTGTAGGAAATTAACATCTTGATATGCACATCTGTCTCAAACGTTCAATTCCAGTTTTAATGGAATATTCCAGTGACTCTATTTACTTCCAAAACACTACCTACATAAGCTCCTCAGCTTGCTGATATTCCATAGCAAAAATTCTGATTGTGAAGTGACAGAAAAGGAAAAATTAACGGACTTGGTAAGCAAACCTTAAGACCACATTGCTATTTTGGAAATGCCAGCATACTACACCAACCCTCTACGTATGCTAAATGCTTCTACATGGAATGGCCGACTTTTGATGAAACTGAAGGCGCCCCTAAAGTTTGGCACGGCAGTTGTGCTGCCTTATTAACAGACTGGATGTTGGAGTGACAGAAAAAGCAACTTGCGTGGCAGAATGGAACCGTCCGAGTTGCAGCAACATGATCATTCTGATTGCAGAGGCCCATTCAGAGAGGTACTTTCCCACACCATGTGTAAAAGCTATTGACAGCTGTCTCACAGCAGCACTACAAAACCCTTGACTGAGTAGAAAGGGCCTATCACTGCTACAAAATACTAATCAAAGCTGCCTTTGATGAAGAATAAACAGCTTATGAACAGTAAAGGTTTATTTGTGTCATGAGCGAAGTTAAGGGTAGAGGAATGTTAATGGGGTAAATAGTAATATATTAATTTTTCTAGCATTAGTGGAACCTGCTTATTTAGCTTAGTTGTAGGATTTTGAATTACCTTTATATTAGCAAGTTTTGTTTTGTTCAGCTCCGCTGCTGTTTTGCTAGCTTGGTCATAAAATGTATTAGCTTTGTACATCTCTAGCGACTGATATATTTTTTCATTAAAGAATGTATATCATGGTTTGAAGATAGACTGTGCATTTGCCATTATGTAGCCCAAAGCAGTACATTTAAGTTGTGGCCTATTGTAAAGGGCTGGGGATGCAGGACTAATCTGCATAGCTCGGTTATGTGCCATCTAATCTAAATTATTGGGATTGGGAGATATCCGTTCTTGGGCATCTTGATTGAAAGTGATGTTTTATGATAAATATAGCTACCCTGAATTGATCACTTTGTCATAATTACTGAGTGTGCTTGGGTCTCCACATTTATTTTCACTTTCTTATATGGGTGACTGGTGCTTTGTGTCAGTTAATTCCAACACTTAAACACATTTGAAGCGGCTTAACGCACTTTGTATCTCCCTTTAAGTTTGCTTTCATGTTCAAAAGTGGAAATTTCCTTTTACAGCAGACAGGCCAATGTACTTCATTGTAGCTCTGGACTTTGTTAATGCTCTGAATATTTTCACGTTTGAGCTGGAAGGATGCCTCTCTGGCTGCTTTATATTTTCTTTGCTGCTTTTCTGTTGGCCTTTTTCTACAATTGATTTGTTTTCTCGCCATCTTAATTTTTTATTTCTGTACTTTATTGCTGCAACTGTATTGGCAACTTTAATAAAGATAAACACCAGCATCTGAGCTTGCAGGCAGCTCTTTACTCTGTTTGTAGTATTTTTGGTGTACATATGCAACTTAGACAACAATTTTGAGTTCAGAGAATGGAAATGAGAGGGATCACTTGACAAACTGCATGTACTTTGGAGTCGAGTGAGGAGAGAGATCACCTGGGAATCGATGTACATAATACCTTGGATAACTGGTCTAAATGTCTGGGGAAAGAGCTGCTCTTTTATCATGAGTTTGTGTTTCTAATGGAAGGTTTAAAGTTTAGCGTGACAGCCTCTTTCTGTCCAATCTTGCACCCTACATACAATTATTTTACTAACCTGAAATCTTCCTGAGGTCTTTCCTTTAGCACAGATACAGAACCTGTCCAAGTAGGGCCTTTTTGCCCATCTCAGTTACATCTTTCACGCAATATAAACAACACTTTTAGGCATTTATCAAAAATGGATTATTATTTTCAAGCTTTTCCAAAGAAATGGACAAACTGCTTCCTAACATTACAAGCTCTGAACTTCCCAGAACTCGACTGTTGTCACTTTACACTTCATCGTTCCGCCCTACAAATTTCCATTAACTTTGGATCTCCCAGATCCGTGTGGAAGCAACCACTGATTGGGACATCAGGCTTTTGACAAGTATACTCACTATACTGTCTAGTTAACCTGACAATCTTCAAGTTGATATTCAGGTTTTGTCATCTTTACACTTCAGCAAATCTTATTTATTGAACACACATAGCAAACATAAATACTTTCACTTTAGAGCTGCCCTCTTCTAAAGCTTGAAATTTAGAAAAGCCCAGGCTTAGTTGCCCCATGAATCCCTCTGGTATTCTAGAGGAACAGTTGTGATCCCATACCATTTGCTGTTACATTTATTTTCTGTGGGATCTAGATCCAGTAGAGAATGATTAAAGCTTTTGTTGGTGTTAGATCTATGCTGTCAGGAATATAACATTGGTTCTATAACACCAAAAGCTGGTTAGTCTGGTGATTGGCATATCATAGTTGTCACATTCAAGAGGAACATATTAAGAAACAATTTAAAGTCTAGGATGATTTTGTTTGTCCTAAAATACTGCCCGAATTTCGTACTGCTAGAATTGCCTTGTTAATACACAGGCATAACTGCTTTCAACTTTTTCTATGTAAAATTCTGCTGGGGGCTGCTCTCGTATCACCATTAGTAGCTTTTAAGTAACCTTCAAATTCCTGCACTGTAAGTTGTTCTTTAATGTTGTATATTAATGAATCTGCCATCTCTGGGACCTAAAACGTCCAAATGAGTATCCCTCTTAGAGAGTTAAGACAGGAGAATGGCCATGTGTCCTCAGTCTTCACCACAATACCTTCTGCTGATATAGATAAGGAGTGTTAGGTGTCAGACAACTCTGTCAGAGTATGTCTGACCCGCAAGGGAAATATTTAATATACATAGAGAAACATTAGACACCCAAAGTTGTTGGTGGTATACAATAAAAGGTGATTTATTTTGCACGGTTTGTATAAAAAAAGAAATCGTATATGTCAGAATGATGGTAACTATCACGGTAATCTCAGCAGTCATATTACAAAGAAAGATGAATATCATAAATACCTCAACCATTTTTCCATCACTCAGTTCTACTCTCTACATTAGATTAGTTTAGTCCCTGCCTAATATCTACTTACGTTATCAGCCTTATAGCCATTTTATTGGCTGGCCGAATGGTTATTACAATTCCCTGTTTATGTGCCAAGCTATGAAAGCATACCCAAATACCGGAGAAAGCTGTTTGATCTGCAGGCAGAACGGGGTTCTTCAGGATGTCCTTCAAACAATCAGTCCTTATGTCTGGCCGACCCATATCCTTTG
Source organism: Triturus cristatus (assembly GCF_964204655.1). Classification (NCBI taxonomy): domain Eukaryota; kingdom Metazoa; phylum Chordata; class Amphibia; order Caudata; family Salamandridae; genus Triturus; species Triturus cristatus. The sequence continues at coordinate 669,968,822 of NC_140592.1, read as the reverse complement.
GCCTCTTTATACCATCTCCTCCAGTGGTTTTCTCTGTAATACTGTGCAGCTTTTCATATATTATCTATGGAACATGGGTTGTGTTTCTGTAACAGAAGCACATGGAAGGCAGTCAAATGTTTCCATTTCATTACACGCCTGATTTGTGCGAGGCCAAGTCGCTTTGCAATTCTTATCATTTCAGCTTTTCAGAAAATGTCAAAATTTGCTTCTCTAGCATGAGTAATTTCAATTTACAGCCCTTAAAGTAAAATGGCAATCTCACACACACTGTTAACATTGACATTTAAAATGTTACTTTTCTAGGTCCTAAGCCTGACGTACATACTCTCATGCTCTTTTGTACCATTAGTACATGGTCTCTGGAACCATCCAGCTTGCATACAGTGTAAGGGTGCACCGATCCTAACGAGATTTTGGATTTATCACCCATAAGAAATTTCTGAAGAAAGATCTAGGTTCAGCGTATCCTCCATCAAGGGAAAGTCACTTATTGGCTTTATACAAGTGGTAAGCGTAACACTGAGAAATAAAAAATTACCTGGTTGCAAGACCATTTTTACTTCTGTACTTTGTTACAGCCTAAGGATGATGAGGTGTCCGGGAGCAGAGGAACAACAAATGGTCTAGAATTTCTCTACCTCCGGATACTCTCTTGCACAGTCAAGTCAAGTGTAGTACCTCATATAGGTGGCAAGATTCTAATCTGCCGCTGCACCAAATGGTGCAGCAATTCTTACATTCAGGGTGTGGATCATTGGACCGGGTCTCCACCCACTCCAGTCACTGAAGATTTGCACCCTGCAACACCATACAGCTACTGCAGTGCAATCTCTGATCAGGTGGCTTATCTCCCGACTCTCCTGCCCACATGATTGAGTCTGGTTTTCCTGCTGTCCTGGGGACTCTTTAAGATGATGACATGCAGGGGTTTAAGGACCCTTTAAGTATCTCCCCAAAAACGTAAGAGGCAGAGGAAAGATGGAAGCACGGTCTCCTGTCAATCCTACCTTCTCCAGACACTGAACATCTAATCCTTTTGTGAAGTCAATACAACCCTTCCAGTTCAATTGATGTGGAAGCAAAAGTGACGTTAGTCTTCCCGGCAAAGTCCTAGGCTCTCAGAGGTTTGTCCTGTCACTGGCAGTCCATCTCCTCAGAACACAGTGTGATGCAGATTTTCCGGTCTTTTCTTCCCTCAGAGCTGGGGACGTGAGATTGAACAAACCCAGCTCATCAATGCTCCAGACAAGGATTCATTATTTCTGCAAGTTTTACATAAATGAATGAATGAATGAGAGCGTTTATAAAGCGCACAGCTACTACAAAAGGAGTGTCCTGACGCTGCAGAATCACATGACTGCTGACAAAAGATGGTTTCGCTTCCAAAGAGCCAAGTTTTCAGCAGTTTCCTGAAACTCGACAGATCCTGGGAAAGTCTGAGGGGCAACGGAAGTTTATTCCACGCCTGTGCCCCCAGACGGCTGAAAGATTTACCCCCCCCCCCCCCCCACGTGCCTGACGCACCTTAGGGAGGCGTACATATGCAGCCAAGCTTGATCTGAGTGCCCTTTTCGGGGTGTACCAGCCAACACGTCTTCTGAGGTAACTAGGTCCCTTACCATGAAGAGCATTAAAGAACATTACCAACGCCTTAAACTGTATCCGCTCCCTGACTGGGAGCCAGTGGAGGATCTTAAGATGAGGTGCCATATGGGACCTCGGTTTTAAGCGAAGAATAGCCCTGGCTGTGGCATTTTGCACCCCCTGCAGGTGTTGTAGGAGACAGTGCGACAGACCTAGATAGAGAATGTTCCCGTAGTCCAGTCTTCATGTAATCAGTGCCTGGAACACGGTACTCCTTCATTCCAACGGAAGAAGTGGAAGGAACTTTCTCACCATCCGAAGTAGTCCAATAGAGGTCCCAACCAAGGCCTGAACTTGGGCCTGCATAGAAAGGGCGTCATCAATTCGGATTCCCAAGCTTCTAACTAAAGGTTGAGCCACACGGGGAGCAAAAAATTGATCCGGCCACCATTGACTCCAGTCCTGCACTGTGGGCTGGCCGAAAAGGACAATTTCTGACTTGTCGGAGTTGCACTTCAGCTGGTTTTCCTCCAGCCACCCGAAGACCTCAGTGAGGCAGGATCTGATCAAGTCCCCATCAAACTCCCTGCCTCTGTTGCAAGAGAAAACCAGCTGTGTGTCGTCGGCGTATGAAATTATCTTTACCCCGTACAATTGTACCAGTGTTGCCAAAGTGGACAGCTATAAATTAAAAAGCTTTGAGCTAAGGCAGGAGCCCTGAGGGACTCCTACTTGTAGGCTGGGCATAGGAGATTAAAAAGGGAGAGTCCAAATCACCTGCTCTCTATCCTCCAAATAGGAGGTTAACCAGGCTAGAGCTCGTCCCCCAAAACCCATTCTTTCCAGTCTATCAAGGAGCCTCCTGTGTGGCACCGTGTTGAATGCTGCCGATAGGTCCAACAGTATAAGGATCCCTCTGCTCCCCTGATCTAGTCTTTCCTTTATATTTTCTGTCACCTCCAGCAGCGCTGTGTCAGTGCTATAATCAGCCCTGAAACCTGACTGAGTGGGGTGTAAAAGATTATGGTTTTCAGCAAAATCCATATTTGTTTTATTTACATGCTTCTCCAGCACTTTGGAGAAGGCTGGAAGAAGGGAGATAGGCCTGTAATTTGTGAGTATAAGTGGGTCGGCGCTCGGTTTCTTTAGGAGGGGCAGAATTTTTGCAGTTTACAAAGAGGCGGCACCACTCCCGCAGCCAAAGAGGAATTCAGGACCTTATTAATGTGTTCATTAATGGATGGAGCAAGAGCTGGTAGCAGCTTCGTGGGACAGGCATCCACTGGTGAGCCTGATTTCATGCTCATCAGGAAGGACAGTGAGTCCCCAATTTCAATGGCCGGAAAATGTAACAACTGAAGGCCTTGCTGGGGCAGCCCTAGTGGAGAGGTCCCTGTTAAGTCACCAGCTTCCTCCGGCACAGCCGTATTATCCTTGGATGACACCAAAAAGGGCTCCCGAATTGTCACTATTTTGGAGTGGAAGGATTGGGCCAGCAGGTGCGTCCGGTCCTCTGACAATGGGGCTTCTCTGCTAATTACCTTAGGGTGCCATAAAAGACTTCACGATCCCAAAGATCTCTTTGCTCGTGTTTGTTGCAGACGTAATTTTATACTGCCTAAAGTTCGCCTTCGCCTCTCTCACCATTCTGTAATGTGCTTTTTGGGCAGCCTTATAAGTATCCCTATCTTCCAGAAGATAAAGGTTGCGCCACTTTCTCTCTAGCTTTTTACATTTACTTTTACTAGTTCTCAATGATTCATTAAACCAAGGAGCTGAGTGGCAAGAACCTCTAGCAGCACGTTCTGTTATAGGTGTAACGGCATCTATGTTTGTCCTTAGCGAGGCCTCAATTGCACAAGCATCCTTGGTAGGACTGTCTACCAATATGGGGACAGATGAGGCAAGCTCCCTCTGTAAAAGTGGTAGTGCTATCTTATTGAGGGCTCTCCAATTATAATCAGTGGCTTTATTCTCTAGGAGTCCGCACTTCCCTATTATTGGTATCCAAAAAGGGACTAGAAACTGATCCGACCAGATTATCGGAATCGAAGAGTCCATGTCCAGCTGTGTATTGCAAAAGACTTGTTCCAATACATGCCCCATCTTATGAGTAGGCTCTTTAATAAAGGGCATTAACTTGCATGCAGACATAATTTTCAGCAGCGCAACCACCTGAGGATCCGAAGATTTGTCCATATGCTAATTTAAGTCCCCTAGTATCAAAAGATATCTATATTTTAGAGCTAACGATGACATACAATCCTGAAGGGACCTTATAAAATTGCCAGGTGGTCTATAGATCAGTATCCCAGCAAGACAATGTTGCGATGACAGGGTGCAGCGAAAGCCCAAACATTCTGCCCGGCCACTTAATCTTAAAGCTAAGGAAACACACTCATAGTTTTCTTTTTAAAAAAAATGGCGATACCTCCACCCTTACCCACTTACTATCCTTCCTAATGATCCTATAATTTGCTGGAATAGCCGCTGCTATAGTTGGGTTCTTGACCTCTGACAGCTACGTTTCCGTAAGAAACAGGAAGTCCGGATGTTCATCAGTTAGTAAATCATATATTTGCGCCTCATGTTTATGCAGCAAGCGTGTATTAAGAAGTAAAGCTTTAAGCTGCTTACCTTGGCCCCAGCTATTTCCCTCACAGAGGCTGTCCCTCTGTGTGTGTGTGTGTGTGTGTGTGTGTGTGTGTATCTATGCTTTCAACTAACCTGGATGTTCTTTAAGAAATAAATTCTAAAACATTTCTTTACGAACATCCATGATTTAATTGAGATTTATGATTACTTACAAAAATGAATATCAATTAAAAGTTGTTGAACTACTAATAAATATAGAGGGCTCCCTCTAGCCTTTAGGAGTACACTGCAGATTTTTTGCAAACTTATAGACCAAACGTGTGTTCTGGTTCAATTAGGGTGGCTGAAAGTCCTGGTAGGCAGCACCAGGAAACCTTTTGAAATTATTAATGAGATATACATAAAAAGTCATACATAAAAACAAATACTGATTGCAGGAGGTTATTACACAGTGATCTCTGCCTTAGTAACCACAATACCTCCCCCATCAAGGCTGGCACTAGTCTTAGATCCTGAAGTTCTCTAGCAGGATAAGGATATTTGAGGAGCTTCTGAGCCTGAGTACTAAACAAGCAGTACTACCTATACCTTCTCATTCCCATCTATCAAGGACCTTCCAGTCTTTGAAGGCAAAGATGTCAGTTTGTGCTAAGTCTCTGGATGGATCCTTGTCTTTCTCATCATTCTTAGGGATCAGGCAGGCAAAGAGTATTAAGTTCAGGGAAAGAAGTTATCCCCTCCCCCAGCCGAGAAGCCCCAGTCCACTTAACAGTGGAACAGCCATCATCCTCTACGACACCACAGGAAACTTAATGCATTTCAGTTGAAGTAAAATCTCTCTCCACCGTCATTGCTGCACTCTGATCACAGATTCTGTGTCTCTTTTAGTCCATAACACATATGCTCTTAAGCTGCATTCAGTAGCAGCACTGGGCCCATGCCTCTCCTTGTGCTATTCTCCTCCCACCTATCTCGAGGTCACTCTTACAGGCCTGTAGCATAATTTGGCAGAACACTGACAAAGGCAAGGCTAATGATCCCCTCCCTTACCCACTTCTCTCAAGCCTTCCAACATGGGCATTCTGGTAAAGGGTAGGCAGATAAGGAAACCTTTATGTAGTTTTTTCATTATTAGACCTTGGAAAATGCCTTGGGCCTGGAATCCTGTTGGTCTGTCTCTCATTCTCACTTGAACGTTTCCCTACCTCTCCTTTTTCCATTAAAACAAATATATTCATTCAGCAGGTTTTCTGAAAATCGCCACATCTGTGAGTTGCACCTTCACTGCTCAAGGGTGACCCATACATAGACCCACTCCTGATGTGACCATGCTAATCCTTGGGTTGTACCTCCACCACTTCTGGGTGGTACACTTTGCACCCACTAGTAAGGTGTCTGAATCTCCGAATAGTGTCTCTTCACTTTGCGGAGAAACCCTACACCCTTTAAAGAGTTGTCTGTGATAATCCATGGATTAAGCCTCTAACCTTTGGGTGGTACAACATAGACTATCCATTAAGGCACTCCTGCATTCCTTGCTGTGCATTTACACCACTTTGCAGTAATACGGAGAACAACCTTTACAACGCAACTTTTACAACGCAGTACCTTTACAACGCATTTTTTACAACGCATAATCCATTACAACGCATGACATTACAACGCATGACACTACAACGCATTTTTAAAAACTACCTTTACAACGCATTCCATTACAACGCATACTACCATTACAACGCATGACATTACAACGCATGACACTACAACGCATTTTTAAAAACTACCTTTACAACGCATTCCATTACAACGCATACTACCATTACAACGCATACCATTACAACGCATAATATTACACTACACTATCCAACACTTACCTTACTGTTGCACCCCCTTGAGTTAGAATAGTAATTTTTACCCCTATACTATCCAACACTTACCCTACTGTTGCACCCCCTGGAGTTAGAATAGTAATTTTTACCCCTATACTATCCAACACTTACCCTACTGTTGCACCCCCTGGAGTTAGAATAGTAATTTTTACCCCTATACTATCCAACACTTACCCTACTGTTGCACCCCCTGGAGTTAGAATAGTAATTTTTACCCCTATACTATCCAACACTTACCCTACTGTTGCACCCCCTGGAGTTAGAATAGTAATTTTTACCCCTATACTATCCAACACTTACCCTACTGTTGCACCCCCTGGAGTTAGAATAGTAATTTTTACCCCTATACTATCCAACACTTACCCTACTGTTGCACCCCCTGGAGTTAGAATAGTAATTTTTACCCCTATACTATCCAACACTTACCCTACTGATGCACCCCCTGGAGTTAGTAATTTTTACCCCTATACTATCCAACACTTATCCCACTGTTGCACCCCCTGGAGTTAGAAAAGTAACTTTTACCCTTATACTATCTAATACTTACCTTAAATGCAATTTAATATTATGCGTTGTAATGGAAATGCGTTGTAAAGGTAGTTTTTAAAAATGCGTTGTAGTGTCATGCGTTGTAACGTCATGCGTTGTAATGGATTATGCGTTGTAAAAAATGCGTTGTAAGTGCATGCGTTGTAAGAGTGTGCGTTGTAACGTCATACATGCATCTACACAAAATCTGGGTGTATCCCAAATACCCTTTACTCAGGTGCCTGTGGTGACCCTTGTCTTCCCACCTCCATATCTGGATGGACTCAACACTGCACTGTGACACCCAGTTGTGTTCTATGGGTCTCACCGTCACTATACCCCGAAGGTCTCCGAAAAGATGAATTAAGATTGTTTGTACAAGCTGGCCATTACTTCATAGCCTAATTTATTTGTTTCTCCTTTCAGGATTCTTTATGGCTGACATGTGACTGTGATCTCCAGGTCTGGGCTGCCTGTAACTAGTATACGCCTTCAGATTGCCTAGTGACGAGGCTTGCATGCCTCTGGTTAGTCTTTGATGCTTCTGGACAAGCGCTATACTTTTTTTTGCAATCACTATTTGTAACCAATCTAAGCCTGTGTGTAGCTCTCCTGTCAGTTCTCAGTGGACACTTTGAAGCATTTACTCTGACTGCCAGTTATCACAGTACTCCTATAGGTAGTTCCTGTTAAAACCCCATAGGGCAGTTACCTTGCTGTCTAACTAGTGTATGCTGTTCGATACTCCTCTGTTTCATCTGGGAGGACCACATAGACCATTTCACCAGTATTGTATCTTTTATATATTCTCATGCTTGAACCTTCCCCGATGTCGTGGTGGGAGTCCCACTGTGACAGTAAAATAGTAGTACTATAGCTTTAAACTCAATTCCCATTGAAAACCAACAGCATTTAGCAACCTATTATCATTGTTTTAAAACACTCAAACTTCAGCCAATCGGAGCATAGACCATAGAGTATCCATACCCTGCAGGGCAACCATACCTTAGATTTCTTACCTCACGTCATGTGTTAGGGAGTCGCCCTGAGCTCTGCTCCGTTACAGTGCTTCTACAGTTAGCCTTTTAAACTTCCAGCTTTCAGTTCACCGTTTCACCTCATCTCTTCATCTGATGTACAGTTCAGAAGTGTGTGTGCCTGTTTTTCTACAAAATGTTGAGTCTAAAAAAGGGTTATTTAGACCCTGTAAGACTTCTGGAAAGTCAAGACTTTATTCTGAGGACCCACATAAAAATGTCTTTATTGCCTGTATCCAGACCATAAGCCCAGAGAATGCAAGTGCTGCCATACTTTTTCTACAAAAAACCTCAAAGACCGTGAGGGTGGGCTACTTCTCTGGCTGCAAAGGAAGAAGGCTGCTAAGGACTCAGACTCTGAAGGTGAGGGAAGGCACCATACCTCCTCTAAGAAAAGAAAGGAAGGAGAACCTTCTTTTTCACATAGATATTCTAAGAAATCTGATTCTCGGAGTAAAGAAGTACCTGAGAAAAAGAAGGCAGAAAAAGACAAGCCTTATCCCTCTACCTCACAGCAAAGAGCTGGCTTAGCACTACCATCTGCGCCTCACACTCCCTTCAGAGATTCCTCATCTAAGAAAAACCGCCAGTCGACGAAGCACTCACCGTATACGAACTCTGTTTCCACAGGATCAGGCGCACCATGGCTTTGAATACGTTGATGGTCAAGATGGCAGCGGCTGCCACGTCATCGAAAACAGAAGTGGTGATGGCAGTCATCAACAGCGTTAGATTGTCTCCTTTGTTGAAGACTTTGCTCTTGATGGTCCAGATCATCACTACACCGTCAGCGAGCATTTCTCTTCAGGCACTGCAGTCAGTGTTCCCGTCGACGAGGGAAAAATAAATTGGTCTTCTAAGGGTAATTCCATTTCTACTTCAGGACTTCTCCAAGATTTCTCCATTGCCTCCTACTTGTCTCTGATTTTCAAGAATTAGAGTATGATGGTCCTTATGGGACTGCATACAGCCCCTCGCAGCTCAGAGTTAAGTGGCAGGATTCAGAGGATTAAGCACTAGATGACCCATCGACCTATCTAGAGGGTGAATACTCCTCTGATGCAGGGTGTCCCTACGGGCAATGCTTGGATGCATTTCGGGGAACATTATCCATATGAAAAGCAGGAAGATGAGCGGCACCATACTCAGGAGCCTACCATCAACATTCCTATTTCGGTGGTTACAGATCTACGTCTGATGCTCTGTGATTATTATAAATGCTTCTTTAAGGCTAACTCTACTCAACAGCCTCCACCTGCACAGGACGTACCTACGGTCAACCCTGCCTGCACTACCAAAAAACTGAAATTTACCACCGTCTTTGGCAACACCTGGTAATGTGCAAGACAGTGACCACCAGCAGCTAGAAGAAGAGGAGCTGCAGTTGAAGCCGGATGTCCATGATGAATGGGACGATTACATAGCACCCATGCTGCCCTTGCCTACTCTGCCTATGGCTGATTCTCCACCTGCAGATATCTGCGGTTTTTTTCATCACCTCCTAGAGCGAGCATCAAAGTGCTTTGATCACCCTATGCCCGCCAAGCAGATGGAGAGTTTTCTATATGATTTTAACGCTAGTACTCAGCACACCAACTGGGCCATTCCCATCATGGATTACTTATGTCTAGAGGGCCTTAAACTAATGAGACGCCAGCCTTCATTTCTGCGGTTGGCCTGAAACTAGACAAAAATTACAGTTCGCCTGAAGACTCTCCTGCGTGCTTTATTGATCGTCCTTGGCCTGAATCCGTTTTCTTGCAGGCTGCTCAAAGAAGATCCAAAAATCCTTCCTTGCCCATGTGCAGCTCCACTGGATAAGGAGGGGCGCCTGCTGGACAACATTGGCAAATGTTCTCCGCGCTGGCGACCACCGCCAACAGAGCCTCCAACACAGTGGCTATCCTAGAGAGATATGACCGACAAATGTGGTTCTACATCTCCTCTTTGTTGGAATATTTTCCTGAGGACAGTAAGAAGGAAGCAAATGATGTTTTAACATTAGGAGGTGAGAGAACTTCTGATATTATTGATGTGGCACTGGACAGTTCCTCTTCCCCCTTCAGGAAGATCACGGGAGGGGTGGTGTTGGGACGGCAGGGATGGCTTGACGCTACAACATTCCACCCAGAAGTTCAGGTCAAGGTGCTGGATATGCCGTTTGATGACGAACATCTATTTGGCAAGCACGTGGATGAAATGCTGCAATCGATAAAGTCAGACATGGACATGGCTAAATCGCTCATGACTTTACAACAAAGGAAGCTGTCTTCCTTTCAAGGAAGAGGTAGAGGTCAGTATCTCTCAACCGCAACTCCAGCAGCATTTTCAACCCTGTCTATGGGTTTTTATCACAGTATTCCTCTCAATCCTTTTGGCAAACCTAGACACTAGCCTATTCTAGAGCATCAGCACATCGACGCCAAGCGTCAGGAGGAAGATCTAATGACGTCAACAAGAGAGAATGAGAATTCACAGGCCCCTGTCACTGCAGTCACACTTCAGTTCGGCCCGCTTGTTCCTAATTCTTCAGTCAATGGAAGCCCTTTTCTTCCAACAAATGGGTGTTAGACGTATTCCACCAAGCACACCCTGGAATTTGTTCATCAGCCTCCAAATTTCCCTTCACCCACAACTTCACATCGTCGTCTCACAATTTAAAAAAAAAACCAAATCAGAATACTCCTCCAAACAAGCAATCAAGGAGGTGCAAAACAGTCCCTACCATCTGGGTTTCTACTCTCATTTCTTTTTAATAAAGGAAAGGATGGAAAAATGGAGGCAAATAATGAACCTCAGTTTGCTAAACAAGTTAATCAGAAATCAACCCTTCAGGATGTTGTCGCTCCAGGAGATTTTGGTTTTCATGGATGCAGGAGATGTGTCCTCCCTCGGTCGTCTGAATGCCTATTTTCACATCTCCATACATCCGACGTTTACTCAGGCTCAAGGTGGCAGGGTGCCATTACCAATTCAAGGTGCTGCCCTTAAAGCTAAAGTCAGTGCCCATAGTTTTCACCAAGTGGAGGCCTTTCTCCAACGAGCCATTAACCAGGTATTCCCTTACCTGGGTGACTGGTTGGTCAAGGCCCCATCCGTCCAAACTGCCAGAAGATCTACGGAAGCCTGTCTTCAGCTTTTTCGCACCCTAGGTATCAAGCTCAACAGGGAGAAGACCTCTCTCATCCCTTCCATGTCACTCGTAATTTTACGCAAACAGAAGATAACACAGTCCCTATCTTCAAAAAAAGTGCATTTTAGTAAGGACATACAAATCAGTGCTAGGGATGATGTCATCCTGCATCCCGTTGATCCTACGCTGACACTTACAGATGAGACCTCTCCAGGAGCAGCTCGATGCCCAGTGGACTCAATCTTGAGGTTCCTTTGACTACATTGTTTCAATCACATTAGCAAAGACATCAGCGATGTCCTGGTGGATGGTCAAAGTCAACCTTTCCCAAGGTCTGACCTTCCTCTCGACAAAAGCAAATATGTTGATGACGTCTGATGCTTCCATGGAGGGGTGGGAATCCCACCTACAAGATTTGCAGATCCACTGAAAGTGGTCCTCTCAGAAAGCGTATTTCAGTGTGGGGGCTTGCCAACCCTAGATCTATTTGCTTCATCCCTCAACAACAAAAATGCATGTTCTACGCCAGGAGATTTCCTCAACCAGGCTCTCTGGGGAATCCCTTCCATTTCTCCTGGGAAGAAACATTTGCTTACGCATTCCCCCTGTTTCCTCTCATTCCAAGAGTTCTGCAGGGACTCGAGCAGGAGCCCTGCTGCATAATCCTCATCGCCCTGGTATGGGAATACTGGTACACCGAGCTGTATCGCCTATTGGATTCTTCTCCAGTCCTGTTCGGGCCAATGGAGGATCTCCTTTCCATTATCCAGGGATCAAGTGGGTCATCCACAAATTCACACACTCCATTTGTAAGCTTGGTTCCTCACCATATGGAGTTCAAAGCATTAACAATCTGACGAATGTCAGTCGATACTTCAGAAAGCCTGAGCTCTTCTATGCTCAAGTGGTACTCTGCTAAATGTAAAAGGTTCTATTCATGGCGTGTTGAGCGATCTTGTCCTCCTCTCTACTCACCTCCTGAAGACATTCTCCCCAATCTGTTATATCTCGCCAAGTCTGGCCTTACCCATTTGTCCATTAGGGTACACCTTATGGTAATATCCAGATACAGACGAGATCCTAGTCACTTGTCCTCGTGGTCTAACAGACTGGTGAAGGAGTTTATGAAAGGTCTCATCAGGGTCTACCCACTGATAAAGCCTCCTCCAGTACTCTTGCAGCTAAACCTTGTCTTGTTGCAGCTTATTCGGTTTCCTTTTGAGCCAATACACAAATGCAACTTAAAATACCTTTTATGGAAGATGGCTTTTCTGTTGGCCATCACGTCTGCTAGACGCATTAGTGAGATCCAAGCCTTTTCCGCAACAGCCTTACCTGCAGCATCATCAGGCCAGAGTGGTCCTTCGCACCAATCCTTTTATTCCTAAAGTGCCTTCCACATTTCATCTAAAGGAACCAGTGATTCGGCTTTCCTTTGTTCCCTGCTCCATCTTCGTCTGCAGAAAGAGCTGTCCACTCGCTGGACTTTAAACATTGTTTAACATTCTACTTGCAAAGAACTAAGATTTTCCGTAAATCGACTGTTTCTCATTGCCTTCCTGCTCTCAGGAAGGGCCAGGCTTTGACACGAGCATCTATTGCTCGCTGGGTCCCTCAACTATAATCTTCTGCCATGAGAATGCTGGCCGTCCACTTGCTGCCAGGGTCATAGCTCATTCCACTTGGAAGATGGCAGCACCCTCAGCCCTGTTTGCCGAAGTGTCCTTACCAGACATCTACCGGGCGGCGACATGGACGAAAGTCCATACCTTCACAAAGCATTATTGCCTGGATGCATGGCAGAAGGTGGATGTAGCAGTCAGACAAGCTGCCAGCGATATCTGTTCACATAAGGTATGCACCCTACTAATATCTTTTTTCTGTCCTTATTGTACTGATGGAGCAGGTAGTGCAACATTTTGTATACCTCCTCTATTCTTGCATGAAAATACTAATTATATAATCTATTAATTATACAATTATTAAACTAGTATTGCATGTATACTAATCAACATTATTAAAACTTAAATTACACATGGGATTATCTATTTGCATGGCTAAATAACTCTTATAACTAAAATCTGTACGCATATTAACAATAGTATATGTGGTAATAGAATACTTCATGATATATGTTGCTTTGTGATGTTGCACCCTCGAGGAGGATCGAAAAGGTGAATGTAATTGCTTTAAATGTCGCTATATGCTAGATAAATACAAGCACATAGAGCGATTAGCCAGGGGTTAACATTAGAATCACCATTTCTATGAATTAATTATTCTTTTGTGTTTGTTTCGCTAAAGTTGGTATCTGGGCCTAAATCCAATATGGCCACTGTCACCACACGCAGAAGTGGCCACTGTCTCATGAGGCGCGGAGTGAGCTGCGCATGTGCGAGAAATCTCCTAAACCTCATAGCGACCTTTGCACATCATGTACCCGGTCAAGGATATGAAACGGGACGTTTGCCAAGACAGGGGAACAATCAACCTTACAGTAAACCGGAACAAGCCGACACTTCGCTGACCAATGAACTAACCCCTCGAACTGTACTAAGATTCTTGGAATAAAAATCGGACGATCTCAACCAGCCAATCACGACTGTTCTAAAGCTTAAAATTGTATCTTCTTTGACTTGATTTTGTTATAAAAAAAAGGGTAGACTAATAGGGAGAGTTCATCTCTCTCTCTCTCTCTCTCTTTTTTCATTCATAATTTTTCCACCTTCGTTCATTGTGACGCCTTTCCTGATGATCCAGATGCTGCCCGACCACTTGATGACTGCAAACCTTTTCTAAATCCATGGGCTATGATAGATGCTTGCACGATTTCTGGTCCTTTGATAAATTGGGACTGTAGTGTGCTGAGCAGAGGACTTTGAGCTTTGGCCTGCTTTTTCGGACAATTTACAACAAAATTTGGTTATGCAGAGCCAATGAATTGGAGGACTTCAAATAGCCAGATCAGGTAAATATGATGTTCTGCGATTTATTTGAATTGATCTGTAAATTCTAAACTTTGACGAGACAAATGCAAATATAAAATCATTATGAAAATTTAGATAAATATTGATTAACAAGAAATATGAGTTTGTGGTTTCATTAAGGGAGATCAGGATTTTGAGTCTTAAAATGTGTTTTAGCTGGTTCTAAATCACCATCAACCAATCCAACTGAAATTGGTCCATTGACCAAGTGGGTGGAGTGCCTTGATGTTTGGAACTAGGGATCTATAGGCGAAGGATGTTAACGTACATTTTGTAAAATAATTTTTCTCTCCCTATAGGTTATAAGGTATTTCCCCCCACGTTTCCAGCGCTTGAATTACTCATCCCTCCTGTGTGCAGACTCGTGAGAGAGACGTATGAGTGTTGGTGTTATGGGCCCCACCAATGAATGTGTATATGGATGAGCTAGTGTGACGTCGGGTCTGTGACGCAGGGAGGATATTGGTGAATGTTACTCCCCATTCCCAGATTTGCGCTGGATCATACTATTTGTGATTGTTGGATTTTGGTTTCCTTCATCTTTATTAATAAAGGCTATGCTTTATGCCTATTGTTTTTCTGCAATTACAACATCTGCTTTAGAATATTATTTTCATCTTTGGTTCGCATGCTGGGATGGTTCACCTTACCCGCCGCCTTTGTCATTTGGGCATTACTTACTTTTCTGAATCAAGCATGTGAATCTATAAAAGATACCATACTGGAGAAAAAACAAGTTACTTAGCTGTACACTGTGCTTCGTATTGATATCTTTTATAGATTCACATGCGGCCCACCCTCCTCCCCTTACAGGTTCACCATTCCATACCTCTATTCTTCTTTTTATACTTGTGCTCAAAATCTGAGGTATTGTGGCCTTGCAGGGGATGGATACTCTATGGTCTATGCTCTGATTGGATAAAGTTTGGATGTTTTAAAACAATGATAAAAGGTTGCTAAATGCTATTGGTTTTGAATGGGCAGTCAGCATCCTGGGACCGGTTTGTGAGTTTCACCCCACATCAGCCATGTTTCCAGTCTAGGGAAGACCTGGCTTGGCAGTTCGGGCTGGACTGTTCCCATGAGGAACAGGACAGGATAAAGACTGATTTGCATATAGCTGGGTGTGAACGGTGGTGTAGTGAGCTAAAGAACGATGATGGATTCAACCCAGATCTTTGACTGGAGGGGAGTGTCTCAAAAGTTGCAGTGCTCTGCCCATCATCTCCTTGTGTTAACTGAATCCCTGTGCACCGCGGTGACTTGCCATTGCCAAGATTTATTGACTGTGTCTTCCAGAGATTTTCGGATTGCAAGAAGTTCCAGCATCTCTTCCTGTCAAGATCTTCGTCCTCACTGCATCCTATGCACCGTGGGCCTGCATCTTTGGTGAGCAGCTTGAGGTCCTCTTGCGACACCCGTGCCTTCAGCCTGTGGGTCCTCTTGAGGGTCTTCTTTGGTTTCAGCCGGCTCCCCTACTTGCTCGGGTCTGCTCTGACTCTCCTGCACTTGGTGAGTCCCTCAGAACTTGCTGGTCCCAACGCTGCACCTTTTTCGTCTTCCACGTCTGTTGCTGCTGCCAAGGCTTGTTGGTGCTCCTGCCGGACACTGACCCCCTTGTTCTTGACGTCCAATGTGGGACAGCTCGTGAACGGTTCCTGGTCTTCCCCAGCGTCGCCTTGTCCTCACAGCTGCAACAACAAGGTCTCCGTCTTCACTGCTGCATCTTCAGTCATTGGTCTTCTGTGCCTCCTGGTCACTCCCAAGAAGCATCGACTTTGTCCTCTCTGCTTGCAGGTACTCCTCTTCAAGAATCCATCCTTGAATTCCACCGGACTCTTTCACCTTCTTTGCCAGTTGCATTGTTACTGAAGTCCTCTATTGTGGTCTGCAGCGATTTCCGACATCACTCCGCACCTATGCACCCGGCTTCCCTGTTGTAGGTATACTGGTTCCTGTGGTATCCACGGGTGGGGTGAATCTCGAACCTTCGATCTTCCACCAGGTTACTTCAGGGTCCACTGGGAATGGTCCTACTTCTTAAAAACGGAAACAGCGAATTTCCCATTGACTTGCATTGGGTACATGGCTGTGTTTCCACTCTGAATACAGCCTCGGTGGGGTTCCTGGGTCCTTAGCTTGGGTGGTTAATTGGGTCCCCAGCTCTTCTGAGTCTTCTGGTCCAAGTCTCGACTTCAGTCACTGTTCGCTTTTCACTTCTTTAGTGTATGGTTTGGTCTCCCCCCTGGAAACAACTGTGTATTTGTGCTTACTTATCTGTTTCCATTTGAAATATTATGTGTATTGTGTTGATTTCTCCGGGTAGGAGATATACCAATGTGTTAGTGAGTGTGTATAATAAATATCCTTACTACACTGCTTTTTTTGTTTGTTTAACCTACACTATATGATTAGCTCTGGTAAAACAAGCTGCTTAACACTCCTTCTGGACTAAGCTCAAGACTGCTCTCCACAGCTACCACTTAGAGAGCTTTCTATGGTTGTCTAAGACCACTAAAATCATCATAAGGGTTGTCTGGATTAGTGCAAGGTGCTTCACTTAAATAAGTGAGCACCATATACTTAGCCAACCTCCTACATCATGTATTTCTCCCTACTGTCCTTCGAGAGCTATGGTGTTCTCTCCATGTGTGCTTTAACTCCTGCCCCTTTGTTGCTCTCTCCCTGGTGTGATTCTTCCCCCCCCCCTCCCTGACCCAACCCACTCCCCTCCCCACCATTTACTCCTCCTTTACCCACTAACGGTCATTTTTTGATTTTGCACTTTCACAGTAAAAATAAATCTTTGTATATTTCATTTACTGACTCAAGAGGTGTCCACCATTTTGAACGATGCACAACATCGCCAAAAGGCACTGGCAACGCCAATTGGCTCTAAAGTTGACACCTGTTGAGTTTTCCACTGCTCCCTGGATTTGAATTGTAATTGGTTTACCTTGAACTCCAGCCAGTCCTAACTTAAGCTCCAGCCAATCGTGAGTTGCTTCTAAGGTTTTTAACTTAAATAGCCTCTGTCTGATGGGGAAATTTCCAATTACCACTGTTGGAAAGTGGGTTATTGGTAGGGGCAAATGTAGGTCTGCCACTGGCAATACGGCCACTAACACATGATAGGACCCAGCATAGGTCTTAGAAAATTATTCCTATGCTCAACCCTTGGTAACGTGGCTGCGAGCAGACAGGCTTAACTTCAAAGACAGGTATGTAAAGCATTTAAAAACACAATTTCAGTAAATAATTAAGACAACACAAAATAAAAATCCAACACCAATTTATAAAAATAGGTAATATTTTTACCTTTTAAATGACACGAAAACAATCCAATGTAGGGAACCAGAGATATGAATTTTTAAAGATTAGTCACTTTCTAGTGCTTAGAAACCAACAGTGCCCCTTTTAGTCATTTCGTTTTCTCTGACAGGGACACAAGTTTAGAAACGGTTCTGGAGAATGTCTCACCACTGTGCAGTGCTGCCTTCTCTAGCAGGCGGGTCCAGTTACAACTCCTTTCTGAAGTTCTGCTTACGGGTCCCAAAGTATCCAACACACAGTCCAAGGTTCTGGAATCTTCAAGAGGGTCCTTGAAAGTGTTAAACTTCAATTCCGCAATCCACTTGAACAAAACCCTTTCAAATCTACTGGTACTCCAGGCTGGGGATTATTTGTGGGGATGTCCAGGTGAGCTCTGTTAACCTGTAGCTTGCAGGGAGTCTACTTCTTAGTCCTTTTGTAGCAAGGTAATCCACAGGGCTGCAGTTTTCAGATGGTGCAGTTTTCAGAGGTCAGGCCTTAGAAGTTTTTGCACAGCAGAACTTCGCAGCAGGGCACATCTTGCTTTAGTAAGTTTCAAGCAGCAGATCTGGAGGGCTCTGCCCCTCTCAGATACTTATTCAAAATTCTCTGGTTCAAGCCACAGGTCACCTCTGACCAATGAAAGCAGGGTAACTCCTCATAGTGATGACCACATCCTGCAGAGTGTGGCATTTTGTTGTCCCAGAGTGCATCATTCTTCCAAATCCATAATGGCTGATTTTCCAACAAGGAGGTAAGAGCTGGCTAAAAACGCTCCCTGGGATGGCTTATTTCCATGCACTCTCCCCCTACCATCTGCACATACCTTCCTTAAGCCTAGCCCTGACTCCTGGTCAAGAGTGTCAGAGTGAAACTGAAACCCAGGCCTCCCCTCTGCCTTTGAAGAGCATAGTTTACGACTCCACCTCCTGGCCTGGCATACCTATAGACCAGCACACTGCCCTCCCAGCCGAGTGGTCCTTTATCACCTCTTCAAAGCAGCCTGGCTAATCCACTTAACTCTGACCAATCAGGGCAGACCACTGGAAGGCTGAATTTGGACTTACAAACAAGAAAGTCTTATAACTTCTTGCATGTACACTTTAGGAGAAATTCAACAATATAATATTGTTGGATTTACTACTACCATTCTGGGAAGTCTTTGAATGGTCCGGCTAGTCCTCTCCTATCAATATTTATTAATAATTAACTTTCTACCATGTTAATCTATGAGCCATGGGGTTTGCAATGGGGAAAATGACTTGGGCCAGTCTTCTAGAACCAGGGCTTATTAAAAAACATATTTTATAAGTATTTCCCTAATTTCTACAGGACCGCCACCCTCTGCAACTAGGGGAGACTTTAGGGGTTCTGAATCTGTAGAAATATTGCAGATTCTCCTTTTACTGTGTTTCTAGTATCAAAGTCGAATTTGACCAGCCATTTACTGTTTCAAAGCAGTCCTGGCGCCCAGTGCTGCTTTTAAACTGACCTCAGGCTTCAGCACTGCACACATGCTAGTGCAGAAAAAGCTGCTGGCCTCTAAACTGCCATACCCCAGGGTACTGGGGACTTCTAGGTAGTTTCAATCCCCTGCCCTATTATATACTAGGGGCTTATGGGGTAGGCCATGCCAATGACAGGGGTACCCCACCATACCATAGTGTACCCTAGTGTATCTTGGGTGTTCCTTTCAGCTTGGCACTGGGCCTGGTTAGGCAGAGCCCAGGGTCAGTCAGAGTCAGTTACCACCAGTTCCAGTCAGCAAAAAGTTGGGGGGTGCCCAGGGCACAGGATGACTTTGCAACAACCACCATGACAGAGAAAGAGATATCTCTTGAAATCTTTCTAAGACTGGATAAAAGGAGACTTCTACAGATGAGCCTCACAATCGGGGCATTTGTTGTCTTTATCCATTCCACAGACCTCCTTGCTGCGACATCTGTAAGATAGTCCCTTCAAAAAACCTAAAGGAGATGGAAAGAAGGCTGACCCTAAATCTTCTTGAAAAAAGTGTTCCTCTCTCAAACGAATGGTTTTTAGTCTGTGGATGATTTTGTTCAAATGCTCCTCTAAGCACTTCCACCAAGGTAGTGCATAAAATAAAGAATGTGGACCTCTGTTGACTGGAATTCTTCTCTGAAATATCTACATCAACCTCGACAAAGGGTGAAACCAGAACTTTGTCAGAAAAGGCAGACAACTAGCCTGTGCACATAATGGCATGAAATCGAACTCTGCTGATACCGTTCAGTATTCTTGCTAAAACGGTCATATATAAGGATCTTATTGTTGACAACAAAGAAACCGCCAGGTGAACACCTCAAGCATGCTACTGAAGATCATGCTGACAATAAATAAGAATACTATCAACAACTCTCTTTGTACCCACAATCTTTTCCTCAATGAGTCTGCATTATCCCATCAACGACCATATGAGTGGCACCCAGATTGACAATGTCTACGTTGACCACATTGTCTATCATGGGGCCAGTGCAAGCTTTCAGTAGCAGACCTGACTTTTCTAGTACCTATGGTAGGTTTTGCCAGCTTATTCACATTTGCCACTGAACGTTTTCCCTCAGGTGACAGTGCAGGTCTTTACTCTGGCGACAGCATAGTTTCTGGTTTCAAAGCTAGGGGCAGATTTCAGCAACTAGGAGCAGGCACAGACTCTGGTTATATGGCAGCACTGTGAGGCATTGCTACATACATAAATATGAGGAAGATCATTGTGGAGATTTACCGGAAGAAAGCGACACCAGTCCCTCCAACACCAAGAGACATGGATGATGAAGACCCACCAGATTCTGATCAGGACACCAGTCTAAACAAGTTAGAATGTGAGGACGTGGATGAAGAGGAGTATGATGGCAAATACCAGGACTAGGAAGAAAACAGTGCAGGCTTTGTACTGGACAATATTAGCTAGTTCCATGGTTGTTGGAAGAAACAGCTAAAAGTGTAACCCTCTAATGTCTTTGGTAGAACAGCAGTGTGTAGTATCTGCCCCACGTGAATGTTTCTCGCGTGGGCAGTGTGTTGTGTCATGTGGGTAGTATGAGCACTTTGCCAGCTGACAGTTGGAATGGCATGGCGTGACTGCCTGACAACGGATGCTGGATAGGTCTGTGGGATAAATTGGACCTTTTCTACATAATAAACTAAGTTGTTTATTTCGCTTCAAGTCTCATCTTTACATAATTATTTTGGTGATGACTTTAGACTTCATCCCACAAAGAACTCATGGTACGAAGGTCTCTGCCAACTTGAGGAATCCATTGCCATTTGAATGTTGAAGAAACCATGTTGTGGGCAGCAGCGTAGGATAACACTAGCTTGACAAGGCAACGGGGCACATCGTGTAAAGACTCCGTCTTCTGATTAGGGTCCTAAAAATATCCGGGAGATTCTAGGATGCCTCCTTGAGACTTTGCCTAACAGGGGGTGGTCTTTGGAGTTGACAAGCTTGTAGTTGATGCTTGCAGCTCGTAAAAAGCGCTTATTCCATGGTAAAGCAGGAAGTGTGGAGATTTCAACCTTCTTTGGCACACCAAGTTGTGAGTCGCTGTATGGTTTGTACCGTGTCATCTCGCGAGTACATTTCCACTTGGTAAGCAACGCAAAGCGAATATTTGATGCTCAACTCCTCAGAGACAGTATCTGTTTTAATTTTATTCTTGGCATGTGGTTGACATTGTTTACATTGACGTTATCCAGCTCGCTCTAATTTTCTTTTTAAAGGTCACGTTTGTAACTCAGTCCTGCTTAGTTACTATTTTATGGCACGTGCGCACAGAGGTACAGCGACAGCCCTGCTTATGGCTAATTTATGACTAAGCGCACAAAGGTACAGCGAAGCATGCCAGTGGGAGTAAAGCCCATGTACATCTATTCCTATCTTAATTCAGCTGTGACAAGCACACCAATATCTGGTTACTGAAACACAGTTGTGGCACGCACACGTTATGCTAGTCAGCGCGGTGACGCGCACACCAGTAGCTTAGCTTGTGAAAACGTACAACATTTTGAGTTTATTGTAATCTGTTTTTGAAAACACATTTGAAATTCTGGTGGTATATTTCTTTTGATAGCGTGTTGGTTTTTATTTTCCAATTTTTTTTTTTTAAGTTATATATGTTGGAAGTGTATTTCTATTTTAGCAAAGGGTGCGTAGTCTAGTGCATGCTTTGAATAGCATACAATGCAGACAGTGTATCTCCACCTCAATTGTTAGACTCCAGGTGAACCCCCTATTCTGTGGTGGCAGTGGTTAGTTGCATTTGAAACATATCTTTGTGCTATAGGGGCACATAGGTTTAGACCAGAAAGGAAGACATTTATTTTACTCCATTCTTTAGGTTTTGAAGGGAGGACAACATTCAAACATTTACCTGCTCTGGTGGTGGCAGATGGTGATGAGTTAGATGAGTGCAAGCAGAAACAAAAGTTGGATATGTCAAAGAAAACAGTGATAGTGAGGTGGATGACATGATTTCAAATTTGAGAGAAATGATTTTGGTTGTAGGCAATGACAGTGGGAGGACTGGGGACCCGTTGGACTGAGTTGATCCCTATGTGGATATATCTGTGGGTGACAGAAGTTTGCATTTATTGGTTGACTCTGATGCACGCATTACTATGATTACACAAGCATTATTTGATAGCAAATGGGGAAAAAGACAATTATTGGCTCTGGATCGAGCCCCATTTTCTTAGGAGGGTCACAAAATAAAGTTACTTGGCTTTTTCGAAGATCTGTGGAATTCAAGGGAAGACATATTCAAGGAAAAATATATGTTGCGCTCAAGGGGTTGAATATACTTGGATGGTTTCATCAAGTTCTGTTTGACATGATGTTGTGTTCAGGTGCAAAGGAGCAAGTGTTAGCTATTAAGGATGATGGTTCAGTTGAAGAACTTTTAAGCAACTATACCAGGGTATTTTCTGGAGAGTTGGAAAAAATAAAAGGCTTTAAGCATTGCATATGAATTAAAGCTGGTGCCATACACATCAAACATAAGATGCAAACTGTTCCATTTAGTGTGAGGGAAGACTTAAAAAGGGAACTCATATTGTTTGTAGTAAAGGTATAATTGAACCAATAGAGTCTTCTACGTGGCTTTCTCCACTCGTGGTGGCTCATAAGAAAAATAATGTTCTTAGGATTTATGTAGATCTTTGCAGCCTAAACAAAGAAATCTGGATTGACTCTCATACTCTTCCCATTATTACCGAAATGTTGGCCATGGTTGCTGGAGCAAAGGTTTTTACAAAGCTTGATTTGGTGGATGTGAACAGCCAAGTGGAATTAGATCCTGAATCAAGACATCTCACAGCCTTCAGGCTCATTCCAATACTGTTGCATGCTGTTTGGGCTTGCTTCGGCTGCATTAGTATTTCAATGTCTCATGGTCAATCTCTTGAAGGGGGTTAAGAATGTCCCCATTTTCTAAGATGATGTCCTTATTTATCCTCCAGACAAAAATGACTGATGATGAAATTTTGCACAGTGTTTTAAATATTTTTCAAGAATAAGGGGTGGTTTTATAATGAGAAAAGTGTGAGTTCAGCAAAGAGTCAGAGGAGAACCTAGGACATATATCAGAAAAGGGAGTACAACTAAGACCAGGCTTGGTTAAAGCAATACTAGAGGCACCTGCACCACAAGATAAAAATGGTGTTAAATCCTTTTTAGGTTTGTGAGTTTTATTCACGATTTATTCCTGACTACACAACTAAAGCAAGGCCAATTTCTATTTGTTGAAAAGAAATACTGATTTTATAAGTTCAATATAAGTTTTATGTTGAACACATTCCAGGTGGCAAAAATATTCGTGCAGACGTTCTCCCGTTTTCCCATGAACATGGGTGAAACAGGAAATACTAAAAACATTGCTGATTCAGGTAATGATGAAGATCTAAATGAGCGTATCATAGCAGCATTAGAAATTGATAATGCGTGTGCAGTTTCAGAGGAGGAATGGAAATAAGCTGCTGAGCAGGATGGCACTTTGAAATCTGTAACTAAGTTTATTGTTGAAGGTTGGCCAAAAGAAAGGAATCTTGCTGTAAACTTACAACCTTATGTCAAGGTGTGTGATGAGTTGTCTGTAGAAAATGGCCTAGTGATGAGATCAGAGAAAATTGTTCCACCAGAAAATGTCAGAAGCTGTTATCCAAGGCTCATGAAGGACATCTGTACACCACCCTTACAAAGCTTAGAGTTTGTGAATATTTTGGTGGCTACAGATGGATAGAGATCACAAGTGGAGAAGTTGCCTAGGGTGATATCAGACCACAGCCCGGTGATTCTTACTCTTAAAATTGGACAAACACCAAGGACACCCTCAGCGTGGACTTTTGAGAGGGGCTTATTAAAGGATCCTGCATATAGGGAGCACATGACAGCCTGGATTAAATGTTTTTGGGATGTTAATAGGGGGACAGCAGCCTCGGGAGTGGTTTGGGACACCTTTAAGGCAGGAGTACGGGGAGAAACAATTAACTTTGTTGGGGGGAGACAAAAGAGAGAGAGAGTTAAGAGAGAGCAGGTTGGGCAGAGATTATCGAGAAAGGAAGAAAACCTCAGCAGGGCCATAGCACAGAATTTACCCTTAGAAGAACACTTGTTGGAAATTATAGCTCTAAAAGCTGAAGTGGTGGAAGGGTTCGCTAGGCAAGCTGCAGATAACTTTCTAACAAAGAAGGAAGAAACGTATGAACTTAGTGAGAAGGTGGGGCGTGAGTTGGCAACTAGAACTAGGCAGAGAGCGGCTGCAGCTGCAATAAATGAAATTAGGGATGTATGCGGGAATATGGTTACGGATACTAACTTAATAAGGGAAGAATTCAGAAAGTTCTATACAGATCTTTATACCCCAGAGGAACCAGCGAGTTTGGTGGAGGTCGGTAATTATTTGTGTAATATCCCCCCTCCGATAATGTCCGAAGAAGATAAAGAGTTATTAGATGGACCGTTACAGATGGAAGAACTTAATGAGGCCCTCGGTAACTTACCAGGTGGCAAAGCAGCAGGGCCAGATCAAATTCCGGTCGAATTTTACCAAATATTCAAAAATGTACTCCTGTCAGACATGTTCTTAATAATGCAACAAGCGCAGCTAGGGGAATCCAGTCCGGAATCATGGGGAGGGGCTGACATAATCGTAATTTTGAAAAAGGGTAAGCCGCCAGAAATGCCAGGGTCATATAGACCAATCACATTAATGAATTCTGATGTTAAAATATACTCTAAAATTTTAGCAAAGAGGCTCGCGGGGATTATTGAGCAGTTGATAACACCCACACAGCATGGGTTCATTCCTGGTAAGGGGACAACACAGCACGTTAGGACTGTTATCACTATGTTTGACGCTGTAGGTGTCCTAGGGAGTCCTGTCGCAGCACTTTTTTTAGACACCGAGAAGGCTTTCGACAGGGTCTCCTGGGATTACCTTTGGCAGGTTCTGAGGTGGTGTGGGATGGGGGAACCGTTTATTAAAGCTATGCGGGTACTCTATAGCACCCCAACAGCAAGACTTAGAGTGAATGGTGGGTTGTCGGATACAGTAAAAATTGCTAGGGGGACTAGGCAGGGATGCCCCTCTTCCCTCCTCCTTTTTGCATTATATCTTGAACCGCTACTACGACGACTCGAAGCTAATCAAGAGATACCACCAATGAGGGTAAGCGGCTGCAGTGTCAAGACTTTGGCTTACGCAGATGATATAGCTATTTTGACCCCGAACCCCACTCAAGCTATAACGGAGGTTGAGACTGAGGCCCAGGCATTTGGACAGATTTCAGGCTATAGCTTAAATAGATCAAAGACGCAGATTATTAAAAATAGCAATACATTATGTAATGATGATAGGGTGGCTTGCTCAGCAGTATATCTAGGGGTGTTATTAACGGCGGACCTAGATAAGATTGTAGAATTGAACCTGACCCCCCTGATCGATAAGGTAAAGAGGGAACTGGAGAGGATGAATAACCTACATCTCTCTCTTATGGGGTGTACCAACGTGATTAAAATGCTGATCCTGCCCAAATTTTTACACTTTTTTCGGGCTATCCCTTTGGTTTTTGAAGGTAAATGGTTTAATCTGTTAGAGAGAGTTTTGAATAGGTTTATCTGGGCGCATGGGAAAACCAGGCGGGCCTATAGATATATGACCCTCCCAAGAGAAAGAGGGGGATGGGGGACCCCTGATTTTAGGTTATATCAAATTGCGGCAGCACTACAATACATGCAGGGCTTGATAGGGGGTTGGGGACTCGACACAGGAGCTGTGACCCTCCCCTTAGAGGTTTATTCTATAGTATTGGGGGCAGAGACAGAAAATAACTTTTTAAATAGAATTGAGTTCGGATATCACAAAAGGACTAGATTTAAGACCGTAGGGGCAGCAATTAGGATTTGGAATACTTTCCTTAAAAGAATGGGACTGGGAAGATATAATAGATATGTCAGGCTTTATAAGAATAAGTCCTTCCCTCCAGAAGTTTTTGCTGATTCGACAATGGCGAGGTGGACTCAAAAAGGGATAGTACAGATTGGGGATTTAATGGATAAGGAGGGAATAGTTCAGTTTGCAGACCTTACCCTTAAGTATGGCATTGAGAGCAAGGACTTCTTTAAATACCTACAGGTAAGGAGTTTTTTTTGTCAAAAGCAAGGTGGGAGTATGGGATTTAACAATAACGAAATATTGGAGAAAATAAAAATTGTAGAAGATTGCACAATTAGATCCTTCTACGCATGTCTAGTAAAAGGAAAGCTAGATGATATTGAAAAAGTTAGTAATAAGTGGGTTGGAAAATTGGGGGTGGAGCCCGGAAGTTTTCAAGAATCTTTGGACTTGGGTTGTAGTATTTTGTGTTCGGGCCCCCTGCAATCACAACACTATAAGACTTTGTTCTCATTGTATCACACTCCCGCGAGAATATCTAAATGGGGAGGCTCCACTGGCACTACTTGCCCTCGTTGTAATGCAGGTGACGCAGATTTAATCCATATGTTTGCTACCTGCCCTCAGTTGTATACCTTGATTAAAAACGTAGAAGATTTTCTCGGTAATACATTGGGTATACGAAGAAAATTGTCACCTACGATGATCTTGTTGGGGATAGACAATCAAGTTGGATCTGAACGTAAGGAATTTGTGTTCATGGCTGCTGCAGTTTTGAGGTTGTCAATAGCAAGAGCATGGTTAGACAAGATACCCCCGGGAATGCAAGTATGGCTGGCAAATCTATTATTTTGTTATAACCTTGAGAAAACAATATATGCACGTAAGGGGAAAAGGGGAAGAAGGCTTGGTTTAAAAATTTGGGAACCGATAGCGAAATGGAAAGCGAGCATGGTATTATAGGTTAATGTAACATAATTTGAAACATAGCTGGACCAAAGAAGGTACCTGCTGTCTAAAATGTGTTTTATGTTATTTTGTATTGTTTAAACTTCAAACCAGTCAATGTAGAATATTCGAAGATTGAAAACTGACTGGAAAATGTACTAATTTATGATATGTAATACAATGTGTATTTTGTGAGGAAAACGGGATAAAATTAAAATAAAATAAAAAAAAAAAAAACAGATGGATAGAGATATTGAGAGTTTTGTACATGATTGTGTAATTTGTTCCAAGAGTGACAAAGTGTTACGATAATCTACACCGCCTTTGACACCCATCCCTTTACCTTCAAAGCCTTGGGTAAAGTTGGGCATTGATTTCACGGGACCTTTCCAGTCTTTACCCTATCACTCGCATTTCGCACTGGTCATGTTCAATTTTTATTGCAGATGGCCAGAAGTAAAATTCATAAGAGAACCTGATTCAAAAGCAGTGGTAGATTTTTTGGATGTGGATGAAGTCTTCATGTGAGAGGGTTTCCAGAACAGATTGTGTCTGATAATGGGGTTCAGTTTGTCTCTTCAGAAATTAAATCATTTTTAAAAGAGAGAGGAGTAAAACGCTGTTAGAACTGCGGGTCTCTAGTTGGCAATGGTTTGCACCTTTGTCCAAGTAGGGACCCTTCTTTCTAGTCAAGATAAGGGAGTTACACTCCTAAAATAAACCCAGCTCACCCCCTTGGTAGCTTGGCACAAGCAGTCAGGCTGATCTCAGAGGCAGTGTGTACAGCATTTGCACATAACTAGAAGTAATACTGTGAAAACACTAAAAAAGGACAACACACCAGTTTAGAAAAATATCCAATAACTTTATATATCCAAAACACGACCAAAATTATAAGAATCCAACATACAGTACTTGCAAGATATTTTAAAAATTGCAGAAATACTCAAAAACACAGTTCTTCCGAGCCAATAGCTCCGTCCGGGGCTACCGCAATGCTGAAAACAACAGAGTCTAACAGTTCCAGCCGATCTCGTCATTACGGGCTAGCTAAAGCGTGGATAGACTCATTACCAGTACCTTTCTCTTTGTGGCTGGCACGTTGGTTCGAGTCGGTTGGGGCAACTGTTGCGGTTGTGCTGCGAAATGGAAGTGGTGCAGGGTGCGGTGCCCTCACGATACGGTGCCGGAAGCGGCTTGTGACGATCGGCCAGTGTCGGTGAGACCAAGGCAGTGCTCGATGCGGTGCTGGCAGGTTGCAGTGTGAGCGACAGAGCCGGTTAGTGGTAGCTGGCGACGGTTGGCCCAGACTGCTGTGTGGGACAAGGCAGTGCATCGTGAAAATTACGAACGGTCCCCCCAGCCACGATACGGTCACGAGTGTCAAAGTCAGCAGGCAGCGATGGCATCGGTGAGACTAGGGTAGGAAAGCGAGGCGGTGCAGAGTGCGGTGCCCACAGGTCACGGTGCAAGCAGCAGCTCGCTGGCAGCGGCGTCGGTGAGACCAGGGTTGCGGTGCGAGATACGGCAGTGCCTTCTGCTGTGCCTTCAGGACACAGAGCCAGCTGCTTTTCCCTTCTCTGTGGCAACTGAAACAGCAGTTCCAGAAGCGGTACCCAGACGTTGGTGAACTCTTTGCAATCACTGAGACTTTAGAGCAGAAGGCAAGCTCTACTGCAAGCCCTTGGAGATACTCAGCACAAGTAAAGAAAGGTCTGTCTAGTCAAAGCAACAACACAGCAAAGGGGCAGTACTCCTCCTGGCAGTACTTCCAACGATTTTTCTTTGCAGGTTCCTTGATTCCAGTGAGTTCTCTCTGAAACATTTCTATCCCTGAGACTTCCAACTGGAGGCAAGCTCTATCTCAAGCCCTTGGAGAAAACTGTAACAGCAGGATGATTAAGGTACACTCCAGTCCTTTCCCTGCCCAAGACAGAAGCAGCAAGCCAACACAGCAGAGCATGCAGCAAAGTGGCAGTTCCTCTTGACAGCTTTTCCAGCCCATCTTCCTGGCAGGTTCCTTAGTTCAGCAGTAATCTAAAATACTGGGCCCCAATATTTATGCAGCATTTTCCTTTGTTCTCTGGACCTGTTCTGTCCTCTCTGATCCAGCTTCCCGGCAGGAGGTGGAGACAGCATTGTGCAAGGGAGACAGGGCCTATTCAGGTGCCAGGGAAATCTCCTCCCACCACTCTAAATGCAGCCTAGGCCTATTAAGGTGCTAGTGAAAACCCCTCCCACTACTCTGAATGCAGCCCAGGTCTATTCAGTCCAGTCCTGACTCATTCAGGAAAGGCAGGCCACTCCTCAAACCCTCCCCAGTGGCTGTCTGAGGGAGTGCACATCCTCACCCCTGTCCCTCCAAAGCCAGAAAGTCAATCCACTAACCAGCAGAGGCACACAGGATGGTTAAGCAAGAAAATACCCAGTTTCTAAAACTGGTATTTTGACACACACAACATAAAAATCATCTTTACTAAAAGATGCATTTTTACATTCTGAGTCCAGGCATACTAAACTTTACTTTCCTATCTTGTCCCAATGGAAATTTATATTTATAAGCTGTTATAAATAAACTCCAGTTCTAACCTTGTGAAAGGAACCCTTTCCCTAAAGAAAAACAAAATGCACTGTAATTCACTACCAGGACAGGTCACACACACACCAGTACATGTCCTACTTTAACATACACAGCACCCTGCCCATAGGGGTACCTTGGGGTGACTTAAGTAAGAAAAGGGAAGATGAGGGCCTGGCAAGTGGGTGGCCTTGCCAAGTCGACATGGCAGTCACAACTGCGTGCAGAGACTGCAGTGGCAGGTCTGAGATACCTTTACAGGGCTACTTCTGTGGGTGACACAATCAGTGCTGCAGGCCCACTAGTAGCATTTGATTTACAGGCCCTGGCACTCTTAGTGCACTTTACTAGGGACTTACCAGTAAATCACATATGCCAATCATGGAAACACCAATCCATAATACAATTTAGACCGAGAGCATATGCACTTTAGCACTGAATAGCAGTCGTAAAGTGCCCAGAGTTCTAAAACCAACAAAAACAGGAAGCCAAAAACAAAAAGTCTGGGGTTAAACCCCGCTAAAAAGGCCAAGTCTAACACAACACCCTCCCAGCCTAATGCCAGGCTAGACTAATCAATCCCTTGATGGACTTCCCTGCTTGGGGCGATAGAACATAGACCTGGCCCACAACAGTGGGGGCACTTTCTAGTTCTACGCCTTGCCGAACCCAGTGGGATCTCTCTGCCCAAACTCTCAGGGCTCACTAAGCTAACCCATGGGGAACCCTTCTTCTCACCTGTGGACCTCATCTGTGCAGCACCTAACCTTAGCTTGCTCACAGGCGTGTCCCAGCAGGCAGACAGTACCCACTTGGCCAACACAGTGGTGTGGCCCGGTCCAACCCCAGGGTGTGACTCCTGCGCCCCCCGGGCCACTCTGTCCACCAGGACAGCAAGCCACACTGGCTACTGACAGTTATCAGTGATGAGACCTCGGCCATATGCCTCTCTGGGCTCTCTATCCTCTGCGGCGTCAGAGAGTGAGGGGCAGTAGCCCCAGGTGCCTGGCACCCTTTGTCTGTTCTCCTTCCTGTCAGGTCAGGGATGGCATCCTGACACGGACCCACCAGCCCAGGGTCTATACCCTGCGGCTGGACAGGAGACTCTGGTGGGCTCTCCCATACCCTGTCCTCCTCCCTAGGGCTCTGCACCCTCCCACCAGGAGCAGTACCCCCAGATTCCAGAATTGCCAGGGTACCTGTGGCAGGTGTCCTGTCCAGTTCTCCCACAGTTCAGGTGTGCTATCCTGCCCGTCAATGGACGCTGGATGTGTCCGTGGGATGAATTGGACCTTTGCTACATAATAAACTACGTTGTTTATTTATGCTTCATGTGTCGTCTTTTCAAAGTGCTTTTTGTATAACTTCAACAATCTATCCAGGAAGACAGCAACATCCATCCCTATTATGGATTACGTCTGGAAGGAGGAATTACGTCTGTGATTGTATCTGCCACAATACAATCTGGCACCAGACTCTGTACAAGCATGCTTAACAGAGCGCCTAAACTTGAATCAATCCTAACGGCAGTAGCTTAGTCATTTAAAGAATCTTATAATGTCTAGCTCTACTCCTCACAGAAATGGTACTTGGGCATCAGGTCAATCTCATGGTGGTGACATCCATAAAGGCAGCAAATGTATTGGCCATACTTGGATGGTACGACTGTCAAACGTGACATGACATCTCACCTCTGGGAGACGTCAGCCCTGAAGATGGCCAACAGTAAGCTAATGCCAACGTCAAGGAAGGGTTTAACACCTTGGCTGCTATTATTGATGCACTGATGGATCTCTTTGACAAAGATGTGTGGCAGCTGGCAGGTACCGCTGTGCTTGGGTGGCAAGGCTGGCTCAGGTCTACGTTCATTCTGTCTAGAGGAGCACGTTGAGTTAGTTAACTTGCCGTTGACAAACAAGCCTTGTTTAGCAAATATGTGCACGATGTCCTCCAAAGTGTAAAGACAAACACTGATATTGCACGCTTGCTAGCAGCTTTACAATACCTACCTGCTCCTTCTGCGTACTTTGATGGTTTAAAATGTTAACTAGCTTACAGGGGAATCTACAACCAATGTAGCAGATAAGGTCACCCATACTGACTCCCTAGGCTGTTTGCCTAACACCAAGGCTCTTCCTTAGGAAGAGGGCCAGGTCCATTAGAGCTACCACATACCAGCTGAGAAGAGGGGCAACTCACAGTCACGCTTCCGGGATTATACCAAACAAGCCTGACTTTACCATGCTAACATCCCATCCCTAGAACCCCTATACAGGTCATCGTGTAGAAGAGTCTCCTGCTTCACTCCTGAATGGGCCATGATTACCATAGAACGCTGTGTACTCTAGAAGTGCAGTCCAGGGACACCATGCAGTTCAATGAAAGTCCATTCAATAACCCACTCAGGATGAAAATCATATGCATCCACTGGAGATTCAACAGGAAATAATTATTTTTCTTTTCAACTGAGCGATTGGTTTGCTGCTGAAGCCCACGAAAAATCTGGTTTCTATACCAGGTACTTTTTAGGCAATAAATGGGCGAATGGAGCCCTATCCTATACTTTGGAGAGCTCAACGTGCTTCTGAAGAAATACTACTTTTGAATGGTCTCTTTGCAATAAGTCCTCCTATTGCTACAGGAAGGAGAGTTCCTTAGATCTACAGGAGGCCTACTTCCATGTTCCCAAACACCCTACCCACAGGGAGTATCTACGATTCTCTGTTGTGGACAGCACTACCTGTTTGAAGGGCTGCTTTCTGGCTTGAAATCTGTCACTGGACAGTCACAAAATGCCTAGCTCATGTGCCACCCTTTTTACAGAGACAATATTGCCAAGTGCACTCCTACCTGGAAGAGTGACAAGTGAAGGCTCCTTCAAAAGAAGAATATCACTCCTCCAGAGTGGTTTGCATCAACCTGTTTTTATCTTTTGGGTCTGACACTAAATATGTACTAAATTTATAAGTGTCCTTCAGTCTACAACAAGAATTCAGTTGTAAGGCAATCCTGGTTAGATAGCTTAGCAAAGCTAGTTACAAAACTTCAAACATTGGCAAGAAGTATTTGTTTCAAGGAGTCGGTCCCAGTCTGGGTTTATAAACCACTACTGGGCCATAGCGCATCTTGCAGCATAGGACGTATTCCATTCTCCTGGTTGCAGATGAGACCAAACCAAGAAGAGCTAAACCAACAATTGTAACAGTCGACCGGGTCATGGGATGATAGAGTGACGGTTTCCAGATATCTCAAGCAAGATTTATTGTGCTGTAGGTTTCTGTACAACCTCAAAGCAGGTCTTACCTTCCAGCCTACAATGACCTGGACTGTCATGACAATGTGCGCTTCCATGAAAGAATGGGGTGCTTGCAAACAGAAGCTGGCCACAGAGGCCTCTTGTCGCACAAGGATTAATCACCCCACATAAACATGTTGGAAATAACAGCCATCACACTAGGCCACCAAGTGATAAATGCCTTCCGCGGCTTTAAGTCTAGGCTATATTTATCAGGATGGACCTTAATGTTCTGCAGAGCCAAACAGAGAGGCACCCTGCCTCAGTCTCTGTCAGGAATCACAACGGCGATGGCACAGGGATTTAGCAAACAAGGTGGATACCTGCCAGGAGTCCTGAATAACCAGGTGGACACTCTCAGATGTGCCCTGTCAGATTACCATGAGGAAAAGCTTCATCAGGATCAGCTACAGCATGTCTTCAGGACACTGATCCTGTTTGCCAACTTGCAGAATAAGAAATTCCTGTACAGTGCAAACAGGTGCTGGCAGTCGGAGTCCATGGGCAATGCTTTCTTGATGTCATGGTTGAACGCCTTTAAGTAAGCCTCTCTACTGTTTCCTCACATTGACCGAGTGCTGAGGAAGGCTAAGGTGGTGCTCTGTTTACTGATATTGATAGCCCCAATGTGGCTGTGCCAATTTAGGTACACCAACTCTGTGCGACTGACCCAATGCCCACTGATCCAATTGAAGGACCCTCCTGAACGCCTCTCCACACAAAACAACCAATTCCTTCACCACACTTTGAAGTCACTCAACCTCATCTTGAAATTCTCACAGATTGCAGGGCAATATTGGCACAGGCATGTGCACAAGCCATGACAAAAACTAAGTGGAAATTCTGTTGTGCATGGTGAAAGAATAAAGGACTGAATCCAATTTTGATGAAACCCCACCAAGCGCTGCTGCACCAACTACACCTTGCCCAAGAAGTTCTAAAAAATTGTCGCAAGTATCAAGATTTAGAAGGGCAGATGATGTTTTATTATTCTTATTCCAGAGAATCATCAAACATTTCATGAATGGGCTTTGTTTAGGGCTTTCCGTCCTGTTACATGCCCTCTGCTGCTGTGGGAGTTAAACAGTGCTCAGTCAGTTAATGGTTTACCCTTGGCCCCGATTCACAGTGCACATCTCACATACCTCTGAATGGACAACTGCATTAGTCCTGCCTCTCACTTCAGCAATCAGAGTTGGAGAGTTCCAAGCCTTCACAATAAAGGAACCTTACACCCACCTTTTTTTTTTTTTTTAAAAACCTTTATTGAAATAAAAAGAAACACCCATTCTGACACAGCTGTCTCGCCTACAACCCCGTCGGGGCCGGCTGCAATGTATGATAGTCAGGAGTCATCACATTTTGTAATATTAACACAGCATGCCGTCTACAACCCACCAGGGCCGGCCGCGTGAAAAACATATAGTCACGTTAACCCCAGGCAACACGAGAGGCAACCCAGCACACTCAATGGCTTCACAGTAGTAGAAAGAGGGAAATAGTATGGTAACAATAGGGAGGGGCACCGCTAGTACATATATACGAAAGCATGACCCCCACCATAACGCACTCACAAAGGGCCCCGCCCAACAGACAAGGTGTCGCCGCCCCGCGGCTCGCGCCTCCGCAGAGACGCTTCCCGGCACCCTCACAGCCCCACCTGTCACCCCCTACAAAATCAATATTAGGCCCCAGAGACCCACACATCCCACACCGGCAGAAGAGACTCGGCAGCAGAGCCGCCGCACTCCCACGTCACACCCTAGATGCCCCCAGCGCACGGCCATCTCAGGAAGTAGAAGCATCGGTGCTAAAATGTGTCTGAGGATTCTGAAGCAGGTAACCCCTCAGAGGGTCCCATATGTCCTTGGGCCTGGAAGCGGCCGGCAGGAGGTCCGCATACAGAGTTAACTCATCCTGCCAACGCATCAGGTCCTCCAGCCAGCTCTTGAACTTAGGGGCACGTCCTCTTCCCCCATCTACAGGCCACCCTGCGCTTGGCAAGGAGAAGACAAAATGAGCCGAATTTCCTATGAGGAGCCGGCATGTTCTCCGTACATCCCAAAATACCCATTAGCGGGGACGGTGTCAGGGGGGCAGCAATCATCTTCCCCACTGCGTCAAACACCAGAGACCAGAACGCATGTACAGAGGGGCAAGTCCACGCCAGATGCAGCATGTCCGCCCCCTCGACCCCGCACCGATCGCACCTAGTATCCTCCCGTAGTCCAAACCGATGCAGCTTCACAGGGGTGTAGTAATAGCGTTGAATGAATTTATAGTGTGTGGCACGAAGCCTACTACTAGCCGCAACCTGCTCTGTCTGCCTGCAGCTAAATAACCAGTCACGGTCGGTCAACGGCTGCCCCAACTCCTCCTCCCACTTGCCACGAGCAGTACATTGCGCGTACTCCGACCCCGAGTATATTGAACGGTATAGGGCCGACACTAGATGAGAGGCAGTAGTAGCCCGCAGCACCGCATGCAGCTGGGGCGACGTCGCCGGTTCTAACGGATAGTCAGGCGTGACGGCCTGAACTCCGGCTCGGAGCCGAATGTACAGGAATATTTCCATGGTGGTGGGGGGAGGGTCGGCACAAAGCTGCTGCAAAGTGATGAATCTGCCGTCCCTATATAAGTCTCCCCATGCATGCAGCCCCCTGTGGTGCTTCAATCTGGTGAAAAGTCCCTCCTGCAAAAGCGGTATGCGGGGGTGGTACACGAGCGGGAGCAGCGGGGAGTACAACAAAGGCATACCCGTTTGTTTCGTGATCCACTCCCAGGCACGGCTCGTACATTCCACAGTATCGGGACTGCGGTCCCGCCGACACGTGTGCCGCCATACTGCCCCATATAATGGCACGGGATCCGCAAGCCAATGCTCTGTGGCAACATGCGCTGTGTACCGCGGGCCGTTCGTCCAGTAGTGCGCATAATGGGCCTGGGCACACTGATAATACAGTTCAAAATTTGGTAGGTCTAGTCCCCCCGCCGCATAAGGATGAGCCAGAACCTCCCATATGATACAGGCCTGCTTCCCTCCCCACACCAGCCGCAAGAGTTCAGTGCGCAGGGTAGCGAAGAAAACTCTACCCGGGTGATAGGGGATGTTCGTGAAGTAGTACAGCATTTTCGGCAGGATGACCATTTTTATCAGGGATACTCTGTCCGCAAGGGACAGTGGCAGGGCAATCCATCGAGTAATAGTGTCTTTCAGCGCTTCAATCGCTCGCCCATAGATGTCTCTCATGAGTTCCTCCCGGTCCGCAGAAACGTGTACCCCTAGGTACCTCACGGTGGAGTCGCACCACTCCAACAGGAAGTCAGCCCGGAAGCGCAAGACGGCCGCAGTAAGGGGGAATATCTGGGATTTAGCCCAATTAATGTGGATACCCGAGAGTCCCCTGAAACGCACAAACTCCCGCAGCAGCAGATTTAAATTTGTCTCCGGATCCTTTACATAGAGAGTCACGTCATCCGCGTAAAGCGAAATAAGGATGGGCCGCATAGGGCAGATAAGCGCCTTGTCCCGATGATACTGTCGCACTCGTGCCGCCAATGGTTCGACCGCCAACGCGAATAACAGAGGCGACAACGGGCACCCGTGTCTGGTGCCCCGGGAGAGCGCAATGGCGGTAGAGGTGTGACCATTCACCATCACCTTAGCTACCGGCGCGGTATATAGCAGCCGTATCAAAGCAGAGAAACCCACCGGGAACCCCATGTTGCGTAGGACCACGTGGAGATAGTCCCACTCAATCGAGTCGAACGCCTTGGTGGCGTCCAAGAAAATAGCGGCCAAAGGGAGGTGCGGCGCCACCCGATGCATGATGGAGAAGAGAGTGCGCAAGTTGTGAGATGTCGCCTTCCCAGGGATGAACCCTGCCTGGTCTGGCAATACCAGCTTATCCATGAGGAGATTTAATCTATTCGCTATCATTTTAGTTAAAATTTTGATATCCACCTTGATTAACGATAGGGGCCTGTAGGAATCGTACTTATCAGGGGGCTTCCCGGGCTTCAACAGAGATATAATAAGGGCCTCCCTCATCGTGGCGGGCAATTCCTGCGCCTCCAGTGCCTCCGCGTAGACCTCCAGCAATACCGGTGCTAGATGTTCCATATATAATTTATAGAAGTCTGCCGGCAGTCCATCGGATCCGGGCGCCTTCCCCGCCAGCAGCTGGGCAATGGCGTCCCGAATCTCTTCTAGCGTAAATGGGGTAGCTAGGAACTCCCTCTGCCGCCCGCTTAGATAGCCCAAGGTGATGTCCCCAAAGAATGCAGCAAAGTCATTTGTATTAACCCCTTTAGACGAATACAATGATTTGTAGAAGGTGGTAAAGGTATTCAAGATCTCTAAGCCATCCCTGTGTCTAACCCCCTGAGCATCCTCAATTTCAAGCACGTAATTTGTGTACCGTGGTCTCCTGATGTCCTGAGCCAGAGCACGCCCCGGCCTGCCTCCCTCACCATATCGTCGGGCGGTAACATATTTCCCCCGCAACCGAGCTTCGCTGTCAGCCGTGGCAGTGTAATCGGTAATGGTATCACGCAGTTTAGCCCTCCCCTCACCCGAATCACTACGCCAAAGATCCCCCTCCAGCACCTTAAGTTGATCCTCAAGCATGCGAAGGCGTCGTCGCAAGTCCCGCAAGACTCCAAAGCTCTTTGCAATACAGGTGCCCCGGATGGTTACCTTAAGGGCCTCCCATAGCGTGCCAACCCGCGCCACCGTCCCCCTTTTGCGGGCAATAAAGTCCACTATCTCCTCCTCTAGCTTAGTTTTAAACACTTCGTCAAGGAGAGCCCCAGGAGCCAGTCTCCAGTTTCTAGGAGTGGCAATCAGGTTCGGTATCTCCAACATGAGGCACACAGGCAAATGATCAGAAAAAGTACGTGCAAGGTGTTCCACCGCACAAACCCAGTGACACAACCCCCTAGAACCCAGCCAGTAATCCAGCCTCGACCAGGCCGCATGCACCGTCGAGTAATAAGTACCCTCCCTACCAGCCGGGTGGGTATAGCGCCAGAGGTCAGTAAGCCCCTCATGCGTGAGGAGCCCGGCCAGCGCCGCCTGACTACGGGTGTAATGGTGCGGGAGCGTCCCTGATCTGTCCATCCGGGGGTCACTGACCGTATTAAAATCCCCTGCCCATAAGACATGTGTGGCTTCCACCCCTGCAATCTGTCCCCAGATTGAGTGTAAAAAATCGGGGTCGTCAACGTTAGGACCATAGCAATTTACCAGCACAACAGACTGCGTGCCCCACAGCATACAGCTCCGCCAATCCCTACTCTTCTTATGTCCAGCACATACAAACGTTTGATAAGGATCACGGTGCCTCTGGCATACGTGGAATAGGACGAGAATACTCGTTCCGAGGCCCATTTACTTCCAAATGTCGGGCTATCCCCAGGGGCCATGTGTGTTTCCTGGAGGAGCGCTATACTGACCTGGTGCCTGTCAAGGTATGTGAGGATCTGACGCCGTTTACGGGGGTCCCCCAGCCCTCTAACATTCCAGGTCAGTAGTTTCAATTTGGTTAGAGCTGGGTAAGCGTGCGTATTTCACTAGAAATGCCCAATGAATTACAGCCTTGTGGCCAAACCCCATGTGCTTTCCCCACTCCATGTGAATATGTACCATGAGCCTTGTGACCACCATCATTCGTAATTGCCTGAACGGTTGCAGATTTCTCCCTCACCCCCCTCCCTCCCCCCAACAATTCAAACACATCCAACATTACGCCCCCTACCTCCCACAACAGCACCCCAGTCGTACTGGTATCCATACTTCCCTCCCCGCCCCAACCCACTAGCGACCTCAACAGGCGGGTCAACTGGAATACAAGAACATCGCTAGCCTGTAGGGGACTGCCCATGCTGGGGGCGCCTGTGGACCCAGATAACCCTCCCTTACCCCTCTCACCCTTGACGGTCCACTACCCGCCCATAGGGCAGGAGCATGGAGTGGGATAGTTTGGAGGGGTCCTGGCTGTACATTGAAATTCGCACGTTTCCCCTCTCTCATCTAATGCGCAAGTGGGTAAGAGCCAGGGTAATATCACAAGCCGGCAGCCAGTAGGATTATACTCTACTGACCCCCCCGCCTGCACCTCTTTAATAGTGGTAGTCCAAGGTTATACATTTAAAAGTCTGCGTTCCTACCCACGCATCACCCTCTCACCTCCAACCTTCATGTCACAGTCAGTGCGGCAGTGGAGGCAACGCCAATGCATGGTCCAGGAAGTACTCATTCCCCCCCCGTGCCTCCAGGACATGCGAAGGGGGACGCGACCCCCCGCCAGCCACAGCATGGCTAGGCGATCGGCGTCGCAGAGTCTTGAGAAATTCCTCCGCCTGCTGGGGGGTCATGCACAGCACCGTGCGCCCCTGATGTCTGAGGCGCAATTTCGCCGGGTACAGAGGGGCGTATTCAATGCCTGCTGTGCGCAGTATTTGTTTAACAGCCACAAATTTACGTCGTGCCTCCTGCACCGCCATAGTGAAGTCTGGGAATATGGAGAACGCTGTACCCTCAAACTGCAAATTTTGCTGCTCTCTTGCCCTTCTCAAGGCCACATCTCGGTCTCTATAGTTAAGTATGCGTGCCACAATGGGTCGAGGCGGACCCCCCGGTGGCGGCCGAGGCCCAAGCAATCTATGGGCCCGCTGCACAGTCAAATGCGACGATAATGCCTCAGCCCCAAATGTCGTCAGGAGGAGCCTCTCAACATACTCCTCCATCCGTCCGATATTGGCACTTTCCAGAATCCCAGTGAGGTGTATGTTGTTCCGGCGGCTGCGGGCCTCCAAGTCCTCGTTCTTTGCCTCTATCACCTTCAGGAGGCGGTCCATCTGCGTCAATTGTTTATCCATGGTGCTTGTACGATCTTCGTTGTCTGAAATACGCTGCTCCACTTCCTTCAGTTGTTCGTCATGTTTATCCACCTTTAGTACTAGAAAGTCGAGCCTGTTATTCATCGTGTCCATTTTCCCCGACAGTCCATTCATACTCTGCTGAAGCGTTTGCTGCATCTCTTTTACCTCATTATCCGGGCTCACTACCGGGCCAGGCGGCGACTCCCTCTCCAGCCCTGGGGGCTCCTCCGCCACCGAGCAAGTGCCCGCCTTTTTAGCCTCAAAGTGTAGCCGCTGCTGCCGCCCATCTGATTTCCCCATCTCAGCAGGCCAGTTGCGGTCCGCAAGCGCGTACCACTCGGCAGAGGTGCTCGTACGGTATCAATAATCCTCCTCTCTCCGATGCTTTGTCCAGCAGCTGCGGTCGCAGGATCACAACCGTCGCGGGGCCGATCAGTACTTCGGTGGCCTCCTCCCACACACACCGCAGGATGAAGAAGAGCACGCCAGCGCCCAAGCGAGGGGGGAACCGGGGCAGCACCCCACCGCAAGCCAGTGATCCTCGGAGAGGCCGCCACAATCAGCTCCATGCCAGCCCAACGATCCTCCTCACGTACGGCGAAGGCCCAGCGTTACCCAACACGCCTCACATCCCTTCCTCCATGTCCACACAGGACGCCAGCCAGCGGAGGGGGAGGCGGTCAGGGAGCATGTGGAGGCCGCAGGGGAGCCGCACAGCGCAACCACGCTCGTCCAGTGACGCCTCCAGGGTCCCCCCGAGGCAAGGGCCGCACCGGCAGCACACAGGGCACACAGTCGAGAGTCCCCAAGCCCCCCAGCGTCCCCAAGTGCACCTCCAGAATCGGATGGCCCCCCGCACACCAGGGGCATCAGCGGCCACTCATCGGGTGGGAAGTCGCCGCGACCAGCAGGCAGTCGCCGCAGGAAGTTTGTCCTGCCGCTACCCGTGTCTCAAGGAGCAGAGGAGGCACGCACATAGGTCACTGAGTCACACCACCTGGAGCGAGGGCTCACCCACTACATCCCCGCAGTGCGCCACCAGCACCTGCCATACATCACTCGCGGGTCCTCCCGTCAGCGAGGGAGGCGCAGCTGCCGGGGGTCGGTACCTTCGCACTGTGGTGTCCGCCGGGGAAGGGATGCAGATATCGGAGATGCGCCGCCAGGCCTCTGCAAATCTCTTCTGATGGATACATCTGCCAGTGGATTCCTCACCTTGTGAATATCCCCTGCGCCAGCATTCCTCGGAAAAAAGGGAACAAGGTGAGGAATCCACAGGCAGATACTGTATCCACCAGAAAAAGCGTTACCGAAGGTAAGTAACTTGTTCTTCTGATGGATACATCTGCCAGTGGATTCCTCAACTTGTTCCCTTTTTTCCGTGGAATGCTGGCGCAGGGTATATTCACAAGGTGAGGAATCCACAGGCAGATACTGTATCCACCAGAAAAAGCGTTACCGAAGGTAAGTAACTTGTTCTTCAGGTCTTCAAGGCTCCCCAGCGCGGCGTGCAAGCCCCAGCAGGCCAAGATCAAATCAGCTCCACGCACCGGTAATAGGCGCACCTCCAACGGCCCGCGGCCTCTCCCCTCGTGGCCACACCGGTCTCGCCCAGCAGCAGCGCCCGGCCCAGAGCTCCAGAGCAACCAGCAGTCCGACTCCTCGCCGAGCGTCCGAGGGCACAGCGCCTCCTTCTCACCCTCGATCAGGCTGAAATCCGCACCGAGGGTGGCTGTCGTCTCTCACCACCCAATCTTATCCGTGTAGCACACGGGGAACGTGCGAAAAAGCTAATAATTTCAGGATAACCGAGCCAGGCTGCCAGAGCCTCACAGCGGTGCGGCCATCTTGGTCTGGCGCCACCTAGCGCCCCCCACCTTACACCCACTTCACAAAAGATAAAGACACATTGTGCACCAGCCACAGGTACATGTCAAAGGTTTTCTCAGATTTTCAGTTGAGTAAGTCTGTCATTATTCGTTCTTTCCTTCCAACCCCCACTAGATCAATGGAAACAGCTTTGCATTGTTGGATTTGTGTTAGTGCATCAAGCTTTACATGGATAGGTCAAAAAACATACATACTTCTGACCAGCTATTTGCCAGGCAGGACCTGCTCTCTGTCTGAGCAGGGAATTTCACACTGGCAGTCAGCCTTCATCACTTTCTGCCACAGTAAAGCTAATACCAGCTAAAGGACGGAGTGAAGGTATATTCCACATGGAGCAGGTTAGCGACAGCTGTGCTCTATGAAGGAGTACCACCCTTGGACAGTTGCCACACCAGCACGCTTTCACCAAGCACTACTACCTGGATTTGATTGCAGCAACCGACTCAGTGGGACAAGCAGTTCCATTTGACTTGTTTTAGTAAAGATAAGCATGTTTCCCACTTATTTCAAATTTGACATACTGCTTGCTATTCTGATTGAATCATTTGAATGTATGACAGCTCAAATGCTGAAGAATAAATGAGTTACTTCTCTGTACCTCTACTACTAGCATCTTTCATAAATTCCCATACGCACATACTCGCCGGTTAAAGTGTCACTACATATTTTCTGTATTTTTTCACACTTGTGCTATGAAATCTAAGCTAAGGTGGTGTCTAAGGGGAGTAGATTGCTCAGTACAACCATGTCTCTGACTGAAATTTGTGTTGATCCTTTAAAAAAAAAAAATGTTTTTAACAACTTTTCCAGAGGTGACATTGTACTTTCCAATATAACATTGTCAAATACCACTGAGCATTTACTCAGGAAATCTACTATATTGTATGTTCTATGTAAAGTTTCTCCCCATATCCGTTCCTCTCCCATCTTATTTCGAGTTCTCCCTTCTCTGGTATTTATGAGACATTGTTCACATTAAATCACATCAATACCCTCAACATGCAGTATCCACCCACCCCCTAAATTCCAACCTGTTTGGTTTAAGCTGAGTCATCACCAGTGTCTGACCCCAAGCTTGCCGCTTACAGGAGTTGTGGAGGAAGTCTAACCCTTGATCCTGGGGGTTGTTGTTTATAATGTGTAAGGAATCGAGACCAGACCTGTTCAAAATGATCTGTTTTATTACGACAGATAGCTGTCAGTTTTTCCATAGCCTAAATGCTCCATGTTGCGCCACCATAACTCTAATGCTGGTTGATCAGGCCCCTTCCATCTAAA
The DNA here is from genome assembly GCF_964204655.1 of Triturus cristatus. Lineage (NCBI taxonomy): Eukaryota > Metazoa > Chordata > Amphibia > Caudata > Salamandridae > Triturus > Triturus cristatus. The sequence goes on along the minus strand of NC_140592.1, from coordinate 669,926,466 downwards.
TGCCACAGTCAGCCTGCCAGACAAGAGCAACTGTGATATGTGCCTCCCCGCTGAGGACACCAGTGGGTGCACAAAATCATCCACCTCACCCAACAAAACTATTGAGGGATCAAGAGGGAGCTTTTCATTAGCAATTTCTCTAATATTCTGTATGACCTGAAACAAAAAAGCCTGAAACTTTATACAGGATTACCACATGTGTATATGTGTACTTTTCTCATTACAGTTCCACCAGCACATACCCTTGTTACCAAACATTGCTCTTTGTCGGGTTGTGGTAAATATTTCATTACCGGTACTATTTTTTATGCGGTAAAGTCTAGTAAGAATAACTCAGTAAATATAAGAGGCAGAATCCGTGGTATTAGAGGTTCTAAAAGGCTTTATTCCTATACAAAGGAATACAATTCGAATTGCAGGCTTCTATTCCATCACCACGAAAGTTCAGGAAGGAAGGGCATACATTATTGACAGATAATCAGTTTTATAGGAAAATGCATTACAGTGAAACAGATGCAGGAGGCGTAACAGCTGATAATACAGATAAAATGTGCATACGTAACTAATAGAGGCGGACATATGGGCGTAACTTAGTAAACGTCATTATACATGATGTCACAAGTGGGTGGATCCATAAAAGAATCCTGCAATGTCAGCAGAAATATTTGGCAGAGATGCGCGCGCAGCCGCATGACGTGTGATTGACGTGCAACTAGAGGGTGAAGGGGACTTGACATTTAGCTCTACAAGTGGAGACAGAAGTCTGGGGGGTCATGTCAACCTAATCCCAAATCATATCTAATATCCTATGTTTAAAGAACTGTGTTATCCAAAAGGAAAGGTCTCTAGGATAGAATCTATTCTATACTGACTGTTAGTGCGTGTACAAGCGTCTAAGTGTCTACATGAGATGCGAGGGGGTAGGAATATTCCATGGTAACGGGGGCTATGAATTACTTGCATGAGGACAGCGAGGCCTGGCCCTTTGCACGGTAGCTGGAGGAATGTTTACCTAAACTACTAGACAGGAATGCATCGGATGAGGAGCGGAGCAGATAATCTTGAAGGTGAAATACAGTTTTTGGCAGGCAACAGGCTGGATCAGGCACCGTTAGCCGCGCAGGGAGTAGGACAAAGTTCATGGATACAGATGCGGGCTCAGACTGGAGCTTTCAGAGGCAGAAGACAGGAAAAGGCTTGATGACAGAATTCTGGGCCTACTCGCCTGAATCTGTAAAATGTGGAAAGTGAACCACATAAAGTCGGTGGCCTTTCATACTTAGGAATGGAATATCTGACCCATTCATGGCGGATCTGAAAGAGGACATGTTGACGGTGGACGCACATATATTTGCGTCTTCAAAACTGGAACTGGAGGGAACATACATGTACTTATAGCATGCACATGGAGCCGTTGGGGTCTACGATAGGGGACATAACTGATCACAAAATTCATATTTCCTCATTCCCTCCTTGTCCCCTACGGACCCTCAGGAGATATCGATCTTCATCAATCCATCGATCTGTTCATATAGCATCATTTGTTCTTCTTTCTTCTTCCGGGATCTTGAACGAAAACTTGGATGTGGGATACACGATGTGGCACACAGACCACAAATCGCTGGCCCACATTGTAGACATAAGCAGCAACTGAATAGTATGAGAAAGCCAATACCTAGGAAGGATAGGATTCTCCATCCCCAGGCTGACAACACGCTCCAAAACCAACCGGACCAAGTCCAGGTGCCTGGACTCTGGTGTATCTGGCTCATAATCTTATGAAGGCGAGTTATGGCTTTATATACTGACGGCGAATTTTCTGGTATGAAAATGCAGCAACTTGATCCGATGACCCTACAAGCTCCGCCCCTATCGGCCAGGATGACGTCAAGGACAAGACGATTTTGAAGCACAACAATCCGCATAGCAGACTGTTCTTCTGTTAAATTGCCTAAGGCGGAAGTAGTCTCGTTCACTACTGCTTCAAGGGTTCTAGTTAATCTACGTATCAGCTTACTATTAGTGACTGTACCTATATAGGGAAAGAAACCTTTATTGAAATCTGTGTATTGCTCCCATGCTGTTTCAGTGTAATCGACAATTGGGAGATCTCTCTGCTGTCTATTGTGTACTAAATGGGTATTTCTATGATAATCAGGAGGGGCTAGGAAAACAGGTGGCAGAAGGAATGCTATGTAACAGGTACCATCCCAATCTAGAGGTAGACGTATATATGCGGTCTGGCCACATATGAAGTAGGAATGATGGGAAGCTCTAAATGTAGACTTGCCTTGATCACTGAATTTTATTACAGTGGTGCATTTACTATGGCCCATGTGTATGGAACCATTCTTTCTTACACATAATTCCCCTTTTACTGGGAATACTGACATGGCGGGCAAGATTGGTGTAGTTTCAGATTCAACGTTCAGGATCATGAGGTTAAGTGTAAAATTACCTAATCCATATACTTCATTTTCTAGATCAGTTCCTGTTCTTTTGGGAAGTCCCTCCTTGTTAGGGTAGCAGACTTTAAGCAAAACTAGGTTCAGGTTTCCCCATACCCAGTTGTCTTGATAAACTGCGGAATTTGAATCTAGGGAATTAATCAAACTAAACCATGCTCCACAGGAGCCATTGTGTGTGAACGGATATGGAAAGAGGGGCAAAACTCCCTTATAGTTCTGATAGGGAGGGAGTCGGCCACATATCCAACAATTTGTGGCATTGCTGGTCTGATGGGAATGATGTAACATACTAATGAATGTGTTGTTGCGCAGCGCAAATCTATAGGACAACTCATGCGGAGGTAATTCGCTGAAAGAATGTTCTGCAGTTACATTGTAAACACGCTTAAAAATAGGGTAATACATGTGCAATAGTATGCTGGAAATGATGATCAGAAGACTTAGAAAAAACAAAATTAATAATGTTACTGTGCAGTGACTACGAAGTGATTTACAATACGCATGCTTTTTAAGCTGCAGCTGTTGATTTCTTTCTCTATTCCGGTCTAGAGGATACATGTCAGAGACAAATTCAACCGATTCACCTTGGAGAGGACTTAAACAATCAAATTGTCTGACTTGCTAGACCTTAATTTTAGTTTGTAAAGTTCCGGTTTTGACTGCTCAACCAAGGGGAGCTTTGAGTCTGTCTGTGAGGGAATGCAGGGCTGAGCGTTCACACTAGATGGTAGTCCATAAAATTTCTTGATATGACTCGAGTGCAACCACCCTTTACGTCCCTCGATCTTCACGGCTGTCCTTGTAGTTAGTAGAACAAGCTTCGGCGACTTCCACCTAGGCTCCAGTTGGGTCTTCCGGTCGAAATTCCGGACCAGAACCAGGTCACCAGGAACCACGTCATGGGGCTTCACCTCAGTATTATCGGGAAAAGCTGCAGCTACCTGTGAACGACAAGATTGTAGTGCAGACATCAAGGAAGCCAGGTAATCTGTCAGTATATTACAGTCAACATCAGTGATTTTGCGAGGTATAGGCGTCCCCCACATATTTGGTGGTCTACCGAAGATCACCTCGTATGGGGATAGCCCTGTTCGAGAATGTGCTACCATTCTCATGTAAAAGAGCGCAACTGGTAAGGCTACTATCCAATCGACACCTTTTTCCCTACATATTTTGGACAATCTAATTTTCAGAGTTTGATTATGGCGTTCCACGAGACCTGCTGCCTCGGGATGTCGGACACAGTGGAATTTCCATTGGTAGCCTAACAAAAGGGAAACGTGTTTCATTAGTTCGGATGAGAACGGCTGGCCGTTATCTGAGTAGACAACACGTGGTAAACCGTACCGTGGGAAGAATTCTCGAACTAACTGTTTGGCAGTAGTCGGGGCAGTGTAATCTGAAACCGGGTAGGCTTCTGTCCAACGGGAAAGAGCACAGACAACTACGAGAACATATTTGAATCCTCGACATCGTTCCATCTGGATATAATCCATCTGGAGGACTTCAAAAGCATGATCGGGAGGTTGAAATCCACCCTGCTCTACGGGGACGCTTTTACCTGGATTGAACTGACAACATATCATACAGGTACGAACTTTTTGTTTAGCTGCTGCTCGCAAGTGTTTGTTGAACCAAATGTGGTGAATGCTGTCTAGCATAGCTTTTTCTCCTAGGTGCGCTGGACTATGTATTGTGTTAATGATGACTTGAACCATGGAATCGGGAAGAAACCATATAGATTTTTCCTTCGTCATCCATCCTTGATCCGTTTGGATCCCTCCTAATTCAGTCCATTTCTTTATTTCTTCTGGTGTAGCATGTGTCTGTATGTCAATTACATCAAGGGCGGGATCCTTAACTGTCATGCAATGTGTTGGTGTCGGAACTATTGTCTTTGTCGCGTCAGTTGTATGAGTCTGATTCTGAGCAGTCTGTTTAGCTGTTCTGTCAGCTAGGTCATTACCCTGAGAAATGATATCGGTAACTTTTGTATGGGCTTTGCATTTCATAATCGATATTGTAGTAGGCAGATGAATCGCGTCTAATAGGGCTTGAATGAGGGGTCCGTGTTGGATGTGGGCACCGTGAGAAGTTAAATAACCTCTCTCTCGCCACAGTACGCCGAAGTCATGGACGACTCCGAATGCATACTGTGAATCTGTGTATATGTTGACTTTCTTATTCTTGGCTTGAATACAGGCTTGTGTCAGAGCGATGAGCTCTGCTGCTTGAGCTGACAAAGTGTTAATACAATTTGTTTCAATGACTTCAGTGTCTGTTGTGACTGCGTAAGCGGCCACTAACTCTCCTGTACTTGTTCTCATACATGACCCATCTACATACAATGTCAAGTCTGGATCTGACAAAGGGATATCTGTCAAGTCTTGTCTGGGTTTCGTCGTGATAGTAATGACTTCGACACAATCATGTGCCAATGGATCTGTTCCGCCTACTGGTAACAGTGTGGCAGGATTTAACGTATTACAACGTCTGATTTCTATGTGTGGCTGAAACAATGTTAATTCGTAACCAGTGAGTCTCGCTATAGTCAAGTGTTGTGTTTGTGTGCGGTTCAAAAGAACCTCTACTGTGTGTGGTACTTGTACTGTCAATTGGTGTCCTAACACTATGGCATCGCTTTGTCTGATTGCTAAAGCTGTTGCTGCCACCGATTTCAGGCACGCAGGAAGAGCCTGAGCTACTGGATCTAATGTACTAGAGAAATAAGCACATGGTTTGTGTGATCCTGCTTGTTCCTGAGTGAGTACTGACAAGGCAGTACCTTCGCGTTCTGTAACAAAGAGTGTAAACTGTTTACTGTAACATGGTGTTGCTAAAACAGGTGCTTGGCATAAAGCTTTCTTTAAGCTTTCAAAGGCGTGTGTATGTTCTTGAGTCCAAGGGAGGACAGTCGATGTGGCTGCCTCCTGTGTTGTCAACTGGATGAGTGGTTTTGCTAGAAATGCATATTGAGGGATCCACTGCCTACAGTATGAAGTGAGGCCTATAAAAGCCCGCACCTCCTTTTGTGTCTTGGGTGCTGACATGTTAGCAATTAACTGGATGCGGTCGGATGTAAGCTGCCTTCCCTCCTTGGACAGCGAGTGCCCAAGGTAAACAACTCGCTGGACACAGAATTGCAGCTTAGAAGGGGACACCTTGTGCCCCTTGTCGGCCAGAAATTTTAAAACCGTCAGTGACGCTTTTTCACATTCAGGTTCGCTTCGGGCGGTGATCAGCAGATCATCGACATATTGAAGCAAGGCAGTGTTAACTGGCATGTGGATACTGTCAAGTTCTCGTTTCAGTGCTTGGCTATAGATGCTGGGGCTTTCTGTAAATCCTTGAGGTGCGCGTGTGAATTTAAAACTTCGTCCATTTAAACTGAATCCGAACAGATATTGACTTTCCGGATCTATTGGGACGCTAAAGAAAGCATTCTTGAGATCAATTACAGTGAAGAACGTTGCTTCTGAGTCAATAGCTGTTAGTAATGAAGAGATATCTGGGACCACAGGGTATTGTGGTACAATACATTTATTTAATTCGCGCAGATCAATAACTAATCGATATACTGGTGGTGCTTTTGGATCCGTTCTTTTAAGAATCGGAATTATCGGGGAATTACATACATTGGAGTCGGTTTCGACAACCACTCCTTGTGCAACGAGCTCGTCAATGATTTGCAGCAAAGCCACAACAGCATCTGGTGGTAACTTGTATTGTCGCATTCGTGGTAGTATTACTCCTGTTTTTAGTGTAACACGATATGGTGTAATGTTCATGCAACCAACATCAGTGGGGCCTTGTGCCCATAGATGTGTAGGTAAATTCTGCAGCCGGTGATCCATGTCTCTAGACACGTAGTGACCTTTAAAGTCACGCAAAAATAATCGTACTCCTTCCGGAGAACAACATATTATAGCTCCTAGAGCTTTCAATGTTTTTATACCTAACAAGTTTTCTGGACATGATTTAGTAAGCAATAAATCTGTAGTACGTGTCAATGGACCAACCGTCAGTGGAAGAGGTTGTGTTACTTCATTAATGATAGGTTTTCCTGAGAATCCAAGGGAAATATTCTGTGAGCCTGAGAGGGGTGCCCCTGGAACTTCACTGCGTCTTATAGTTGTTCTGCTTGCCCCTGTATCAAGTAAAAACTTTCTGTCTTCCCCTAATAGTTCACTATGTACATAAGGTCACTCTTGGTCTACAGGAACCTCAATAAGGGGTAAGCCAACTTCCCTCTCTAGGCTATTTCATGTATATCGCTGATAATCGGGATAATCTGCTTGTGCGTACTGATACATCTGTTGTGTTGTTGCTTGTGTTGCAGCAATAGGCTGCGCTTGTGGTGGTGCTACGGTCTGTTGTGGAGCTACCTGTTGCGGAGCTAGCTGTTGCGGAGCTAACCTAGGTTGTGCATGCTGAGGAATTTGTTGTTGATTCTGATCCTGTCTAGGTAGACGTGGTCTTTCCTGGGTTCTACCTGTGGCAATATTATGTTTCAGGACTGGACAATCGTGTATATAATGACCTTGTTGTTTACAATAGTTGCATGTCCCTTTCGTAGAACCTGCGGAATCACCCTTTTGATGACCATCAGCTGGGACTGACTGAGCAACAAGCATTTTCATTTTCGTATCTTTCATACGTCTTTGTTCGTGTTCTTGTTCTTCTCTAATTCTATTGTGGTGATATTGTAACATCTGCAACATCTGTGACTGGGTATTACCTTGCCAGGTACTTTCAAATTTCAATACTCTATTCTTGACTTGCAGCAGAGAATTTTCAACTAATTTTGTCACAAACAGATGTGGATATGACTCACTACTGGCTTTTATGCCACTATTTATACCAAAACATTTTTCAAATCGGGAATAGAAATCACTAGTGTCTTCATCTGGCTTTTGTTTACAGGCTGATATTGCACCCCAGTCTTCCTTTTTCGTAGTTAATAATCGTGGCAGTACCTGCACTAGTAATCCTGGTAATGCTGTAGTCTTTTCCCCAAGCCCTGCTCCTGCAGCTCGGGCCCTTTCTTCGTTTTCCAATGCTGTCCAATCTATCTTTTGGTCTCCCACCTCCCATTCCTTTTCTTTGAGTTTCTCATAAACACCGGCGGGTAATAGGACTTTTAATATTTTCATAATGTCGGGGTAGGTATACTCTCCCATGAGTAACATGTCTTTTATCTCACGGTGGAAACCTGCTGGATCCTTGTCATGGCTGGGTACTACTTTTTTCATTTCTAATAATTCAATTTTAGTTATAGGCGTGTACACAAACACGCGTGTAAAGTTATTACCGTCACCTCTGATTGGGTGTACTTCGCGTAACGGGTTCTGTCTATCTATGTGATACATTTTTCTTCCCATGATGGGAACTGGAACGTGTTCTGGGCATACGAAAGTTAAATATTGGTTTCGAAATTCTAGAATTTCTCTAATCAAATCAGTACCTGACCCTCTCCATTTATTCGTGAGTAGTTCTGTCAATATGTCAGGTAAGGGTCCTGGATCGGAGTGTTGGCTTTTATATAATATAAGGAGGTGTTGAATCATGTATATACTAGCTAAACGCTGTTCGTATGGGTCAAGATTCAGAAACGTGTGTGCAAGTACATCATCATTGTATTCGCTGGGACTGTCAGCCCATTGTACTGCTGACCTGGCTAATTCTTGTTCGTCCATGGAATCGAGCATGTGGTACCCCCTTCGATCTCGGAGTAATTTATCAGCGGCTTGAAATAGGTGTTCCGGGGATCTTGTATTTAACATAGGGTTTGGAAAATGTCTATTATGTTCTGGACGTATCGGACGTATCGGATCATTGAAACCTCTGGTATTATTATGGGATCTTCCTCTACCTACATAAGCTATCGTTTCTAATTGTTCTGATTCTTGCTCCTCCTCTTCCTCTGATTCAACTCTGTCTGCTTCTCGTCTTTCTTTATGTATTTGTTCTACTTCCTTGCGGATCTTTCGACACATGGCGATTATACACGCCTGTCTATCATGTTTCTCTTCTGATATGTTCTGACCCCATTTGGCAAGTCTTTGCATAGTATCATGATCTGCCCCAGGCCTGTCTTGGTTCCTAATCACGCAATTTATGAAGAAACATAGTAGTTGTCTTTGTACATCCACTTTCTGGTATTCCATAGCTTCGTTAATACTTTCTGGACCTCGCCCTGTTTGGACAAAGCGATATATATCGTCTAGGTGTTCAACCATTCCTGGTATCGTCATTAAATACAATGTAGCTCGTCGTATACGTAGTGATGATATGAGCAATTTGTCCTGTCTACCTGGTACTGGGTCGTATCTACAATCCACAAGCTGTTCTTTAAACATGTCGGATGTCGCTAGTTGGGGTGTACGTTGGAGTGCTAAATCTCTAAGGGTCTGTTTATTTCGTGGCGGTGTGGCAAACATGTCTGTTGTACCTCCTGTAGCACCATCTGAGGTGCTAGGCACGAAAGGATTCGTTGGGCGTAGGATAGAGATTGTAGATGCGGGAAAAACTGTAGAAACGGACGGACCTGTGGGAACTTGTGTAGGAGTTTGTAGTTGCGGGGATACAGACGAATGCTCTTGGTGTTGAACACCATCGGCAAGCGGTGTGTGTGGTATGGCATTAGCATACTCGGGAGCTACGTCATCTAAATAGGAGGAAAGGAAAACGTCCTTTGCTGTTTTGGGATGTGTTTTGGGATGTGCTTTTATCGGGAGCAATGGAGGAGTTAAGTCTTTTGGTATTTCCGGGGTAGCCTTAGGTAACCCTTCGGCCAGAAGAGGATACATACCATTCATAAGAGTGTTTCTTTGTCTATCTACTTGTTCTGATTTTACTCGGGTACCTTCCTCAATTAATAGATTTTCTCGGGTTTTATTTGAATTCTCTCTACCTTTCTCTTCCTGTCTGAGCGCTTTTTCTGTACGTCTATATGATTCTTTACGCCATACGGCTTTCTTTTTCCATAATTCTTCTTCTACTCTCATGATGCTATCTGCATCCCAGGTCCCCGCTGCGGGCCATCTCTGATTTTCTGGCAAATCCTTGGTGTAGTCCACCCATAAATCAAGAAATAATACGGCATCTAGGCCATGTTTATGATACATAAAGTACCCTGGAGTGTCCCTAGGTGGGATGGGAACAGCTTCTTCGAGTACCCCTTTTCTGGTTTTGATCTGTCTTAATTTCGAAAAGAGCGGCATTTTTAGACCTTATTACTAGAACACACTTTATACAAGGAACACAATAATGAACAGTCATTCACACCACAATATATATAAAAAACGTATTAAAACATTTAACACTTAACAGGTTTAACGAACGATGATAACTAATAGAAAACTAGTTACTGATATAATACTGACACTAGATAATACTTATTTATATGCAAGACATACTATATATACTGCTAAACAGTACAGATACACTGCTGAAACAGTGCAGACCGGATTTGTGTACCCAAACCCGTCTTGACCGGCACAGACTATGTGCACGTTAAATGCCTCCCCGGTAATGGTACTCACCGGGTAGCTCGGAACGGAAGGCCTCGGAACGGAACTGAAACTGGACCGGACTGGACTCGACTTGATTGGACTCGGAACTTCAGAACCTGGTGGGCCTCTGTATACCTCGGATCTTGCTCTCTCAGCTAGGCTCTGGTCGGGATACTTCGCACTTCTCACCGCCTCGTCTGGGTGTTGATCGCAGCCTCAGTCGCCCCCGCTTGGCCGGAGGGAGATACAGGAAATCCTGCAGGTACGCGTTTTTGTCCGTTCAGCTGTGGCAGGAGACCGGGCCTGCAACGCACCTCCGGCGCGTGAGATGAGAAAGTGTCCCTGTTCGGGCGCCAATTTATGTGGTAAATATTTCATTACCGGTACTATTTTTTATGCGGTAAAGTCTAGTAAGAATAACTCAGTAAATATAAGAGGCAGAATCCGTGGTATTAGAGGTTCTAAAAGGCTTTATTCCTATACAAAGGAATACAATTCGAATTGCAGGCTTCTATTCCATCACCATGAATGTTCAGGAAGGAAGGGCATACATTATTGACAGATAATCAGTTTTATAGGAAAATGCATTACAGTGAAACAGATGCAGGAGGCGTAACAGCTGATAATACAGATAAAATGTGCATACGTAACTAATAGAGGCGGACATATGGGCGTAACTTAGTAAACGTCATTATACATGATGTCACAAGTGGGTGGATCCATAAAAGAATCCTGCAATGTCAGCAGAAATATTTGGCAGAGATGCGCGCGCAGCCGCATGACGTGTGATTGACGTGCAACTAGAGGGTGAAGGGGACTTGACATTTAGCTCTACAAGTGGAGACAGAAGTCTGGGGGGTCATGTCAACCTAATCCCAAATCATATCTAATATCCTATGTTTAAAGATCTGTGTTATCCAAAAGGAAAGGTCTCTAGGATAGAATCTATTCTATACTGACTGTTAGTGCGTGTACAAGCGTCTAAGTGTCTACATGAGATGCGAGGGGGTAGGAATATTCCATGGTAACGGGGGCTATGAATTACTTGCATGAGGACAGCGAGGCCTGGCCCTTTGCACGGTAGCTGGAGGAATGTTTACCTAAACTACTAGACAGGAATGCATCGGATGAGGAGTGGAGCAGATAATCTTGAAGGTGAAATACAGTTTTTGGCAGGCAACAGGCTGGATCAGGCACCGTTAGCCGCGCAGGGAGTAGGACAAAGTTCATGGATACAGATGCGGGCTCAGACTGGAGCTTTCAGAGGCAGAAGACAGGAAAAGGCTTGATGACAGAATTCTGGGCCTACTCGCCTGAATCTGTAAAATGTGGAAAGTGAACCACATAAAGTCGGTGGCCTTTCATACTTAGGAATGGAATATCTGACCCATTCATGGCGGATCTGAAAGAGGACATGTTGACGGTGGACGCACATATATTTGCGTCTTCAAAACTGGAACTGGAGGGAACATACATGTACTTATAGCATGCACATGGAGCCGTTGGGGTCTACGATAGGGGACATAACTGATCACAAAATTCATATTTCCTCAGGGTTGGTGTCATGTACCATCGCAGCATGATGATGTAAGCCATCACCTTATAGACACACCAAGGAATTATCTGCTCATCTCCAAATAAATTTCCACAAAATCTCCAGGAGTTTCAAATCCACATCCTCAACCCATTTCTGCACATAAGGTAACGCCTGCATAGGAGAATTCTTTTCTACCCCCTATACAGTTGTGAGATAACTTCTCCAGTCTCTCCCCGGTGGAAGGTTTCTTCACATTTTTTTTAAGTCTCTAGTGCTTCCATGATACACCCTCGGTGGGTGGGTGGGGGGGATTGGGAGCGTGTGGGAGGCAGTGGGGGGGACGGTCCTTGGCCAATGCAACAGCTGTGTGATCGAAAGAGAACCCAGGACTCCAACAGAAATTTGTGTCACAGTGATCTCTACTCATTAGATTTGCACTTCCAAATAGCATACCCAAGTGGACCCCGCAACTCCTCACCCACCCTGCTTGTAAATGATCATGTTGATCGAATACATTTCTTCCTCACCCACCCTATATACACACTCCAGTGTGTTATTCCTGGTGGGAAAGCTATATTTCTTGTTATTCGAGAAATAGGAAGTGGCTGCCTGGTGGGACCGTATTACTCCCTGCCAATAAATCAGTGTAGTCCTAGTGGACTGTAGCAGATCCCCGCAACTTCAATGTTAGTGGAATGGTAACCACAGCAGATCCTCTAGGAGATTCTTGCAGATCTCTTGCTCTACACAGCACCACGGTTTCCTCCTAAATTGGGAGGACCATGTCACAGATGAGGCAAACTGTGCTGCAATTATATATCTATAATAAACTTGGGCCCCTAAACCGCATCATGTTGTGATCTCTATAACAGGGTCCTTGCCACGCTCTGTGTTTTTTCTGTCTAACATAAAGGCCACCATCCTTTTCAGAATAATTGCAGTGTTGTTTTGGGAAATGTGACTGGCAGTGTCCGAACCATATAATAAAGTCTCAGTAAAAATTTCATTTTTATGTGGTTTATGCAGCCCAACCAGGAGATCTCCAGCCTTCCCCACCTATAAAAATCTTTAAACTGGGTGTCTAACAAAGGAGGAATTTTGGACTGATATGTTTTGCTCACATATGGTGGCAAAGTATCTCCAACATATTCCACTCCCTCCCAAACCCATTGAAACTCACATTGCCTTACTAGTCTCTCACCTTCCTCAGTATGGTGCCCTGTTCTCATTGCTATCAACTTCCCATAATTAACTGTAAATCTGGAAACATTTGGAACTTCTCTAGTTCCTCCACCAGTTTCAGGAGGGAAATTGCTAGCTTAGACAAAAAACACAGCATGCAGTCTGCAAATATTGGCAACTTAATCAACTGACCTTCTACTATGGGTCCTGTGGTGTCAGGATTAGAGTTTATCTTCTGAAATAAAGGTTCCATTGACAATGCGAAGATTGATGGTGATAGTGGACACCATTGTCTTATGTCTCGGGACAGGGGTATAGAGTTGTATATTCACACCGTACTTTCAGATCATCTAACACAAATCTTTTAAAACCCCCGGCCTACTGATGTGTCTCTATAGGGGGGAAATCAATTACAGTGATTGGGTCCAAGGCCTGGAACCAACTCCCCAATCACCTTCGCTTCATCCAATCGGAAACTCATTTAAAGAAAGCTCTGAAAACCTGGATTTTTACTGCCTTTGGTGCACTAGGCAGAGCACTCAACTAATTCATTTCCCAGCCTCAGTAATCTTGTCTGTCACATCATCCACTCAGCGCCATGATGCTCCTCTGAGTGATAGTTTGCGATTTACAAATTTCTTTTAAAATAACATCACTGGGATCATTCAACGATATGGGCAATTGGGGAGTGAAACTATGCCAGAATCAAGGCACATAATCTGAGTCCTAAGTATGCCTTAACCAAGGCCATTTGTACAAATCCCCAATTTACTCTGTCAAATGCTGTATCCCCATCAAGTGAGAGAAGGACTAGTTGAGTTTGTTTGTGAAATGACTTTTCAATAAGGTTTGAGGGTAAGTTGACATTGTCTCTTGCTGCAAGTCTCGAATGAACCCCGCCTGGTAGGGTGTTATCAAATGTGGCCAAGTATCCTGAATTCTATTAGTATCAATTCTTTGGAATATTTTCAAATCGCTGTTCAGAAATGAAATTAGCCTCCACGAGTCACAGTGTGTGGGGTATTTCTTTGGATTTATGGATCATTACAACCGTAGGATGTCTAAAATAATCAATAACATACCCCCTTTAAAACTCAAAAGAATTCAAGTTAAAGATAAAAACACATGGCTCAACGGCTCTCTGAATGAAGAAAGACGGAAACTCAGACTCACAGAAAGGAAATTGAGACTGCTCTCATCATCCCCACATCTAAATAAGCTAGGAAAGATCAGGAAAGCCTACATTAAAAGCGTACTGCAGTCAAAAAAATACTTTCTTTTTTTTAGAAATGAACTTGATAATGCTAAGAACAGACTGAGAAAATTCTTCCATCTTCTAAAGGATCAGTCGAACAAATTGGCCAACTTCTGTCAACTAACAGCTCAATCAGTTCTGAGCTGTGAAGACTTTTCAGCATTTTTTTTCTACCAAAGCTAGTTCCCTAGAGAGAACTCAAGGGTACTGCTGATAAACTCATGACTCAAAAGAGTAGTCAAGCGAAGAAGCCTGCCCAGCCTCTACAAAGAGTGCCCAAAAATAATACCCATTAGTCAACCTTCAAACTTTATGATCAGGAAGACAGTGCTAAAATTGTGTGGTCCTCAAAACCGAACACCATTACAATGATCCTCTTCTTGCAAAATGTTGGCCTATGGTCAACCACATGGTCATCCCTAGTTGGACTAAAATAATGAGTGCCTCGCTTTCCCAAGGTTCCTTTCCTGACTGCCTAAAAACAGGCCAGGTCATCCCTCTTCTGAAAAATCCTATCGAGAATCCTTCGGACCCAAACAACTTTAGGCCGGTAACAAACATTCCCTTACTGGCCAAGGGTTTGGGAACATGTGCTCAACAACAACTGAACCTTCACATCACAGAATATAAGCTACTAAACAACTGCCAGTCAGGGTTTAGACCAGACTACAACACGGAAACAGCAATTATGCACATAGTTGGTGACGCTCTACTCGCTCTAGACCGTAACGAAACCTGTCTACTAGTCTTCCTCAACCTATCTTCAGCGTTTGACACCGTAAATAATGGCAAATTGTTAGACCGATTGGAGAATAGGATGGGTTTCTTGGGTACAGTCCTAAAATGGTTTAATTCCTTCTTAGAGAACAGATTGCAAAGATTCTTGGTGAACCACAATATATCCCTTCCATCCCTGAGTCATATTGGAGTTTCTCAAGGTTCAACTCTATTCCCATTCCTATTCAATCTGTACATTGAGCCACTCACTGAAGTACTGCAGCAGGCTAACATCTTCTTCCACATGTATCCAGATGACACTCAGCTGTATATGAAGATCCCTTGAAGAGATCAACATATTGAACCAAGCACTACAAAAGACAGTTCACTGGCTTTCTAGCAATCACCTTAAACTCAACTCAGAGAAAACAGAATTCCTTCTGATCTCCCCCCCCCCCTAAATCCTCCACGATGATCAAGGAATGGGCCAAATTGATCACAGCGCTAAACGGTACTCCACTTCTAGTTGATTCTACCAAGTCATTTGGAATTATGCTGGATAAGGATTTGAACATGCGAGCGCACATCAACACTATGGCAAAAAAATGCCCGATTCCATATGAGCTATCTCAGAAAATTGAAACCGTTCATCGACACTGCTGATCTGAAAACGGCTGTCCAAGCTTTGTTTATCTCATGGATTGAGTATGGATGCACAACTCTAGCAGGCCTTACTAAGATTTTAACAGCTCCACTAAAAGCCTGCCTCAATGCTGCAGTGAGACTCATAACGGGTACAAAAAAATGTGACCACATCACTCCACATCTGAAAGCGCTCAAATAGCTACCATACGAGGCAAGAATTCAGCTAAAGATGGCGTGTTTTGTACACAAAGCTCTACACTACAAAACACCACTTTACCTTGCCCAGAAAAGTACGATTTCCGGAGGCCTTCGATCTTCGAGGGGGGCCGCAGATTTCCACTTCTGTCTTGCGATTCAAAAAAGAGGCTAAGTCCTTTCTCATGAGAAAAGTCCTCCCTTAACTAACTCCGGTCCTCTCCCGGCTCCTTTGAGACCTTTAGTCATTCCTGAATCTACTACTTTAGATATGCTAATGGGTGAAGATAAACAGGATGATTGTACTGCAAATATCAGAGGATTGACTCTGGGGATAGCACAAGTCAGTGAGCTTTTATTGAGTATCACGTATGGACCACAAGCACCCCTGTTTGGATAGCCAAGTCCATACGCAAGTTTCCGAGATGATTGCTAATGAAGGTACCTCTATCAAGCCACATGGATATTGGTCTGGTCTTGTAACAGTGTATCCAGCTCTGACTCCAAGTTTTTCTTTAGGAATGATGTTGCACTTTAAATGCAAGTAAGTCATGACATGTACTACTATAACCCGAGTGGTCGCCTAGTAAGACTTATTTTGTATATTATTTGTAAATTTGTAAACTGTGATCGAAACTGATGGCTGTTGAATTGTAAAGCGCTCTGACACCCAGGATTGGGTCATGTTCACGCTATAGAAAACACTAAATAAATAAATATAAATAAAGATTGAGGAGGAGAACAAGGATCAATTCCATCATTATGGGAGTAACTCTGCCTAATTCCATAAATGTGGCAAATAGTTTACATAGAGGGGTGGTCAGAATGTTGAGAAATGTTTTATAGAAGATGTTGGTGAACCCGCCTGAGCCTGGGACCTTATTACTGAGGAGCTTTTTAATAACACATTGTATTTCTTCCTCTGAGATTGCTTCTTCTAACTTCTCCAAGGGTATCTGTCTTCTTCGCTATCAGTCAGGAGTTTTTTCTGAATCTACTATCAAAAGTCAAATCAGGCACCCCCATGACATTTGCCCAGCGATAATTTTAAAAATGATCTTGTCTTATTTTCCTGACATTGCAATCTCCCTCCTCAACCACTCCCTTAGCCCAGGGTATGGTACCCAACATCTTCAAAGAGGCAATAGCAGTCCAACTTCAAAAGAAAATGGATGTGGATCCATTGATCTTGAAGAACCATCGGCCAATCTCATTGTTTTTTTTTGTTTTAAAATATATTTTATTAGCATTTCAACTGTATATACATCACATCATGATCTGTATGCCCAATACATGTTATGAGACACACTTCCTAAATCAGCATATACAAAATAATGTGTGCTGGACCATGAATAACAATCATCTAACATCCTATAACAGTGTTCAGTCCCAACATCTATGTCTGCGATTTTATACATCAGCCTGTAGAGCTTAATAAGAAAAAAGAGAAAAAGGCATTAAACAGTAACCAACCCCCCCCCCCTTTCTTTGAAAGGATACAAGTCCATTTCACTGTGATTACCAATAGTTCCCAACATGGTGTTTTATTTAATCAGGTGTTGGGGTATGTCTGTTCTGGCTTCCGCAAGAACTATCCCATTGGGCGTCATCCCTTTCATTAGTTTGCTGGCTAGGCTGTCTCTGACCATCCTGAAGGTCTGTTATCATGGACGCCTAGGCTAATCTATTGTCCTCTGCCTTTTCATCTTTCCTTACGAACCACATCCGGACCAACTCTGCTGTCACCCACTCATTTAGGCCAATCTCATTGTTACCCTTCTTAGCGAAAGTATTGGAGGCTCATGTTGCCAGCTACCTTTCCTCCTTTTCAGATGAATCTAATTTCCTTGACCCCCCATCAAGCAGGAATTTGGCTAGCTCATTTGACTGAAGCAGTCATTCTCTCAGTCATAGATGATATGCGGGAAGGAGCGGACAGAGGTGCCACCCACGCGTTGGTCCTTATTGCTCTTTCTGCGGCCTGCGACACGGTGAACCACAAGCTCTTGGTCGGCCGTGTCGGAGCTGCTGGTTTACAGGGCTCTGCCTTAGCCTAGATTGTTTCTTTTTTAAAGGACTGCTCACAATGTGTCCGGCTATCCCCCTTCAACTCCCTCAAGGAATGTTCAACCTGTGGAGTATCTCAAGAATCTTCCCTGTTCCCCCATTTTTTAAATCTGTATATTCGTCCACTAGTGCACTCCTTAAAAAAGATGCAAGTCAGAGTTTATAACTATGTGGATGCTCTGCAGGCTGTTGTTTACCATTGACCAGTCCCTGGAATCTATGGAATTCTTCCAAAATACCATGCTGTACACTAGTGATTGGATAAATAGCAATCATCTTAAACTCAACTCTGATAAAACTGAGATTGCCTTTATACACAAAAAGGTTGATCTATGGAATTCTTCCTTTTGGCCCACCACAATGAGTACCCCCTCCCCCACACACACCCACACACAGCTGACAGCTGAAGAACTCTGTAAAGATTCTAGGAGTTCTCATTGACAAGAATTTATCCATGAAATCTCACATTGGAGCGGTCACGTCTTCCTGTTTTGTACACGTGAAAAATGACGAAGATTGGCAAACTTCTTACATTTGATGCCTTGGTCTAGGTCATTTTGGCTTTAGTCATTTCTAGATTGGACTATGCGAACACTTTATATCTTGGCCTCCGTAAGGGCCTCAACCATAGACTTCAATTGATTGAAAAACAGGCTGCAGGCTTATTTTTCAATAGTCTAGTCATTGCCATGCTGAGAAAGTTTAATTGGCTTCCAGTGCAACCGCGCTCTATTTTTAAAATGGGCTGTATCATTTTTAAATCTCTTACCGGCAAAGGTCCTGCTTTCATATCATTAAGAATCCAAACATAAACCCCTAATCACAACTTAAGGTCCACTCACAAGAACCTACTCACAACCCACTCATTTAAAAGTAAGATAATAGGAGGTTCCAGATTTTTTGTTCTTGTTCCTCGCATCTGGAACTCCCTTACCCCTGAGTTGTGATCTACATTCAATTACATTAGCTTCCAGAAACTCTTGAAGACGTTGCTCTTCAGAGAAGTGTATGACCAAGGTCTTGCCTGTAGTGCGTTGTCTTGGTTGCCCAGTGCCAAGAAACCTGGCGGGGGATTGAGCATTATATAAAACTCTGTAACATAACATCCGCAGGAAACGTACACTGCCTACGTAACCATCTTGTAAAGACCAATCTACCACCTCTTCTGCATACATGTCAGTATAAAATCGAGTGAAGGCTTCTAGGGTAACGTAGTTCAAAATCTTTAAGACTGTTCAACACCTACATTTTTACTTACTACAATAATCTTTGTAATTCCATGTAACAAAATTCCTGTCAATTGACATTAACACAGTGTAATATTGCCTTTTGCCGTAAACATATGATTTGAAAATGTTCATAATAAACAGACAGACCTACAACATTTGTCACAAATGTTCCCAATGACCAAACAGCCCTATACCCTTTATCATTGGCTCCTCACCATAACTAACACAGGACTACTATTTTCAGCATATGATTTTTCTACAAGGTAACCATTAATTATACAGTTATACAATTAGATATATGTACAAAATAAGAGTTGGCAAACAATATACATCCCCTCCAAAGAGGGCTTTACACGAACTCTTACAGTGCAAATATCTCACGGGGGCATCAGAGTGGTAACCAAAAAGCATACCTCGTAGCGGTCTGAAATCCAAGTAACAAAATACCTGTCTACAGTCTCTTATGCAATGTGATAATGAAACAATAATTTGGTAATAATGATAAAATAACAATCCACCATAAAAGACCGATTGGCTTCAACATATGAAGTTTATTTTCACAATAAATAAGTCTGCCATAATTTACTCAATGACCCATTCAGGCCTCACAGCTTTATCATTGGTTTGTAACCAATACAAATGAGGACCTAGTAACCCGAGCACTAGCACTGCCAGAAAGCAATCATAGGTATACAGTGTCAATTTTTTTTAAATATGCACACATTTATAGCTAGCAAAACAAAATTTAACCCTTCCTAAAATGACCTAATAAAGATTCTCAAAGTGAAAATCTACCCAGGGTTTGTCTGGGGGTAGCCAACACCAACAGCCTGGCCTACTATGGTAATCTTTGAAATTCAATAGAGCAAAAAACGTGTCTATAGTCCTTAGTTAAGTGTAACGCCAATCCACCGTTAAAGACCTTCTGGCTTTAAGCCACGCTTTTTGCACTAAATATGTCACGCCCATTGTCTTCGTCATAACTTTTCATAATAAACCGATCAATCCTATGGTATCTGACATAACTCACACAAATGAACTGATCAGGCCTATGACCTTTATTGCTGAAATGTCATCATCAACTCAGGCCTATATCAAGCATAAGCTTTCTCAGAAGGCAACTGTCAGGCAAACAGCAAGCAAAATTACAACTATGTTTAAAGTTGCAGTTGGCAAAGCACTACTCAGTCTCTCTTAAGAAGGTCTAATAAGGATTATCGCAGTGCAAATCTTCTAGTCCAAGGGTTTATCCTAGGGTGTTACAGAAATGAAAACCCTTGTTTACTTATGTAATCTGTGACATTCCATGTAACAAAATACCAGCCAACAGCCTTCGACACAGTCTAATAATAATCCGCATTTAAATGCCCATTGACTGTAATAAATGCATTTCACAACAAGCAAGTCAGGCTTCTCAACTATTTATAATAAAAAAAATCAGATCTATGGAATCTGACAAATCCTCCTAATGAACCCATCGAGTCTACTGCCCTCATCACTGACTTATCGCCATAACCAAATGGGGTCTCTTGTATTGCACATAAGCAGACAACTATCAGGCACACAGTTGTAAAATTGCAAATATATAGAAAATTTAAGTTGGAAAAACAATATACAACGCCTCTAAAAAAGGCCTAAAAAGGATTATCACACTGAAAATCTTAAACTCCAAATATTTGTCAGAAGGGGTACCCAACACCAAAACCTAGGGCATGTGACCTGAGATTACAACTAACAAAATATCTATCAACTGCTTATAACATTGTAATGACAATCCACCCTTACATGCCTTGAACATACAATTTCACAATGAATTGCTCTTTCCTGCCTTTGTTGCAACTTTTTATATGACCTATAGTATCTGACATAAATTGTCCCAAAGACACAATGCCTTCTATAGCCTTTATCATTGACAAATCACCATAACCATCTCAGGCCTCCAGAATACTGCATAAGCTTTACCACAAGGCGACTCTCAGGCATATAGTCATTAAATTATAAATATACACAAAATTACTTTTGCCAGCAAAATAGTACACCGCTCCTAAAAGAGTTAACAAGGATTATCAAAGAGCAACATTTCTACCTGTAGGGTTTGTCGGAAGAGGGGGAACTAATATCAAAACCTTTGCCTGCTACAGTAATATGTGAGAATCTATGTAATGCAATGCCAGTTTGCAGGCGGCTTTAACACAGTGTGTCCTTAAAGGTCAATTGCCTTTAACGTATGATTTCCACAATAAATAAGTCAGACCAATGGCTTTTGTTGTAATTTGCCATGATAAAAAGATTATATGTTCGGCAGCTGCCACAACCTTTTTCAATGATACAAGCAGGACTGTAGCCTTTATCATTGGCTTGTCACCATTTACAACTCAGGCCTACGTATTCTGAATAAGCTTTCCCACAAAGAAACTGTCAGTATATAGTAATATAATTATAAATATGTACAAAATCACAGTTGGTAAAACAATGTAAATCCCTTTCTAAAATGGCAAAATACGGATTCTTCATGTAAAAATTCTACCCTGAGTGTTAGTCACAAAGAGACACAAACACCAAATATTTTGCTTTCACTGGTAATCTGTGAGAGTCCTTGTAACAAAATGCCTGTCTAAAAGCGTCATCAGTCTAACTTTAAAAGCCTATTGGCTTCAACATATTCTTTTCATAATAAAGAAGCCAGGTTTATTGACTTTGTTGTAACTTTTCAACATAAATAGATCAGGCCTATGGCAATCATCAATGGCTTGCCACCAAAACCAACTCAGTCATGTTGTACTGAGCATAAGCTTTCCCACAAGGCAAAAAGTGCAATACAAACACTCTTTTTCAGCGGAAACACACAACTGCTGCCCAATCAAAATCCATGTTCTAGAAATTAACATTTGGCCATGGCCTGAGTTAGAAGCCCTTTCGAAATCTGTACAAAATTACAGTGTGCAAAAACAATAGACAATACTTCCTAAAACAGAATGTCAAGAATTCTCAAAGTATAAATCTTCTACACCTAGGGTTTGTTACAGAGTAACAAACAAAAACAACCTTGCCTGCTATGGTAATTTCTGTGATTCACTGTAACAACAAATACTGTTTACAAGCTTTAATATAGTGTAAAGAAAATCCACTCTGAAAGGATTACTGGCTTTCGGGTATGCTTTCCACAGTAAACAAATCACGCCTACAGTCTTTGTCGCAACTTGTCGTAATATGCAGCTTACAGTCTTGCTTAAGGGCGCATCACCATAACCGGCTCAGTCAAGCTCCACTGAGCATGAACGTTACCATTTAGCAAAAAATTGCCAAACAAGAACTCTCTTTCAGGAACAGCACACGAGTTCTGCCCAACCAAAAGCTGCACTGAAAAAGCTCAACAGTGGTGCTGTAGTGTCGCGGTCTAGTTGACCGGGCATTACGTTATCACGTGAATGCGCGAGACGGCCGATTCGGCACGTCTGCGCATGCGCGAGTGAGCGCGAGACACACGAGGGTGAAACGAAGCGTTCGGAGGCGGCTGCCCGGCGCTCTTAGGTGTACTACATGTAAAACGAATAAAACATAGGGTAAAACCTGCATTGGCTGCTGTGTATCACTGGGGGAAAAGGAATACATTACAGTGGCGGCGAGGCTGGGACACAGTGGACCCTGAAGGTCACCCAGTACAGAGGAAGCCCCCCAACAGCAGGAGAACCGGAGGAGACGACGCCCGACAGGAGCAGGAGCACCAGGGGGTCGCAGTAAAGACTGCAGGACACCGAGAGAGTGGGCAGTGGCAGACGCAAGCCAGCGGAAGGCAAGAGAACACGCAGGAGGGCCAGCCAAGTGCAAGAAAGCGTGGTAAGCGAGACAGGGGTGAAAGTTAGAAGAGGCCCTGGCGGAATCAGGAAGGGAAGGCGCAGAAGGGACTGAAGAGGCCCAGATGACCCAAAGAAAGGGACAAGGGACGGAGGCACCAGGTAGTCCCAGGAAACAGGCGGAAACCAAGATGTGCGCACAGGCATCAGCGCTAACGACGCCGGTCCCGTTCCTACCAAAACCAGGGGAGCCTCAAATGAAATGGGAGGATTGGAGAGAATATTTAAAAAATTACCTCGAAGCACTGGAAGACGAGAATGAAGAGGCGTTCTCCAGCAGCCGGAGGAAAAGGATACTCTTGCACAATCTGGGACCAGAGGGCATACGAGTATTCCAAAACCTAACGCCGGTCACCCGTCCAGCAGCGGACAATGATGTGTTCAAACACGCTATTGAAGACTTGGATAACCATTATCGCCCTGCAGTCTGCACATCTATCGACCGCTACAATTTCCAGCAGAGGAAGCAAGAAGCGGGGGAAACGACAGACAACTACGTGGCAGCACTAAGGAAGCTGGCGATAACGTGTAAGTTCGGAGCTCTACACGACGACTTTATAAAGGACCAAATTGTCATGCACACGACAAGCAAAACGGTGCAGGAAAAATTGTGGGCGAGCGGAGACGCAACGTTGAAAGACGTGATACCCATCGTGAAAAGAGCAGAACTGACCAAGCGCTGCGCAGACGCAGCGAAGAGAGACCAGACCCCGAGACCAACGGTAAACAAGGTGGAAGACGCCGACCAATATGGTAGAGGAACAATGACGCCAGGAGAAAATAAGGGAACGTACAAAGGGAAAGGAAAGCCGGGACAGACATGGAAACAGGACAAAGAAGGAACGTCGAAGTGCTACAGGTGCGGAAGCCCGAGCCACACGGCGCACAACAAGCGTTGTCATGCCTTCAGAGCTAAGTGCGCGTTCTGCGGCCTGGTCGGCCATTATGAGAAGGTGTGTCACAGGAAATGGAAACAGCGCGCGGTGAAGTATGTAGCACAAGACCCAAGAGAAGATGAAGAGGGCCAGGAAGAAGATGACGAAGTGCTGTGCGTGGAAGACCAAGTACTAGGTATTGACGGCAGAAGAGCTCAAAAACCCCAGTGCGACATCCACATCGGAGGAGTAGAAATCACCATTGTAGCGGATTCAGGGTCCCCCTATACGATCGTCCAAAGGTCGGTGTGGGAAGCGACATTCGAACCGACAGTGGGTCCACATCTGGAACCACCGGACATACGGCCTGTCACCTACACGGGGGAGCCTATTCCAATGGTGGGATTCAGGAAACTGCTCTTCCAGTTCAAAGAACGCAGCGCCCAGTGCAAATTGTACGTTGCGGAGAAGGAACCCTCAGTCCTGGGGTGGATGGACCAAGGGGAATTGGGCATACAACTGCATCCGGGAGGAGACACACAAGTGTTAGTAGCGTTGGAAGGAAGATGGTCAAAGGCAGCGGGACTGCGAAGCGCGCACCCGAAGATATTTGGGGACAAAATAGGGAAATTGGAAAAGTTTACCCACAAAATCGCGCTAAAGGAGAACGTCCAACCGGTCACACACAAAGTGAGGAACATACCGATCGCCGTGAGAGTGGCAGTGCAACAGGAGTTACACCGACTGGAAAAAGAAGGGATCATTGAACCCATTGATAGCGCGGAATGGTTGGCGCCATTAGTGGTGGCCATGAAACCGTCAGGCAAGGTGCGCCTATGTGTGGACCTCAGAGAACTCAACAAATGTATAGTGGTGGAGAAGTACCCGCTACCATGTATAGAGGAGATGTTGGCACGAACAAGAGGAGTGAAGTGGTTCTCTACCATCGATCTAAAGTCGGCTTACCATCAGGTAGTCCTGCACCCCACGAGTAAGAAACTGACGTCCTTCATAACTCCCTTCGGGTGCTATCAGTTCTGCCGTATGCCCTTTGGGCTGGCATCGGCAGCGGCGGTCTTCCAAAAGCTAATGGCCCGACTGTTCAAGGACATAGAGGGAGTACAATACTTCCAGGATGATATCCTAGTGATGGGGAAGGAACAAGAAGACCACGACGAAAAGCTGGAGGTGGTGCTCAGGATCCTGGAGGACAACGGACTAACGGCAGAATGAGAGAAGTGCCATTTCGGCATGTCGTCGGTCACCTACCTAGGGCACGAAATTGGAGAGAGTGGGATAACACCAAAGAAGGGGAACGTGACAGCCATATGCGATGCTCCTCCACCCGCCACCAAGGAGGAAGTACGATCCTTCCTAGGGATGGCGGAATACTATAGTAAGTTCGTCCAACATTTTGCCACGAAAACGCACCACCTGAGGCAGCTCAGGAGGGAGAAAACAGCATTCGCATGGACGGAAGTAGAGCAAGAAGAGTTCGACATAGTCAAACGAGAAATAAGCCGAGCTATCCCGCTACAAGGGTACGATCCCCTAGGGAAGTCGATCCTGATGACAGATGCCAGTGAAAAGGGGTTGGGAGCAGTGCTCATGCAAGAGAGGCAAGATGGCAAGAAAGAGACGATCAGCTTTGCATCGAGATCACCAAAAGTTCAGCGTGATCGAGAAAGAGATGCTGGCAGCAGTATGGGCCATGGGGCAATATCGCCAGTTCTTGTGGGGCACGCGATTCCTGCTGAAGACAGACCACAAACCCCTGGTGAAGGTATTAACGTCCAGTGGTCATGCCGGCGCGACTTCCTGAATAGCGAAGATGACACTGAAACTACTGGAATATCGCTATGACGTGGAATATATACCAGGATCGAGGAACAAGATAGCGGATTATCTAAGCCGGGCGGCGGCAAAGGAGAGTGCCACAACGGGCACAGAAGAAGATGAGGAGATGGTAGGCTTGACGGAGGATCCGGAAAGGGCGATAAACAGGATAGAATGGAAGGACGCCTATGGAGCAGATGGAGATCTGCAGGAAGTCAAGAAATACATAATGCGAGGGTGGCCCGATAGGAGACACCAGAAGCCCCAAATCCGGCAATTTTATGAAGTCAGGGACGAGTTGTCGGTGGGAAATGATGGGGTGTTCGTATACCGAGGAAACCGGGTGGTACCACCAGCAGAGATAATACCACACCTCCTGAAAATAATACATGAGGGACACCTGGGAATCGTGAAAACGAAAGCTCTAACTAAACAAACATATTGGTGGCCGGGCATGGACCTCCAGGTGGAGAGGCATGTCAGAGACTGTGTACAGTGCCAAGGAGCTGACAAAATTCTGAAACCCATGAGACCAGCTCTAGGGAAGTTCACGAACCCTTGTAATCCCTGGGAAGAAGTGGCGGTAGACATCTTGGGGCCGGTCCTCGACAACATGGGCATTCCGAAGTACATATGTGTGATAGTGGACAAATACTCAAAGTGGCCAGAGGTTCACATTCAAGAAGAAATGGACACAAGCACGATCATTCGATTCCTTACAACGGTATTCCTCAGGGAAGGCATCCCCAGAGCCATTATAAGCGACAACGGACCCCAGTTTACCTCGGACAAATGGAACCGATTCGCAGAAAGAAATGGCATAAGACTTAAACACACGGCAGTATATCACCCAGCCAGCAACGGCCAAGTGGAAAGATTCAATAGGGTGATAATGGGCTCTATACAGGCAGCTATCTCCGGAGGCAAGGACTGGGAAAAGGAGGTACTAAGCACTCTATGGGCATACCGCATTACCCCCACTAGCACGGGGTACAGCCCGTTTCAAATTTTACGCAGAAGGCAACCTTTCACGAAAGACAATGTCGCGTGGCAGGAGAAGACAATCACAAGCAATTGGTCCCCTGCAGTGGTGCAACATAACCTGGAGAAAGCGCGGAGTATATATACTGACCACTACAACAACAGAAAGAACGTGAAGGAGACCGCTTTGGAAAAAGGGGAGTGGGTCAGAGTAAAGCTGGCAATCCTCAAGAGGAAGGGAGACAGCAAATACTCCCCACCCCTGAGAGTGGAAGAGGTGTATGACAGAGCGGCGCTACTCAGTGATGGGAATGTATGGTCCCAAGACCGCATGGCCAAGTGCAACAAAATCTTACAGTGGCCCCGAGAGGACAACGAAGGAGTGACAGCCCCAGAGAACATGAGGGACGAAGAAGGAACATCGAACGGAGAAAAGGGAGAGAGTAGGCAGGAAGATCAGGTCAACGAAGAGGATGAACGAGAAAGACCACATAGGGAAGAAAGGACCCGGGAAGAGGACAAGAAAGGAGGAAGAGAAGGGAAAGGTACCCCAGAAGGAAGAAGGGGAAGCCCTGTCGCAGCAGAGAGTCGAGAAGGACACGCTACCCCGGTAAGATACACCCGAGTGGGGAGAGCGGTGGTGAGACCAGCCAGGCTTAAGGACTATGAACTGGAGTAATAGACTATGGACGGTAACCCAGTCTCAGTTATGTAAATAGTTTTGTGTGTGGTGTAAAAAGGGGAGATATGTAGTGTCGCGGTCTAGTTGACCGGGCACTACGTCGTCACGTGAATGCGCGAGACGGCCGATTCGGCACGTCTGCGCATGCGCGAGTGAGCGCGAGACACACGAGGGTGAAACGAAGCGTTCGGAGGCGGCTGCCCGGCGCTCTTAGGTGTACTACATGTAAAATGAATAAAACATAGGGTAAAACCTGCATTGGCTGCTGTGTATCACTGGGGGAAAAGGAATACATTACAGGTGCTTCTTATAGCTCTTTTTTTGGTTGCTCACATAAGGTCAGGCGACAGTTGCGCTTTCAAGCCAGATCTTTAAATAAAAAAAGAGACTATACACCTTATGAAGTCTCATACAAAAGAGTTAATTAAATGTCACCCAGCGTTCATTATTATTTTTCTCTTCTATACATTCTTTTTGATATATTACAGTTAGGTATTGAACGAACCCATTCCTCTCGTATTGGTCTCACCTGAGATTTACACAGTATTAATTCTGTCTTTATAGTTTGAATCTATTTGTTTGTTCTTTGAATGTTTTGTTGCGTTTTTAAAACCTAAACACAACAGAGAGTGATATAATCTTTACTATTATGTCTCGTATCGAAATTAATCATGCATATTCTCTCAGATCAGGAAGCGTCCACAATTCTTGTGGGCTGTGGTGTTGTGTCCCCACTTCTTCTGCCAACAACTACCCGCATTCATAAAGAACATAGAACCCTATTCTACTTGTTAACCTATGATCCAACCAAGCACAGTCCCAGTCCTTAGTTTGTAAGGAAGAAAATAAGTGCAGGGGCTCAAAATATTTCTAAGGAGAAGAATACTGGGATCACTAGTTTTGATTCTACCTCATGCTTCTTTCTTCCACCATCCTACACTTCCTAGTTTTTAAGCCCACTTTTTTTTTAAAGCATATTTTAATTGGACTTTGAAATACAATGATACAGACATGTATTTCAGAGCAAGGGTCCATACATATTAATCAGAGTTAAATGCACCAAATAACATCTTTTACACTTTATTCTGTTTCCTGTCTACAAAGAAACACCAGTAGTATATGCTAGCTTCTCTGAGGTCTGCGACCGTGTCAGGATAACAAAACGATCACATAGTTATTTCTGTCATATTGGGTTTCAAATCGTACGAGGTCTTAAATCTTATCTTAGTTCAATGTTTTTTACACCAATTCTATTAGATATAACACTTCAATGCTCCATTCATTTATCAATGATTGGGAGCTGTGGCATTAGTCCTAAAAATGCGTCAAACAATAATTTCGTTAGCCAAATAAAGAACTGGTTCAATAAAAACAAACATTTGGAAGTAAAGTTGCTCAGGGGGTCTGAATCTGAAAAAAAAGGTGCAGTGGAGTTTGCCTTGACTAAAGTGGTTCCAGAGTTATCAGGAACGTTTGCATTGCTTCATTGGGGGCCGGGCAGGAAGGGAGTGTTCTATAATCGAGGCTCCTATAATCGCTGCTCCCTACAACTCAATTATTCCCAAGCAAAGGCGTATATCCCTTCAAAGTGGCTTTGCAGTAACTCTATCTTGTTGCACACCCTCTACCGTTTTTGTTTTTGCATCGACATTCCTAGTGTCCCAGGGTTCAAGCACCTCTGTCCAGAGGTGCGCTAGTGGACAATGCCATATTCCTCTTGTATCCTCCATAATCAGTGCTCTTTCCTCTGCTCTGGCCCAGGTATCAACGTCCCTCTTCCATGTCATCACCACTGGGCCCGCCCCAGCTCTCCATCTCATAGCGATACATCTTCTTGCAAAGACTAAAGCCAGGTCCACAAACTTGGTGTCAACCATGCATTCCCTAAGTCTTAGGAACAATCCCAGCAGGCAGACCTCTGCTGTACAGGGTAGTGAGCCATCGAGCACCCCATTAATTGTGGCAATTACAGCCCTCCAGAAGTACTGTAAACCCAGACAGCTCCTTGACTAGTTCAAACCCGGCATCTGAATCTGCACATTTGGGACAAGTACGCAAATGTTCCTAGAGATATGTTTGAGCTCTCGAGGATCTTGGTCAATTCTGCATCCATCAGGGTTCTACCCAGAAATATTTCCTACTTCTCCCGAGTCTAAACTAATGGCTTTGTCATCATCGCGACTTGCACTTTATAACGCCACTTCACGAGGTGTCACGCAGAGCCCAGGGTCACTAAAGTCTGAAGAACAGTGTAGGTCTTCGGTTCTCGTCCTCTCCCAGGCCACAAACCGCTAAACGTTCTTACCAGGGAATGGTAATTCAAGTACTGGGCAGGAGGCCAATCATATTGCTATATGAGGTCGTCCAGTGGGATAAGCTCACCCAGCTGCAAACAATCACGCACGGTAATGAAACCTGCTGTCTGGTCAGGCCATCGCTGGCTCGTGAATGAGGAAGTGGAACTCCATAAGGCAACCCTATTAATGGCAGGTCTGGAGCACAGAGAGGAGTTCTAGACGTGCGCCTTAAGCATTGCAGCCAGCATAGCAGTCAGGATTGCATTGGCACTCCCAGTAAGACGCCTGGAGTGGGAGTAGGTATTTTCGGATTAAGGAGTTTCACCAGCAGAACCTATTGATTGTCCACTAGTTCAATGGATCCCAACAACTCCAGGACTTTACCACGAAGCCACTGGGCCAACCACTGAAGCTGGGCGGCCAGGTGGTATACTTCAAATTCACGGGCACCAAAGTACCCACCTGCTGGAGTTCTCCGAAGTACTGCCAATGAGACTCTGTTGCCACCCCGCTGCTTATTAGATCTCGTAGTAGGGAACCTAAGTTGATAAACCAAGATCATAATATCCTGACAAGAAGGTTTATAAAAAACTATAGGATTCTGGGAAGCATAATCTTAGATAAGGAGATGCGGGCCATCGCCGGTAGTTTTAAAGAGCGCCAGAATTGCACACAGACCTTAAGGAATAGCATCACCAGCTCCAAATTGCCCTTCCTGAGGTCATCTAGTGCATGAAATACATGTACACTCAAATATAGAAAAGATTGAGGTGACCAAGTGAGCCCTGCTGGGATATCAGCAGGGTGTGCCCTCCCCACTGTCATGGGAAAAAGACGAGTTTTAGACATATTAACCCGAAGACCTTCAAGTTGTGAAAAAACTCATTTAATAAAGCCATGGCATTGACAACTCCCCGATGATTATCTGCTAGGTAGAGCTATAAATTGTCAGCATATAAGGATATGATGGGTACCCTGCCCTCCAAGACCACCACATGTCATGATCCTTTCAGTCAGAAGAGCTCTGCAAGGGGCTCAATGGCCAGGGCGAACAACAAGGGAGAAAATGGGCACCATTATCTTGTTCCCCGATATACACCATATGAGGCCAAGATAACCCCTCCTGTCTTAACCCATGATGCAGGATTGGTGTATAATAGACATACTCAGTGAATCCAGCACTCTCCCAACCCTATCTGCTGCATAACCTAGTGGAGGAAGTCCCATCTAATCGAATCAAAGGCCTTCTCTAGGTCTACTGGTATAAATAAGGCATCTGGGCAAAGGCCAGTATCCTGGTGGTAGAGGATATGTTACAATCGGCGGAGATTCCCAGAGGTGGGCCTATTTGGGATGAATCTGTTTTGGTCCTTGTGTTTGAGGCCGTGCATGAGGGGAAGCATTTTCATTGCTAATATTTTGCTGAGGATCTTAAAATCTAAAGAGAGAAAAACCCAGATGGGTGTGTGACTGATGATTTCATTTTTGGGAGGGGGTCGCAAGTGCATCTCTTGACTAAGCCGGCAACGAGCCTAAGCATAGCGGCTCGGCATCGAGGGGCTAGGGCAGCTGCGAGCCCAGAATAAAACTCTGCCGGCAAACTATTCGGGCTAGGTTTTTTCTTCAGTAGCTATCTCTTTGATGGGCAAGCGTATCTCGTGAATTGTCACAGGTTCCCCTATTCCTCTTGTAGAGCCGGATCAAGTGTGTGTAATGGCAATGGAGTCAGGAAGTACGTCAACGCTTCTGGCACAGTCACCTCCGGGTGTTTATAGAGAGTTTTGTAATAGCTACAGATGGTTGCATTAATGGCCCCGGGCAAGTATAGCAATAACCCTTCATCAGATAAGATCAGGGTTACGGGTGCTCCCCTAGACTCTGAGCCTACCAAACAAGCCAGGAGCCTGCCTGATCGCCCCCCCCCCCCATTCTTTGTGTGCTCTAGCAAGGTATTCCTTAAGGTCGAAGCACCAAAGATGCTCTGGAGAAGCACTATATTGCCACTTAAACTCCTTGAGTTGTTTCTTCATAGCATCATCAGGACCCAGACTTTTATCCAAATTGTGATGTTCGAGTGAGTAGAGAGCTCCTTATTAAGCTCTCTTTTGACCCTAACTGTTTGCCCCATGCAGTGACCTCGCACCACAACCTTGAAGGCATCCCATTCAACAAGGAGATCTGAGGCAGTGCCCTGGTTAAAGTGAAATTACTCAGCAATACTCTCCTGCAGGAATTCTCTAAAACACCCATCTTCGAGAAAACATGGGATTAGCCGCCACATGGGAATCACTGAGATTTCAGCTATGGGGCAGAATATCAACAATAATGGTCTTTGATCTGATAATGTGTGTCCTAAATATTCAGTATGGGTCACACCATGGCCGAGGCTGGCTGAGCAAACAAACATATCCAGCCAAGTGTGTAATCTGTAAAGATGGGAGTAATTAAAATAAGCTCGCCCCTGTCTGTGTTGAAGTCTCCAGATGTCCATAAGGCCCCAGTGTCTTACCCAGTTGCAGAAACCCCTCGAGATTTTATGTGCTAGTGTCCCAGGCATAGGAAGTGTGGATCTGTCTAATTGAACGTCTGTGATACAATTAAAATCCTCCCCTAGGACGATATCATCTTTTATAAGAGAGGACAAAGGTATTGAAAGTGCCCGAAGGAAAGGGATCTGATCCAGGTTCGGGGCATATATACTACCCAGAGTAACCTCCCTACCCAGCAGTCTCCCTTTTACCAGAACACAGGGACCTTCTGGGTCAATAACAGAGTGGATAGCTTCAAATGGGGTGCCTGCCCAAAACCACAACAGTTTCCCCAGGGAATACGCAGAGAAAGAGATTGCATAAAGTTGCCACGCCACCTTCGACGCAGGCGGATAGCCTCCTTTGTGGTAAGATAGGTCACCTGTAACATCACAATTTGTATACCTCAGCGACACAAATAACTACAAATACTATGACATTTAGAGGCAGGACCCATTCCTCGAATGTTCCAGGGCAATAGTTTTGCTTTAGAAGGAGGGATTCTCAAGTTTGACATTTACAATGAACCCCTGCCCTATCATCGCCCAGCCCCCGTGAACTCCTCAAAAATGTCAGAGCTACTCATGACCCCCAAGACAACATAACTGCAACCTCAACTCCCACACAAACTCCCACTCCCAAGGGCAATCTAACAAAAGTTGGCCATCCAAACCTGTAAAGAAACAATATTATTATGGGAAAGCAACCTTCCACTTCCTTGTAGAGGCAGTCCAGGTGTGGGCAGGCAATTGAACTCCTAGAGCCCCAGTACGTATCAGCCCATTGCTAGTAATAGTGCTGGGTGTATACCTCCCGGAGGCCACCGCCAGCGAGGCAGTCCCAGGGCACCCCTGAAGTACCCATCCCACACATCATCTTCAACCAATAATCAGCTATAGATGAACACATATATAGTAGCCCCATATCTTGGATGTCAGACCACTCAATCAAATCCAAATGGCAAAATAAGCAAAGATTAGGCATCAAATAATGTCATCTACAGATTTCTGAGTTATGTGGGAAACAGCGCACTCAGCGGCTTGCAGGTTGGCGGCGGATCCCGGCGGTGACGAGCGGCACCCCCCCTGTGAGGCAGGAGATTCACAAGAGACTGGGGGAACAGGCAGCAGAGCGGAGCCGATAAGAGTTGGTGCCAGTGGAGTGAATAAGCCGTGTTCTTGGACTTGCTGCATCCTATGTGGCAAATTGGAGGCGAGCTCTGTTTCTTGCTCCGTGGGAGGTGGCTACCTTGCGGGTGCAGTTGCCTGGCGAGTAAACCTGGGTTGCTCTGTGGCCTGCAGCTCTGAGGACCTGAACTGCGATTGCGCTCTTCCATGGGCGTGCCAGAGTGCGGTATCCAGCGATATAGTAAACTGTGGTGATATAGAGGTTGGTGGCGGCAGCCTGCAGTTTGAACTGGAGAGCTTTCTAGAAGGTGGGGAGAATCTGCTGGCAGAGGTGAAGGAGGGCGTCCTGGAGTGCGACGCAACAGAGATTGCTTGCCAAGCACTTAATACCGTTACTCCAGAGACAGAATGGGTAAGACAGATGCTAGACAGCCGAAACTCCAATTTGAGTCGGTGTGGCGTGGCACTCAGGCCCCGCCGGCAGGGCCGGATAATGCGGGACACACTGTGACCCAGGGCGGTGCTGTGGTGCCTGATGCGGACGTCCAGAGCATACTGCAGGAGATCCGACATGGCTTTGCCACGGTGGTGAAGAAGGTGGACCGCATGTCTAGAGGGGCAGGAGGAACGGCTCGCGGAAGCGGAACGGCGCATATCGGAAGCGGAGGATGCGACCTCCAGCCACGCCACGCGGCTTGCCCGGATGGATAACCTGCTGAGGGTAATTGCCGCAAAGAATGAGGATTTGGAAGCACGCAGTCGGCGCAATAATATACGCGTGCTGGGGATTCCGGAATCCACCAATGTAGGGAGGATGGAGGAACACATAGAGAAGCTGCTGGTTTCCTCTGTTGGCAAAGACGCATTCTCCAGCCAGTTTATTGTAGAACGAGCCCATAGAGCTCTGGGCCCGCGCCCAACGCCGGGGGGCAATCCCCGGCCGATTATCGCAAGATTATTGAACTGCAGAGACCGCGATGTGGCGTTGCGAGCTGCCAGAGGTAAACAGACCCTAACGTATGATGGGAATACCTTCTCAATCTATCCTGACTTCACGCCTATGGTTCAAGAGGAGCGGCGCAAATTTCTGGAGGTGAAAGCTAAACTACGCAAAGCGCAAATTGACTATGCATTGCTGTACCCGGCGCGCCTCCGGGTGTCGTACCAAGGCAAGCAACACTTCTTCACCGCGCCGAACCAAGTGGAGGACTTCCTTAAGCAACAGAAAAGAGCGAATCGGAATGGTGGGGGAGGACCGGCGGTGCGGCGGATGGTGTCAGAGGGAGAAGCGGAGGACTCCCTGGGAGCTACTGCGAATAGAGACGGGGGTGAAATGGACGAGACTTAATGGATCCTACTTGAGATGCAGCAAGAGACGGACTAGCTAAGTGATATGGCTGCCTGCGGACCTTGTTGAGCAAGTATTTCTCTCTTAATCACCAGGCACCCTCTGCCCCCGGGCACCTGAATGTTTCCCTTTTTTTGGGGGACTTCGGTTTGTTTAGGGGGCAAGAGGTGAATGTGTGACTACCTAGTTGAAGCCCGCAGCGGGTATCACCCCAGGGCGGATCGCTGCACATCCAAGTTGGGTGTCGCAGCATATATAGTTGACATGTTGGGATTGGGGAGGGCTGGGGGGATCGCATAGCTGGCAAGTTGGGGATGCTTCAGTGGGAGCGGGAGGGTATTAAAGGGGAAAGTAACGGTTACGTCATGTTTACCTCCCGGAGAGGTGTTAATGAAAATGGACAGGGGGGAAGAAAGACTGAGTTCAAAGTTATGCATCTCGGATTGTCTATTGACCTATGTGATATGGTAGGAGGTTGGAAACATTGCAATGCTGGACTAGTGCTTGGGGACATGTCTGGTGGTTGGGAGTATGGCTGACTCTGATGCCGTTAGTTTGAATATCATCACATGGAATGTTTGGGGGCTGGGAGATGCGCGGAAGAGGCGACAGTTACTTGCGTATCTAGACACTCATCACGCACACATTGTCATGTTACAGGAGACACACTTTACTCCTCAGAGGGCTGGCGGGATTGCGTATAAATGGGCAGCACATAGAATTTTTTCCTCCTATTCTTCCTATGCGAGAGGGACGGCTATCCTTATTAAAAAGCAGGTGCCATTTCATCTTGTAGGTTCCACGGAGGATGCACAGGGCCGATTATTGTATAGCGTGGGGACGGCTGGGATCCGTCTCGTTTACATTGGCTTGTTGCTACGGGCCAAATGTGGACGATCCGGCGTTTTTTACTACATTATGGGCCAAGATATATGAGACGGGCTCCCAACACATTATTTGGGGTGGGGACTTTAACGTCATGTATAACCCAGGATGTGATAGATCACACCCAGCCTCGCATCACTACACTAAGGCGGCTGGGGTTCTAGAGGACACAATAGAGGCGTATCAGTTAATTGATGCTTGGAGGCACTTACACCCCGACTTACGAGAAGGCACACATTACACAGCGCAGGCTGCCTCCTGGGCAAGACTTGACTATTGGTTGGTGTCTCGGGGACTGGGGCCTGCGATCGCCAGGGTGCAACATATGGCCAGGACATACTCCGATCATGCCCCAGTTCGGCTCGTGTTGTCCTCAACGGACCTTCGGGTGCCGCGAGGTGCCTGGCGATTGCAGGCTACTATGCTGCTTGATGAGGTCTTCCGAGGGGAACTTCTGGGGGAGGTGGAGGAGTTCTTTACCCGCAATAAGGGCTCAGTGGACAGCGTTGAAATAATCTGGGAGGCATTTAAGGTGACAATGAGAGGGTTCTGCATGTCCAAAGGGTTCGGGGTGCTGAAGGATATCAATAACACGCTCAATGGGCTGGAGTAAGAGCTGAAACTTATGGAAGGGAGATGTCTCGTACCCCTTCTGCCACGACTCAGGCGCGTTTCAGAGACACACTCATGGAATACATGAATACAGCGGAACGGGAGACACTTTTTCGGGGGAAATATTGGAGGGCCCGTTGCTATGGAGAGGGCGAGCGGCCAGGGAAAATGTTGGCGGCCTCAGTTGGGAAGCCACGCTTCTCAAATTACATACTTGAGATTGAAGATCTTGAGGGGGAGCTAATATCCTTACTGCTTTTACGAAACACTATGGACAGTTGTATACCACCACCAGGCGGGATGTGCTAGATTTGGAGGGTTTCTTGGGAGATGTGGCGCTGGGGTGGCTTAGCGATAGGCAGAGAGACTTTTTGTGTGCTCCGTTTGAGCTAGATGAGGTGCGGGAGGCTATTATGAGTATGCAATCTGGGAAAGCAACTGGGACGGACGGTATCCCTATCGAATTTTATAAGACGTATATAGATATTATGGCCCCTGTTCTGCGCGACGTCTACGTGGAATCACTAGAAGTAGGCTCTCTTCCTGCGTCCATGAGGGAAGCACTTATAGTCTCGCTGGTGAACCCGGGGAAATCCCCCCGGCAGTGTGATTCCTATAGGCCACTTTCCCTCCTAAATTGTGATGCTAAGATACTAGCCAAATTGATCGCCACGCGCCTCAGTTTGCTCCTTGAAAACTTGATACTCCCGGACCAGTCCGGCTTTGTGCCGGGAAGAGCAACATCCCATAACTTACGGACACTGTTTGCGATCCTGAATAATGTGTCGCCTGACCTGCCCTTCGCGGCTGTTTTTTAGATGCCACAAAGGCGTTTGATTCTGTAGAGTGGGATTATATATTTGGAGTATTGCTATGAATGGGCTTTCCCCCCCCTTTTTCTGTCATGGATCAGGCTTCTGTACAATGAACCAGTGGCCAGGATACTCATAAATGGTCACACGTCACCGCCACTGTCCATCACGAGGGGTACCTGGCAGGGATGCCTGCTCTCTCCGCTGCTTTTTGCAATCGCGGTGGAGCCTTTAGCAGCGAAACTGCGACAGCATCATAATGATAAAGCATTGCGGTGTCATTTGCGGCAGATTCTTATCTCCCTATATGCGGACGATATTACGTTATATGTCCGGAGTCCCCACGATAATTTGAATCCGATATTGCGGGAGTTTATAGTATTTGGGAAACTGTCGGGGATACATATAAATTGGAGTAAATCTAGTGTATTCCCACTGACGCAGGCAACGCATAAATTTGCGTTGGACTACCCCCTAGAGTGGTGTGAGGAAGAGGTGCGCTATTTGGGGATCCGTGTGACGAGAGACAGAGAGGAACTTATGAGATCGGACTATGGTACTGCTATAAAGCGGATTGCGGACAGTGTGACCAGATGGATCGCACTCCCCCTGTCCATGGCGGGACAGGTGTCCCTGATTAAAATGGTGATTCTGCCCCAATTACTCTATTTGTTCCTAAATATCCCGTTTTATCCGGGGAGACATTTCTTTATGACGCTCAGGTCTGAGCTGACGCGACTAATATGGGGAGGTCCGCAGCCGCGGCTGAAATGGGACGTACTCACCAGGCCCTACTCACAGGGAGGGTTTGGGGTGCCACATTTTGAATTATATTATCTCAGTGCGCAGGCCCACTTTGCTTGGTACTGGGTGATGCAGCCCAGGTATATGCCTCAGGTGGCGGCAGAGCACTGGCTAGCACACCCGATACCGATAGACGGAGTACTGTTTGAACCGGTTGCACCTCGGGACAAGGCGCCAACGGCGGTCACTTGTACGGTGGATGCGTGGCGCCGAATCGGGCGCATCTTACAGACACCCATGCAGTATGCGGCTCCCTTGCCGCTCACGTATCACCCAAATTTTCCTCTGCTGCAGGAGACATTGTTCCATCAGTTTAGGAAACAAATGAAGATTCAGAGGTGGGGGGACTTGTATCATGAGGGAAGGTTCCGCCCCGCAGAGCAGATGTTGCAGGGTTCGCAACACACTCCACTTGATCTTTTTTTATACGCCCGGCTGAGGCAGGGGATTCGGGACATCACTCCGGACTTCCCGCAAGAACCTACGGCGTGTGCCCCACTGCAGGTAATGTTACAATGCAAGACGGCCACACGGCTGGTCTCATTGCTCTATAGAACAGTACACACTCAAAGGGAACTGCCCGATCCGCTCTCCCGAGCGAGATGGGATATGTTATGTTATGTTATGTTATTTATTCTTTTGTATAGCGCACGGCTACTCAAAAAGAGTGTCCCGGCGCTTTTGGAGAAGGAGGACTGCAACACAATAACATAACGACGTTAAAAAGACAAAAGGACCAAAAGCCAGACAAATACATCCAAGAAAAAACAGGCTACTGGGTAAACAGCCAGGTTTTAAGGCCTTTTCTGAAGGCCAGTAGGCTGGTAGCTCCCCGCAGAGTGAGTGGTAGAGAGTTCCACAACTGTGGCGCCAGAAGTCCAAAAGAGCGGCCTCCCAGGCGAGCTCTCTTTACACGCGGAACAACCGCCAGAAACAGGGATTCCGACCTCAAAGACCTGGTCGGCTGATAGAAGACCAGTCTCTTTTGCAGATACTTTGCTCCCACCGCGTGGAGAGCTTTGTAGGCTAGAGTCAGAGCCTTGAACACGATCCGTTTCCGGATCGGGAGCCAATGCAGAATTTTCAATAGGCCCGATACACTGGCCCGTCTATTTAATCCGAAGATAACTCTCGCGGCAGCGTTCTGCACCACTTGGAGCCTCTGCAGCAAATACTCCGGCAGGCCCAGGTAAAGAATGTTAGAATAATCCAACCTGGACCCGATCAAAGCCTGCACTGTCAGCTTCCTATGCTCCTCAGACAGCAGGGGAAGGAACCTCCGCAGCATCCTAAGGATGCCGAAGCAAGTGCCCGACACCCCCAGGATCTGGGATTTCAATGTTAGCCCCTTATCCATCTTGACTCCCAGATTCTTGGCTACTTGGGAGGAACAAGACGGGGGAAACATACTAATTGGCCACCAGGCCTGCCAGTCTGGCTCTGTGTCGCACCCAAAGAAGAGTACCTCCGACTTATCGGAATTGCACTTGAGGCTGTTCAGTTGGAACCATTGAAAAACAGCCCCAAGGCAGTCCCGGATGCTCTCCCCGTTAAAGTCTCCTCCTCTCTTACATGAGAAGAGGAGCTGGGTGTCGTCGGCATAGGATACGATCCGGGCCCCATACGACTCCACCAATGCCGCCAACGGAGTCATAAAGATGTTAAATAGGGTCGGGCTCAAAATAGAGCCCTGTGGGACCCCGACTCCCAGAGGCGGCATCACGGCGGAGTCTGGCGAGGCCCAGACTGTTTGATGGCGGCCGGCTAGAAAGGAGGCAAACCAGCCGAACACCGTCCCCCGCAGACCTATCTCAGAGAGTCTTGCGAGGAGGCCATCGTGGGGGACGGTGTCGAACGCCACCGACAAGTCCAACATCACCAGCATGGCTTTGCCCCCCGAGTCCAGAACCCCTTTAATGGTTTCTGAGACCTCAAGGAGCGCCGTCTCTGTGCTGAGATGGGAGCGAAAACCTGACTGGGTGTCATGCAAGATCTCATTGGTCTCAAGAAAATTGGAAAGCACAACCTGAACGTGCTTTTCCAAAATCTTCGTGAGAGCCGGCAGCAGAGAGATAGGCCTATAATTGACCGGGGCCTTCGGGTCTAGGCCTGGCTTTTTGAGCAATGGAATCACCATCGCCTGCTTCCAGGCGTCCGGGACCACTCCCAGACTCAGCGAAAGATTTAACAGCGGGTTTGCCAGTGGATTGATCACCTCCGCAACTTTCGCTAAAAATTTAGCAGGGCATGGGTCGAGAGGCGAACCCGATTTAAGATTGCCCATTAGCGCTAAAGAGTCGGGGGCAGAGAGCGGAGGAAACACACTCAGCGTCACACCAGGCCCAGCCCGCGGGGATGAAGTGGTCTCCGGATTAGTCTGGCCCATGGGCCCAGGCGATGAAAAAGAAGCCTGTATGCGTTGGATCTTGCTCGTAAAAAAATCAGCAAGGTCCGAAGCCCAGGAACCAGACGGTTTTTCATCCGAGATATTAGACCGTGGGGAAATAAATTCTCTCACAATGGAGAAAATCTCCTTGCAGGAGTTAGGAGCCGCATCTATTCTCCTGGCTAGAGAAGCTTTTTTTTCCAGGCGAATGTCCCGGTGATAGGCCTTGACCACCGTTTTATAGGTCAGCTTGGCTGCAGTATCATATTGCGCCCGCCAAGCTCTCTCGGCCACCTTACACTGCTGCCGCGTAGCCGACAGTGCTACAGTAAACCAAGGCGCAGAGACCCGTTTCGTTGTCAGGCGGGATGTCAGAATCGGGGCAAGATCATTCAGCCTGTCTAGGAGCCAAGCTTGCAGGGTCTCCAAGTCCCTATCCAGATCGCCAGAGAGGGAACATGGATAATCCACAGCAGCCTGGGCCAGCATCTCTGGGGTCACACGATGATATGCCCTATGGGCACGACCCTGTTGCTGTGCCAAGGCAGCCACCGGTTTGACTATGCCTTTGATCGTAAATTTGGCAAGCAAGTGGTCTGACCATAGTACTGGTAT
This sequence comes from Triturus cristatus, assembly GCF_964204655.1. Taxonomy (NCBI): domain Eukaryota; kingdom Metazoa; phylum Chordata; class Amphibia; order Caudata; family Salamandridae; genus Triturus; species Triturus cristatus. The sequence continues at coordinate 669,886,015 of NC_140592.1, read as the reverse complement.
AATCTCAACCCCCTCCAGAGGGGAAGACGAGAACACCTGATCAAGAGTGTGCCCCTTCTCGTGCGTAGGCTCCTGCAAATGAGGAATCAGTCCCAACGGGGCCATAGCCTCAGAAAGTTTAATAGCGGCAGGGTCAGACGGATCATCCAACCGAAAGTTAAAATCTCCTGCCACGATGCAGTGTTCCGCTTTCAGGGCCAGCCCTAGCAACACGGAGTCCAGATCTTCCAAGAACGTACCGGGTGCACCAGGTGGTCTATACACAAGTAATCCCTTAACAGATTGATGTGGCGACAGAGTGATAGAAAAAGCGAGAGTCTCCGAGCCACGGATGTCCTTCCCTGGCAGGATCGCACAGGGCGTGCCTTTCTTAACCACCAATGCCACTCCACCACCCCTCCCCTTGGCTCTATCCTTCCTGAAGATGTTATAATCAGGCGGGATTGCCATAGCGACATCTGGGTTGGAGAATTCACCCCACCACGTCTCAGTAAGCATAAGACATAGTGGCTTCACTGTATCTAGAAGCTCAAATATGTCTTGCGCATGTTTACATGCTGACCTGGTGTTTAATAGCATGCAGCGATAACCAACATTGAGGATATTATTGTTGGGACGTGATAACTGATCGCGGTTAGGGCGCCAGCCACAGCCAGGGCAACAGAATTTCCCGCGATGGCGTCCGGGAAAGACCGTACGGCAACCTGAGGCCAGGGTATCAAAGGAGCGCAGTTCCCCAGGGGAATAATGCAGCACTGGTTTACCAAAGTGAGACATCCCTGGTGTTTTGAATCCTACCCGCCGCTCCGAACGCCTCCGGGACGCTGACGGGCGCAGACGGGCAGGACTCTGGCTTGACTCCGGCGCGAGTACGGCGCTACCGCTGCGCGTCACCGCTGCGCGCAGAAGGCGAGCATTAAGTAGGGCTCACCTGTGGTCCTAGTGAGCGCTAGAGCGCTCAAACAAGTGGCACACTTGCTACTTGCCACCTCCAAGATGGCGACCGGCGCCAAACACGAAGGCGCAAGGAAAGAAGCAACTGATCCGCAAAAAGCGCGGTGAGGGGCCCAATTTAAGGTGCAGGTATGTGGGCTCAAAGGTAGACTAAAAGCAAGGGCAAACACAATTAAAAACAAACAAAATACAGAAAACGGTATTTTTAAAACAGAAGCAGCGCTGTAGATAACAATTCCAACAGCATAGCGCGCGTGCGTGCTATTACCTTCTCCAGCTTAACATGACACTGTCGGACGAGAAATGGGAGTATTGTTGCTTGCAGACTGAAAGAGTGAGTGCCAGCAGTAGACTCCGAATGATACACTATAAGTACCTGCATAGAATATACTATACGCCGGTTAAAATGTATAGGTACAGGTTAAGGGAGATGGACTGCTGTGACAGATGTAGGGCACCTGGAGCAGATTTTTTGCATCTAGCGTGGGAGTGCCCGGGGTGCTTGAATATTGGCGCCTTGTATTTGAGACACTGACTAAGATGGTACACACGCAAATTGACCCCGACCCAATAATGGCGTTGCTTGGATATGTCAAGCCACTACAGGCAACAAACAGGAAATATGTGGCACTGGGGCTTTTGATGGCAAAGAGGAGAGTGGCCTATCGCTGGGGTCGGAGCCGTGCCCCGAAGTTCAAGGACTGGCTTAATGATCTAGTGACTTGCCGGGAGCAGCTCGGCACATACGCGGAGTTGTTGCCTAGCGCCTCTAGGCCACGGAATATATGGGCCCCATTGACCTGCTATCTGCTTGAACACCCGCAGGAGGTATCGGGACGGGTGGCCGAAGGGGAGGCACACTAGAAGGTTGGGGGCGGTGGCTATGAAATTGGGGGCAGGGTGTAGCACGGACCTGGTGGGGTGTTGTGCATTCGTATATCGGGCGTTCTCCTTGGGGTGCTGGATTGTCCATCATGAAGAGAATCGAGTGGCTGACCTGCAGGGTACTAATTAGGGAAGGTTGTGATGATGTTGACCTGTATCACAGAGAGCGTTCTACCTGGCCCTCGAGAGAAGAACTTGCAATTTATGCCATGTGTTGATGATGTAGATATCTCTACCAGCTCTGCTTTAGATGAAGCTGAAGATGTATGACCACTGCATTGTGTGCCTCTGTGATATTTCTGATGATGCTAATGTTTGTTAATGCAAAAACACCAATAAAAAGAAAGTAAAAAAAAAAAAAGATTTCTGATTTATGACCAGGTGGCCTTACCCACCCAGTGTTGAACTCCCAGAGTCAGATGCTGCAATGCGATGTTCCGAAAAGGAGTCTTTATCGGGTTCAGTCTTTTGTGATAAGACTACCTCAGCCACAGCCAGAAATGCCTCTGTGCGCTCTTGCTCTATTTGTGAAGAGGAAGGCCACCACAAAGACGACCTTCGGGTGGGCCGCTTAAGCCACCTTCTGGCTCTCTGTCGAGCAGTTTCAGGCTTCCTTTGGGAGCATGTGAGCAGTGCACCTGCCTTGTAGGATTCCAACCAAGTTCATACTGCCTCAGGAGAGTCGCACAAATATATTTGCCCATCTAGAGCTATGCAAAGTTTGGCAGGAAAAATCAATGAGTATTGTATGCCCTCATCACGCAGAGCCTTCTTGGCCTCCACGAAGGGCGCATGCTGAATCTGTACCTTGGCTGTAAAGTCAGTAAACGCCAGCACTTTACTAATTTCAATTGTGAATGGGCCAACAGTGCAAGCTCTCTACAAAATGATGTCTCAGTCTTGGTGATGTAGGAGCCTCACTACAGCTGGTCTAGGCTGTCTCCCTGGTGCTAGCAGGCATGACGGCATCTGATGGGCTCTCTCCAGGGCAAAGAATTTTGTGAGGTGATCTGGCGCAACTGTGGTGCTAAGCCAGTTTTCCATGTAGGAAACCATGTCTGTTCCTTCAACCCCCTCAGGAAGTCCAATCACTCGGATTTTGTTGCAGCGGTTCCTGCTCTCTGCATCTTGAGCTCTATGTTCCAGGGTAAGCACTCTAGTAATAAGTTCCTCCACCCTGTGACCTGTTGATTTGCGTCTGAGGAGGAGGTCCCCTACAGACTGTTCTGTGTTTTGAACTTGCTCCCCCTATTTGTGAGTTCTACCTGCAGTAAGCCCAGCCGCACAGAAACTGCGCCAATGTCCTGCTGGAGCAAGGAGTCCCCAGTCTGCAGCTGTGGGGCCCCTATTGGGGCCTAGACTTGTCCATAATTGCAGTCTGCGTCTCCCAAACCTCAAATGGTGATCAAACTTAGCCAACGCAGCAGAACAGATCAGAGGGATCCCACGGTGAACACCCTCAATATCGATTCCAAAATATCGACTGCCCAGAATATCGAAGTTAAAATATAGAGTGGACAGAATATCGAATTATCAAAATATAGATAGTTCAGAATATCGTAATTGGGGTACAAAATATCGATTTCTATAATATAGAATTTAAAAATATAGAATTCCATAATTTCGAATTTTAAAATATAGATTACCATAATATCGAATAAAAAAATATAGATATCTATAATATCGATTTTTTTTTTGTGTTATGTATGGTAGTATATGTGTTAAAATTATGTATTTTTGCGTAATTTAATTCCGTAGCGGGTTGTGGGTTTATAGGGGAATAGGGTGGGAAGCAATTTAATTATGGTTAATTAAATATTAATTATATTTATATGTTTTGATAATTAATTGATCGATAATTAATTATTAATTGGTAATTAATGTTTATTAAGTGGTAATTAATTTATATTCATTGATTAATTGATAATGATGTTAATTGTATTTTTTATTATTAGGAGCGGGTTGTGGGTTTGTAGGGGAATTGGGTGGGAAGTAATTTAAATGTAATAAAGTAAACAATTATTTTTTTATTTATGTGTATTGATAATTAATTGATTATTAATTATGATTTGGTAATTAATTTGTATTAATGGGTAAATAATTTGTATGAATTGCTAATTAATTTTTAAAAATTGCTAAATTATGTTTATTAATTGATTAATTGATAATAATGTTAATCGTATTTTTTATTATTGGGAGTGGGTTGTGGGTTTATGGGGGAATTGGGTGGGAAGTAAATTAATTGTAATAAAGTAAATATTATTTTTTTATTTACGTGTATTGATTAATTATTAATTGGTAATTAATTTGTATTCATTGGTAATTAATTTTTATTAATTGCTAATTATTTTTTTCAATGCTAATTAATTTTTATTAATTGGTAATTATTTTTAATTAACTTTTTATTGGTATTGATAATTAATGTAATCTTATTTTAAATTTAAATCATTACTTTCCCTACTTTTGCACTCTCAGGAGTGGGAATAGTATTTTTTACCCTTCGCTATCCAACTCTTTCCCTACTGTTGCACTCACTGGAGTTGGAATAGTAATTTTTACCCCTACGCTATCCAACGCTTTCCCTACTGTTACACTCTTTGGAGTGGGAATAGTCATTTTTACCCCTACACTATCCAGCGTTTTCCCTACTGTTGCATTCACTGGAGTGGGAATAATAATTTGTACCCCTACGCTATCCAACGCTTTCCCTACTGTTGCACTCACTGGAGTGGGAATAGTAATTTTTCCCTCCCGCTATCCAACGCTTTCCCTACTGTTGCACTCTCTGGAGTGGGAATAGTAAATTTTATCCTCCCGCTATCCAACGCTTTTCCCTACTGTTGCACTCTTTGGAGTGGGAATAGAAATTTTTACCCCTACGCTATCCAACGCTTTCCCTACTGTTGCCCTCATTGGAGTGGGAATTGTAATTTTTCTCTTCCTGCTATCCAATGCTTTCTGTACTGTTGCACTCTCTGGAGTGGGAATAGTAATTTTTACCCCTACGCTATCCAACGCTTTCCCAACTGTTTCACTCTCTGGAGTGGGAATAGTAATTTTTACCCACACGCTATCCAACGCTTTCCCTACTGTTTCACTCTCTGGAGTGGGAATAGTAATTTTTACCCCTACGCTATCCAACACTTTCCCTACTCTTGCACTCTCTGGAGTGGGAATAGTAATTTTTACCCCTACGCTATCAAACGTTTTCCCTACTGTTGCACTCACTGGAGTGGGAATAGTAATTTTTACCCCTACGCTATCCAATGCTTTCCCTACTGTTGCACTCTCTGGAGTGGGAATAGTAATTTTTACCCTCCCGCTATCCAACGCTTTCCCCATTGTTGCACTCACTGAAGTGGGAATAGTAATTTTTCCATTCCCGCTATCCAACGCTTTCCCTACTGTTGCACTCTTTGGAGTGGGAATAGTAATTTTTACCACCACGCTATCCAACGTTTTCCCTCCTATTGCACTCACTGGAGTGGGAATAGTAATTTTTCTCTTCCTGCTATCCAATGCTTTCTGTACTGTTGCACTCTCTGGAGTGGGAATAGTAATTTTTACCCCTACGCTATCCAACGCTTTCCCAACTGTTTCACTCTCTGGAGTGGGAATAGTAATTTTTACCCACACGCTATCCAACGCTTTCCCTACTGTTTCACTCTCTGGAGTGGGAATAGTAATTTTTACCCCTACGCTATCCAACACTTTCCCTACTCTTGCACTCTCTGGAGTGGGAATAGTAATTTTTACCCCTACGCTATCAAACGTTTTCCCTACTGTTGCACTCACTGGAGTGGGAATAGTAATTTTTACCCCTACGCTATCCAATGCTTTCCCTACTGTTGCACTCTCTGGAGTGGGAATAGTAATTTTTACCCTCCCGCTATCCAACGCTTTCCCCATTGTTGCACTCACTGAAGTGGGAATAGTAATTTTTCCATTCCCGCTATCCAACGCTTTCCCTACTGTTGCACTCTTTGGAGTGGGAATAGTAATTTTTACCACTACGCTATCCAACGTTTTCCCTACTGTTGCACTCACTGGAGTGGGAATAGTAATTTTTACCCCTACGCTATCCAACGCGTTCCCTACTGTTGCACTCTCTGAAGTGGGAATAGTAATTTTTACCCCTCCGCTATCCAGCGCTTTCCCTACTGTTGCACTCTCTGGAGTGGGAATAGTAATTTTTACCCTCCCGCTATCCAACGCTTTCCCTATTGTTGCACTCACTGGAGTGGGGATAGTAATTTTTACCCTCCCGCTATCCAGCGTTTTCCCTACTGTTGCATTCACTGGAGTGGGAATAGTAATTTTTACCCCTACGCTATCCAATGCTTTCCCTACTGTTGCACTCTCTGGAGTGGGAATAGTAATTTTTACCCTCCCGCTATCCAACGCTTTCCCCATTGTTGCACTCACTGAAGTGGGAATAGTAATTTTTCCATTCCCGCTATCCAACGCTTTCCCTACTGTTGCACTCTTTGGAGTGGTAATAGTAATTTTTACCACCACGCTATCCAACGTTTTCCCTACTGTTGCACTCACTGGAGTGGGAATAGTAATTTTTCTCTTCCTGCTATCCAATGCTTTCTGTACTGTTGCACTCTCTGGAGTGGGAATAGTAATTTTTACCCCTACGCTATCCAACGCTTTCCCAACTGTTTCACTCTCTGGAGTGGGAATAGTAATTTTTACCCACACGCTATCCAACGCTTTCCCTACTGTTTCACTCTCTGGAGTGGGAATAGTAATTTTTACCCCTACGCTATCCAACACTTTCCCTACTCTTGCACTCTCTGGAGTGGGAATAGTAATTTTTACCCCTACGCTATCAAACGTTTTCCCTACTGTTGCACTCACTGGAGTGGGAATAGTAATTTTTACCCCTACGCTATCCAATGCTTTCCCTACTGTTGCACTCTCTGGAGTGGGAATAGTAATTTTTACCCTCCCGCTATCCAACGCTTTCCCCATTGTTGCACTCACTGAAGTGGGAATAGTCATTTTTCCATTCCCGCTATCCAACGCTTTCCCTACTGTTGCACTCTTTGGAGTGGGAATAGTAATTTTTACCACTACGCTATCCAACGTTTTCCCTACTGTTGCACTCACTGGAGTGGGAATAGTAATTTTTACCCCTACGCTATCCAACGCTTTCCCTACTGTTGCACTCTCTGAAGTGGGAATAGTAATTTTTACCCCTCCGCTATCCAGCGCTTTCCCTACTGTTGCACTCTCTGGAGTGGGAATAGTAATTTTTACCCTCCCGCTATCCAACGCTTTCCCTATTGTTGCACTCACTGGAGTGGGGATAGTAATTTTTACCCTCCCGCTATCCAGCGTTTTCCCTACTGTTGCATTCACTGGAGTTGGAATAGTAAGCTTTACCCCTACGATGTCCAACGCTTTCCCTACTGTTGCACTCACTGGAGTGGGAATAGTAATTTTTCCCTTTCCGCTATCCAGTGCTTTCCCTACTGTTGCACTCTCTGAAGTGGGAATAGTAATTTTTACCCCTACGCTATCCAACGCTTTCCCTATTGTTGCATTCTTTGGAGTGGAAATAGTAATTTTTACCACTACGCTATCCAACGCTTTCCCTACTGTTGCACTCTCTGGAGTGGGAATAGTAATTTTTACCCTCCCGCTATCCAACGCTTTCCCTATTGTTGCACTCACTGGAGTGGGAATAGTAATTTTTCCATTTCCGCGTGCCAGCGCTTTCCCTACTGTTGCACTCACTGGAGTGGGAATAGTAATTTTTACGCTCTCACTATCCAACAAAAGCTCTACTTTTTTTTACATTACTTTTATTATGTTTACATTTTAAGCTTTTTTATATTATATTATGTATGTTTTATTTAATTGTTTTTAATATTTAATTACTTTTATATTATTTTTAATACATTTAAAAAATTCGATATTTTAGCTAACTATATTTTAACATTCTATATTTTGGAATCAATATTTTAGTACTTACCTGTTTGTAGATAGGGAGTCGATATTCTGTCCTTCTATATTTTGGCGTCGATATTTTGGGCATTTTATATTATGTCCCTCGATATTTAGTCACTGAACCGGCTCCCACAGCTCAACGATGATCATATAGCATTAGTCTGGGGACCTCTCCCCAGCCAACACTCAATTATCATATCTCAATTTTCACAAAATCGTAGAGGCGTCACAGTTCAACTCAGTTTTAGGGCACCCCCAACTGTCACAGCCACTGAGTTACAATGAACACCGCAGGCGGTGGCAACCATTAGGTCCGCAGGATGTGGCACACCCAGGTGGCAGGCCAAAGCCCTGGGGCTACGCCCAGGCCCTTCAGAAGATGCTAAACCCATCCATAAGCAGCGTGCCTTAAAAAAAATAGCCAGGGGGAAATTCACTCACCCCTTCTTCGGGGGTGGCACAAATCCTCCTCTCTATCCAGGAGCCGGCTGGCCTGGCCACCCCCCCGGCCGCGGTGCCCAACCAGGATCTCCAGGAGATTTGCAGCAGAGACTGTGTGGGCCCTCAGGTGAACTTCTTGTCCTGGGCGGCATTCAAGGCGGGGGGGGGGGGGGGGCACCGACCAGCCAAGGTAGGTGTTTCCCTTGTCAACAAACATGAACCCCCCCCACCCAACCCCCTGTTCGGGTAGTGCTCCAGGACACCATTCACCGGCTCTGTCACAATGGGCTTTAATGTACAGGAGTTATTGTACGGCAGCCAAGGTTCCCAGAGCTTGGCTAGCACATCACTCACATCTCTTTTCCTCAGGAGTCTGTGAGGATCACGGACAGCAGACAGAGGAGGAGAGGGTGATGGGACACCACTGCGACTCCGGACAGCCAACAGAGTGCTCCCTGCAGGTGGTCACTGGGGGATTGCAAGGGGTCCCAGTACACGGACTAGGCTCTCGACCTGCAAGCCGTCACCCTCAGCACAGTCAAAGTTGGGCAGGAATGCTGTTAGGCAGCAGTCCGGTCAGGTGCCATCTTGCGATCTCCTCCCAGCCCTAGGGGAGCACCCATTCGGAGTGGGCCCCAGGTGCAACACAGGGGGCTCCCCAGCTCACAACTCCAGTTCTCTGTACACCCTTGTCACCTCTGGCTCATTCTGGGCCCACGTAAGATGGCATCGGCTCTGGCCAGCGCCATCTTACATGAGCCACCTCACATCAGGTCGGTCCTTGCCCTTTGTCTTCTTGCCCTCTTTATGGACTCAGGATTGACTATTCGCGTGTTGGATGCAGCCCAAAGGCAGAACGGGCCGAATTGCAGGAGGATGGGGGTCAGGATTCAGCCAGGATTTATGTGGGCCCATCCAGAGCTCAGCTCAGGCACATCTAGTCTGCCATGTAGCCGGCCACGCCCCCGCCCAGTTTTGTAAGCTCACCTTTGTTGGTTCTTTTTCTTTGATGCTTCCTCACTTTGACTCTTTCTCTCTCTTCCTTTCTGTCTTATCTTTTGCTCTGGGTCAAAGTCTGATGATGTAAAATAAGCCTCTGTCCCTGGAGAGAAATTTCAGGGCCCACCCCTTGCAACGACTGGTACAAACTGAGTACTGACTGGGCCCCATCCACATCAGTAATGCCTCCTAGTAGCTGTTTAAATGGGGTGCACCACATCAAACAAAACCATAGATTATTTTCTCCACCAATCTAACCCCTCTTTAACATCGTAAAACTTCTCACATAACCATATTTCAAAAATCTTCATATTATATACTAACCTAAATCCAATAACACGTGAATCATCAAAATGCAGTGCCCCCACACACTTTTCTTACCTTTTCCTAGTGGCCTCCATGAAGGTACATCCTGGGGTCCACTTCCGTCCCCTAAATAAGCACGTAGCACAACATCATTTAAAAACAGAAAAAACACCAAATATACCAAACTCAACATAACTTTAACAAAAATGCCATCCTTGCACTGGTCTCCATTTGTTTTAGTTATTTGGACACAACAGTAGCATGATCGCTGGTCATGGAATTCAAAGTGAGTCTAGTTAATTTATGAAGGTATGTGCAATGTTGTTTCTAAGTAATTACTTTAAGCAGATGGTCTACAACATAGCTTATATAAAAATATGGTCCACAAACTCTTCCTCCTGGCCACCACAGAGGCGGCACAGTTAGGACCCTCTATTTTATAATCAGAACCCCTTATTTCCTTAAATTTAGTGGGGACATTTGTGTGGCTCAAATGTGTGCTATGTGATGCAAAGTGGCATGAACGAAAGAGTCAATCCATTTTTGTGTGCATATTGATTTGTGCACCAAAAAGACGCCAGGGCAGCGCTGAGACAGCATTGCCTCCCATAGTATGAAACCACTGAACCATGCTGAGCGGGCTTAACAGGGCTGGAACAGGGCAAACACCCCTAGGATATCACGCAAAGCCAGATCAACTCATTTCGCACGACCTGGCTTTGTATGGATATCTAGCACCGAATGAAACCAGGTGCAACCAATAGGAAATCTAAATATCAAGTGATATTTTCATTCTTGAAATGTTGTTTTTTTAATATATAATTACCAACACATTTTACATGGCTTCTCCTTGGGTGGGTGCTCTGTGTGTTAAAAGTTATATTTTAGTGTGTGCCTTGTGTGCAAATCTCACACAAGACACCCTTCAATCGCCATTGAGAGACTGGGCTTACAGTTGGTTAGCCTTTTCAATGGATGATTCCAAAGCTACACTTTCACTTTTCACTTTCACTCACTTTTCCCAGAAGAGTTTCAGTGTGCCATGAATTGTCACTGACATCTCCGGAGAAAGCTTGTGTAATCACAACCTGGGCTTGCATAGGTAATGCCTCCAGGCATTCCTAAAATAACCCCATATCCAGCAAGTCGAATGTCAAATGTTCCCACCCCTTTTATACCATTCTCCAGCTGTCATTCAGATATTTCAAGAGTTTATCACAATATCGTTTTGGCAGGGCAGCACAATCAGCTTATCTGACTCTAGAAACCCCTGAAATTTGAGGTGGACAAAAAAAAATCCCCTGCAGAAAAGGATCCTTTGGGGGATGCTCAAGAACCGTGGTCCTGACAGCCACAGTTTAGAGCAGAAAAAAACAAATACGAGAAGGGGTTGTCGCTCTATTGCACTTATATGAAAAGAGATGGTAATGGAACTAGGCAAACATATTTATGCTAGGTATCTTCTGTAAAGCAAATGTCCACCACCTCTTTAATGAAATGCTGATTTGTAGATCGATTTCTTGTAGATTTTTCAGTTACCAACTAACTTGATTTTGAACAAATCTGGTTACAATGAATAATTTCACCATGCTCCCAGATGAAACTTTATGATATCCATGTACCTCAATCTTTCTGTCCCAAATTAAAATTCTTAGCTACTAAAAAACGAAAAGTGTTCGATGTCCATTCGATGATCTTCACAGATTAAATTTGTGGATTCTTTGCTGCATGTCTTGAATGAATGACTGAGTGAATGATTTGTAAAGCTCTTGAATCACCCCAGAAGGAGTATCTCTGCGCTACAAAACAATGGGCCAGTTTATCAGTTGCCAAACACTTCAGTTTTCAGAAGTTTCCTAAAAGTAAGGAAATCAGTGCACTTACGGAGGTAAAGAGGCAAGCGATTCCAATATAGGGGACCAAGATGAGAAAAGATCTTGCCACCTGTGCGGGACTTCCTAAAACGGGGGATGTTGAGGAGGGATTTTTCCCCTGAGCATAAGGATCTACTCGGCCGATAAGGGAGGAGTTTTTCTGTTAAATAACTAGGTCCTTTGCCATTTAGTGCCTTATATACGATACAGCAGATCTTAAACTTAATTCTCTGGCGTATAAGAAGCCAGTGTAGCTGTCGCAGAAGAGTCAGAGCAGTTTTTCTGGATGGCATATTCTGGACCAGACGGGCAGCAGTATTCTGAACCATTTGAAGTTTATTCACTAAAGCTTAATTTGTGGCACCAAGAGTGCATTACAGTAGTCCAGGCGACTAATAGCTAGTGCCTGAATCAATGTTTTACACACCTCAAGTCGAAGCAACTGGAATATCCTACGCAAAAGACTCATCATATGGAAACATGTGCCGATGGTAGCTCTTGATCTTTCATTGTGAGAGACTGATCCAACCGGATACCTACATTTTTTACCAGCATCGTGGGAACCGGAGCTATGCCTAAGTTTGAAGGCCACCATTCTGCAGACCAGAGCTTTTGGGCTTTTCTAAAAAGGATAATCTCCGTCTTTTCAGCATTCAGTTGGTGAAAATTTTCTGTCATCCAGTCTGAGACCGCTTTGATGCCTGCCAAGTAGCGTAATTTAGTGTCTCTCTTCCACCTCCTCTTCCATGATGTGATTTGTGGCATCTGCAATCTGGTAGGACCAGGAGTGAGTAGGAAGCACCACCTCAGTACCTTCATGAAGCTCCCCATCCTTCACTTTCTTAGAGATGTTTCTGAAGGTGAAGCCACTTCTATCATTCTTCCTAATTGCCTCAGCTGCCCAGCTGGGACATCAGGACAGATGGACACGATGGGAGTGAAATTCTGTGCAGCTTCTCTCAAAACTCAGGCATAGTCTGCCTCATATGACTAGAACATTGCTGATGCCAGCCAGCATCGTAGGGGCTTATTTACAAGCCCCTTGCGCCACTGGTGCATCGCTTTTAATATGGGAAAAAGTGACGTACCAGTGGCGCAAGGGGCTTGTAAACAAGCCCCTTAGTGTTTCAGGGCTTAACTGTGTCATCATCACTTCTAAAGCCTTAGCATTTGCAGCCTTGAGAGGACCTCATCCATGCCAGAGTTTCTGGGTGACCACAAAATACATATACGATTCCCATTTAGAATAATTCGTTATGACTTTATTCCATGTGGCAATCTAAAAAATCTGGCATTCATCTAACCCTCGTGGACCACTATTGTATTTCTAGCTTGTCTTGCTCCATTACATCTCTACCACCAATGTGCCATCAGGTGGCCAACATGCCATCAAAGCCATGTAGTTGGCTAAGTATTGCTGCCTCCACAGGACATCCTTAAGATATATTTATTCTGTGCACTACGCCAACAGAAAACATTAAATTACTACTTGCCACCGTCACAAGTGTAATACATAACCAAAGCTATACAGTTGGCTAAGCTTTGCTACCTCAACCACACAATTATGTTGTCTCACCAATCTAGGTATCAACCATTCGTAAGAAGTTGTCTTAGCTATGTGCAACGCTGCATCAAGACAGTCAGTCCGCTAATGATGGCGACAAAATGAATAGACACTCAAAGCCAAGCAAAAGACAACTGTGCACAACAGGAGAATTAAAACAAGCATTTGCCATGCAATAGGTATCGCATTTGCGAGAGTTTAAGCTATTAGCATTGTAAATGACAATGCCTGTCATCTATCTTTTTTGCTAAAAGACATAAATAAAAGGTATTGTCATTTACAATGGCAATAGCTCAAACTCTTGTAAATGCGAGACCAATTCAAAAAAGCGTCCACCATTGTCTCGGGCTGCTCGGAAAGTGAAAGCACGCATGGCGGGCTGAATGTTGCAGGAAAGCATGCTGTGTTTGTAGTAGGAGAAACTCATTGAAGAAAATAGTTCTTACAGACTAAAAAAAGGTGCCATGTAACAACTGAAGTAAAAGGGCCAATCCTCGTGGGAGGTTACAAATGAAGACAAGGCGGTACTAAGGAGGAACTAACAAGCCTATTGATGAATCAGAAGCCAGCATTTACGATGGGCAATGACATAAGCTAATGACAAATGTGGGTGGAGAGTGGGCGGGGCTTCTAGTCCATACTCCAATACAGCATGCCGCAGAGCAGCGCATGCGCGAATCACTGACATAATATCGACACTGAAAATCTCGACATTCAAAAATATCGAGACACAAATATCAATAACATAAATATCGATATACTATACTTATTTTTTAAAAAGCACAAATATCGAAACATAAATATCGTCAAACATAAACAATGATATAAATAATATTGAAATCAATAATATCGTAAAAAATAATATCGATAGCATTAAATAAACATACAAAATGACACAAATATCGAAATCAAAAATATAGACCACATAATTATCATCAAAACCAAAATATCGGCACCTTAAAAATAATCCAAATAACCCAATACCAAACAAAAACAATATAATCAATATCACAAACACACACAATGCATCAAATATATACAATTAAAATTAAAAATGTTATAATTAAAAAAAATAACTTTAAGATAACTAACACCACAAAATTAATTCCACTTTACAAACAAAAAATATAAAATGAATAACTTAATTCATACCTGAAATACAATATATTTTACAAATGATATACCATCATATTTTTAAGGGAACAAATAATTAAAACACGATTAACTGAACATTAATTAGTATTTACCAAATACGGAAACAACTGCCAAAATAGTTTACAAACATTAGTAACATCCAATGAAAAGCACCTACAACTTAAATAAATCAATAAAATTTAAAGAATAATTAGACAATTGCAGCACCCGTGGAAATAGTAAAAATTAATGTAGTGCCTTTTCCTGCACTACATGGCAGGGTGCCTGCCACTCAGTGCAGGGAAATGCCCAGTGCATAACCACCTCCCCCAGCACAAGGGGGGCCCGCAACGGGCCCCCAAAACCAATCCCCACCAGCCTTTCCATGGTGGTTTCGCCGCCATGGAAAGGCTGGCTACTGCCAGCATCGTAATTTGGTGGACGGTGCCTGCTAGCCACTGCCACCATTTTAGGTACGATGGCCTGTGGTGGAAGCGTGGCGGGCGGTCTTTGTGACCGCCGTGGCCGGAAAGCGATTCCCCCCGCCATCGTAATGTGGCGGGAGAAAATTGCTGTCCAATGGCGGAGGGCCTGCCACCACATGGCTGGCAGTGGCGGGCCTTCCGCCATCGTAATGACCCCCTATATAATCTAAAGAAAAAGCAACATTTTTTAGACTACAACAGAAAACACAAGATTAAGGAAAATCTCTGCCGGATTGTTTCTACAACACTGGACTTCCAAATTCATAAAAAGATTTCAACTTTACAAAGTAAAATATACCGCTAATGTTATAACTTAATAAAAGATAAGTAAAGTACTTTTTAAAAAAATAAAAAAGAAAGAAAGATTTTTTTGAATCATATCTCCTCTACAGAAATTCCAGAAGGCTCCTTGAAAAAAAAGTAATTATAAATTAAAATTATACTAATCCAATAAATATTAATCCCAAACCAAACGCCCAACTAAACACACAAACCCCAAAATATAGAAAATGCTGTTAAACAAATGAATTTAAAAAAAATATTTTTTCTACAGAAAAGAAAACGAAGCACTAAAGCCGAACACCAACAGAAAGCATCTAAGCGTCAAAAGAATTCTACATATTAAATTATGTAAGTATATATATATATTTTTTTGAAGTATTTTTATTAGCATTTTGCAATATTCAACATATATACGACATATAGTAAAACATCATGGTTCGAGACAGTTCACCAATTGGCAGCAATACCATAACTCAAGGTAGAACTCCTCAAAGTTCTGGAGCGGAACCGAAAACCAGTACCGGTTACTCATCTCGTAGTCAAAATACACCATAGCGTACAATCAAATCCAACATATCACTGCCAAATACAAATGATGACTATAATTCCTGGTACATGTTCTACTAGCGTTTGTTCCCAATAACTTATAAGTTACCATCACCAGTCCTGAAAACAAGCATAAAATTCGTAGTTATCAAAATGCTATTTCATTTAATAAACAATCTTTATAACGAAAGGAATTATGAAACTGTAAATAATAAACCTTGTGCAGAGGGGTGAAAAAAGTCAAATCGAACATGTTACATTTCGGGGAAATCACAACATAAATGGACCTCCTGTGAGGCCGGAGGCGAGGCAGAGGGAGAGTCCCCCGACTGTTGTCAAAGCCACCATGCCTGGTCAGCCGGCCACTGCCTATTGATCATCTACAATCAACTAAGTAAGTCGGTACTTAGGACTTTCTAATGGCCTTGCAGGGCTATTGCGCTGCTCACTGTCGGGGGGGGGGGGGGGGGGGGTCTTGGCCAGGATCAGAACCTGTCCCATCACTCGCAGCATCCTCAGGAGTTTCCTATGCTACCATAACCTCCCTCCGTTGGTCTACTATTGGGTGCTTCCTAATGCCCTTAGCCTCTTCCCAGCTGTGTGCCTTGCCTTCAGCCCCAGCTCACATGATAACGTCTCTATTCCAGGCCTCAAACTGAGGCCCCCTTGGAGCCTTCCATTCCATCGCAATTCTGCGCTTTTCCAGGCCCAGTGCTAGATCTATCATCCTATTCCCAACTTAATGCTTTGGGAGTCTGGGGAAAAGGCCCAGTAAGCAAGTCTGCACTGTGGGAGCCAGCACTCTGCCCAACACTTCTGCGAGTTTGCCAAGCACAGCCTCCCAGAACGTACGCAGGCTATGACAGTCCCAAGTCAGATGGCCAAAGTCCGCATCTGAATGTGAGCATCTAGGGCACAGACAAGCTTCTCCTCCATAGGTCAAATTGAGGCGGTGGGGTGTCATGTACGCCATGTGTGTGTAATTGAATTGTATGGATTTTAAGCGTGTATTTCGGGAGATCTTCTTAGGATAGTGCAGAACCCTGCGCCACTCCCCATCTGTAAGCTCTCTGCCCCGATTCTATCGCATTTTCTATCCCATTTTGCCCTTAAACCACTCAGGGGTCCTATTGATGCAGATTGCAGTGCAGCATAGAATCATTTCAATAGATGCCCTGCCGTCCCCAGCGTGAACAGGGCATGCAAAACCGGGTGTGTCTCAGGTTCTTCCGTCCCTTTATTCCATAACTGCGCAAATGTACGTGTCAAGGCCTCATATTGCAAGAACTGGCCCGAAGAAAGATCACAGTCTTCCATAAGCTCTGACGGGAGCAGAGACTTGTCCAGGTAACAATCCCCCACATTATCCAACCCTTCCTCTGTCCAGTGGACCAGCTGCTCACTCGTGAACAGTTTGGGGATCACCATGCAGCAGTCCTACAAGTGGTAGCATAGAGGTAAATTTGGTGGATCGCTGCTCCTTGCACTGGCATCGCCTCCAAGCTTGGAAAGACGTGCGCTGCAACAAGGAGCAGTGCTGTGTGGGCGTTGTTGGGATCAATAATTTCACCAGCACTAGGTTAGGGCGGCATTCCGTAAGAGATAGACAAGTACCCTCCTCATTCACACCCTCCACCCACTGCGCCAGCCACTGTTACTGAGCAGCAAACATATAAAATTCAAAATTCGGTACCCCCAGCCCATCCTCAGACATAGGGCATTGTAACGTTTTAAGAGACATCCTACGGCGCCCGTCTCCCCACACCAGGTCTCGTAGTAGAGCGTCTAAGGGGCAAAACCTACCGCTGGGCATGAGGACCGGGAGATTGACAAAGAAATACAATAAATGCGGGAGAATGACCATTTTAGAGAGGGAGACCGAGCCATGATAGGTAGTTGCAGTGTACGCCAAAAGTGCACACAAGAACTTAGTGAGTGCTGCGCTCTACCCAAGTTCCCCTCCCTCAGATCTTCCAGTGAGTGAAATATGTGTATGCCCACGTATTTAAACGTAGTCTGAGCCCATAATATGTCAGCCATCAGTGCCTCGGGTCTGTGCGTGGGGCCTGCTACCGGGATCAGATATGTTGTTGATTTATTCATTTATTTATTCATTGTTCTGCCCGTTTTTTTTTTTTTTTTATAAACTTTTTATTAACATTAAATCCGCAGCAGTTACAACAGTCACGATCACATAGCAGTCTGGGAAGTATATTCGAGACAAGTAGGGGCACAATACAAAATTAGCATCACTTCAAGGATAATTTCGCTCAGAGACCAACCCGACACACATCGCCCTACCGACCACCCATCGGCCCGTTCACATCCCGGGGGTTCAAGTTCACATAGCGTATAATTAAGTGTTTCCCAGGGTTCAGGACTTTCCCTCAGTATCCAAGTCATCCAGTAGAGCCTGTCTCTCTCGTCGGAGTTCCACCGTGGTGAGGTTCCGTGTGAGACGGAACGACACTTTTTGAGTGGTGACGAATATGGATGAGTTTGGTGTCTACGAACCGCAAATGACGAGTATAGTGGGTGTAAGCAGTTTCGCTACGCAACCACGTATGGTTCGTCTCATTTTTGGGTTTGTTCATCCGAACCCTCGGGTTCCATTTTAGATACGACATCCATTTTGTTTCTTGCCCTCAAGTAGCCAGCGAACGGACGTTGCCCGCTTCGTGACCCTGGGACTCCCAAGCTTACATGAGGGACACGTGTTTCTTTGAGGGTGACTTTTACGATAAGGGAAATGACACGGCGAAGGCAGATGGCCCCGCTCGGGACTCATCTTGCCGTGCTAGCCTATTGTTTCAGTCATGCATGCATTGGACACGAGGTCTTTGATCCTGTCATCAAGTTTCCTTTATTACTCCCGACACTCTTCTTTAACCTGTTGTGCATCCTTGTCCTTTCTTTGCATCTGTTCTTGTCCTCTCTCCTAATGTGTTTACGGTCAGAATGGAATGTGTTTTATTGCGGGTAGATATGTTTTTACAGTTGGGAACCGGCAATGCTGCTGTAATTATGTTCCGGCCTCCTGAAACATGAACACGACTCTTTTGAAGTTTATTGTGGGAACTGAGTTGTAACTTTTGTTTGCCATACTGTGGAATGGCAAAAACGTGTATAAAAGAAGCGATCCACTTTTGCAATTTGAAGCAGTCTCCGAGAACCTACACGTTGTGTACTTCTTGTGATCTCTGTATCCCTGCAGTAAATAAACGCTGATCTCTGACGTCGCTGGAAGTGTCCCGTGTCTCTGTGTTTTGTACGCCAGAACAGGTAACCCACGAAGGTTTCAGGTGTTGTCCCCTGGCACCGCTGGGTCTTAGAATAACCCAGTCCTTCAGTTGGCGCCAACGTGGGGCGACATCAGCGGTACCGGTCCAAAGCCCGACGATCGTGAGGAACTTCGTGTGAAATCTCCGAGGGAAGGTGCACCCCGCTTCATCGATCCAGTTGTCGAAATAAGTGGCCCGACGTCTTTTCCCGCGAAGATCCCCGCCTCCTGATGGCTGCGACGGACTGATGCCCTGCCTGTCGACCTGTTTTGGCGCCTGGCGTAGTCCTTTGTACGGCGAGACGATAGACGGGCCTTCCTGGTGACGCCATTGCTCTTTCAGTTAAGTATTTGTGGGTCGCTCCCAGTGTTCCTTTGTTGTTTGCATGGTTCATAGCATTTGTGGTTCTTAGTTGTTGGGTTTTATTTGACGATTGCAATTGCCAAAACCGAGGGTCTCGCATTTTTGTGCGAGGACATCATAATTCGATAGCCCTTGAAGTTTGTAAACTCGGTTAGTATGCACGATGCCTGGCCGTAGTACTTTGTTTGGGTTTCTTAAATGTTGCAGAATGGATTCCCGGCTGGAGGATTCATGTCCGATACCTCCGGTTGGAACTCCAATTTATGAGCTCTATAGTCGCCATGGTGTGGGTCCTATCGTATATAACGAATATTGGGTCCGTTACACTAAAAATGATGGTGTTCTTAGTTGGCCATCACATGGTAGTTTCGAAACTGCCGTTTTAGATAATTTGGAAGCTAAACTGTTTAAAAAGAAGGCTAGGCCAGCCATGTTTGATTCCTTCCGGTTATGGCGTAAAGAGGCCAAGCAGAAAGAAATCAAACAGAGTAAGAAAAATAAGAGAGAAGGTGTCATTACGGTGATGCGAAATGCTGAACAGTATCAGCGAGACAAAGATGAGAAAGAGCAGGAAGTTAGTGCTCAACTTCATCATATGGCGGTGGATAAGTGGTACCCGGTGTTACCGTCTACTGCCGATAAGACGGGAGAAGAAGTGATAGAAGATTCGCTCCTATCTTATTTGTTGAAATCACCACTCCCCTATGCTCCAGATACTGTGGGTCCTATGATTCTTCCTATTCCTCAACCTGCTGTTTTGGCGGCTGCTGGTCAGCCCGTCGTTCCTCCCGCTCCCCCGAATCCTCTTGTGCCGCAAATTGTTCATCCTCCTTTACCGGCTTCTCTTCCTACGGCGTTTTTCCCAGCCCCTCCTCAGCCTGTCGTTCCCGCTACTCCTGGTGCCGCGTCCACCTCTACTGTTCCCACTCCTACTGTTGTTGCTCCTGTGCCTTCTTCTTCTTCTCCTTCTGTTCGTAGCCGTCTCCTGAATGCTGTTGCTACTCTTTATTCTCCGCTTTTTGGGCCAATACTTGGATCGACTCTTTCTGATGTTGCTCAGAGGTGTAGCCAGCTTCCTGATGGTAGGGAACGTGAATCCTTGGTAAAAATGGCACGTAAATGGATTCGTAATCCTGTTAAGTACACTTCGCGTATAGTGTTTGAAACATTTTCCCAGTTTAATGCGCCCACGCAACGATTCGTGTTTGAGGAAATGTGTAAATCGTTGAGGGAAGAATGGGATCATGATGTGGTCGACGATGTGGTCGACAATGTACCGTCTGAGGTTTCTGAGCTTCAGCATCAATTTACAACTGGTGTGATTGTAGGTGATAAGGTTCGAGCTGCTCTAGAACGTCTGTTATCCTTTCGATGTACAGTGCAACCTAGAGCGTTGTTCAAAGACGAGACCGAAGAGTGGATGGCAAAACCTGGTCAATATCCTATGCGAGAAGTTCCCCCAGTGTGGATGCCAGGTGATCCTAATGCTAATCCTGCTGTCCCAGGACGGTTTCAGAGAGTGTGGATACACCTCCCTTGGAAGCGATCGGAAGTTTTGCAGGTGAAGCAAACTTTGCCCGATCCTCGTAAAAATCCTGCAGGTTATTATAAGGAGTTGTCCCAACTAGTGGATGCTACTGTTATGAATATTGCTGATATCGACATGTTGTTTGGCAATGTAGTGCCTCAGCCGATTTGGGCGAAAATTCGTCACGAGAATCACGCGGCTGAGTTAGGCGGTGACTGGGTTGCCCTTACGGCGGCAGACGCCCAGCAAGTTGGTGGGGCTAAACCTGAACAGCTTATTGTGGATTTGCCCCAGAGGATAATTACTCTTATGAAAACGCTTATGCCAGCAATGCGCGTCAATTGGGACAAATTGTCCGCGTGTAAGCAAAAGAGGGATGAGAGTGTCTCCGATTTCTTTACGAGATTTGAGGAAGCATTTGTTGATCATAGTGGTCAGGACATGAGTTTGGAGTGTGGTCAGCGGTTGTTTGTTGATAAATTTGTATCGAACTTGTTGCCCGAACTCAGCAACAAGCTGAAGAATTCTGAGAGTTCGTGGGCTGTTTCTACCACTGCTCAAATATTGGCTACGGCCCAATATTATGAAAACAGAGAAAAGGAAGAAAGTGAACGTGCAGATAAGAAAACGAAGGATCTTAAAACTAAGGTCTTATTGCAGCAAGCGTATCTTCCGCGCTCAAATTTCAATGACTCGCAACAGCCAAATCGCTCACAATCGCAGTTTCCCAGATCACAGGTGCGCAATGACTCTCCCCCACCTCGCTTTGTGTTGGGGTATAATCAATGTGCATATTGTCGAGGGGAGGGCCATTTGAAGTTTAATTGCCCAGTTCTACGTGATAGGAACAATGGTGTGTCGGCTCGAGGAGGTCGTAGTGGTCCTCAACAAGCTTCACGTGGTAGAGGTCGCGGTGTTACTCAGACTCAGGCTGAGCGTCTTGGGACTTCGTCAGACTCGCAGAATTGTTTCGATCGACGCGATCTCTCGTCTGGTAGATCTGCACAGTATCATGTGGACGACTATTATGTCGAGCGTGATGTTGATACGGACGGTATCTACTAGGACGGCCATAGACAAAGGAAGGGAGAAGTGTCAGTTCCGGTGGATCAGAGAGGGCCTTATGTCGCAGTTGCCACATTGGGCGTCGTTGAGCCTTTTCTGTTGGACACTGGTGCAGCAAAAAGTTCCATCATGCATTCGAAACTCCCTGGCGCGCCTTTGTCTGGCTTAACGAATGTTTCCGTTGGATTCTCTGGCGCCCCCGTTAGCAATCCGGTTTCTAGACCCTTGCCCCTTACGATTGGGTCTCATGAGTTAGAAGCTCCTTTGATTTTGACTACTGGTTGTGGTGAGAATCTTTTGGGCTTGGATTTGTTGAAAAGATTACATGCGACTTTGTACTGCTCTCCTACGGGAGTAGAGCTTACATTGGGTCAGAGAGTGATTTCCCCTATGTATCTATCGATCGACAAGCTCCCACCGGAATTGAGTTCTCTTCCGGCTTCTTTGTGGGCGACAGGTCCCAATGATGTGGGCCTGCTGGAAATACCACCTTATGTTGTTCAATTGAAAGTTGAAGCACGATTACCGCGCATACCCCAGTATCGTATCTCCCTTGATGGTGAACGGGCACTATTAGCGATCATCTATGATTTGATCGATAAAGATGTTATTGAGGAGACACGAGGTAACGTGTGTAATAGTCCTGTGTTGCCTATTCTGAAGCGAACTGATCCCTCCAAGCCCCCTATGTACCGTCTAGTTATTGACTTACGGGAGGTAAATAAAATTGTTGTCCCGCAGTTCCCTGTGGTGCCCGACATTACAGCTTTACTGACTCTGATTCCAGCCTCTGCATCATGGTTCTCGGTAATTGATCTGAAGAATGCGTTCTTTAGCATTCCAATTGCTGAGGAAAGTCGAGATTTGTTTGGTTTTTCATTAGGTGGTCGTAGCTTCCGGTTCAAACGCGCACCTCAAGGCTACTGTGAGAGCCCATCGATCTACAGTCAAGCTCTCAAGAGCCAACTTGATGCATTCGTGCTGCCAGCTGGTGCGGCCTTGATTCAGTACGTTGACGATCTGTTGGTAGCTGCAGACACTGAACAAATTTGCAAGACTGCTACTGTGGCACTGTTGCAGCATCTATGCGACTTACACCACAAGGTGTCACCTTCTAAATTGCAATATTGTTGTCAAGAAGTTACCTATCTAGGTCACTTATTGTCAAAGGCGGGAAGGAAGTTGACCCCTGAAAGAATCGCAGCAATTGCCCGAATGACTGTGCCGACGACTCAGAGAGACGTGCGTGCCTTTTTAGGTATCACGTCATACTGTAGACAGTGGATTCCAAATTTTTCACTGTTAGCGAAGCCATTGATAGCTCTTACGTGCAAGGATGTTTCGACTCCTTTGCCATGGGCGGAGGAATGTCAGAAAAGTTTTTCTGAACTTCGTGATGCGTTGTGTTCGGCTCCTGTGTTAGGTACTCCTGATTACAGCAAGCCATTTACATTATACGTCCACGAGAGGGAAGGTTGTGCGTTGAGTGTTTTAACGCAACAATTTGGTGACAAGCAGCGCCCATGTGCATATTTTTCCTCGACTTTAGACCCGGTAGCTAGAGCGTTGCCGAGTTGCTTGAGGGCGACGGCGGCAGCTGCGGCGTCTATTCGACAATCTGCAGGCCTTGTCATGGATAATATGCTCATAGTGATGGTTCCGCATGCAGTTGATACTCTTCTGAATCGTACAAAAACTCAACATCTGATGAGTGCAAGGTTGTCTGGGTACGAGCTGACCCTCTTGGCAAGTCATATACAGATCAAGCGTTGTAATGTACTGAATCCGGCGACATTATTGCCGAGTAATACGGAATCAGATGATGTACCACCACATGATTGTTATTTACGAACTGAGGAAGAAACAAAGGGTCGTGTGGACCTGAAAAACACTCCTTTGGCAGATCCTGATGGTACTTTGTATGTTGATGGTTCTTGCTTTAAATTGCCGAATGGCGATGTGACGACTGCGTATGCTGTAGTGACGTTGAGCACGGTTGTGGAAACTGCGAGATTGAATCAGAATTCAGCACAAGCGGCAGAGTTGATTGCATTGACAAGGGCATGTGTCTTGTCTAAGGGAAAGCGAGTGAATGTGTTTACCGACAGTCAGTACGCATTCGGTGTTGCGCACAGTTTTGGAAGACTTTGGAGAGAAAGAGGATTTATGACATCGCATGGGACGAAGATCCAACACGGGCAGCTCGTGAATGATCTTTTGGATGCACTTACCTTGCCTAAACAAGTGGCGATTGTTAAATGTAGTGCACATCGGAAAGTGACGGATGATGTTGGTCATAGTAATGCATTTGCGGATGAGATTGCTAAGGAAACGGCTAAGAATCTTACAACTCGAATGTATGTGACAAGTTCAGTGAGATGGCCGACGGAAACTGGTATGTGTGAAAACACTGTTGAGAGTGTGAAAGCAATTCAGAACGAGGCAACTGAAGCTGAAAAGATCAAGTGGAAAGAAAGTACGGGAAGGTTGGATATGCATGGATGTTGGGTTGACTTGACGGAACGTCAAAGGTGGATGTTACCAGATGCGTACGTATTAGCTGTCGTGACGATGGCTCATGGGTTGTCACATATTAGTGCAAAAGGGATATGTAAGTTCTTGTCCCCTGTATGGAAGAATGAGGGTATTACTAAGTGTGCTGAGAGAGTGGTTAAGAATTGCATGGTGTGTTTGATGCACAATCCTGGCAAGGGCACCCCCACTCCACCTGGTCATTTTGCTCCCCCTGTTTGTCCCTTTGAGGTGATCCAACTGGACTTTATCCATATGGAGAGATGCAATAACCTGAAGTATGTTTTGGTTGTGGTTTGCGCGTTCTCTAGATGGATTGAGGCCTATCCTCTTAAGGATAATACTGCCCTGTCCACAGCGAAAATCCTGCTGAAGGAATACTTTCCTAGGTATGGAATGCCACGGATCGTGTGGTCGGATAATGGAAGTGAGTTTGTAGGAAGTGTGATGCAGAGTGTGTGTAAGGGCCTTGGGATCCGTCAAAAATTCCATAGCGCTAATCATCCTCAGGCAGCGGGTTTGGTTGAAGGGTACAATGGTACCCTGAAACTGAAACTTGCAAAAATACAAGCTTCCACTGGTCTATCATGGCCTGATGCCTTGCCTCTGGCTCTCTTATCAACCAGGGCGACTGTACACTCTCGAGTAGGGCTTAGCCCATATGAGATTGTGTTCGGCCGCCCTGCGAACATTTGGGGAGTCCCGAGACCTAAGGCCTTTGATAGTCTTGAGTATCCAATGCTAATTGATTACCTTCATGATTTGACCACTAAACTACGGTTGATTCATCAACAGGTCTTTGAAGCTCTACCGGCGCAGACAGAGGGTCCTGGACATCAGCTCCGGCCAGGCGATTGGGTCGTTACCCGAAATTTTGGTTGGAAACGTAACTTGGAGCCAAGATTCGTAGGACCTTTTCAAGTCTTGTTGACAACGAGTACTGCGGTTCGATTGGAGGGCCGGAAGAACTGGGTCCACGCCGGCCACACGAAAAAGGTACCGATCCCCTCACCAACAGACGGTTGGGTGAGAACTGGGATTGCGGCCACGGAAACTGACACTCCTTTAAACTTTGTGCCGTTTAGTGACGCTCAACCTGTAGGAGATGATTTGTCACTGCCAAACCCACGTGTGGAGTCATCAGTAGCAGAGAACCCAAGGTCCGACTCGTTGTTCACTTTATCGAACACTGTTGCGCCAGCTGAACAATTGTTTACAGAGCAAACTCGACCTGGAAGAAGTCAATACTTTCTTCGTTCAAGGACTAATAAAAATTAAGTCGTATATTTGTTCTTTTTCCCTCCTTTTGTTGGTGCTATGAGCATTATGGACAATTACATCCTTTCTTTTTGAGTTTTTTTATGTGTTTTTCACTGCTAAAGAGATTTGTATTAAAACTGAACGTTTTGAGGAAAACCTACCATCCGGGTTACCGTAGGGCCGTGCGGGTACTCCTTTCTGTTAAGCAGGTTTCTGACGCTAGGTCGGTTACTTTTGTCGATTCCTGGGAACTCCTGGGGATTGATAATCGCTACTCAGAACGAAGTGCGTCAAGTACGTCACGGACGGTTTGTAGAGGATGGCATTCTTTAAGCTGTTGGAAGTAGAAAGGATGTCGGCGCAGAGATCAGAGTTATATAGGGTTGTACGAACAAAATGTTTTCGGTTTCAGGTATTCCTACTGTTTCTGACTGTATCTATGCTATTGGTGGGCGGAGTGTATTTTGGAATACAATTGTTATTGCCTTCTGTTTCACCTACCTTTTCTCCTAACCTAAGCTCCATCACCACTGTTTCCCCACATTCTTTTCATCCTTTGCCTCAACACGAACAGGTTAGACGTGCGGAATTTATGAATAACTCCTTCGTTCAACTCCTACATCAGCATCAGTTGGTGATGAATACTACCAACTGTTGGGTGTGTGGGTTAATGCCACATACCATGGATAGGGGTATTCCGTATTTGGTCCTTCCTTACAGCTCTCAGGGTTCCGCTCGAGCATTCCAAACTATGTTTCGTAGCGCACTAGATTCCTACCCCAGTCGAGAGCCACGCTCTGTTAATTTTGGTCCTGGTCCGTACCACAAGCCTTTGGCGATAGCGATAGCGGATTTAGATAGAGATGTTTTTGATGCATCGCTTATCCCAGATGAAGAGGTGCAAGCCTATAAGGATCTGAGTGAGGCTGAGTATAGTGTTTCAGTGGGTGATAGACAGCTTAAGAGCTCGTCCCCAATATGGATTGTACCACACCTCGGTAATTTCTGCTTGAAAGGTTTGGGTCGAAATCCGAGAGCACAACTTGGGAACAGTGCTTGTGCTGACACGTATGTCCTACCGATGCTCTCTTCCCCTGTTTTCCTGACTGCTAAGGGCACTTATTTTATATGTTATGAACGTGCATATACATGGCTACCCCGTGATTTTTCGGGTACCTGTTATATTGCGAATCTTTTACCACCGACTTTTACAGTTGCCTCAGACTATCACAAGACTAGAGTTGTGAGAGGCGTTAGTAGCAAAGAGGATACTGCCGGTCAAGAAGCAGGAGATTTCTTTAAGGGTTTCCTGCCGTTTTGGGGATCTATGGTTAATAGTAGGAACCTAAGACAGTTGACCCGTGTAGTCGAGTCGACTGCTAATATTACCGCGAGTGCCCTTGGTAACTTAACAGCTGAACTTCAGGCGGATAGACTCATGACGTTGCAGAACCGGATGGTTCTAGACGTCGTTCTCGCAGATAGAGGTGGTGTGTGTAAAGTTATCCATTCGAGCTGTTGCATTTTCATTCCTGACAATGCTCCAACTGTCTACCAAGCCATCTCAAAGTTGCACAAGATTTCCGAGTCCATACACGTGGACGAAGGTAATTGGACACTTCTAGGATGGTTTTGGGGTTTGATATCCACTTGGGGTTGGAAAATTCTGATGATCGTAGGGGTTGTTGTAACGTTTCTATTCACGTGTTGTCTTTGTGTACAGTGTGGTCCTGTCTTATGTGGCTTTTGTGCTACAATGTGTATAAGACGGCCATCTGTTACCAAGGAGACATTGATGAGTAGAATGATGTTTCAGCAGCAGGTGAACGATCTGATGAATATTGAAATCGATTCCGATCTTGACCAGTGCTTGCCTACCTGAGGGCAAAAGGAGCGTCTGAGGTTCCGTGTGAGACGGAACGACACTTTTTGAGTGGTGACGAATATGGATGAGTTTGGTGTCTACGAACCGCAAATGACGAGTATAGTGGGTGTACGCAGTTTCGCTACGCAACCACGTATGGTTCGTCTCATTTTTGGGTTTGTTCATCCGAACCCTCGGGTTCCATTTTAGATACGACATCCATTTTGTTTCTTGCCCTCAAGTAGCCAGCGAACGGACGTTGCCCGCTTCGTGACCCTGGGACTCCCAAGCTTACATGAGGGACACGTGTTTCTTTGAGGGTGACTTTTACGATAAGGGAAATGACACGGCGAAGGCAGATGGCCCCGCTCGGGACTCATCTTGCCGTGCTAGCCTATTGTTTCAGTCATGCATGCATTGGACACGAGGTCTTTGATCCGGTCATCAAGTTTCCTTTATTACTCCCGACACTCTTCTTTAACCTGTTGTGCATCCTTGTCCTTTCTTTGCATCTGTTCTTGTCCTCTCTCCTAATGTGTTTACGGTCAGAATGGAATGTGTTTTATTGCGGGGTAGATATGTTTTTACAGTTGGGAACCGGCAATGCTGCTGTAATTATGTTCCGGCCTCCTGAAACATGAACACGACTCTTTTGAAGTTTATTGTGGAAACTGAGTTGTAACTTTTGTTCGCCATACTGTGGAATGGCAAAAACGTGTATAAAAGGAGCGATCCACTTTTGCAATTTGAAGCAGTCTCCGAGTACCTACACGTTGTGTACTTCTTGTGATCTCTGTATCCCTGCAGTAAATAAACGCTGATCTCTGACGTCGCTGGAAGTGTCCCGTGTCTCTGTGTTTTGTACGCCAGAACAGGTAACCCACGAAGGTTTCAGGTGTTGTCCCCTGGCACCGCTGGGTCTTAGAATAACCCAGTCCTTCAGTGGGAGATATACAAAGGTCCCCCCGATATTTATTCCACCAGCCCCATTTCTGGTCCCACTTTTTGGGGCACCCTCTACCTTTATAGACCGTTTTCTCTGCCACCATCAAGAAATCCATATCGTTGGGCCAGGCGCTCAAGGACGGCAAAGCAGCCACCCCCCATTTCTGGGCAATATTTCTTTTAGCTAGGACCCAACCCACCGCTGCCCACTCCTGCTCCGCCTGGGTAAAGTCCGAGTCCTCCCACACATTCAGGAGACAGAGCTGAAGGGAGGGGACCACCGATTTCCCTGTGGCCCGCGCCATCTGGCGGGAGACTTCTATCCAATAGTGTTGCACGTAGGGGCAGGCCCACAAAATATGTGTAAACGTGCCTACGTGAGAACAGTTACGGATACAAAGCTAGTTGGGACGCCGACCCAATTTGTGCAAGAGGACCGCATCAAAATAAACACAGTGTAAAACCTTGAGTTGGACCAGGCGGAGCCGCATTGATACTGCCACCTCCCGAGGGGAGGCCAGCGCGTCTCGCCAAACCTCGTCCGACATCTCGCCCGTCTCCGACTCCCACCGAGCCTGTAGGTTCTCCATCGGGTCAACGCGGTTGTTAATCAACTTTTTGTAAGTTAGGGAAATCGCCTTTCGGTCCATGGGGTCGAGCAGCAATCTATCTTCTAGGGTCGAGTAGTTTGGAAGGGGAGTCCCAGCAGGCAGGGCACTGTTGAGTGCGTGGCTGATTTGCAAGTAACGGAACTGCTCTGAGGGGGCTAGTTGGTAGTTAAACTGCAGCTCAGGGAATGTCGCCTTCCTGCCTTTTATCCATACGCCCCCCACTGTAGAGATGCCAATGAGGTCCCATTTATCGAACCCTGCATAAGTGCTCAGGCGTCCCAGACAGTCCGGCTCCCATAACGGAGTGGCCTTAGTCAACCGCCCGTTCCACCCCGTTCGCTTCTGGAGATGATGCCAAATCTCCACCGTCCTGGCCGTAGGTCCCGTGAGATTTAGTTTCTTTGGATTTGAGTATAGTGCCCTGTTGTATCCACCCTTACCCATGAGCCAACGGTCGGTTCGGAAGCTAGGGTCATCCTGTGTCCCGAACACCCACTGGTTGATCGCGATCAGTTGAGAGGCCTGGTAGTAGAGGCGGAGGTCCGGCAGGCCAATCCCCCCATCATACCAGCCCATCGTTAGTTTCTGCATTGCGATACGCGGCGTTCCGGTGTCCCACAGCAATCCCCGCAGCGTTGCATCAATTTTTAGGAAATAAGCTTCCGGGACCGGGATAGGAGTATTCTGGAGGGCATAGAGGAAACGGTGGAGCGCTAACATCTTGAAGAGGGCTGCCCGGCCCAGGAGTGTAATGGGCAACGTTTTCCAATGGACCACATCAGATTTGAACCTCTGCAGGGGGCCATCTAAGTTTCGTTCATAGAATACTGTGGCATCCATGGTTATGAAAACTCCTAGATATTGGAAGCCCTGTAGTGCTACCGGTATGGAATATCCCCTGGGGCTAGGCGGTGGATCACCCCGGAGTGGGTACAGCTGGGATTTGGACCAGTTGATCTGGTATCCAGAGTGGGCCCCAAATATATGAAAGATATGGAGTACCCTTCGTAGCGATCGCGCGGGAGAGGCTAAGTATAGTAAAACGTCGTCCGCGTACAGCGATATGCGGTCTTCATGATCAGCTGTCCATTTGAGGCCCCGAATTTCGGGGTCATTACGGATCCAAACCGCTAGGGGCTCCAGCGCCAGAGCAAACAGGAGCGGTGACAGGAGGCAGCCCTGTCGAGTGCCACGACCCAAGGGGAAGGAAGCCGAGCGGTGGTTATTGACCGACACACAGGCCGTAGGCATAGTGTAAAGCAGTTGGATCCATCCCATCAACCGAGGGCCCACTCCCACCCGGGCCAAAACAGCAAACATGTACTCCCACGCAACTGTGTCAAACGCCATCTTGGCATCTAGCGCTAGTAACAGCGCATCTTCTTGAATTGTCGCCGCTCGACCCAGGGCGCCATGGACTCGACGCAGATTCCGGGCTGTGTTACGGCCCGGCATGAAACCCGACTGGTCGGGGTGGATAAGGGCCGAGAGGTACGGAAGCAGACAGTTGGCCAATATCTTAGCCAGAATTTTGGCCTCCACTGCGATCAGGGAAATGGGCCTGTAGGATGCACATTCGTCCGCTGGTTTGCCGGGTTTGTGGATTACCACTATCGTGGCCATGCGGATTTCAGCCGGAAGAGTGCCGGTCTCATAGCATTCTTTATATAGATTTAACAGGTGAGGCGCCACCATCAGCGACATGCTTTTCATGAGTTCTATCGGGATCCCGTTAGGACCCATATGTAGGAGAGTAGGGTCTGCAATCCTATGACCACCCAGATTTTTTGCTTTTGCTTCATTGGTTTACGACTTTCTCCGGCTGTGGGCCTGCCAATCAGACCCACAGCCGAGCTGTTCTCTCTCGAAATTAACACACATGTACGTTAGGTGCATCCACTAATTGGAACTGGGCCACCTTGTCAGTCCCTGTCTCAGCATACCACAGGTATCCAGGGCATCGGTGTACCCAGGGCCTACCAGGGGCTGAAGCATGTATTATGCCACCCCTGGAATGGCCGCCCAAATCTGACACAACTGGCTGCACGACAGCTGGGGCCACGTGGTGTAATCACCCGTTGCTGTAGGTGTAGTATTCCTACACCTAAACCCTAAAAATGGACACATGGATTCCTATCAGTCACTCCTATAGCAGGCCTTATCAATCCTGAAGGCAGAGTGCAGGGAATCATGTGGGACGGTGCTCTGGCGCGAGCTGAGCCCGTCGACGGCTTGCGGAACCAAGCCCTAATAGCCGTTCCATGGTGACGCGGGCCAACTACTTTTAAGGCATTATAATCCTTGCGGTTATTTGCTAACTTTGGCATCGCATCACCTATACATGTCGAGTAAGGTGTCATACGAATGGGAATACGAACCCCTCGCCAGTCCTGGTGACGGGGTTAGCATTCCCCCCTTTTAGAGGGACACGACATGGAAGTAACCTTGAACCCCGGTTAAAGTTGACTCAAGCCTCAGCATCACAAAATGGATGCTGCCACCAGACACAAGTCTGACCTCCTGCTGCTGGGGGACCTTCCAGCAAGGGGAGCTTGGACAAAGGGTTTCCTGTCGAGGGCGGTGTTAGCACCGTCCCAGACAGGGTTTGTGTATCCCAGGTAGGCAGGGCTGAAAGGAAGGTGACTGCAAGTGGCACCCCGGTGCTCACTGTGCATAGCCCGGCTCAAACCAGTTTCGGGGGCACACCAGCCCCTGAGCTGGCGCGAAGCCGGACAAAGGATAGGGGTGTAACCACCCCCCTCCTGGCTCCACCCATAGGTAGAACCTAGTCACGGGCCAGCCCCTTTCTCTTAGAATAAAGGTAGGAGCGAGTCCCCTTCCCAAATTGGATAATCAGATAATCGGATAACTCCGAATCACGAACTACTTTCCACGAAAGGAACTCTTGACTATTTCTGAAGACTCTCCCTTGTGGCTAAGGAGTAGCCACCCTGCACCAGCAGGCACCATCTAAGCGCTTGCGGTTTGCTGTAAGTCTCTCCTACGGATCAAGACTGCCCAGCTCGACGAGACCCGAGTTCCCTGCCATCTCTGACCTTTTACCTCCCTCATCAGCTCAGCTGAGAGTCGTAGGTGTGACGAGACCTGCGGGACCGGCTATCTTCAGAACCTGCACGACGCTTATCTAGCACGCCCACCGAGGGACCCTCGAGTGAGTGCACCTAGGGTTTGAGAAGCCCTAACCCTGAGCAGCTCCAGCATCGAAGTCTGCCTCCCCAGCATCCCCGAGAACTGCGTGGGGGCCCTTCCGCTCCTTGTTGTTCACCGCGTTGTTCGACCACTTGCCGACCGGCTTGTGGCCCTCTTCACGACGCACCACGATTGTTTCATCACGAGTCTGGTTGCTCCAGACTGGCTCTTGCTCCCCTTCAACAGAGGAGTACCACGGACCCTCCTGGTCCACTCCCGACGCCATCTTGACTCCCCCGCCTGGGTGGCCACTGCCAAGATCCGCTGCCCCTTCCTGGGCCCAGCATCATCGACAGCAGACACCTTCGTGGGACAGCTCGCCCTCCATCCTGGTCGCCGCCGCGCCTCCTGGTCCGAGGAACAGCCGAGTCCGACGTCACCCACTCACCTGGTCGAGGTGACTTCAGCCGGTACCCTCCTGGTACCCACACGATCGCTGGCTAGCGGTTGAGAACTGAGTCCCCTCTGCTTTCAGGTTTTCCTTCACCACCGATCCAGGCTTGGATCGCTCTGAACATCGTCACTGGTCGCCTGCCAGCAACTTCTTCTTTCAGGCTCCTGAGACTACACGAGGACTCCCGACATCTTGACGAACTTCACGCAGCCGCAGCCTCCGGGCTAGGTAACTCGAGCATCTCGGTGCTCCATCGCAGGTTCGCTCTACAAGTGTCCAGTTCCTTTTTCGTTTAGTCCCACTGATCGGATCCCTCCGGAATCAGTATCTCCAGACTCTAACCATTCGCATTTCACTGTTAGTGTAGATGGTTTCTCGTGCCCCTCGGGCATTTGTGTAAATTGTGCAACTGAAGTATTTTCCTAAGAGTTTTGTAGTGTGCTTAGCTCCCTGACTCATAAAGAGCCAGGGTAGTCTTGTCATAAATAAATATCCTTTTATTTTCATAACAACTTGTGTGGTGTCCTTTCACTTGGTGTTCAAGGGGTATATGTGATGGTAAACAGCTGGCTTAACACGCCCTCTAGAGTTTAGCCTAAGACTGCTCGTATCCACGCTACTAGGATAGCTGGTCTAAAAGGTTGACTTACAACCAATCATCAATAAGGGTCGTTTGGAATGATACACAGTGATCACTAGAATAGTGAGCACTACATATCAGGCCAACTTCTCACATTGGTGAGCAGCGGTTGGGATTTGAGCTTGCTGTTGTTTTACCACACACGTATCCTAAGAATATCGCAGTGAAAGATCACATAAGTACCCAGGTACATATAACTTAACTTAGAATACTCCGAGTTCTACTGAACCGGCTGTTGTAGTGTAACAGGGCTTAGCACACCCTGACTACAACTCTTAGCAAGGGATCAGTAGGTAAACCCATAGTGTAGGTAGGTGCAACACTTACACCTCACTAGAAAAGCATGTCGGTCCACGGAGAGTCTGCAGGGACTCCCTTAGTGGTCAGTGACCCTCCACAGGGCGTGTCACGATATGCAACTCTTAGCTTCAAGGAGATGAGACAACTGTGTGCCTCCAGGAAGCTAAACCAGGGTTCTAACCCTACCATCGCAATACTGATAGGTCTCTTAGAGGCGTACGATGCTAGGAGGTCCTCTAACCCAGGTCCCCCCAGTGCAGATGGGAACATGCCTCCCTTAGAGGGAACCCTCGGTGACCCAGACCTCGACCTCCACACAGAGGAGGAGGACGAGGACGAGTTATCGGGAGACGAGGCAGACAAAGGTCCAGTGGTAGTCGGCAGGCTTACAAGGACCAACTTAAGCAGGCATGAGAATGGAACTGGGGGAGCCCCGGGCCCACGCTCAAGCAGGCTTAACCTTGGGAACGGACGAGCTAGGTCTCTCTCCAGAGGCTCTGGCAGATCGGTTCATACACATGTCTCTCAGGCACCTTCTCAGAGAGGAATGACTTCCCCTCAGAGGAGGGAGCATGAAGCGAAGATGCGGGAGGTCAATCTGAGGATCGAGCGGGAAGAACTTGCCCTCGCCAAAGAAAGACTTGCCTTAGCCCGAGAGCAGAAATTAAGTGGGTTAGATCCCACTGGTGGCAGCGTTCTCAATAGAGAGAAAGACAGGGGTATAGACACTAGACACCTGAGTAAAATAGTGCCCCCCTTTAAACAAGGGGACGACATCCACAAGTGGATAACTGCCTTGGAGAGGGCCTGCACTGTCCAGTGCGTCCCCCCAAGTCAGTGGGCAGCTATACTGTGGCTTTCCTTTGAAGGTAAAGGAAGGGACAAGCTCCTCACTACAAGAGCTGAGGATGCTAACAACTACCAAGTCCTGAAGAACACACTGATTGATGGGTTCGGCTTAACCACGGAACAGTACCGGGTGCTGTTCCGAGACACCCAGAAAATTCAGTCTCAGGATTGGGCTGACTTTGTCGATTGTGCCACTAAGGCTTTGGAAGGCTGGTTGCTGGGTAGCAAGGTTACTGATTACACAGGATTGTACAATCTTATCATGCGAGAACAGATTTTAAACAACTGTCAGAACCAATTGTTGCATCAGCACCTTGTCGACTCGGATCTGACCTCTCCCCAAGAATTGGGAAAGAAGGCAGACAGATGGGTCAGAACAAGGGTCAAGCAGAACCAGAATCAGAACCAGGGTGGTCAGAAGAAAGCAGACCAAAAGGGTAACAAGAACGAACAAAATGACCAGAAGTCTTCGACAGGTCCCCAACAAACCAAAGAGGGTGGGGGTCAGGCTTCACAGAAGAAGAAGACTCAAGAAGGCCAGTCAAAAAGGTGGTGCCAATACTGTAAAAGTAAGACTCACTGGTTTAGTGAGTGCACCAAGAAAGGAGGGCAAACTCCTACCACTGCAGCCCCTAAGGCACCTGCGCCCCCTAGTACAGTCAGCAGTGGTAGTGCGCCTCCCAAGGCATTAGTTGGGTTAACCTTGGGAACCGAGGGGAGTGACGACTTAGTCGGCACGCTCACTCAGGCCGTCCTTGTCTGTACAGGGGATATGGATATGTCCCCTGATGCCAGTCCCAATACTTTGGGCAAATACAGACAGACACCTTTGATAAATGGAAGAGTGGCTCAGGCCTACAGGGACACGTGTGCCAGTGTCACCATGGTGACGCCTAACTTCGTGGACCCTGGACAGATCATGCTAGGTACCAGTTACCTAGTGACCAATGCCAGCAACGTCACTACCAATCACAGTATGGCAGTTGTTGATTTCTCCTGGGGAGGGGTAAGTGGCCCGAAAAAGGTTGTGGTTAGTTCAGACCTCCCCGTAGAATGTCTGTTGGGCAATGATTTGGAAACGTCACAATGGTCAGAAGTGGAGCAGAGGACTCACATGGAAATGTTAGGTTTGCCAGCACATGTCCTTGCTGTGACCAGGTCACAGGCCAAAAGATGCCCCACTGAACAGGTGCTGGATCCTGGAAGAACGGACCAGACACCTTCCAAGAAAAGGAGCAGTAAGGGTAAGGCTTCGCCTTCCCCCTTGCCCCAGGTCGTGGATCAAGTCTCCGAGGAGGCTGACCTTAAAGAACTGAGGGAAACTGAGCCGCAAGAGCTTGAACCTGGTCAGGTTGAGTTTCTGGGCTCAGGGGGACCCTCCAGGGAAGACCTGGGGAAGGCACAGTTAGACTGCCCCTCACTTGAACCCCTCAGACAGCAGGCCGCTGCTGAGGCTGCAGGGAACGCCACAGGTACCCACAAAGTGTACTGGGACGATGGACTCCTGTACTCCGAGGCTAGAGACCCCAAACCTGGTGCGACCAGGAGGCTGGTCATCCCCTTGTCTCTGAGAGGTTTCCTTCTCACCTTGGCCCACGAGATTCCCCTTGCAGGTCACTTAGGCCAGAATAAGACTTGGGACAGAATTGTTCCACACTTTCACTGGCCCCACATGTCCGAAGATACGAAGGAGTTTTGCCGCTCCTGTGTCACTTGCCAAGCCAGTGGTAAGTCAGGTGGCACGACAAAGGCCCCCCTCATACCACTACCAGTGGTGGGGGTACCCTTTGAACGAGTGGGGATCGACATTGTCGGACCAATGGAACCCCAGACAGCATCAGGGCACAAGTTTATACTGGTGGTGGTGGACCACGCCACCAGGTATCCTGAAGCTATTCCCCTTAGGACCACTACGGCACCTGTGGTGGCACGGGCCCTACTTGGAGTGTTCTCCAGAGTGGGCTTCCCTAAGGAGGTCGTCTCAGACAGAGGTGCAAACTTCATGTCGGGATATCTGACTGCTATGTGGAAGGAATGTGGTGTCAACTACAAGTTCACCACACCCTATCACCCACAATGCAATGGGCTGGTTGAGAGATTCAACCGGACCCTAAAAGGGATGATTCACGGACTACCTGAAAAGCTTCGGCGGAGATGGGATGTCCTGATACCCTGCCTCTTGTTCGCCTACAGAGAGGTCCCGCAGAAGGGGGTTGGCTACAGCCCTTTTGAGCTTCTGTTCGGACATCCTGTAAGGGGACCCCTTTGTTTGGTAAAGGAAGGATGGGAGAGACCTCTCAGAAAGCCGGCATCAAACATTGTGGACTATGTGCTCGGTCTCCGCTCGCGGATGGCGGAGTACATGGAAAAGGCGTCTAAAAACCTTGAGGCGAGCCAAGAATTACAGAAAGCTTGGCACGACCAAAAGGCTGTCCTGACTGTGTATCAGCCTGGACAGAAGGTGTGGGTGCTGGAGCCAGTGGCCCCAGCAGCACTCAAAGACAAATGGTCTGGGCCCCACACGATCATTGAGCAAAAGGGAGAGGTCACCTACCTGGTAGACCTGGGAACTCCCCGGAGCCCCCACAGGGTGCTCCACGTAAACAGGCTCAAGGCATATGTCGACAGGGAGGGCATGGGCTTGCTCATGGCCACAGATGAGGGACAGGAGGAGGAGAGTGACCCTCTCCCGGACCTGCTCTCTCAGAACCCTGACGATGGATCAGTAGATGGTGTTGTCTTTTGTGGCAGCCTCTCTGGACATCAACAAGAGGATTGTAAACAGGTTCTTCAATCCTTTCGACATATGTTCTCTCTGACACCCAGTCAGACCAAGTGGTGTACCCACGAGGTCGACACTGGGGACAGTCTGCCCGTAAAGAGTAAAATCTATCGGCAACCTGATCATGTCAGAGACTGCATCAAGACAGAGGTGCAGAAAATGTTGGAGCTGGGAGTCATTGAACCCTCGGACAGCCCCTGGGCTAGTCCCGTAGTGCTCGTGCCGAAACCTCACACCCAGGGCGGTAAGAAAGAGATGAGGTTTTGCGTGGACTACAGAGGTCTCAATGCGGTCACTAAGACCGACGCCCACCCGATACCAAGAGCAGACGAACTTATCGACCGGTTGGCCTCGGCCAACTACTTAAGTACGTTTGACCTGACAGCTGGGTATTGGCAAATCAGGTTAGCTGAGGAGGCCAAGCCCAAAACAGCATTTTCTACCCCGGGTGGGCATTATCAGTTCGTGGTAATGCCCTTTGGTTTGAAAAATGCACCTGCCACCTTCCAAAGGCTGGTGAATCGAGTTCTCACTGGGTTGGACGACTTCTGTGCGGCGTATCTGGACGATATCGCTGTCTTTAGCTCCACCTGGGAGGATCACCTGGTCCACCTGAGGAAAGTGTTAGAGGCCCTGCAGAAGGCAGGCCTCACTATCAAGGCCACCAAGTGCCAGATAGGGCAGACACAGGTTGTATACCTGGGCCACCTTGTAGGTGGAGGCCAGGTTCAACCATTGGAGAGCAAAATACAGGCCATCCAGGACTGGGCTCCTCCAACCACCCAGACTCAGGTTCGAGCTTTCTTGGGCCTGACTGGTTATTACCGGAAATTTGTCAGAAATTATGGATCCATTGTGACCCCGCTAAACGACCTGACAAGTAAAAAGATGCCAAAAAAAGTTCAGTGGACAGCAAGCTGTCAGAAGGCGTTCGATGACCTAAAGCGGGCCATGTGCACAGCACCTATCCTAAAGAGTCCAGACTACTCCAAACCATTCATTGTCCAAACAGACGCTTCGGAGCTGGGTGTGGGAGCTGTTCTATCGCAACTGAATTTTGATGGTCATGACCAGCCCATAGCTTTTATTAGCAGGAGGCTGACCCCCAGAGAGAAGAATTGGTCAGCTATTGAGAGGGAGGCCTTTGCTGTGGTTTGGGCCCTGAAGAAGTTGAGGCCATACTTGTTTGGCACTCACTTCAAGATTCAGACCGACCATAAGCCCCTCTTGTGGCTAAATCAAATGAAGGGTGAAAACCCCAAACTACTTAGGTGGTCCATTTCCCTACAGGGGATGGACTTCACAGTGGAGCATAGACCTGGCACTGATCATGGCAATGCAGATGGGCTCTCCAGGTATTTCCACTTAGAGCAAGAAGACTCACCTGGTCAAGGTTAGCTTATTGTCCCAAAGTTTGGGGGGGGTCATGTAGGAGAGTAGGGTCTGCAATCCTATGACCACCCAGATTTTTTGCTTTTGCTTCATTGGTTTACGACTTTCTCCGGCTGTGGGCCTGCCAATCAGACCCACAGCCTAGCTGTTCTCTCTCGAAATTAACACACATGTACGTTAGGTGCATCCACTAATTGGAACTGGGCCACCTTGTCAGTCCCTGTCTCAGCATACCACAGGTATCCAGGGCATCGGTGTACCCAGGGCCTACCAGGGGCTGAAGCATGTATTATGCCACCCCTGGAATGGCCGCCCAAATCTGACACAACTGGCTGCACGACAGCTGGGGCCACGTGGTGTAATCACCCGTTGCTGTAGGTGTAGTATTCCTACACCTAAACCCTAAAAATGGACACATGGATTCCTATCAGTCACTCCTATAGCAGGCCTTATCAATCCTGAAGGCAGAGTGCAGGGAATCATGTGGGACGGTGCTCTGGCGCGAGCTGAGCCCGTCGACGGCTTGCGGAACCAAGCCCTAATAGCCGTTCCATGGTGACGCGGGCCAACTACTTTTAAGGCATTATAATCCTTGCGGTTATTTGCTAACTTTGGCATCGCATCACCTATACATGTCGAGTAAGGTGTCATACGAATGGGAATACGAACCCCTCGCCAGTCCTGGTGACGGGGTTAGCATTCCCCCCTTTTAGAGGGACACGACATGGAAGTAACCTTGAACCCCGGTTAAAGTTGACTCAAGCCTCAGCATCACAAAATGGATGCTGCCACCAGACACAAGTCTGACCTCCTGCTGCTGGGGGACCTTCCAGCAAGGGGAGCTTGGACAAAGGGTTTCCTGTCGAGGGCGGTGTTAGCACCGTCCCAGACAGGGTTTGTGTATCCCAGGTAGGCAGGGCTGAAAGGAAGGTGACTGCAAGTGGCACCCCGGTGCTCACTGTGCATAGCCCGGCTCAAACCAGTTTCGGGGGCACACCAGCCCCTGAGCTGGCGCGAAGCCGGACAAAGGATAGGGGTGTAACCACCCCCCTCCTGGCTCCACCCATAGGTAGAACCTAGTCACGGGCCAGCCCCTTTCTCTTAGAATAAAGGTAGGAGCGAGTCCCCTTCCCAAATTGGATAATCAGATAATCGGATATGTCATGGGGAGCGCCTCTGCAGACGCCAGTCCACAGTCGAATCTGCTGCCGATGGTTTCTTCTTCCTCCGACTGTCCACGGTGCGCCACCCTTCTAGCCAGTCCCAGGCATCCTCCGGACGCAGGAAGAACCAGGATTTGCCCTCAGCCTCTACCCGGAGCTTGGCCGGGAACAACAGTGCATATTTGACCTCGTTCTCGCGGAGTGCCTTCTTCACTTCCAGAAAGCTCCGTCTTTGCTTCTGGACTCGCAAGGTAAAGTCTGGAAAGAACGTGATGTTACTGTTCTCCACGGTGACAGGCGGCGCCGCCCTAGCCGCCTGAAGGATGACATCGCGGTCCCGGAAATTAAACACTCTGGCAAGGATGGGTCTAGGGGGGGCCCCGGGCCGCACATGCTCTGGCCGTTTTGACCCTTGCCGTAGGGGCAGCATATAGAAGTCACACCCCCTGCACCCATTCCTCTCCCAGCCCCATACGCAGCATTACCTCAAATAGGTACTCCCACCCCACTGTGTCAAATGCTTTTTCAAGATCGTCAGAAAGCACCGCAGCCTGGTGTTTGGTGGGAGTCTCAACATGATAGAGAATGGAGTTGAGCCTGCGGAGGTTGTATGAAGTGTTGCGGGAGTGAATAAACCTGTTCTGGTCGGGGTTTGCTATTGTCTTCATATGTGGGATTAACCTACCAGCTAACACCTTACATAGGATCTTAAAATCCAAGTTAAGCATAAAGAGGGGCCTATAATCTTCAACACCTGCCTCTGCCTTCTTAGTTTTCGGGAGGGGGATCACCAGGGCCGTCTGGTCAGGGCTCCAGGTACTCCCTTATGCGCAGCCGGGAAGTCGCGGTCGGCCCATTTATAATCGTTCATAGTATGTTAAAAAGGAATCATTAATCACATCTGGGTCGTACACCACCTCCCTGGTATCTAAGCTAATTTGGGTGATTGGAGATCCCCCTAGTTCTGGTCTAATTAGCCTTGCTAATAGTCAGCCTGCCTTCCCTTCCCCCCTCTGCACTTTATCTAAGTAGTCCTTGTGGTTGTAACATCTCAACCGCCCCAGTGCATCATTATACATTACACGCTTGGTCTGTAGTGCCACTCGAGCAGCATCATCAGTACCCTGAATATTATCTAGACGGCGGATGCTCCCTTCCAGATCTAAAATCTCCTGATGCCGCTCTCTATGAGCCCCCGTCGCCTACCCCATACAGTGGCCCAATACGACCACCTTAAACACCTCCCACTCTACTTGGGAAGAGGGTGCTGTGTTGGCATAAATGGGAAAGTACATGTTGAGGAGTGTGTGCAATGATGTGCGAAAAGGAGCATTGTCAAGCAGTGCCGGGTTCAGTTTCCAGGTAGGGATCGTAGGGCACTGTCCCGGGGACTGATATGTCATGATCAGAGGGCTATGGTCCAACGAAGTACGCCCTAAATATTCGGTGTGTTTAATAAAGACGTTAAAGGCGGGAGAGCACAGGACTGTATCAAGCCGTGTGTGCACTTGATGGACCGGTGAAAAGAAGGAGAACTCCCTGTCCCTACTTTGATGTAGTCTCCAAGTGTCTTCAAGGCCCTGATGTGAAATCCATGTGCGGAACCCCAGAGCTATGCGGCGTGGCTGAGACCCTTCAAAGGAGGGTGCAAACGGTCAGTAACACCGTCCGCAACACAATTAAAGTCCCCCCAAGTATCAAGTAGCCCCTTAATTTACAGCCAAGAAGGATTCCAAAAAGCCAATCTGGTCCTGGTTAGGAGCATAGATATTGCCAAGGGTAACTTTCTGAGCCGCCAGTCTCCCCGTAACCAGAGCGTACCGGCCGTCTGCATCCAGCCACGAACGTTCAAGAGCAAAAGGGACCCCCGGCTTAACCCATATCAACACCCCACTGGCAAAAGTCGAGGAGGTGATTGCAAAGACCTGACCCCTCCATCACCTTTTCAGCTTCCCGGCTTTCTCACTGTTGAAGTGAGTTTCCTGAAGAAGCACAATGTGTATGTCTGTGTGCCTCAGGTAGGAATAAATATTATGGCGCCCTGTGATAGACCCCATTCCTCTAATGTTCCATGTTAGGAACCGTATTACGCTACGGGCATCCGCCATTTGTGTTGGGTATCAGCAAGCGGCACGCGGAGGGAAGCCCTCCCCCAGCACCCCCCCCTGCAAACGTTCAAACACAGAAAACCCAACAAAAGGACCCCTATAGTAGTCAACACCCTGACCCCAGGGTAGTCCAACAACGGTCGGCTGCCCAAACATCATGTGAAACAGTTTGTACTAAATGAGGCCTAAACCTAGCATGGCTCTCAGCCGGGGTTAGCCAATTAAGCTTAGATCTGGACGCTCCCACCAACCAGAGCACACCAGCCAGTATAAAATATACATTGGGGCAGCTCGGGACCTGGAACAGTCAACTGCAGTTCAACACCCCTCTGAATAGCACAATCACCTAAGCTTACAAATTACATCAGATAATATCGTCTGCAGTGTTAGGCGTCACCACTGGCAACTTCACACTGTTGCTGCGGGAAGTGTAAGACACATTTTCTTCATACTCTCTCGAGGAGCCGGCCTCCACCTCCGGGGCGGGACTCTGACTCAGCATAAGTGCCGCCACAACCTGCAGCGCTTCTGCTCTCTCCTTTTCTGTCTGTGGTGGGGATGGTTTCTTCGAGGTCCCCCTACGAGGTCGTTGTCTCGGGTGCTTCTCAAGCTCTACGGGCTTCCGCGTGGCAGATCCAGGGCCCTTGTCCTGCGGGGTCTCACATTTGTAGGCCTCCAACCAGTCCCAGGCGTCTTTAGGACTGTCAAAGTAGTGGGTGTTCTCCTCAAGTATAATGCTCAGCCGGGCGGGGAACATCAGAGAGTATTGGAGACCTTCCTCTCTCAGTGCCTTTTTGACCTCCAGGTATGAGGCCCTCTTCCTCTACACCTCCAACATATAGTCCGGAAAGAGAGAGATTCTACTGTTGTCCATTGTGAAGGGGTCCTCCGCTCTCGCCTTCTGCAGGAGGAGGTCCCTGTCCCAAAAATGGGGCAGTTTGGCCACCACAGGCCGCGGAGGTCTCCCAGGGGCTAGTGGCTTGGGCCCTTTCCAAAGTATAAAAAGTGGACTGCCCCTCTGGTGCTACCACACTTCTGAGCCAGTGCTCCAAGAAGGACACCATGTCACTGCCCTCCGCCCCGTCCGGCAGGCCTAGGGCCCTGATGATGTTCCTCCTGTTGCACCCCTCGGCATCTTCGGCCCTATGTCTGGTAAACTCACTCTGTCCGTAAGAGCCCCCATCTGCTGTTCCAGTGCCTTCTGTGCCTGCGCTAGTTCCGCGACATTAAACTCAGTCTCTTTTACCCTCTCTGACAGCTTCTTATGTTCTTCCTGCAGTAGGCTGAGCCGTACCACAACCGTGCTGATATCTTGATGGAGGGTGGCCTTCGTGTCAACTATAGCTTCCAGTATTTTGTTCAGTTGTCGTTGCACCGGATCATCTAGGGTAGATTGCGACAGTCCACCCGGCAATGGCCCAACTCCCTACAGGCACTACTCCATGCAGGTACAGGGTCTGAAGGTCAGGGCCGCCAGGCCAGGTCCGTGCCCCCCACTACTCCAGGCTTGTTGACAGGCACTACAACGCTGCTCCAGCAGGCCTCGGCCAGCTTTCCTGTGCTCCTGCCACTGTGTTCAGCAGTGATTGCGTTCTAGGGCAGGGGGACCCCCACAATGTCCAGAGCCACGGTCAGGCCCAACCCCCAAAGGCCCGGGCAGCCCCCACACCACCAGGCTCACAAGGGGAAGGCCCCAGGCATCAACACGCTGTCTCTGGGCGTGGCCGCAAGCACAGCAGCTTCTCTCCTGGGGCTCTCAGCTGCCACACAGGCCCCGGGAGGCAGTCCAGCTCCGTAGGAGGCACTCTAGCTCCGGGGTAGTGCCAGGCGGTGCACTGGTCATGTCGCTCTCCCGGCAGCCAAACTCGTCAGGGGAGCCCCGCCTGCAGCTCTTAGGGAGTCACGGGCTCACCATGGGGACCCAGCTTCCACCCTGCTCTCAGGGACCGCCACTACTCTGCCTGCTATTGTCCAGTGAGGCATGCCGCGATGCGTGGGGGCAGCAGCAGGCATCCAATGAAAGCCCCGCTCCACTCAAGGGGAGACTCCGATGCGCCTCGGCGTCTCTCTCGGCCGCCATCGCTCAGGGCTCAACAGCCCGCTATCACACAGTGAATAGCCGCGTCCAGCTGGAGCCTCCAACAGGCTCCAAAACAGGCTCCAAATTCCTCCTGGGCGCGCCCCTCAGTTCGTGGACCCCAGAGGGACGGTTGGAGGCTTGTCAGCTCGTCCCTGCTGCCCGTTTTGTGTCGAGAAAACACAGGCTGGTGCGGAGCGCGCAGCTCACGCGTCCGCCATGTTCCTCAGTTAGGCCACGCCCGTGTAAGTATATTTTTATTTATAAAAAACTGTAACACAATAAAATTATTTATAATGTATATAATATTTTTTATATATATTTCTCATAACCGTTAAAACATCACAATGACTGAAGGTGCAAAATTCATCACTTCTCAAAAAGGAAATCTTTTATGATGCTATATGGGATATGTCTACACCCAAGAAAAACAAACAGGCGACAAAATTAATTATAAGTGCAGCAAATATTATTCAAGTGCATGTTATGGGAGGGCTACACAAAATAAACTACTGTGTTAAATGTTAAAGAACATAACCACCCACCTAACATAGCAG
The DNA here is from genome assembly GCF_964204655.1 of Triturus cristatus. Lineage (NCBI taxonomy): Eukaryota > Metazoa > Chordata > Amphibia > Caudata > Salamandridae > Triturus > Triturus cristatus. The sequence continues at coordinate 669,841,663 of NC_140592.1, read as the reverse complement.
AAATAGAAGTTCAAGATGTTTTGGAGACTCTTAAGGAGGCTAGCACTAGCTCTCAAAAACCTACAACTCAAATACTAAAGGACATCCTACCCCGAGTTCCAGAACATGTACCTAGCCAATTACCCTCCAATCCAACATTGAAAAGATAAATAACTAGAACAAAAAAAACATCTCGTAACACCCCACCAGCCCCCAAATCTTTAAGTGAAGTTCAAATACCACATGAACTCACTCTAACTCATAATGAAGAACATTATCTTTATGATAATAAATCGAATGAAAAAAGGATTCTAATTTTTGCAACTCCCACAAACCTACTTAAACTACATAATTGTGAGACGGGAATAATGGATAGAACATTTAAAATATGTCCCAAACCATTTTAACAATTATACACAATCCATGGACAATATCACAATAGCAACAGCCCCTTTATACATGCCCTGTTACCAAATAAACAAACAACCACCTATGTAGAACTCTTAACAAAAGTAAAGCAAAAAACGAATAACTGCTGCCCAAATAAAATGATCATAGACTTCAAACAGTCAATGATACAAGCCATCCTGAAAAATTACCCTCACACAGCAATACAAGGTTGCTATTACCACTTTAATCAATGCATATGGAGACATCGTCCAAAAATCTACCCTTCTGGTAGAATATGCAACTAACAGCAATTTTGCTTCTGAAATTAAAATGCTAATTGCACTAGCCCACGTTTCAATAACTGAAGTAGCTGAACACTACGAGTTATTAATAGAAAGCCCCTATTACCAAACAAATGAACATAAGCTAAGTCCCTTACTGGACTATTTTGAGGATACCTGGGTGGGAAGGCTACTCAGATCTGCCAAAATTTCACATTCCATGGTGGAATGTATACAACAGTACCCTAAACAGAGAAGCTAAAACTAATAAAGCTGTCGAAGAAAGGCACAATGCCTTCCAAGCCACAACAGGCAGAACCCAACCAACACTACATAAATTACTAGATTCAAACCAAAAATAAAAAAAGCTACCAACAACGAAGACTGGTTGGCGGCTCTGAAGTTGTTGTGGGCTTCTGTGGATTTGGTGTTCCTCCAGGCCTTTTCGGGGCGGCGGCAAGTGCGTCTGGACTCTCGAAGTTCGGTGGTGAACCATCTAGCTTTCTTGGCGTGGGTGTTGTTATTTTTCGTGAGGGGGGCTATGGTGTTGGGGATGTCGGAGAGCCATCTGTGCTGGGTTCAGGCTGCGGTGTTGGCGTCGTCGTTTTCCGTAATGGTTGGGGTGGAGTTGCTGAGTGATGAGGTTATACTATATTTGGAATAATATCAATGTCTTATATTTAATAATTGTTATAAATTATTTTAGTAAACATATATTACATAATACTACCACTTAAACATACATTATTTTCATAATCTTGCTCAAAAATAAAGATCTATATTTTACTAGTCTCATTTCAAACTACATTAACTCAAAAAAAGCACAGCTCACTAAACATATACAACATTATAATCCTACTCTAAACTAGATTAACTCAAGTAATGTGCTAGACAATAAACATAAAATATAATATTCCCACTCCAAACTACATTAAAATACAGAGGGTGCTTCACACTAAACATATAAAATATAATATTCCCACTCCAAACAACATTAATTGAGGGAAAATTCTGAACACTAAATATATATAATTAACTATTCCTTCCCCAAACTATATTAAATCAGAGAAGGTGTTTGAAAGTAAACATATATAATTTACTATCCCCACTCCAAACTATATTAACTCAGGGAAACTGCTGGACAGTAAACATATAGAATATACTATTCCCACTCCAAACTACATTAAAATACAGAAGGTGATGACCACTAAACATATGTAATTTAATATTCCCACCCCAAACAACATTAATTGAGGGACACTAAACACATATAATTAACTATCCCTTCTCCATACTACACTAAATCAGAGAAGATGCTGTAAAATAAACATATTTAGTTTACTATTCCCACTACATATTATATTAAATCACAATAAACATATAAAACATACCATTCCTACTCCAAACAACTTAAAAACAATGAAGGTGCTGTACACTAAACGTATATAATATACTATTCCCACTCCAAACTACAATAACACAGGGAATGTGCTGGTAGCTAAACATATATAATGTATTATTCCTACTACAAACAACATTAACACACAGAATGTACTTGTTAATGAGCGCATATAATGTAATATTCCACCTATAAAGTACATTAACACGTACAAAATGCTACACACTACACATATATATTATCCTATTTCCACTTCTAAAATAATTTCAAGAAAAGATGTATACCTTTTTTTATAATAATTTGTTTTGACAATATAATACAAGTTTTATCTAATTTAATATCTTTATTAAAAAATAATAAAAAGCATTACAAAAGTGTTTATTAAATAATAAACATTCCCAAAACTGTTTTTTATTTTTTTAATAACATTAATAAATGTAAACACAAACATTACTCCTCCTCAATTTCTTTTTGTGTGAAAATCTTTAAAATTAAAAAATATTATTACACATTTTCCAGCAAAACACCAATTTTATCGCATCTAAATACAACACACCTCTACCTAAAAATTGTCGAAAATTATTATTATTTTTTTAATATTATATTTATACATTTTCATATGAGAACATCAACAGTACATGTTAATCCCTGTTGCCATAGTGCAGAATACATAGCAGTAAGTTGTTACAACATCAGTAATTTCAAGTACGTCATAGCAGCAGACGGTATAATGATAAAACATACATCAATTTCAGTAATCACCCAATAAGTACTATTCATCAGTTGAATGAGCTAATATGTAGGCAGTGAAAGGTCCCCAAATGTCTCGTGGCCTTGAAGCTTGTGGCAGTTCCTCCCAATAACATATAAGTTGGTCCCGAAAATATGCAATATCTCTGAGCCAATGTGTTACCTGTGTTGCTGGTCTGCCATCCCAATGGATTGAGACCCTACATTTAGCCAACAATAGCACCAAGGCAGCTAATTTACGATTACCAGGTTTAAGCTTTAGCACATACCCCAGGAGGCAAAGTGTCATGGTACATGCCATAGGTTCACCCACCATTTCTGCCACCGCCCTTGTAACTTTGTCCCAGAAGTCAGACACCTTCGGACAGGTCCATGACAAGTGGCAAAAGTCAGCATTATCTGCTCCGCATCGCCTACAGCAATGCGAGTCCCTGAGCCCAAATTTATAGAGTTGCGTTGGTGTATAATACATTTGATGAATATATTTATAGTGGATCATCCGCAGGTTACCATTGGCCGTAAACTGACCTGTGAGCCTACAACTTGCTTCCCATTCGTCTTCTGTAATCTTCTGTGGTAAGATATCATTCCACCTTCCCATAGGGCCCAGAGTAACAGCAGCTTCATCAGCCGGTGAGGCATTGTACAGCCGAGTAACTAATTTAGTTCTAAGTTGTGAAGTATATATTATTTGTAAAGCCGTTAGAGTAGGAGGCTCCTCAGGGAAACAGGAGTACATCGCCCTACTCGCAGCTCTCAGTCTGCTGTATACAAACGTCGCCATAACAGGCCTGTCCTCATCCCCCACGAAGGCGTTAAGTTCAATGAATTTGCCATTAGGGTATATATCTCCCATAGTGTACGCTCCCGCCTTCTGCAAAACTTTTAGTGAGCCTGTTTCACCTGTCATTGAGATTTCCCCATGGTGCAGTAGTGGCATTGCCAGAGCATATAGCGGTAATCTCCAGGCACGCTTCCCAAGTTCTCTCCAAGCATGAGCTGTAAATTGTACTGTATCAATTTCATCTTTTTCAAGCACTGTAGTTTCATTTACAATCATTGCTTTCAGTGGTATTGGTCTTACCGCCCCTGCCTCAACCGCTACATGTGGCGTGTATGACGGCTCGTTCTGCCAATAAAAGGCATACTGCGCTTGTGCACACAAGTAGTATAATTGCATGTCAGGCACTCTAAATCCTCCCAATTCATAGGGCAGCGTTAACACCTCCCACTGAACGCGCGGCTTCCCCCCCCCCCAAACTAACGTAAACAGTAACCCGCGGAGTGTATTAAAAAAACTGTGGTCTCAATATGATGGGTATGGTGCCAAATAAGTATACAAATTTTGGTAGAACTACCATCTTAAGTAGAATCACCCTGTCAGCAAACGTGAACGGTAGGCGTATCCATCTATTGATCTGTTCCTCAAGTCGGGTGATCGCGGTGCCATAGTTTGCACTGATGACCCTCTGCGGGTCTCTGTGAACCCACACACCTAGGTATTTAACCGGTTCCTCCCTCCATTCCAACGGGAACCCCAGTTCAAACGCGTTGTGCACGCTGTCAAAGAGACCACTACCGATTTATTCCAGTTTATTCCCAAACCAGAGTACCATTCAAATCCTATGTATTCCCTAATGAGTTGTGCCAAATACATTGCTGGATCACGCACATACAAAACCATGTCATCCGCATACATGGACACCGCCAGTGGTCTCTGATGAAAGCGCAGCGCAGCGCTGCCCGCGCATGACGCTGTCGCAATATACAGGCCAGTGGTTCTAACACCACCACGAAGAGTAGAGGCGATAAGTGACAGCCCTGCCTCGTCCCACGCCTAATCGGGAGTGTATCAGATGTCCTACCATTTATGTGCACTCGAGCCACTGGTTACTGTGTACAATAACTTGATCCAGTTGGTGAAAATAAAAGGCACCCCCATACGACGTAACACCGCCAGCATGTATCACCAGGACATGGAATCGAATACCTTTGCGGCGTCCAGTAGGAACGCCACTGCAGGCAAAGTAGGTTTCAAAAGGTGTAGGACTGCAAAGAGTGTTCGTAGGTTATGTGCTGTCGATCGGGCAGGGATAAAACCAGATTGATCTGGCAGCACCATGACAGGCAACAATAGTTGCAACCTGGTTGCCAGGACTTTCGCTAAAATGTTCACGTCCGTATTCATTGAGGACAATGGTCGATATGATTCGCATTTATCGGATTCCTTCCCTGGCTTCAGTAAGGCTACAATTAATGCCTCTCGGAGCGTGGCCGGCAGCTTTTGCTGTTCATAGGCATCTTCAAACATTGTATGAAGTCGTGGCACCAGTAAATCAATAGACTCCTTATAAAACTCCGCTGGGAGCCCATCTGTGCTCGTGGCTTTGACATTGGGTAAGGCTAGGATCGCATCCCGTATTTCGCCCAGTGTGAGCGGGTGCATTAAAAAATCTTGCTGCCTTTTTGATAGCCAAACCACAGCAATATCCTCCAGATATTGTGCTATTTCATCTTCATCTGCTGTTTGTCTATTGTTATACATAGCAAAAACCAAAGGAAATGATGGACGGAGTGTTGAACATTGCAAGCACTCACCCCCAGTCAACTGATCTGGGTTTAATCCATCACTGTTCGTTAGCCCACTCTGCCACCCCAGTTCAGACATGGCCATATGCAAATCAGTCTGACCCTGTGCCTCATGGGAACAGTCCAGCCCGAACTGCCAAGCCATGTCTTCCCTGGACCGGAAACAAGCTTCCTAGGACCGGTTTCTGGCATTTCAGCCGTCTTCAGCCAGGCTTCCGTGAATCTATTGTTATACATATCCATATAGTAATGCACAAAGGAGTCAAGTATACCTGCGGCATCACAATGCCTAGTATCTCCCTCCACAACTCCACAATAGATTGCACAATATTGTTTTTTGCCCAGGGTGCTTTTAGTTTGTCTGCTAGGGCCTGACCTGGTCTCCCATCCTCCCCATAATACCTAGCTGTCTAGCTTCAGGACATATGTTTTACTTCTGAGTCCGCCAAATCATTATATTCGGTTACTTTAGTTCTAATTGACGCTAGTGTATTGATATCTGACGTACTTTCATATTGACGTTCAAGATCTATCAGTTCTTGCTCCAGTCGTTTCATAGATCCCCGAAGCGACTTCAGCACCCCAGCTTGCAATCCTATGCATACACCTCGTATCGTTACTTTAAAAGCTTCCCATAACGTTCCCCAGCTATCTACTGATCCAGCGTTCTCATCAAAATAATTTACAATGGCATCCCTTATCCCCTCTCGGAACACCTGGTCCTGCAAGGCTGCGGACTGCAGTCTCCACTGGAATTGTGGCGGTATTATCATATTACATGGGTATTATCATTTGAAATAGCGATGGGGAGTGGTCAGAAAGTGTTCTGGGTAAGTGGTGAACCTTAGTGATTAGCGAGTTTACCTCATCAGTAGTCAACCAATAGTCTAGTCGAGACCAAGAGTGATGCGCGTAAGAGTGACATGTGCCCTCCCGCTCCCCCGGTTGCCTCAATCTCCAGATATCTATGAGAGACAATTCTTGCATACCATTTTTACCAGCTTGTGCAGCCTTTTTGACTGTGGGGCACACACTAGAGTGGCGGTCCATGGACAGGTCCAAAACCACATTCAAATCACCCCCACAAAATATGGGAGTCGGTTGCAGCCTATAGACTTTCCTCCACACTTCTTCATAAAAAACAGGGTCGTCAATGTTAGGACCATATACATTAATAAGAGTCATCATCATACCACATAACTTCCCTTGCACAATAATATATCTACCATTATCATCAATATCCACATGTGCTAGCACAAAGGGTAGATTAGTTTTTTATTAAAATCATGATGCCCCTCGCATAGGAGGAGTAGAACGACGCCCATTTTACCTCAGCCCATCTAGTGGCCACTTTATCAGCTGCTTGTTTGCTCAAATGAGTTTCTTGCAGGAACGCCACTTGCACATTGTGCCTATCCAGATAGGCCAGTACCTCCCTTGTTTTCTTCGGACTGTTAAGGCCTCTGATATTCCATGTTATCCATGTGAGTTTGCCAACCTCAGCTGTCATCTATCCCGCTCTCTATCAGGTTAATAATCATGGCTACCGTATTTATGCTGCGTGTCACACTCTGTCTGCTATCATGTATTCTGTCTTGCATAATACTACATGTGAACAAACCCCCAACCAACCCCCCCACCCACTTAAGCATCCCAATTATGCTAAGAATCCCCATTGCATAAAACACAGTAAACAAATCAAGCCCCCCAACCCCCACTGTAAGCAGTTACTCTGCTCACATCCAATACTCATATCCATAACTGCGTGGGGTGCACCCTTAGTGGAGGACACCAGCCGCCCAACTACCCCCTCGTTGGCATGAGGGGTGGTCAGGGCCATATCTATTTTCCCCTCAACACACCACATGACAGCATGCCTAAATATAACAGTTATGCAAGGAGTATCTAATTACCAAAGATTCAACATCTAAAAGGTGTAGCTCGCAGGTTTGTCGTCCATCACCACACTGAAGGTGCAAAATGGCAAATGTCCCACCTGCTATCTAAGCAAATATCAGGAACAGTTTATCCATGCCGGAAATCAGAATTAATACTGCAGTGCTTCAATAAACATGTAAATCTGTAGTTTAACACCACACTCTATATCAGTACGCACCTCTAATTACACATCCAAGCCTCAGGCATACCTCCATGTACACCTACACATTACCTACTGAGTTAACCTCACATATCCATTAATGTTCATTCGGAGGTGTTCCCAAAGACATGACACTTCCATTGTAACCCTTAAGAATAGTAGATGTTGCACAGTATAGTCCTGGGACATTGTCACATATCAAATCCTTAGTGCAACAGTCAGTTTGCGTGTACTGTTTTTGAGGGCCCATACCCAAGGAAACTTGAAACATATTTACCAAATACAACTAGCTTACAACCTGCAGTTCCTTAATCCTCATTGTCCGCTTCATCTCTGTCAGCACCAGATGCTTCGCACTGTTCGAGCTGGTTTATGTACTGCATAGCGTCCTTTGGAGTCGTGAAGATTCGAGGCTTGCTGCCATGCATTATTTTTAGACGCGCCTGTTGGAGCATGGCGTATTGTATTTTCATGGTCTGTAGCTTCTTCTTAACCTGCTGGAATTTCCGCTGGGCTTGCTGCGCCACTGCCGTGAAGTCTGGGAATAACGTCATTTCCATTCCTTGGTAGCTGGTGGTGCCCATCTCTCTAGCAAGTCGGAGGGCCACATCCCTGTCCCGATAATTAAGGAGTTTTGCGATTATGGGGCATGGAGGCCCCCCCCGGGACAGGGCACGGCGCAAGGGAGCGATGGGCTCTTTCTACTACCAGCATGTTTGAAAAGTGTTCTGCACCCAACATATTTTTGAGCATTTCCTCAACATAGAGTTCTAATTTGCCTGTGTTGGTAGATTCTGGCACTTCCGTGATTCTTAGGTTATTGCGGCGCGATCTCGCCTCCAAATCTTCGCTCTTTGCTCTTATCACCTCCAAGAGTCTCTCCATCTGGGTGCAGGACTCCGTAATATTCTCCACTTTGTCTTCTGCATTTGATATGCATTGCTCTGTTTCTGTTATTCGCACACCATGCTTGTCCAGCTTCGCCGTCATGGTGTCCATACGTAGATTAAAATTGGCGATTTTAATGTCAATGGAATGCAAACTTTGTTGCATGTCCAGCATAATTTTTTCCAACTTGCTACTGCTGCCTGCTTCTGGATCCTTCTCAGTGTCCGAAGCAGCCGGCATCTGCGTTTTTTTGAGGCGCTTGGATTCAAACGAAAGTTTGGGCTGTAGTTGTTTGCCTGGCTTACCCATCATTCCACGAAACATCAGGCACTCCAGTGCGCATCCACCGCTAGGCCCCAATCCAATTGACTCTAATGCAGTTCCAGCGCAGCAAAGACCAGCAGCCCTATATTAGGATTACACCGTCCGTAGGGTAGATAAACAGGTTGCCTCAGCAAGCCAGCATTCAAATTATACAGTGCCACTAGGTTCAGGATCCATGCACACTGATGCAGCACACTGAGGGAGAGTCATATCAACTTGCGCCAGGGATCACATCCTCAAGATGCCTCACTGATCTGTTATTCAGCCAAGCCTTCAATCAACCATATGCACCAATCCCTGATTCCACAAGGTGTCCCACACTATTCAGTGTGTTCGCTGTGCATTCCGCGAGGCAAGATTAATGTGCAGCATATATCAACCAGGACCACTGGAAATATAACATAGGGAACAGCAGGATATGGCCCACGAATGTAATTATGGGCAGGACAGTCATTGAAATGGCAGGCGCTGTCCCCACCTCGCACCCAGTTGCTTGGGGCCAAAACCGGACAGATAGCGCTATCTCAGTTTAAAAAAATATATATATATTTGAGGCACGTTATAGTCGCTGCAGCCTATGCGGCCCACTGTTCTCTTCTGCTGCCACCCAGCCCGCGCTCCCAACGGCGGGAATCTTCACCCCGCCAGCGGCCACTGTTGGCTGTATCTGTGCCGCACGTTGAGGCCAGAGCCGTAGTCAGCAGCCAGGTGGGGTCAGCGCAGCTCCGTCGCTGCCGTCCGCACACACTCCGCCGAGCAGCAGCGCCCTCATGCACCAGAGTTCACTGAGGGCTCCGACCAGCTCCACAGCGGCCCGCTCACCTTATCTCGGCAGCGACTTCTGCACGGGCTCTCCTCCCCCGCACTCACCGAATTACACAGCGAGCAGGACCGCCGCGTTTCCAGCCGAGCCCAGGATCAGATCGGCAGCTCAGCCACCACTGTACGTTAGCTTCAGCTTTCAGGTAGGCACGGCTCCTGCACCACAGCTCAAATGTTCAAACTGCAGCTAGTCCAACATGGCGCCCTCCATTTTGTCACCCGGCCTGGAACGTCGCTTTTGGCAGAAAGAACACTGCATAACGATCAAGAAGCACCGCAAACCATGCAGCATGCGTAGCTGACACCGATGTTCTGTCTCTCAGGCATAGATGTGGAGAAGAAATGCAGGATTGTTATCGGATTGTCGCCCCGACCAGCAGAGCTGCACTAGTGTGCGGCCATATTGCTTCGGGATCACTACCTCTCTAAAATTATTTTTCATTAAATATTTATTTATTTATCACTACTTTTACTCACTATAAAAACAACATCCAACTAATAAAGTTTTACAAATTTTCTTTTCAAATATTTATTTTTTGAAATTTGTAAATAATTTTAAGATTCACTGCAAAAAAGTATCTGCAATAACGGCACAATCACACTGTTAATGTTTTTTTATTTTAATATTTTTTAAATGTGATTTATTTTTCTAAATTTACTATATTTTGTTTAAAGTTTTCCAACTCCCATCATTTATACACACCAGATTCCACTATTCTTTCAAAAAAAGAGAATGTAATTTTTTTTTTAGATGTAAACTATTTTGTAATATTTTACAACACTCCCCACCCTTATCCCCAATAAATGCAACATCCAGATCCCAAATATGTTTTAAAATTTTACAAATTTAATGTACAATTTCTCTAAATATTTTTAATTCATTTTAAAACACTCCCCACCCTTATCCCCTATACACCCAACATTCCGCTCCTAACTTGTTTTTAATTCTACAAATTTAATTTGCAATTTTTCTAAATCTTTGTAAAAAATTATCAAAATCTATATTATAAATTAAAATTTGCAACAAATGTAATCATTTAATTTTTAAAACCGCCCCCACCCTTATCCCCTATAAACCCAACTCCTAAAAAAATAATTATAAGTTTCTTTATTAGTACTAAGGGGCTCATTATGATGGTGGGCGGAGCCACCTCCGCGGTGCTGGCGGTGGCAGAAAATGTCATTTTCCGCATGCCAGCAGCGGTCCTCACGCCCGCCATTTTACAATGAGCAAACCTAGCCCATTTCACATCCGCTGCGGTGCGACGTGAACCGCCATAAAAATGCAGCCGCCACCGCAGCGGAGGGTGTCAATAGAGGCCCACCGCTGTGCGGAATGACATCCTGACCGCCGTACAAATCAGATTGCCTCAAACAGCCCGTCACACCGTAGCGGAGAAACCACCCAACCGGAGATGGCGGAAGCACGAGAGCGGAGCGCGAAACCAGACTCCCAGTCCCGACCGCAAAGGATCCAGCTTTACATGCCTTTCCGGTGCTGTACCTGATCCACTACCAGCAAGTAATGTCACGGACAACGCCGCTGGTACGCAATAACACAACTCCGCACACAACCACAACACACAGCTCCTGGGCTGATATACGATTTCTGTCCACACCAGACACTCTGGTGGGGACAGGAACACATCCACAAGTGTACCCACACATGTCCTACCTGTCACCAAATAACCCCTCCGCACCCAGGTCACCCATCAACCGCGAAATCAATGCAATATCACGGTCATGTCACCGCAGCAGTGAAGACGCGGGAAAACCTGCGCACAATGTAGTAGGCAGGGCCAGCGCCAGGCATGGGCAGTCCACAGAGATCATAGGGCCACACATCCACCATTCACATACTAGGCCCCCCACACCCATTAACCAGCCAGGTGTACCCAGACCCTGCACCACACACACACCAAACAACCAGGAAACCTGTCTCAGAAGGTGGGTGTGAAGAGGAACACCCTGCACAGAAGCTCAGGGGCAGGGCAACCCTACTCCCTACACCTACCCTACACTCATGTCAAGCAAACTGAGTCCAATCACAAAATGAACACTCACACTGAATATTAACAACCACTTAACTGTACACACTAACTGTCAAGTCACCCAGACACATCCCACACGGACACACAGCCACATACACATACCAGATGTCTGTAGCAATGGAGGACAAAAAATGGGCTAGCCAAAAGTGAGGTGGACAGTGCTGGAAAGCCATGGAGCAAGCCACAAAGTATGTTTACATCACATGCAAGAGAAGGAACATTTCACAACACCCTTAGGCCATCAAATCAGACATGGCTGGCACAGTGAGTGAAATTAAACCGCAGTGATCTCTATGCAACAACTTAGGGAGATAGCAAGGCAAGCCATGCATAGGCACAGGGATGATAGGAAGTGTCTAAAGTCAAACAGTGACAACCCACACATCGGGCTCAACTTACTTGACATGTGTATGTCATCAGCACAACACACATAGCTCATTGCTACACTCCCTAACTCACACATACCCCTCCTCCACCCACCTCACACCTGCACCACTCAACATCAGTGTCAAACACACAGAATGGTGCAAATACTGTCCTGTCAGTACACTGACAAACAATCACACTCCCTGGGGACAATCCACAAATATCACACACACTCAGGGGTGCCTGAACCAATGCTGGCACAAAAACAATAGCCAAACACAAACCTCACAAACAACATACACAGAAGTACAACAATCCCACATATGGTCAGCCAAACAATGCAAAGGCAATGTGAACCCAGACAGAACAGGAGCACACAACATTGACACTCAGGACCAATGCACAGACACCACACCCCAACACAAACAAGAAGTGTATCATCTCAAAACAATCATGGACCCAAACTGGGATCAATGGGACAATAAGCCAACACAGACAGACATACCACACCAACCATCAAGCCAACATGGTGTCATAGTGTAACACATGCATGCACATGCACAATCCTGACAAGTGACAGGTCAAAAATAGGAGGACAAACCACCAATGTGCACTCAAAACAAGCTCAGAAACAAGAATCCACCTTGCTGCATGTGACAGACACAAAAGTAATGGACACCACACCTGCAACACACATCTGAATGTATCACAATGCAGAAACAACTCACACACAAAGTCATGCAAATAGAACATCAAACACAGAGCATATCTCAGCTGAAAGAGCCAACACAGGCCAAACACTGCATACATCCACAACAAATTGCAAACTCAGCTGGACATCAGGGGATTCACACCAGGCAAGTAGCAGGCAATATACACTCACAGCACTGCTTGCACAACAAGCAGTGTGTGCACAAGAACCAAATCAGTAGAACACATGTTTCAATGCCACAACATGTACTCCCACAACACAAATCAGCACAGCACACAGACAACATCACACTCAGGAAGGGTAGCAGAACCTTAGCAAATACACATACAGCTAATCCAACACCCACAGATGCTCAACTCAGGGACACCCAGGTGCAAACAACATGACCAGAGGACTGTGCAGCACAAACAAGTGCACTGCACTTGAGCAACCATGACTGCAAAACAGTACAAGAAAATCACACATTACTAATTGGGAAACTGTCATGAGTGGCACATTGGTCCTGTGCACAGATCAGCACTACAAAGCATAGTGTAACAAATGAAGTGGGGAGGAGGCACACACACTGCCAACCCAAGGGGATAAGTGACATGAGAGTGAAGTGGTGTGCACATCAGTAGTGGACAGGTCAGGATTGTACTGTATACACATACATGGAGGAGTCACTCACAATGGGTAGGATTCAGAAGCAAAGCTAGGGGATGGTATAGCTCCACATCCCACATACCATAAAGGAGCAAAAGATGGCTCAAGTGACAGCAATGCATGAGAAAACTCACCCACAATGTCAGTGTGGCTAAGCAGGTCTGCACAGTGAGCACAAACAGTAACAAGACACATGGCTAATCAACAAAACACAACACAGACTTGGCTGTCACACACTCTGCATACTCACAACTGGCAGCAACAAGTAGGTGTCCCCAGGAGTGCAAGGACAGACCAACACACTGCACAGTGCACAACCTACAACTAACACATGTGCACACAATCACACAAGCACAGGGCTGACAAATCAAACTAACAGGCACTCAGCTCCGGGGTGACACATGTGTGCAGTAGCCATTGCAGGTGCACACACACATCAACACTACTGACAAAGTCACCTCCTTCACACTGCACAGTTCATGACCACTCAAGTGCACACATTCAAATGTACCCATGTGACTAGGAAGACAGGCAATCACAAGATGACCATACACCAACACTGCTGTCCACACATCAAGAAAGATCACACAGATATGATGGAGCCTGGCCAGCCTGCCTGCAATCCTGTGGATAGAATCCCTCTCTGTGCTGGCAGTGCATCCAAACATGACATGGGTACAATTTAGCAAATCTGACCATAGAATTATTACGATGACAGTAGGTCATCACAAACAACCATCAGTGCACCCCCAAGCCTCAGAGCCAAGAAGAACTGAAGTGCCTGTCACCTCTGCCAAACTCTGAAAAAGTGAAACAAGCAATTGGCAATGTTAAAGTGGTATACAGAGCATGTGTCACATGAAACCATACCCATAGAGAAACGTTTTTACTAAGCAAGGACACTGACAAAGCAAACAACAGGAGTAACTCTCTTTATTACATATAACCAAGATAGGCATCAAAAGTAAGGATAGTGGCCAGTCCATAGTTCAAAGGAGTGACATGTGTGCATGAGAAACTGCACAGGGAATGGGCATCCATAGTAACCAACAGCAAGTTCAATGGCCAGTACAAAGTGCAAAGTAGGCACATGTGTGCTTGAGAAACTGCACGGAGAATGGGCATCCATAGTAACCAACAGCAAGGCCAGTGGCCAGTACAAAGTGCAAAGTAGGCACATGTGTGCATGAGAAACTGCACAGGGAAGGGGCTTCCATATTAACCAACAGCAAGGCCAGTGGCCAGTACAAAGTGCAAAGTAGGCACATGTGTGCTTGAGAGACTGCACAGGGAATGGGCATCAACAGCAATGAACAGCAAGGCCAGTGGCCAGTCCATAGTTAAAAGTAGGCACATGTGTGCATGAGAACCTGCACAGGGAATGGGCATCCTAAGTGATGAACAGCAAGGCCAGTGGCCAGTCCACAGTTAAAAGTAGGCACATGGAAACCTGCACAGGGAATGGGCATCAACAGTGATGAACAGCAAGGCCAGTGGCCAGTACAAAGTAGAACACAGTACATGTGTGCATGAGAAACTGCACAGAGGATGGGCATCCATAGTAACCAACAGAAAGGCCAGTGGCCAGTACATAGTTAAAAGTAGGCACATGTGTGCATGAGAACCTGCACAGGTAATGGGCATCAACAGTGATGAACAGCAAGTCCAGTGGCCAGTCCACAGTTCAAAGTAGGCACATGTGTGCATGAGAACCTGCACAGGGAACGGCTGAGACTGTACACTGCCATGGTCAGCAACACAGCTTGGGGGATAAAAATGGGCAGTCCAGGCACCGCTGTGTGAGGGGGACTTTGACTCAGACTTGGCTGTCAGTCGGAGTGGGAGGTGACTGAGTGTCAGGACCAGTTGGAGGAATGGACCTGGGAGAGATAGGACCACCTGAGGTAGAGGCATCAGTGGCTTTGGGAGCCGGAATGCTGCTTGGACCGGGTGGTGTTGTGGCATGTGGAGACAGAGACATGCTCCGTGACAAACAGTGTGTGAGGGAGAATGTGGAGGGCTTCCTTTCCACTTCTTGGGGACTCGATAGGGGATGAGTGTCTTGGGCAGAGTGGGAAGTGGGGCGGCCACAACAGACTCAATCTCCACCACAGGTGCATCAGGTGCAGGTGGTGGTCCTCTCGCTGCGGATCTGCTGGTTTGGGCGGTACGTTTGGCCTGGCCTTGCCTTTTCCCCTCCATCCCCTGTTGACCAGGTGAACCCCCTACAGTACCCTCCGTTCCCAGCTTCACAGGGGTGTGGATGGGAGTTGAGGTTGTGGGTGAATCTGCCTTAGAGGGCTTTTTCTTTGGACACTTAGCAGGCACCAGCTTTACAGCAGGCACGGATACTGTCTACTTGTCTTTGGAGATGCTTTTGGAATGGTAGTGCCCTTGGATGGGGATGCTTTTGAGGCATGTGAGCCTGAGGCCTGCTTCTTGGCTTGATGCCCCTGAGTGTCACCTGAAGAGCTTTTGCCTTTGCGCTCTGGGGTGACTTTGGTTTTTTGGGGGGATGGTGTCTGCTCTCTGTGCCGCTTGGGCTGCTGCTGTTGTGTGCTGCGTGTGGTGTATCTTGAGCCTGTGGGCTGTGGTGTGTGGTCACTCTTGTCAGATGTAGCCGCTGGCTGGGGGGTGGCCGAAGGGACTGGAGCTGGACTCTGAGCCTGTGACAGCTGAATGGCTGAAGTCACTGTGGAGGACAAAGACTGGACAGTCCTGTGTAGCCAACCCATGTCTAAATGAATGCTCTCCATGAAGGCAACTACCTGTGCCAACTTCTTGTCATGGTCTAGGAAGGCATTCAGGAGAGTTGTCTGACCCACACACAGCTGGCGCAAAAAGTCCACAGCCTCAACACTGAGGGCAGCAGGGGAGACAGGGGCAGGGGCAACGGTGCCTGGGGGGAAGGACACTCTCCCCTTCTTTTTTAAAAAAAAAATTTTTTTTTATTGTTTACAAAGCAACAACTCAACACACGTTCCACTACCATAGAATTATTACGATGACAGTAGGTCATCACAAACAACCATCAGTGCACCCCCAAGCCTCAGAGCCAAGAAGAACTGAAGTGCCTGTCACCTCTGCCAAACTCTGAAAAAGTGAAACAAGCAATTGGCAATGTTAAAGTGGCATACAGAGCATGTGTCACATGAAACCATACCCATAGAGAAACGTTTTTACTAAGCAAGGACACTGACAAAGCAAACAACAGGAGTAACTCTCTTTATTACATATAACCAAGATAGGCATCAAAAGTAAGGATAGTGGCCAGTCCATAGTTCAAAGGAGTGACATGTGTGCATGAGAAACTGCACAGGGAATGGGCATCCATAGTAACCAACAGCAAGTTCAATGGCCAGTACAAAGTGCAAAGTAGGCACATGTGTGCTTGAGAAACTGCACGGAGAATGGGCATCCATAGTAACCAACAGCAAGGCCAGTGGCCAGTACAAAGTGCAAAGTAGGCACATGTGTGCATGAGAAACTGCACAGGGAAGGGGCTTCCATATTAACCAACAGCAAGGCCAGTGGCCAGTACAAAGTGCAAAGTAGGCACATGTGTGCTTGAGAGACTGCACAGGGAATGGGCATCAACAGCAATGAACAGCAAGGCCAGTGGCCAGTCCATAGTTAAAAGTAGGCACATGTGTGCATGAGAACCTGCACAGGGAATGGGCATCCTAAGTGATGAACAGCAAGGCCAGTGGCCAGTCCACAGTTAAAAGTAGGCACATGGAAACCTGCACAGGGAATGGGCATCAACAGTGATGAACAGCAAGGCCAGTGGCCAGTACAAAGTAGAACACAGTACATGTGTGCATGAGAAACTGCACAGAGGATGGGCATCCATAGTAACCAACAGAAAGGCCAGTGGCCAGTACATAGTTAAAAGTAGGCACATGTGTGCATGAGAACCTGCACAGGTAATGGGCATCAACAGTGATGAACAGCAAGTCCAGTGGCCAGTCCACAGTTCAAAGTAGGCACATGTGTGCATGAGAACCTGCACAGGGAACGGCTGAGACTGTACACTGCCATGGTCAGCAACACAGCTTGGGGGATAAAAATGGGCAGTCCAGGCACCGCTGTGTGAGGGGGACTTTGACTCAGACTTGGCTGTCAGTCGGAGTGGGAGGTGACTGAGTGTCAGGACCAGTTGGAGGAATGGACCTGGGAGAGATAGGACCACCTGAGGTAGAGGCATCAGTGGCTTTGGGAGCCGGAATGCTGCTTGGACCGGGTGGTGTTGTGGCATGTGGAGACAGAGACATGCTCCGTGACAAACAGTGTGTGAGGGAGAATGTGGAGGGCTTCCTTTCCACTTCTTGGGGACTCGATAGGGGATGAGTGTCTTGGGCAGAGTGGGAAGTGGGGCGGCCACAACAGACTCAATCTCCACCACAGGTGCATCAGGTGCAGGTGGTGGTCCTCTCGCTGCGGATCTGCTGGTTTGGGCGGTACGTTTGGCCTGGCCTTGCCTTTTCCCCTCCATCCCCTGTTGACCAGGTGAACCCCCTACAGTACCCTCCGTTCCCAGCTTCACAGGGGTGTGGATGGGAGTTGAGGTTGTGGGTGAATCTGCCTTAGAGGGCTTTTTCTTTGGACACTTAGCAGGCACCAGCTTTACAGCAGGCACGGATACTGTCTACTTGTCTTTGGAGATGCTTTTGGAATGGTAGTGCCCTTGGATGGGGATGCTTTTGAGGCATGTGAGCCTGAGGCCTGCTTCTTGGCTTGATGCCCCTGAGTGTCACCTGAAGAGCTTTTGCCTTTGCGCTCTGGGGTGACTTTGGTTTTTTGGGGGGATGGTGTCTGCTCTCTGTGCCGCTTGGGCTGCTGCTGTTGTGTGCTGCGTGTGGTGTATCTTGAGCCTGTGGGCTGTGGTGTGTGGTCACTCTTGTCAGATGTAGCCGCTGGCTGGGGGGTGGCCGAAGGGACTGGAGCTGGACTCTGAGCCTGTGACAGCTGAATGGCTGAAGTCACTGTGGAGGACAAAGACTGGACAGTCCTGTGTAGCCAACCCATGTCTAAATGAATGCTCTCCATGAAGGCAACTACCTGTGCCAACTTCTTGTCATGGTCTAGGAAGGCATTCAGGAGAGTTGTCTGACCCACACACAGCTGGCGCAAAAAGTCCACAGCCTCAACACTGAGGGCAGCAGGGGAGACAGGGGCAGGGGCAACGGTGCCTGGGGGGAAGGACACTCTCCCCTTCTTTTTAAAAAAAAAAATTTTTTTTTATTGTTTACAAAGCAACAACTCAACACACGTTCCACTACCATAGAATTATTACGATGACAGTAGGTCATCACAAACAACCATCAGTGCACCCCCAAGCCTCAGAGCCAAGAAGAACTGAAGTGCCTGTCACCTCTGCCAAACTCTGAAAAAGTGAAACAAGCAATTGGCAATGTTAAAGTGGCATACAGAGCATGTGTCACATGAAACCATACCCATAGAGAAACGTTTTTACTAAGCAAGGACACTGACAAAGCAAACAACAGGAGTAACTCTCTTTATTACATATAACCAAGATAGGCATCAAAAGTAAGGATAGTGGCCAGTCCATAGTTCAAAGGAGTGACATGTGTGCATGAGAAACTGCACAGGGAATGGGCATCCATAGTAACCAACAGCAAGTTCAATGGCCAGTACAAAGTGCAAAGTAGGCACATGTGTGCTTGAGAAACTGCACGGAGAATGGGCATCCATAGTAACCAACAGCAAGGCCAGTGGCCAGTACAAAGTGCAAAGTAGGCACATGTGTGCATGAGAAACTGCACAGGGAAGGGGCTTCCATATTAACCAACAGCAAGGCCAGTGGACAGTACAAAGTGCAAAGTAGGCACATGTGTGCTTGAGAGACTGCACTGGGAATGGGCATCAACAGCAATGAACAGCAAGGCCAGTGGCCAGTCCATAGTTAAAAGTAGGCACATGTGTGCATGAGAACCTGCACAGGGAATGGGCATCCTAAGTGATGAACAGCAAGTCCAGTGGCCAGTCCACAGTTAAAAGTAGGCACATGTGTGCATGAGAACCTGCACAGGGAACGGCTGAGACTGTACACTGTCATGGTCAGCAACACAGCTTGGGGGATAAAAATGGGCAGTCCAGGCACCGCTGTGTGAGGGGGACTTTGACTCAGACTTGGCTGTCAGTCGGAGTGGGAGGTGACTGAGTGTCAGGACCAGTTGGAGGAATGGACCTGGGAGAGATAGGACCACCTGAGGTAGAGGCATCAGTGGCTTTGGGAGCCGGAATGCTGCTTGGACCGGGTGGTGTTGTGGCATGTGGAGACAGAGACATGCTCCGTGACAAACAGTGTGTGAGGGAGAATGTGGAGGGCTTCCTTTCCACTTCTTGGGGACTCGATAGGGGATGAGTGTCTTGGGCAGAGTGGGAAGTGGGGCGGCCACAACAGACTCAATCTCCACCACAGGTGCATCAGGTGCAGGTGGTGGTCCTCTCGCTGCGGATCTGCTGGTTTGGGCGGTACGTTTGGCCTGGCCTTGCCTTTTCCCCTCCATCCCCTGTTGACCAGGTGAACCCCCTACAGTACCCTCCGTTCCCAGCTTCACAGGGGTGTGGATGGGAGTTGAGGTTGTGGGTGAATCTGCTTTAGAGGGCTTTTTCTTTGGACACTTAGCAGGCACCAGCTTTACAGCAGGCACGGATACTGTCTACTTGTCTTTGGAGATGCTTTTGGAATGGTAGTGCCCTTGGATGGGGATGCTTTTGAGGCATGTGAGCCTGAGGCCTGCTTCTTGGCTTGATGCCCCTGAGTGTCACCTGAAGAGCTTTTGCCTTTGCGCTCTGGGGTGACTTTGGTTTTTTTGGGGGATGGTGTCTGCGCTCTGTGCCGCTTGGGCTGCTGCTGTTGTGTGCTGCGTGTGGTGTATCTTGAGCCTGTGGGCTGTGGTGTGTGGTCACTCTTGTCAGATGTAGCCGCTGGCTGGGGGGTGGCCGAAGGGACTGGAGCTGGACTCTGAGCCTGTGACAGCTGAATGGCTGAAGTCACTGTGGAGGACAAAGACTGGACAGTCCTGTGTAGCCAACCCATGTCTAAATGAATGCTCTCCATGAAGGCAACTACCTGTGCCAACTTCTTGTCATGGTCTAGGAAGGCATTCAGGAGAGTTGTCTGACCCACACACAGCTGGCGCAAAAAGTCCACAGCCTCAACACTGAGGGCAGCAGGGGAGACAGGGGCAGGGGCAACGGTGCCTGGGGGGAAGGACACTCTCCCCTTCTTTTTTTTTTTTTAAACATTTTTTTAGTGTTTTCAAAGCAACAACTCAACACACGTTCCACTACCACCACCCTTCAAAGGAGTACTGTACATTTATCATCGCTACCAATTATCCAGGAGAAGAAACATCCTTCCCACACAGTCCCCTTCCCCCCCCCCTCCCCCACCCCATGTCAGTGTGCCCCCGTTACCTACCCCTCTTCTGATGTACCCCTCCTCCACAATGAAGTATGTACGGGTGCTCAACCTCTCCTTAAGGAAACAAGGCCTTCCCTCGCGCCGAGCTAAAGTTCACTCTCCCCTTCTTACTGTTGCAAGCACTTGTAGCACTAGTGGAAGTAGCTGGGAGGGCAGGCACTAGACAATGTGTGGTGGAAGAGGAGGCAGAGTTCCCACTCCCTGTGCCGGCCAACACAGAGGAGTCACCGCTGGCGTCAGATGACATTGAGGTTGGTGTCTCTGGCCCTGATTCATCAAGCAAACTCCTGTCCCCCTCTGAGGCTCTAGTCACATCAGTGTCAGTGTGCTCATGTGTAGCAGTCATGCCTGATGCCTCACCACTGCTGTCCGTCCCATGTCCTTCTGTGCCCTCGGTAGATGCTGCAAGAGACAGAGATGTAAGTTCAGTTTAGTGCCATACACACAAAAATCATATGTAAGCAAAGCACAAAACAACATGATGATACCCCCATGTTGCACACCACCCTGTGCAGTCACATTGTGCAAGCTTAATTCCAAAGTAAAAAATGTCATGGTATTATGCAAAATTGGCATAATTGACCCATGTAATGTCCACACAGCAAAATAGCTTGCCCGTGCCCCCGTGTTACCAGACATACATATCCCTCTCAGCATACCTAGGTTCCTGTTGGTGGAAAAGATGTACCTCCCAACATGTTGTCACAGTCACATCTGGAGTCAGCATAAGGGGACAACACAGATACAGACTCCAAAATATCAGTTCACAATGACCATGAGCTCATGCCATCCACTATGTCGTATTTTGGGTCACAACTACAGTTGCACATTGGTGTCAGATGTGTAGTTCTTATAATTTTGAGGTCAGGCACTGCACACATTGATGAAAGCACACTCAGATGAGACACACTGCCGTTCACTGCCATGGGATATCTCTGACTCCCCCAATGCAGCAGATGCCATAAGGCCACAACTCAGAATGCAATGTCAAGGGCCATTACTTCAATGGCATGAGAAAGTACATGCAGGGAAAATGCATGACAGCTGCACCATACACAGAGGCCACTTACAAGCCATTGCATCACACTAGCAACATCACAGAGCTCAGCACTGGCTCAGGCTTGGAATACATGCAGTCACTGACAACCAAAGTCACCTTTCCCAGAATACTCACCTACAGCTTGCTGCCGATGGTCCTTCAAACGTGCATCCAGCTCAGGCAGTGTCACAGCTAAGATGCGGGCCATTAGTGGTGTCATGCTCCTGCGGCCAACCTGCCAGTCCAAGGGAGCAGCCCCAGCGTCATCTTTGCCACGTTTTTGCTCAGCCGGCAGATGTCATCCCACCTCTTGTGACAGTGTGTGTGCCGTCAGTTGGAGACACACAGAGCCCCACACCTTGCGTGCAATGGTCCTCCATGCGGCCTTATGCTGGTGGTCTTTGAGCTGCAGGCATGGGAGACAAGAGGGGGAAATTTCAGTGACACTGGGTTATGTACCACTATCTCTCAGTACAGGAGCATGATACTACCTCAGCACTACTTCACAGATATGTTTAGCAGAGACAATACAGCATGTCACGTAGTACATAAGCATGGGATAATCATACCAAAATGCATGCAGGTATGAGGATGGACACAGTACCTGCCCATCTCATACACATGCAGGATGCCAGCACAGAAAGCTATGTGTAGGAGGCCCACATCTGCTATCCAGTTCGTAGGTGAGCAAGACATACATTACATTGGAAATGATGTGTTCGGGCAGAATCACTGTGTCCAACACTGCACAGCCCTCAATGTCCTTGCCCTGTGAATGGCTCACTGTGTCATGGAGGTCACATTTAGGGACATGATCTTACAATCTCACACCTTTCTCACAAGGTCTGTCGTGTGCAATCTACAGGGCTGAGACAGCTCTTTGATGGATAGTCTAGCAGACAACCCATATGTCTCACTCTGTACATTCAGTGATGTGTCCTTGTCAAATTGGGCAGTGCCTGTGCAGGCTAGGGGGGCTCACACTGAGGTTCAACGTGGGGCATCAGCAATATCACATGCAGAGACAATATGAGAGGGCAAACAGTGCCTACACATGCGAGTCAGTACACATAATAATGAAAATGGAAGGGGGTCGGTTCAAAAGTACAACAATCTGCTGTGTCATAGGTGAATTTCCACCAAGAGTATCACCCTCTGGCATTTCACTCTTGTGCATAATGCTGACACATACATGGTGCAAAAACAACAGTTGATGGACAGAATGCAGAACAATGTCATACATTCACCCCAGTACAGTGATCTGGGCCTAAATCCATTGTTCTTTTGCTCACCATGCCATTCCAGTTTGAACCCAGCCATATGCAAATTAGTCTTGACCCTGTGCCTCATGGGAACAGTCCAGCCCGAACTGCCATGCCAAGTCCTCACTGGACTGGAAACAAGCATCCCAGGACTGGTTTCGGGGTGTCACCCCTCTTCAGCCAGGATAGCTTGATTCCAGTGGCATGGAGAGCACGAGACCCACGTCTGGGCATACCAGTCCCACTCAGGGTGTCAAATGCAAAAACAACAGTTGATGGACAGAATGCAGAACGATGTCATACATTCAGAGAATGTTTGCATTGTCAGCATTCTGTCCATCATTTTTTTGCTTTAACACTTTACGCCCTAAGTGGGATGGGTATGCCCAGACGTGGGTCCCTTGCTCACTGTGCCACTGGATTCAAGCTAGCCTGGCTGAAGAAGGGTGAAATACCCTGAAACCGGTCCCAGGATGCTTGTTTCCAGTCCAGGGAGGACCTGGCCTGGCAGTTTGGTCTGGACTGTTCCCATGGGGCACAGGGTAAAGACTGATTTGCATATGGCAGGGTCCAAATTAGGGTGGCGTATTGGGCAAAAGAACGATGGATTTAACCCAGATCTTTTGACTGGGGGAGAATGTTTGCATTGTCAGCATTCCATCCATCATTTATTTGCTGTAACACTTTACGCCCTAAGTGGGATGGGTATGCCCAGACGTGTGTCCCTTGCTCACTGTATCACTGGATTCAAGCTAGCCTGGCTGAAGAAGGGTGACATACCCTGAAACCGGTCCTAGGATGCTTGTTTCCGGTCCAGGGAGGACCTGGCCTGGCAGTTTGGTCTGGACTGTTCCCATGGGGCACAGGGTCAAGACTGATTTGCATATGGCTGGGTCCAAACTGGGGTGGCATAGTGGGCAAAAGAACGATGGATTTAACCCAGATCTTTTGACTTGGGGAGAATGTTTGCATTGTCAGCATTCCGTCCATCATTTGTTTGCTGTAACACTTTATGCCCTAAGTGTGATAGGTATGCCCAGACGTGGGTCCCTTGCTCACTGTGCCACTGGATTCAAGCTAGCCTGGCTGAAGAAGGGTGACATACCATGAAACCGGTCCCAGGATGATTGTTTCTGGTCTAGGGAGGACCTGGCCTGGCAGTTCGGTCTGGACTGTTCCCATGGGGCACAGGGTCAAGACTGATTTGCATATGGCCGGGTCCTAACTGGGGTGGCGTAGTGGGCAAAAGAACAATGGATTTAACCCAGATCTTTTGACTAGGGGAGAATGTTTGCATTGTCAGAATTCTGTCCATCATGTGTTTGCTGTAACACAACACCTACATGGTGGCAATATTAAGTCAGACACACTTCCATCAGTACCCTCTTGACTTAAACTCTTGGTAATGTCATAGATGAGCCTGTGAAGAACCTCATGGACCCACACATCCATTAGAACAGGCAATTTCTGTCCTGACTCTAGCTTACCAAACTTACAGTATCACTGTATGTCTGCAAAAACACTGCATGTCCCTCCCATCCTTATAAGCAGCCAGGGAAATGTGTTAAATAGGCTACAAACCCCTTTCCCCTGAAGTCAGCATGCTAGGCAGTGTATCACACAAAGCCACACTCTCAGGCACATACTGCAGCAGATCAACTTCATGTGTGCACTCCCTGCACTCTCACTTCCACTATGAAACACTTACCATGACATTTGGAGCACCATATAGCCTCCCATACTGTGTGAGCACCACATCCACCAGGACCTACAGCTCTTCTGTGGTGAAGGGACAGGCCCTGATGTTCTCAGTCCTCGCCATCACTGGGTCCAGGAGACAGGGGCAGCAGCAGTTGGTGGTGAGGAGTGTCAGGCAGCAATGTCTGGGTCCAGGAGACAGGAGCAGCAGCAGTTGGTGGTGAGAAGTGTCAGGCAGCAGTGTCTGGAGACAGGAGCAGCAGCAGTTGGTGGTGAGAAGTGTCAGGCAGCAGTGTCTGGAGACAGGAGCAGCAGCAGTTGGTGGTGAGGAGTGTCAGGCAGCAGAGTCTGGAGACAGGAGCAGCAGCAGTTGGTGGTGAGGAGTGTCATGCAGCAGTGTCTGGAGACAGGAGCAGCAGCAGCAGCAGTTGATGGTGAAGAGTGTCAGGCAGCAGTGTCTGGAAGCAGTGGAAATGTGAGGCTCTCTCCCACACATATATAGGCCCCTGGGGTAGTTTCAGTGGTTCTAAGCTGCTGCAATTGGTGTTCCAGGTCCGCTTTTTTCGAATGCATCCAATGACCGGCCCACGGTGGTGGAGCATACCTACCATGATTTCAAAATTGCATTAGGCTACTGCGATTGCGGTTCCCATTGACTGTAAGGGCATGGGCATTGGCGGTGACACACCGCAGGGGCCAGGCGGTCGCTGCCGCTGTCGTGCATCTTTCAATTGCATCCAATGACCGGCCCGCGGTGGCGGGCACGCCTACAGCGATTTTTAAAATTGCATTAGGCTACTGCGATTGCTGTTCCCATTGGCTGTAAGGGCATGGGCATTGGCGGTGACACACCGCAGGGGCCAGACAGTCGCTACCGCGGTCGTGCATCTTTCAATTGCATCCAATGACCAGCCCCACGGTGGTGGTGCACGCCTACCGCGATTTTCAAAATTGAATTAGGCTTCCAAAAATTACGGTTCCCATTGGATGTAAGGGCTTGGGCATTGGCGGTGACACACCGCAGGGGCCAGGCAGTCGCTACCGTGATTTGGCCACTTGATATTGGTTCCCATGGCCGTGATTGTGTTGGCAAAGTACACCAAACACCATTTCTCAATGTGTAAATTACTACCCTGATTGCGGTGGGCATTGGCGGTGGCACACCGCAGGGGCCAGGCGGTCGCTACCATGATTTGGCTGCTTGATATTGGTGCCCATGGCCTTGATTGTGTTGGCGGAGCACACCAACTGCCATCTCCCAATGTGTAAATCACTACCCCGATTGCGGTGGGCATTGGCGGCTGCACACCGCCGGGGCCGGGCGGTCGCTACCGCGATTTGGCTGCTATCCATTGCTGCCAATGACCGTGATTTGGGTGGCGGAGCACGTTAACAGCACCTATGGACACATCATGCTGTGTCAATGGCAATGGCCATATCTCTAATACGTTGTGAGTGTGTCATTAATATTTCCAAGAAAACATTCAGCACAGAAGAATTACGAGTTCTGAACAAAGGATCTACATTTGTTCCCACCTTTTTCTCCAACACCTTAGAAACAGAGATTGCACTTTTTAAATTCATGCAACGTTTAAGATTGAAGTGGTTCTTTCATAATGCTCCTGAATACCAACATTCAACCGATCAACCCGACAACTTTCGTTCCAAAAGCAAATTCATGGCACCAACATCCCATAAGAGCTTGGACAACTTCTAAACTTTGGTAAAAAGGGATTTGGAGAAGATCAGATATACTGTACCAAAATACACGAACCTCACTAAAAAGGAACGTCATATCCTCAACGCCCTGAGACAAGACATCAACATCACATATCAACCTGCTGATAAATGTGGAGCGCTTGTCGCTATGGACTGTGAATTTTATGAACAAAGCATCACTCAACATGTGAATGAAGCACAAACATACATAAAATTGGATACAGACCCTACTAAAAAACGTATGGTACTACTCGGCAGTATTCTAACCAAAGCAGAGAACTCAGGGTTGATCAACTCCAACACCAGGAAATTCCTACAAAATCCCACACCAAAAATTCCACATATATATATATGTTGCCGAAAATTCATAAACATGTCACCAACCCACCATTCCGCCCGATTGTAGTCGGTTGCGGTTCCACACATGAACCCAGCGGACAATTCATAGACTACCACTTACAACCTCTTGTACAAAGTTGGGGCACTTATGTAAAAGACACCACGGACTGCTTGCTGAAACTAGAAGCACTTGGTCATCACTTTCAGGATCAAATTTTACTTTGTACTATAGATGTAGTCTCCCTCTACACCTCCATCCCTCACAATGAGGGTTTGGAGGCTGTAGCATGGAGATTACTCAACTCTTCCATTGATAAGGAGTTATTGCACTTTTCCTTATACCACAGTTACTTCACCTGGCAAGATAATGTTTATTTACAAAAAACAGGTACATCTATGGGATTCCCAGGAGCACCTTCATATGCGAATACCTTCATGGCATTGTTCGAGGATACTTACATCCTGCACAATCAAGATTGGGAAACTAACATGATTGCTTACATGCGCTATATAGACGATATTCTCGTCATTTGGAGGGGAGATCAGGAGACCTTGGAAACATGATTTTCAAACGAATTATTTTCTTTATTTGATATTTTCACAGGCATAGAATATCACAGCCTTGATAGCATGAGAAAGCCATAGCCGACGCGTTTCGTCTCCTAAAAGGAGACTTCTTCAGGGCTATAGAAAAAAATACAGAGTATAATTTAATACCCAAAGCACCAACATATATATGTACATACAAAGACAAAACATTTTACAAAGTTGAATTTATACAGAAAATGTTACCAACTGTACGGTATATCTGATAATAAAACGTCAATAATAAGTTCACACTAAAAGAAGAAGGGCCTATATAACAAAAAAATATATAATCACTGTGTTAGACCTGTCAGCCCTTTGGGTGGTCCCTCCTCATCATTATTTATTTTGTCCCACTTTTGCCTCAAACCCTGTTTGAATTTTTCCTTTTTGGGAACCACCAGACTTTTTCGTGTTGCTGCAGATTCAGGGAGCCATTTTGGCTACCCCTGAAACTTCTGTCTGAGGGCCTGAAGCACAAAATGGTGGCCACCTGTGACATCACCAGCATCCACTGGAACCTGCTAGCACCTTCCAGAACATTCCAGAACCCTGTGACAGTTGGAGGCGGTTTAGAATGTTGGGAAGCTAAGACAGAGAGTTGGCAGTTGGAGCTGGCAGTTGGCACCTGACTGGTGAAGAGTGAGCAGCATAAACTTGAAGGAGGAAGGAGTGAAGCAGCAGGGGTGGAAACTTGTGCCTGGAGTGGGGTCCATAAACCCACCCTTGATACTAGTCCCTACTGACTGAGCCCAGCCTGGAGCCCTGTGTGGGAAGAAGTCAGAAAAACCATCCTAAGGACCTGGACAGCAGGAACAGGCCTTAGAAACAAGAGAACAGCAAGATCCTGACCTGGAAGCTGGTTTCCCTGAAGTCCGACGTCGAGTAGCCTAAGACCTGGAGCCCGAGGTGGAGAAGCGGCGCTGACTGGAAAAGCAGACGTCGTACCCGGAGCCGCCAGAGGTCGAGAGAGGGCGCCGTCAGAGGTCGTGAGGAATACCAGAGGTCGAGGAGGAAGTCACCCGAGGTCGAGTGAGCGGCGTCATCGGAGGAGTGAAGTCCGCCCTCCGGAGTCGTCGGAGACCGAGGTGAAGGGTAACGGAGGTCGGGAGTGAGGATCGCACTCCGGAGTCGCCGGAACCTGTGAGAATCGTGCCGGAGGTCGGGAGTGGAGGTCGCACTCCGGAGTCGCCGGAAACCTGTGAGGAGCACCGGAGGTCGGGAGTGAGGATCGCACTCCGGAGCCGCCGGAAGTCGACATCGAGGCAAGGCCGGCCGACGTCATCGGAGCCGAGGTCGCCATCGGACCGGAGCCGCCCGAAGTCGACATCGAGTAAGACTGCCCGACGCCATCGAATCGGAGGCCGAGATCGAACCGAGGCCGCTGACATCGAGACCGGAGCCGCCTGCCGGCGTCGTCAAAGAACTGACATTGTGCCGAGGCCGCCGACATCGAGCTGGAACCGCCTCACGGCATCGACCCGACTCCAGCGGCGTCGGAGCATCAGAAAAAGGGCAGTAAGTGGAGTAGAGGGCGCCTAAGGCCCTGTGGAGACCTGAGAGACTGCTCTAAGGGGCTAGGGAGGTGCTGGAACCAACCTGACTGTGCCAGGGGTGAACTGGGACTAATCTAGAGAAGTTGTGTGGAGAGAGAGAGCCAGGTCTCTGGTATTTTCCCCCTTTATCTACCTCAGTTTAGGCCTCAGCCTTGACCAAGCCAGGGAGTAGACACCCCCAAGCCTTCCACATCCCCACAAGCTGTGCCTGGGCCAAATCAGCCCTTAGGAATTCAAAAGTGATCTGATTCCATGAGTGTCACTGTCAGCTTTTAAGTATTTATTAGGGGCACTGTATTTATTGTATTTAACCTATTTATTGTTCCACTGTATTTATTGGTCCACAGTATTTATTGATGCACAATATTTATTGGTTACAGTATTTATTGCCTCAGAATATTTAATTGCCTGTCTGTATTGCACTTTTATTTATGCCTTCAGTATTTATGATCACCCCTATTTATTGAATCATTAAGCCAGTATTTATTTGTCCTGCACTTACTAAAAAGTTTGTATATTGTGATTGTTATTTATTTTCTCCAATCAGCAACTAAGAGAAAAAGCAGATAAAGAAAGTTATTTTCATAATTTTTACGGTGTAGAGTCGTTTTTGGAACGGATGCACGCATGGTTATTGTTTGGGTATGTTGTATGCTTAGCACGGAGCTTGATTCCTGACCACTCGAGCCAAGCTACCACAGTGTGTCCGGAAGACCACCACCACCCCTTCTAGTGTGGGAGTGGGTTTCCAACATAAATTGGTATCCAGTGGTGGGATAGAGCTGTGCCTACGCATACTCAACAATAACTGTGGGTAGTCCATAGGCCTACACCGGGAGTTTTCTCAAAAGCGGCCTTCCTAATTGTGGGTTTTTGTTTTTTCCAAATTTACTCTGGTGGTGGGAGGAGGTATTATTAAAGGTACCCCCCTGCATAGTTACTGCACAAAAACCTGTCCTCTAACCTGAGTGGGCAAGATGGAGTTTGTACTAGAAAATCTAGAAACGTACACTGTGGCCCAACTCAGGGAGTTTTGCCAGCGGGAGGGGGTGTACTGTCCCCCAGGAGCAAAGAAGGGTGCACTCCAAACCAGCTTAAGGGCTTGGGGGGAGGCACGCCGAGAAAGCAAGGCTGAGGAGGAAGACAGGGATGGAGAGCCTAACCCTGAGGGGGCTGAGATGTACCAACCTGAGGTGGGGAACCTATCAGCAGGTCCCAGAACCATTTCTAGGAAGGGCCGCAGTGCCTCTAGCGGTGGCTTGTCTGAAGTGGAGCTAACAGACCGGAGGGAGAAAAGACAGCTCACATGGGACTTAGCAAGGCTGGAAAAGGAGAAGGAGGAGCAGAGGATGGCCCATGAATTACGACTGAAAGAAATAGATCTTCAGATCTTGAGAATCGGGGCACAACCTGTTCCTAATGGTGGCAGCTAAACCCAAGAGATCACCAGGGAACCTAAACCATACCTGCCAAAGGACATAGTAGCTAGCTATGGAGTGGGCGATGATATCGCCAAGTGGCTAGCGGCCTATGAGGTCTCGTTGAGGGCCCATGGGGTTCCAGAGAAGTACTGGGGAGGGGGATTGTACAAGTACATGCCTCCAGCTGGTAGGGATGCTTTATTGGCCCTCGAAGAGGATGAGCAGACCCACTACCCCACCATGAAACTGGCGCTCATCAGAAAGTTTGGACTAACACCTGAAAAGTACAGACAGAAGTTCAGGGGTAGTCACAAACTGGGCACGCAGAATTGGGTGGACTTCCTGGACTATGCAAAGAAGGCAATGGAAGGTTGGATTCAGGGCAGTGAAGTGAGGAACTACGAGGGGCTGTTTGACCTAGTACTGAAGGAACACCTGCTCGAGAAATGTTTCCCTGAGCTGCGGCAACACCTGGTGGATAGCAAGCTGACCAGTCCCCGGAAGCTTGCTGAGGAGGCGGACATTTGGGCTAGTACCCGGGTGTCCACAAGGGGGACTGGAGGGGATACTCAAAAGGCCGGACAGGGCGCCCCCCAGAAGAAAGAGGGAGGGGAAAAGAAAAAGGAGTTCTCCAAAGGCCCCCAAAATAACTTCCAAGGGAAGGGAACAGGATTCACCCCTAAGGCTAACCCACCCAGAAACCCTAATCCTGGCCAGAGTCAGCAGCCAAGGGTTGTCCATTGCTATGAGTGCGGTGGCGTTGGACACTATAAAGGAGATCCGAAGTGCTTGAAACGACCACCCCCTCCCACTGGAGGAAAGACCCCCGGAGTAGCTAGTGTAGTGCTCGGGGAGGAGATGCCCTTAACTAAGGGAAGGGAGTGGGCGGGTGTCACTTTAGTGTCCCTGGGAGAACGGGAGATGGTTCCTAAGATCCAGGTGCCCGCAAATACCGCAAAGTATGGGCAATGGGTCACCATCAACGGCCAAAGAGGGGAGGCTCTGAGAGACACAGGAGCCAGTATGACTATGGTGCGTAGCCAACTGGTGTCTCCAGAGCAGGTAATTCCCGATGTACTCCACCCAGCCGCGATGGCTGACGGCAGAACCGGCCACTATCCAGTGGCCGAGGTTCCCTTTGAATGGGGGGGGGGGTTGCAGGTTCACTTCGAGTTGCCGTAAGCCCTGCCGTGCCAGTTGATTGTCTGCTGGGGAATGACATGGAGCACAACGCTTGGAAGGAGGTGGAATACCGGACTCACACCGAGATGCTGGGTACACCTGATTGGGCCTGTGTTAGCACAAGGTCCGCGACTACCCGAAGAGGGAGTTCATTTCGGCTGGAGCCTGGAACAAAGGCCCAGTCAGCTGCCAGTCAAGGGAAGAACCGAGGACAGGAGGAGCCTGCCTCGGCGTCCCCACCCCGTAGGACGGATAGGCCACCGGAGGTGGTGGACCAGGAGTCTGCGGTGGGGGACGTTACCAACCTGGAGGACCTACCCATCCCGGCCGAGTGGCACGTGGAGGGAGGCCCGTCCAGGGAGGAATTCTGCCAGGGCCAGAGGGAGTGCCCTACCCTTGAGGGGCTGAGGCGACAGGCCGAAGCCCAGGCAGCAGGGAACGTTGAAGGGAACTACAGTGTTTACTGGGAGGATGGCCTCCTCTACAGTGAACCCAAGGCACCCCTACACGGATCGTCACGAGCCTTGGTAGTCCCTCAACGTTATCGAGCCTTCCTTCTGGAGTTGGCTCACGAGATACCATTGGCAGGACACCTGGGGCAAGACAAGACCTTCGCCCGTCTTGTCCCACACTTTTATTGGCCTCAGATGAAAGTGTCGTCCGATACCTACTGCCGGACATGTGTGTCTTGCCAAGCCAGTGGGAAAACAGGGGTGAAGCTGAAAGCTCCCCTGGAACCACTTCCTGTCGTTAGCACCCCCTTTGAAAGGGTGGGCATCGACATTGTGGGTCCATTAGATCCGCCTACTACAGCTGGTCACAGGTTTATCCTGGTTCTGGTGGATCATGCCACACGGTACCCAGAGGCAATACCTCTGAGGACCATAACAGCACCTGTTGTGGCAAGGGCCCTGATGGGAATCTTTACCCGAGTGGGTTTTCCCAAGGAAGTTGTGTCCGACAGGGGGACCAACTTCATGTCAGCGTACATGCGGGCCATGTGGAAGGAGTGTGGAGTGACATACCGGTTCACCACTCCTTACCACCCCCAGACCAATGGTCTGGTGGAGAGGTTTAACAAAACCTTGAAGGGCATGATCAGAAGTCTGCCTGAAAGCCTGCGGAGGAAATGGGACGTCCTCCTACCCTGTTTACTTTTTTCCTACAGGGAAGTGCCACAGAAGGGAGTGGGCTTCAGCCCCTTCGAGCTTCTGTATGGGCACCCTGTACGTGGACCTCTCAACCTGGTGAGAGACGGATGGGAAAGAACTCCCAGAAAGCTTCCCCAGGATGTGGTGAGCTACATGCTGGCCTTCCGGAGCCAAATGGCTAAGTTGTGGAAGCAAGCTTCTGACAACTTGGAAGCCAGCCAAGCAGTGATGAAGGCGTGGTATGACCACAACGCTCACCCGGTGGAGTTGGAGCCTGGCCAGAAGGTGTGGGTGATCGAACCGGGAGAGCTTAGTGCCCTCCAGGATCGCTGGTCAGGACCCTTTGAGGTGTTGGAGAAGAAGGGTAAGGCTACCTACTTGGTGGACCTGAAGACCCCTCGTCAGCCCCTGCGGGTGCTGCATGCCAACCGCCTCAAACCCCACCACGAGAGGCCCGAAGTCATCTTGATGATGGTGACTGACGGAGGAGAGGACGTGGAAAGCGAGCCTCTCCCTGATCTGTTTGCGTCTCAAGAGAAGGATGGGTCGGTGGAGGGAGTGAGTCTCTCCCCATCTCTAACTCCTGAACAGCAGGAGGACTGTCGCCAGGTCCTGGGGCAGTACTCTTCGTTGTTCTCCCTTGTCCCGGGTAGGACTCACCTGTGCGTCCATGACGTGGACACAGGAGACAGCCCACCTGTGAAGTCCAAGATCTACCGGATGTCAGACAAGGTGAAGGCCAGCATTCATAGTGAAGTCACTAAGATGCTGGAGCTAGGAGTGATCGAACCTTCTAGCAGCCCCTGGTCCAGTCCGGTGGTGTTAGTACCAAAAGCTGCACCACCGGGTGCCCAACCAGAACTGAGGTTCTGTGTGGACTATCGGGGACTGAATTCAGTGACCAAAACCGATGCTCATCCGATCCCTAGGGCGGATGAATTGATTGACCGGCTGGGAGCTGCCCAATATCTAAGTACCTTTGACCTTACTTCAGGGTACTGGCAGATCTCGTTGACTGATGGAGCAAGGGAAAGGTCAGCCTTCTCCACGCCCAATGGCCACTACCAGTTCTGTGTGATGCCCTTTGGGCTCAAGAACGCACCTGCCACGTTTCAGCGCCTGGTAAACCAGATCCTCACCGGAATGGAGAGTTTCTCTGCTGCTTATCTGGATGACATAGCCGTCTTCAGTAACAGCTGGGAGGATCACTTGCGTCACCTGCAAGCTGTTCTCCAGGCCCTGAGACAAGCTGGATTGACGATCAAGGCCAGCAAGTGCCAGATCGGGCAGGGGTCGGTAGTGTACCTTGGACACTTGGTGGGTAGGGGAGCGGTGCAACCCCTCCAGGCGAAGATCGAGGCCATCATGGCCTGGGAGCCCCCCAAGACACAGACTGAGGTCCGAGCATTTTTGGGCCTCACGGGATACTACCGCCGCTTCGTGAAGGGGTACGGTACCATCGTAGCCCCCCTCACGGAGCTCACGTCCAAGAAACAACCTCGACGGGTAGTCTGGACGGAGGCTTGTCAGCAAGCCTTTGAGAGATTGAAGAAAGCCATGTGCGAGGCCCCGGTCTTAAGGGCCCCAGACTTTTCCAAGGAGTTCATTGTCCAGACAGATGCATCAGAACATGGCATTGGGGCAGTGTTATCGCAACTCAACGAAGAGGGTCTGGATCAACCCGTGGTCTTCCTATCCCGGAGACTACTTCCCAGGGAACAGAAGTGGAGTGCAATAGAGCGTGAAGCCTTTGCAGTGGTATGGGCTCTGAAGAAGTTGCGGCCATACCTGTTTGGCTCGCACTTCCTAGTTCAGACCGACCACCGACCCCTTCGTTGGCTGATGCAAATGAAGGGGGAGAATCCCAAGTTGTTGAGGTGGTCTATTTCCCTACAGGGAATGGACTTTCAGGTGGAACATCGGCCTGGAGTGGACCACGCCAATGCAGACGGTCTCTCAAGGTACTTCCGCCTTAGTGATGAGAACTCCCAAGGGGTTGGGTAGCTCTCCCCACTTTCAGCTGGGGGGGACGCGTGTTAGACCTGTCAGCCCTTTGGGTGGTCCCTCCTCATCATTATTTATTTTGTCCCACTTTTGCCTCAAACCCTGTTTGAATTTTTCCTTTTTGGGAACCACCAGACTTTTTCGTGTTGCTGCAGATTCAGGGAGCCATTTTGGCTACCCCTGAAACTTCTGTCTGAGGGCCTGAAGCACAAAATGGTGGCCACCTGTGACATCACCAGCATCCACTGGAACCTGCTAGCACCTTCCAGAACATTCCAGAACCCTGTGACAGTTGGAGGCGGTTTAGAATGTTGGGAAGCTAAGACAGAGAGTTGGCAGTTGGAGCTGGCAGTTGGCACCTGACTGGTGAAGAGTGAGCAGCATAAACTTGAAGGAGGAAGGAGTGAAGCAGCAGGGGTGGAAACTTGTGCCTGGAGTGGGGTCCATAAACCCACCCTTGATACTAGTCCCTACTGACTGAGCCCAGCCTGGAGCCCTGTGTGGGAAGAAGTCAGAAAAACCATCCTAAGGACCTGGACAGCAGGAACAGGCCTTAGAAACAAGAGAACAGCAAGATCCTGACCTGGAAGCTGGTTTCCCTGAAGTCCGACGTCGAGTAGCCTAAGACCTGGAGCCCGAGGTGGAGAAGCGGCGCTGACTGGAAAAGCAGACGTCGTACCCGGAGCCGCCAGAGGTCGAGAGAGGGCGCCGTCAGAGGTCGTGAGGAATACCAGAGGTCGAGGAGGAAGTCACCCGAGGTCGAGTGAGCGGCGTCATCGGAGGAGTGAAGTCCGCCCTCCGGAGTCGTCGGAGACCGAGGTGAAGGGTAACGGAGGTCGGGAGTGAGGATCGCACTCCGGAGTCGCCGGAACCTGTGAGAATCGTGCCGGAGGTCGGGAGTGGAGGTCGCACTCCGGAGTCGCCGGAAACCTGTGAGGAGCACCGGAGGTCGGGAGTGAGGATCGCACTCCGGAGACGCCGGAAGTCGACATCGAGGCAAGGCCGGCCGACGTCATCGAAGCCAAGGTCGCCATCGGACCGGAGCCGCCCGAAGTCGACATCGAGTAAGACTGCCCGACGCCATCGAATCGGAGGCCGAGATCGAACCGAGGCCGCTGACATCGAGACCGGAGCCGCCTGCCGGCGTCGTCAAAGAACTGACATTGTGCCGAGGCCGCCGACATCGAGCTGGAACCGCCTCACGGCATCGACCCGACTCCAGCGGCGTCGGAGCATCAGAAAAAGGGCAGTAAGTGGAGTAGAGGGCGCCTAAGGCCCTGTGGAGACCTGAGAGACTGCTCTAAGGGGCTAGGGAGGTGCTGGAACCAACCTGACTGTGCCAGGGGTGAACTGGGACTAATCTAGAGAAGTTGTGTGGAGAGAGAGAGCCAGGTCTCTGGTATTTTCCCCCTTTATCTACCTCAGTTTAGGCCTCAGCCTTGACCAAGCCAGGGAGTAGACACCCCCAAGCCTTCCACATCCCCACAAGCTGTGCCTGGGCCAAATCAGCCCTTAGGAATTCAAAAGTGATCTGATTCCATGAGTGTCACTGTCAGCTTTTAAGTATTTATTAGGGGCACTGTATTTATTGTATTTAACCTATTTATTGTTCCACTGTATTTATTGGTCCACAGTATTTATTGATGCACAATATTTATTGGTTACAGTATTTATTGCCTCAGAATATTTAATTGCCTGTCTGTATTGCACTTTTATTTATGCCTTCAGTATTTATGATCACCCCTATTTATTGAATCATTAAGCCAGTATTTATTTGTCCTGCACTTACTAAAAAGTTTGTATATTGTGATTGTTATTTATTTTCTCCAATCAGCAACTAAGAGAAAAAGCAGATAAAGAAAGTTATTTTCATAATTTTTACGGTGTAGAGTCGTTTTTGGAACGGATGCACGCATGGTTATTGTTTGGGTATGTTGTATGCTTAGCACGGAGCTTGATTCCTGACCACTCGAGCCAAGCTACCACAGTGTGTCCGGAAGACCACCACCACCCCTTCTAGTGTGGGAGTGGGTTTCCAACACACTGTTATATGAAGTTTAAGTGCCTATCACTCTACAATTTCATTACCATGTATATAATAAATGCAATGTGCAAAAGAGCTCATAATATGAACATAGTATCTCATTGATAATTCATGTCGTATCATAAAACATAAAAGATCCCAAAACCAATGTCAGTTTATGCGAATGTGGTCATAGCCACGTAAATCACAGTACCAAAAATATAAAGAAATTTTTTAACACGAAAAGAGAGCAGAACCTATAAACCAACATATTATGAAATAAATTTCCAGCAATACAGCTCCTTCAAATTTTTGCCTGATTAATTGCTAGTACATTTATACACTTTATTGGATTAAAACATTATTACTAGTCCCTGAGATAGTTTTCGCAAACCATATTGCTCATATGATTCACAGATACTTTCAGTGTCATAAACACCGAGCATCAAACAAATTGTTTATTGGTAACTTATTACTTCCGAAGCAAGCATGATGCGCAAGAACCTAGTTTATAATAGATGCATATCAATACC
Source organism: Triturus cristatus (assembly GCF_964204655.1). Taxonomy (NCBI): domain Eukaryota; kingdom Metazoa; phylum Chordata; class Amphibia; order Caudata; family Salamandridae; genus Triturus; species Triturus cristatus. The sequence continues at coordinate 669,804,404 of NC_140592.1, read as the reverse complement.
TTAAATATACGCAATTTGAACCAACAGAACCCGAGGATACAATTCACATTCAACATCCAACTAAAACGCATTCAATTTTTGGATATTGAAATTTAAAAAATGGACACCGGGCTCACCACCACAGTTTACAGGAAGCCAACTGACTTCCCCTGGCAAGATAATTTTTATTTACAAAAAACAGGTACATCTATGGGATTCCCAGGAGCACCTTCATATGCGAATACCTTCATGGCATTGTTCGAGGATACTTACATCCTGCACAATCAAGATTGGGAAACTAACATGATTGCTTACATGCGCTATATAGACGATATTCTCGTCATTTGGAGGGGAGATCAGGAGACCTTGGAAACATGTATACGCAATTTGAACCAACAGAACCCGAGGATACAATTCACATTCAACATCCAACTAGAATGCATTCAATTTTTGGGTATTGAAATTTAAAAAATGGACACCGGGATCACCACCACAGTTTACAGGAAGCCAACTGATGTCAACAATGCACTTCATTACTCCAGCGCTCACCCTACTTGACTAAAAAATCATCTTCCAGTTTCTCAACTTATCAGTATTAAACGGATAACATCCGACCCCACACTATGTCAAAATTTGATCAACGAACAAATAACCCGATACAAGCAGAGAGGATACCCAGAGGAAGTCCTTGAAGCAGCTAAATTGAAAGTACAAAAAAAGCAACGTGAGGACCTCCTTAAGAAATCTGAAAAATCTAAGAACAACAGAGAAGTATTTGTCCTCAAACAATCGACTCAGGCACCCAGCATCAAGAGAATCATCGAACATCAATGGGAGATTATTGAGCAGGAACCAGACTTTTGTAATCTATTCATGGATAAACCCTTATTCGCTCACAGTCGATCCAAAAACTTAAGAGAAGTTCTAAAAACCAAACCGAAGGCCTTAAACACCACCTTTAAAGGCATGCAAAAATGCTGGAATTGTGGTCAATGTAGCAATATAATTACGGGTAACAGTTTCACCCACCCTCACACGGGCAAAAAAATCAGATTCCAACATACCTCTGATTGCAACACTGAAGGAATTATTTACGCTATTCAATGCCCATGCGGATTGGTGTACGTAGGGAGAACTTCACGAAAAATAAAACCCCATATCATTGAACACAAAAGTACCATCCGCAACAAAAAATTGAACTCCTGTTTAGCCACACATTGGGTTAATCATTCTCACACCATTCCGCAAATTAGATTTACTATTCTTGAAAAAGTAGAACATGTCCCAGGGCTAGATCACACCTCTCTAGCACGCAGAGAAACATTTTGGATCACATATCTAGGCACCATCATTCCAGGGGGATTAAATGATCACCATGAATTACTATGTTTTCTGTAAACATATTTAATTGTGAATACGTTATTATGTCTCCTTTGAACACAATTTGCAATGTCACTCTGGTTACCTTTGTACAGGATTTGCAATGTCACTCTGGTTACCGTTTTTAAGACAAAACTGATCTTACCTTGTTTTCGTTTTCACTCGTCACATTTCACTTTTCAAACACTGCCTAGAAATGATTGCTAGCCTCGTTTACGTTTCTGCATACAGTTCTCTTTTTGCTCGCTACACAGGACCACTACATTGTTTCTTGCATCAGCACGGTGACTAATAAATTTCAGTATAACATTTTACACCGGAGCGCCGAATGACAGACTACCCCTTTAAATTTAACGCATACACGTCATTACGTCAATGGCTCCATGAAACATTGCTGAAATGGTCGTCGTCTTAGTCTTGCGGCTCAGGTTATACGCGGTAAGAACTTTTCAACCACCCAGAAGTTTCCGAGTTACGTTTCACGGTGCTCTCCACTTGAGGTTTTGACAACTGTATGTTTCCTCGCCTTTTCAACCATAAGTTTCATCTGGTCCTCTTCAAATGTTTCATGCCGCAGAAGCCTCGCTTGGGTGATACGCGGTAAGAATCTTTATGCATTGGATGTTGCTCCACGCGGCAATCTCTCAGTCATGTTTTGCCATTGATAAGGCTTCACAAGACTTTCTTTTTCACTTTTTTCAGCCACGAGTCCTCTCTCGTCTAAACTAGGTAAGACACACTTCCCCTTCTTTAGTGCACATCGCATGCTCCGTTCCACGGGACCATTTATAAATTAGATTACATTTGATTTATAGGACCCCTGTTCACCGTTAACGGTTTCGTGAAGCGCGGCTATACTGTTTGGGATCTCCTGTCATTCGTGACTTTATTTCGCCATGACCTAAGACAGGTGAGCTTCTACTCGCTCACTTTGCAACTTCAAGTTCCATAGTACCCTCCACATGTCTATCCACTTTGTACTTTTCGGCCACCCACGATTGGCTCTCAGGGCATATATCTTATGCACCTAATGGCTCGTTGGTCTCACAGTAGCATGTTTTTATCGCACTTGGGTGCACTGTTTTTTTTCCCAGCCATATAGTTTTATCTTGGGCAATTCACCTCTTGGTTAAGGCTCTCTCTCCCACATCCGCTTTTTAAAACTGTGACACGTGCAAATCCTATCAATAGCTCATTTATTGTACATTCTTCACACCATCTGCTTAACAACATATGCATTTTTTTGCTTGTTATCCTCTATTGTAGTTCCACACGGAAGAATACCATTTACTCAAATCAACGATTTGGATACTCCCCTGAAGAAGGGTTCTCAACCCGAAATGCATTGGGAGTTGCATTATCTAAATCTTTAAGTTACATATGATATTAATGTCACAAATTGACTGTCATGTTTTATATGTTGCTTTTGATTGTATAATTTGACCTTATTATGAGAATTATAGATAGGCATCCGCAGGTTGCATCATATGTATTGTATTTAAGAAACACAATATATTATTCTTTGAAAAACATTCACTTGTGTTAAATGTTTGTATTTTAAATCTCTTTGATCAGCACACAGTTTGTAGTACTTATAAAGCCTTACAGGACTTAGGCTGTGTATCTCACAGACCTGGGAATCCAGGCCTTGAAAGAAATGGCCATATCTCACCAGTGTACAGTAGACAACTGATCCAAGGCACAAGATAGTGCACACAATGCCAATGTAACATTTGGCCCACTGCTGACTACATCGTCAGTGCACATGACTGCAAACATTGGCATGTGCTCACTCACATGTCACTTGTAATCTTGCTGGGCATGTACACATATCAGTGTTGTGATGGACTCTCCAATATGTACACATGTCAATGTGTGGTATGGCTAGGCAACACACAGTGATGAATGTCTGACTACACAATATGCATATTTCACAGTGTATTTTGCTTTGCTCATGTACATGCAAGATCTGAATGCACAGACTGTGCTCATTGTGTTGTTGATGTGTGCCCTGTTCGACTTGCACAAGAAGGTGTGGCAGGTACAGCAGCTAGGTAGTAGCCAGCTGTGTAGCGGTTTCACACATATGCTCTCGGGCTGGTTATGCAAGATGTGGACATGTACCTTTGGGCATTCACATTGTCAGATTTTGTTTTGGAGATTATCACTGTGTGAAAAGTGGACAAGTGTACGACTAGTGTAGCAGAAGGTGTCCCTACATGTAAGCTGTGCTGTAAGCTGAACTGTGATGCCAGTCATTGTTGGCGTGGAGTCAGTCAAAACGTAAGATGTTGGACACATCTCATAGTGGATTACAATGACATATGTCCCCTTTCATCTCACCTAGGAGGTGACCAAATGTGCATCGTCCCATCACAGTGCTGGCGGACATGGAGGATGAGGACGTCATACGGAAATTCCATCTGGATTGACCCACCCTACAAGACCTATGTGCTCTGTTGGAGCCCTACCTGCGGCCTCACAGAACGTATCCGACTGCTTTGACACCCACGTGTAAGGTGATGGCGGCCCTGCATTTCTTTGCTACTGGTTCATTCCAGTACACGGTGTCCACCGCAGGTGGGATGTCGCAACCTATGTTCAGCATGGTGCTAAGTGATGTCCTGTCCGCTATGATGACCTACAAGGACCGATACATCCATTTCCCCATGAGGCATGAATTGGCGGCTGTGAAGGGCGATTTTTATGCCCTTGGGCACATTCCTAATGTTGTTAGTGCCATTGACTGCACACATGTTGGCCTGGTTCCACCACAGGCATGTGAGCACATCTACAGGAACATGAAACATATTTCCATTCCATCAATGTGCAAGTGGTGTGCCAGGTGGATATGATCATCTCACACATCTGTGCCAAATTTCCCAGTTCTGCCCATGACTTGTACATCCTGCAAAACAGCATTGTGCCACAGCTGATGGCTAATCTGCTTCTGGAGCGTGCATGGATTGTGGGGGAGTACACAGAGTCAAGTAGCGTGCTGTATGTGTGACATGCTGTCCTCTGCCACAGTTATATCACCTAATCGGTATGTGTATCTCACACCTAGGTGACTCTGCATATCCCAACCGGCCTTGGATGCTGAGCCCACTGTGGAATCCCAGGACCCCGGCTGAAGTCTGCTACAATGATGCCCATGGGAGGACACGTCGTGCGGTGGAGCGTACTTTTGGTCTCCAGATGTCACGATTTCGCTGCCTGGAGGTGCCTTGATGTACTCGTCCAAAAAGGTGTGTCAGATTGTAGTTGCATGCTGCATGCTCCACAACCTGGCCTTGCGCAAGGAGATCCCCCTGCTCCTGGATGCTGATGAGCAGCCGAGGGCCCCGCCTGCAAACCCACACATGTACAGTGATGAAGATAGTGGAGAGGAGGAACGTGTTGACCTTCGTCAACAGCTCATCAATCGCTACTTCCCTTGAAGGTGAGTAAAAACGTACAACGGGCCCATTGTCTGCTGATGTTGTAGGTGAAAAGGCCTAGGATAGCTTTGTGACTGCTGCCTGTTGTTGGCTCTGTGCTGGCTGCTAATGTTTCTGGGACAGGGTAGTTATGCACAGCTACAGGATGTTTATGTCGGTACTGTTGCCCATTGCAATGTGTGCAGATAGGAGTATATTGATGACAAGTGTTGTGTAATGGCTGTGATGCCACCGCCTGACAAGTGAATATTGTTCTGTTGTGTTTTCCTAGGTCCCTTTAGCCTCTCCTTGTCTACAAACAATCCGTGCCCCTGGTACATTGTAATCATGGTCAACATTGTACATCCTGGGATAAACATGGAGCAGGCACGAATACATAGGTGTGTACGGAGTGTTTATTTATAATGGGTATATGCGACAGGGAAGTGAATATTTACCAAAACGTCAATAGTGAATCAATGAGTTGTCAGTGATGGAAGATGAGACAATCGAGTAGTGACCACATTGATGTGGTGACCCAGTCCAACAGACGCCTGCCAACTACGTGGAAGTGTAGATAAGGACAGTCAACAAAGTCAATGGCAAGGTGAAGAGAGGTGCCATCATGGCTGGCTCCTTGACTGGCGTTTGGCAGGTGCTAAGCCATGGGATCCTCCCTAGGATTTCTTTGGATTGCCCCTTGGTCGTTTGGCAGGGGGGCCCACTGCTTCAGGCCCAGTGGGGTCTGAGGACTCCCCGCTCTCTGTGGCCGCAGGGGAGGTTGGGGAACTGTCACCTAGCTGGCCCAAGAAGTCCACGATTTGGACCATGCGGGGGTCTATGAACCTCAGCAGCAGACGGAGCTCACGGGAATCTTCACGAGCCAGGTCCGTTTGTCCCTGGGCTCGTTCATAGGCCCCAAGGACTCTGGTGATGTTGGCCAGGGCTTCGGTCCCAGTGTCCGGTTGTGTTTGACTCCCACTTGCCCTCCCACCTCCCCTGCTGTAACGGACCTGTTGCCTCACCACTCTACGTACCCGCCTACTCTCCCTGCCCTCCTCAGTTGGTGGGGTGGGGTGGTCATCCTCTGGGGCAGGGAGAGTGTTGCAGGCAGCACTGTTGGTGGTGGAGGTCGCACAGGTCATTACAGCAGGGGTCAGCGGAGTTGTTGTTGCTGATGTGGTGGCGGGGGGACAGTGGGGTCCTGGGACCTATTGCGCCCTGGCATGCTTGATGGACCGGCTTCTTGCTACGCATCCTCGAAATCCAGGGAGTCAGCATCAGAGAGTCCATGTTCCGGGGGTGGAAACTGGCTCAGCAGGTTGGTGTTGTCATCCTCTGCTGTCAGTTCTTGGTCACCTGTGGGATAGAGGGAAATGGTAATTGAAGTGCAGCCCACATGCTTGGTGTCAGATATTTGGATGTTACATGTTATACACCACACAGTTTACATTGACATCACTTTATATGGCTGCACAGTACTGAGCATCATGCCATGATGTGGATGTACATACATTACTTGTCCATGGTGGGACATGTCAATGGATACCATGCACCACGTGCAGATTTTGTGATTATGAGTACAGATTGTAATCTAACGACTAGCGGCACAACTAATTTATGTGACGCATCTTTGTTGATAACTCTGCCTGGCAGACGTTACATCCGAGCATGAACTAGCCATTGTTATCTCATGCATACCTTTGTCATGTGCATTGCTTTCTTAGTTCTACAGACCATTCTTGTTTTGTTTTCATATGGTCCTTCAAGCTCTGCCCCCATGGAACTTACAGATGGCATTCAGTGCTGTGCATGATTATGCCCTGAATTTCTTCAACATGTGATTTGTTGAGTCACACTTTGGTTGCTGTGACAGTTACATACGCTTAGCTGTCTGCACACTGTAAGTGGCTATTGGATCTGTGTCAATTTTGGTGGGATGTGAGGGCTGGTGTTGTCATATGGCTCCATGCTTTTTTAGAGGAATGGTGGGGTGCATGAACTGTCTACTTACCTGTTCTGTTGTCACATTTGGGTGGAATTTCTGACATTTCTCTCTGGGTGTGTGGTGGAGTGCTCCATCCTGCTAAGGGGTGGGGCAGTGGGCACCTGGTGGGCATTGTCGTGCAGGCCTCCCACCCCCAAACACCCCTCCCTGGGAAGATGGCTACCTACCTGTTAGGTGAAGGTGAACAATGCAATTGCTGCCTCATGCTTCTGGGTGGGGGGAGTGCTCCATCTTGCTTAGCTGTGGCACAAGTGGGCCTGGTGGGAGTTGTAGTGCAGGCCTCCCACCCCCAGACAGCCCTCCCTGGGAAGATGGATACCTACCTGTAAGTTTGGTTGTTGTAATACAATGGCTGTCACATGCTTCTGGGTGTGGTAGAGTACTCCATCCTGCTCAGGGGTGGGACAGGGGTGCCTGGTGGGAGTTGTAGTGCAGGCCTCCCAGCTCAAACACCCCTCTGTGGGAAGGTGACTACCTACCTGTAAGTTTGGTTGTTGTAATACAATGGCTACCACATGTGTCTGGGTGTGGTGGAGTGCTACCTCCTGCTCAGGGGTGGGACAGGGGTGTCTGGTGGGAGTTGTAGTGCTGGATGCCTGTACACATGCAGCCATGGGAATGTTGATGGCTACCTTTGGGGAGATTCAGATGGAGTGAATGTTACATCTGTGAGACCTGTGTTGGGTATTGTGGTGCAGATTACTGGAATTGAGCCTAGGAGCTGTAGCTTTTTACTTGTGCAAGACAGTACATAGCAGTGTAATGGTATACATTTGTTTGTACTTACCAGCCTGCACTCCCCCGGGTATTCCTGTGAGCCTCTCTGGATGCAGTATGGCAAGCACCTTCTCCTGCCATGCAGTGAATGTTCTTGGTGGAATTGGAGGGCTACCGCCAATCATCTGAGCCACCTGACAGTTCTTGTTTTTGTAAACAAATTTTATTGCCTTTTACATGTCATGTATCATAACCCTTTCCAGTGTGTCAATGTGCAATAAAAAGGGAGAAAGAAACATAACCGAGCCACTGTATTTGTCGATACCCTTACTTGGTCCCATTCATACATGTTGGCTATAGCGGTCACATTACTATCCAATATCAGTACAGCATATATGCAAGAAATTCCCCCTCCAGCTGACGGTTCTTGTTGTTCTTCTCTTTCACCTTGCTCTTGAGGTCATGCCACCGCTTCATGATCTCCTGCTTGTTGCGCGGGACAGTCCCTACTGCATTGACCTTGTTGACTATCCTTGTCCACATTTGTTCTCTGGTGGCTGATGGTGTCTGTTGGACCAGGGTACCAAACAATTGTGGTTCTACTTTGATTATCCCATCTGTCATGACTGACACCTCACTCTCAGTGAATTTGGGCATTTTCTTTTGTGCCACGGTGTGTGATGTGCAAATGGTTTGAGGTGCAGTTGTGAGGGTGGTGGGGGTGGTGTAGGTGGTGTGTGTGTGTGTGTGTGTGTTGTTGTGATGGTGAGATGTGTGGTGTTTTGCCTATCCAATGTGCTGCAATTTTTGGTTCCTTCAGGGCTGGAGTAGTGCAAAGGATTCTGGTCAGGGAAGGGGCTGGTTTTATACTCAGCTATGTGGGCGTGTCAAAATGGAGTATTGCTGTCAGGTGTGTTGTGTGGGTTGTCCTGGGATTTGTATTTTTTTATTTGCCATGGGGGTGTGTCATTGGGGTGTGTTAGGTGTTTTGGGGGGCAGAGCTAGTTTGATGTGTGCACTTGGTGACCTTGTTGTGTCTTCTTTTTACGACCGCCATATTTGTCACGGAGTGTCCACGGCGGTGGCTATGCAACAGCCCTTCCGTCGGCTCTCCCACTCATAACTGTTTGCGATTGCGGCAGACGGAAACAGCGGATCGTCCCGCTGTCACCTCGATGGAATCCTAATTTTACATGCGGTGACTCCGCTGGCCTCGCAGCGGTTTTGTGTGTTTCCGTAGCGAATCTGACCGCTGCTGACAGATTTTCACCAGCTCCACCCAGTACCGGTGGTCTTTCGTGGCATCGTTCCACCACGGTTGGGAATTTCATGCGGTTGAGCCTAATCGGGCCACCGGTATTGCCACGGTACCAGCGGATGGTTGGTTTCTGCTACCATGGTGGTCGGAGTGGTTTTCCGACCGCCATCCTAATGGACCCCTTAAATATTTAAAAAATGTAAAACGATGTATTTTTCTTTTTCTTGTGATAATCAAGTTTATTGGTTTTTAAAGAACAAATCACAAATTACATTGGTAGCGAAATCAAGCACATTATTTGGATAAAATACATTGAAAGAGAGACGACAGAGACTTGTAAAGCACTCTCTAGGATGATAAAAACACTTGCATATGGTTAGTCCTGTACAAGACACACATTCGCCCCTTAGGGCAGTAGATTGAACCATTTGCCCCATATCTTGCCAAAAAGCTTGGAACAGCCCCAGGCCTCAAAGAGGGGCTCCTCTTAAGTTCTACACCAATCCACCCCCCATCTCCATTTCCGTAGAGTAGGGGGCTTGGCCTGAGACCAGAGTGCCGCTATATCGCGCTTCGCTACTGCAACCGCTGTTCCCAGGAAGTGCTTATCGGCCCGAGAACCATCGAGGCCATCGAACACACCCAGGACCAAACGCAGTGGGTCATGGGGGACCGTCCACTCCAGGGTCTGTGTGAATACCAGTTCCACCCCTGCCCAAAACGGTGCAAGGACAGGGCATTGCCAAATCATGTGGTAGAAGTCCGCAGGGGCGTGATTGCATCGCGTGCAGGTCGGGGAGGGCCGCATACGGGTGCTGTATAGGCGCGCAGGAGTGAGGTAAGCAATATGGAGGTAATAGAGTTGGACTAGACGCAACTTGGAAGAGGTCGTCAGGGTCTTGGGGGCCATGAGAGCATCTCTCCAGTCTGCGTCTTCTAGGGGGCCCAACCAACCCTCCCAACGGGCACGTAACAAGTCTAGGGATGCGGGGCCATTGTTAACTAGGGAGCGGTAAATCTGCGACACCCCCCCTCTACCCAGGTTCCCCATCATCACTTGGGCCTCAAGGGGGCTGAGTTCAGGGAAGGGGGTGGGAGAAGGAATATGTACTCGAAGGGCATGCCTTAGCTGTAGGTATTTATAAAATTGTGAAGAATGGAGGAAATAGCGCTGCTGTAAATCTGCAAAGGATCTGATGTGGTCCCCAACCCAGACATCCCCTAGTAGCGAGATCCCAATGTGGTCCCACCGACGGAAGTCTCGGAGAGATGAGGCCTCTTTCAGCCAAACACCATACCACAAGGGCGTCTGCCTGGTGAGTTTCCCGTCCCATTTTGTGTGGCGCAAGGCTGTGCGCCAGGCCATGAGCACCGTTTGGGTGATGGGGGGAGGACCTGCGGTACGGGGACCCCATACAGGTAGGCCTGGAGTTGTGGGAAGTCCAATGATCGGAGCTCCACCCGGTACACCAGGTCGGACCAGCCGCCTGCGAACCAGTCATGAATCACGAGTCTTGTGGCCAGATAATAGAGGTGGAGGTTGGTTACCCCCATGTCCCTGTCGTAGAGAGGTATGTGGCAGTGTGCCGGGGACATTCGCGGTCTTCTGCCCCCCCATAAAAACCGGGTGAGGATACTGTCAATTTCACGAATCCAGCTCCCCGGGAGGTGAAGAGTAATGTTTTGTAAGATATATAAAAAACGGGGGAGAACCATCATTTTAAAAAGGGCACTTCTGCCACGGGGGTTGAGAGGGAGGGATTACCATTTCCTGAGGTCCGCCTTGGCCTTGGTAACCAGGGGCATAATATTCAGGGCCCATTCGAGTTCTGGAAGAAGGGCGACTCACACCCCCAGGTACTTGAATGACTTCCTGCGCAGGGGAATGGTCGTTTGCCACTCGAAGCAAGCCCGGGATGGGTGGAGGGGAACCAGAGTGGATTTCGCTGGGTTGAGCCAGAGGCCTTAGACCCGTAGACGGAGCTCTCGGGGTCCGCCAGGAAGAGGAGAAGGTCGTCGGCATAGAGGGCGATCGTATCGACCTGATAAGGGTCCCAAGCCCATCCTCGGATGTGGGGGTCCTGACATATGGTAAATATTTCTCCTTTACCGGGACTGAATTTGATACAGAAACATAGTAAAATAGCTCAGTAAAATGAGAGGCAGAATCCGTGATATTAGAGTTTCGGAATGGGCTTTATTCCAATAAGCGATTATAATCGGATGCCTCAAGTTCCATCACCACGGGGGTTCAGGAAGTGAAGTACATACTTTATTGACAAGCAGTAACTTTTATAATACATACATTATAATGAAGTGAATACAGTAGGCGTAACAATTGATAAGGACATTGACGTTTGGTTTGCGTAACCGAAAATGGGTGTAATAATGAGTAAAAAGGAACATGATTGGTTGTGATGTCATGTATAGGTGGATCTATAAGATAATACTTGGCATGGATGCGCGCGCAGCAGTATGACGTGTAATTGACGTGTAACTAGGGGGTGACGGGGATTTGACATTAGCTCTATATGTGGAGACAAGAAGTCTGGGGGGTCAAGTCAACCTAATCCCAAATCATATCTAACATCCTATGTTTAAAGAACTATGTTATCCATAAAAGAAGGACTCTCGGACAGAATCTATTCTATACTGACTGTGCGTGCGTGTACAAGCGTCTAAGTGTCTACACTAAAAGCGAGGGGGTAGGAATATTCCATGGTAACAGGGCTATGAATTACTTGCATGAGGACAGAGAAGATGGGCCTTTTTGCTTGGTAACTGGAGGAATGTTTACTTAAACTACTAGGCAGGAATGCATCGGCTGAGGGGGAAGCAGATAATTCGAAGGTGAAATACAGTTCTTGGCAGAGAGTAAGCTGATGTCAGGCTTCGTGAGCCGCGCAGAGAATGAGACAAAGTTCATGGTCACAGATGCAGGCTCGGGCTGGAGCTTTTAGAGGCAGAAGGCAAGAAGAGTTTGATGACAGAATCAGGGCCTACTTGCCTGGACTGAAAAGTGGCATAAGTGAACCATATAAAGCCGGTGGCCTTTCATATTTAAGAATGGAATATCCGGCCTATTCATGGCGGATCTGGCAGAGGACATGTTGACGGTGGACACGCATGTGTTTGCGTCATCAATACTGGAACTGGAGGGAACATACATGTACTTGCGACATGCACATAGAACCGTTGGGGTCCAAGATAGGGGACATAACTGACCAGGAAAATCCATATTTCCACATTCCCTCCTTGTCCCCTACTTGCCCTTCAAGAGATATCAATCTTCATCAATCCATTGATCTGTTCATATAGCATCATTTGTTCTTCTTTCTTCTTCCGGGATCTTGAATGAAAATCTTGATGCGGGATACACGATGTGGCACACAGACCACAAATCGCTGGTCCACATTGTAGACATAGACAGCAACTGAATAGTATGAGAAGGCCAATACCTAGGAAGGATAAAACTCTCCATCCCCAGGCTGATACCGCATTCCAAAACCAACTGGACCAAGTCCAAGTGCCTGGGTTCTGGTGTATCTGGCTTACAATCTTATGAAGGCGAGTGATGGCTTTATATACAGATGGCGAATTTTCTGGTATGAATACGCAACAGCTTGATCCGATGACCCTACAAGCTCCGCCTCTATCAGCCAGGATGACGTCAAGGACAAGACGATTTTGAAGCACAACAATCCGCATAGCAGACTGTTCTTCCGTTAAATTGCCTAAGGCGGAAATAGTCTCATTCACTACTGCTTCAAGGGTTCTAGTTAATCTACGTATCAGCTTACTGTTAGTAACAGTACCTATATAGGGAAAGATGCCTTTATTAAAATCTACATACTTGTCCCATGCCGTTTCAGTGTAATCGACAATGGGGAGATCTCTCCGTTCTCTGTTGTGTACTAAATGAATATTTCTGTAATAATCAGGAGGAGCTAGGAAAACAGGTGGCAAAAGGAATGCAATGTAGCAGGTACCATCCCAATCTAGGGGTAGACGCATATATGCAGTCTGACCACATATAAAGTAGGAGTGGCGAGAAGCTCTGAATGAAGATTTGCCTTGGTCACTGAATTCTACGGTAGTAGTGCATTGACTGTGGCCCATATGTATGGAACCAACCTTTCTTACACATAATTCACCTTTTGCTGGGAATACTGACATGGTGGATAAGACTAGCTCAACTTCGGATACGACATTTAGAATCATGAGATTAGGTGTAAAATTACCTAATCCATATACTTCATTTTCTAGATCAGTTCCTGTTCTTTTGGGGTGACCCTCCTTGTCAGGGTAACAGACTTTGAATAAAACTAGGTTCAGGTTTCCCCATATCCAATGGTCTTGGTAAACTGCTGTGTCTGAGTCTATGGAATTAATTAAACTAAACCATGCTCCACAGGAGCCATTATGTGTAAATGGATGTGGAAAGAAAGGCAGGACTCCTTCATAATTCTGGTAGGGGGGGAGTCGGCCACACACCCAACAATTGGTGGCGTTACTAGTCTGATGGGAATGATGTAACATACTAATGAAAGTGTTATTGCGCAGCGCAAGTCTATAAGACAATTCATGCGGAGGTAAGTCACTAAAAGAATGTTCAGCAGCAACATTATAAACATGTCTAGAAATAGGGTAATATATGTGCAACAACATACTTGTAATAATTATTAAAAGACTCAATAAAAACAAAATTAATAATGTCACTATGCAGTGGCTACGCAGTGATTTACAATACGCCTGTCGTTTCAACATTTTTCGGGTATTTTCTCTACTCAGGTCCAAGGGATACATGTCAGAGACAATTCAACCGCTTCACCTTGGAGAGGACTTAAACAATCAAATTGCTCGACTTGGTGGGCCTAAGCTTTAGTTTGTAATTTTCAGATTTGTTCGGTTCAACAAAAGGAAGCTTTGTATCAGTCTGTGAGGGAGTGCAGGGCACAATGTCTATATCCGAAGATAGTCCATGAAATTTCTTGATGTGGCTTGAATGAATCCAGCCCTTGCGGCCCTCGATCTTCACGGCTGTTCTTGTGGTCAACAGGACCAACTTGGGTGCTTTCCACCTGGGCTCCAGTTGAGTCTTTCGGTCGAAATTTCTCACAAAGACAAGATCCCCCGGAACCACGTCATGGGGTTTCACCTCAGTGTTGTCGGGAAAGGCTGCAGCTACCTGTGAACGAGAAGATTGTAGTGCAGACATCAAGGAAGCCAAGTAATCTGTCAGCATATTACAGTCAATATCAGTTATTTTGCGTGGTATAGGCGTCCCCCACATATTCGGTGGTCTACCGAAGATCACCTCATACGGGGATAGCCCTGTTCTAGAGTGTGCTACCATTCTCATGTAAAAAAGTGCAACTGGTAATGCTACTATCCAGTCGACCCCTTTCTCTCTGCATATTTTGGACAGTCTGATTTTCAGTGTCTGATTATGTCTTTCTACGAGACCTGCTGCCTCGGGATGTCGGACACAGTGGAATTTCCACTGATATCCTAGCAGAAGTGAAACGTGTTTCATTAATTCGGATGAGAACGGCTGGCCGTTATCTGAGTAGACAACACGTGGTAAACCGTATCGTGGGAAGAATTCTCGAACCAACTGTTTGGCAGTAGTCGGGGCAGTGTAATCTGAAACCGGGTACGCCTCTGTCCAACGGGACAGAGCGCAGACAACTACGAGAACATATTTGAATCCTCGACATCGTTCCATCTGGATATAATCCATCTGTAGGACTTCAAAAGGGTGATCAGGAGGATGAAATCCACCCTGTTCTACGGGAACACTTTTTCCTGGGTTGAACTGGCAACAGATCATACAGGTACGGACCCTTTGTTTTGCTGCTGCTCGTAAATGTTTATTGAACCAAATGTGTTGAATGCTGTCTAGCATAGCTTTTTCTCCTAGATGTGCCGGACTATGTATAGTGTTAATTACGACTTGGACCATTGAATCAGGAAGGAACCATACAGACCTTTCCTTCATCATCCATCCTTGGTCCGTTTGGATCCCTCCTAACTCGGTCCATTTCTTTATTTCGTCTGGTGTAGCATGTGTCTGTATGTCAATTACGTCAAGAGTAGGATCTTTAACGGTCATACAATGTGTCGGTGTCGGGACTATTGTCTTTGTCATGTCGGGGGTCTGAGTTTGAGCAGTCAGTTTAGCTGTTCTGTCGGCTAGATCATTGCCTTGGGAAATGATATCAGTAACCTTCGTATGGGCCTTACATTTCATAATTGATATTTCAGTGGGTAGATGTATTGCATCTAATAATGCGTGAATGAGGGGTCCGTGCTGAATGTGGGCACCGTGGGAAGTTAAATAACCTCTCTCTCGCCACAGCACGCCGAAGTCATGTACAACTCCGAATGCATAACGTGAATCAGTGTATATGTTGACTTTTTTATTCGTGGCTTGAATACAGGCCTGTGTCAGAGCGATGAGCTCTGCGGCTTGAGCTGACAAAGTATTTATACGATTAGTTTCAATGACTTCAGTATCTGTTGTGACTGCATAAGCGGCTACTAACTCTCCTGTACTTGTTCTCATGCATGAACCATCGACATAAAATGTCAAGTCTGGATCTGACAATGGAACATCGGTCAAGTCTTGTCTGGGTTTTGTCGTTACAGTAATAACTTCAATACAGTCATGGGCTAGTGGGTCTGTTCCGGTTACTGGCAAAAGTGTGGCCGGATTCAATGTGTTACAGCGTCTTATTTCTATATGTGGCTGAAACAATGTAAGTTCATATCCTGTGAGTCGCGCTATAGTCAAGTGTTGTGTTTGCGTTCTATTTACAAGAACCTCTACTGCGTGGGGTACTTGAACTGTCAATGGATGTCCTAACACTATGGCATCGCTTTGTCTGATTGCTAAAGCTGTCGCTGCTACTGATTTCAGGCACGCAGGCAAAGCCTGAGCTACGGGATCTAATGTACTAGAGAAATAGGCACATGGTTTGTGTGCTCCTGCTTGATCCTGTGTGAGTACTGACAAAGCAGTACCTTCGCGTTCTGTAACAAAGAGTGTAAACTGTTTTTTGTAACATGGCGTTGCTAAAACGGGTGCTTGACATAAAGCTTTCTTTAGGCTTTCAAAAGCTTGTGTGTGTTCCTGAGTCCAAGGGAGAACAGTCGATGTGGCTGCCTCCTGTGTTGTCAATTGAATGAGTGGTTTTGCTAGAAATGCATACTGCGGGATCCACTGTCTACAATATGAAGTGAGGCCTATGAAAGCCCGCACCTCCTTCTGTGTCTTGGGTATTGGCATGTTAGTTATTAACTGAATGCGGTCGGGTGTAAGCTGCCTTCCCTCCTTGTCCAGCGAGTGTCCAAGATAAACAACTTGCTGGACACAGAATTGCAGCTTAGAAGGGGACACCTTGTGCCCTTTTTCGGCTAGAAATTGTAAAACTGTCAGTGATGCTTTCTCACATTCAGGTTCGCTTCTTGCGGTGATCAACAGATCATCGACATATTGAAGCAAGGCAGTGTTAACTGGCATGTGGATACTGTCGAGTTCTCGTTTCAGTGCTTGGCTATAGATGCTGGGGCTTTCTGTAAATCCTTGAGGTGCGCGTGTGAATTTAAAGCTACGTCCATTTAAACTAAATCCGAACAAATATTGGCTTTCCGGATCTATTGGGACGCTGAAAAAGGCGTTTTTGAGATCAATTACAGTAAAGAATGTTGCTTCGGAATCAATAGCTGTCAATAATGACGAGATATCTGGGACCACAGGGAATTGTGGCACAATGCATTTGTTTAACTCGCGCAGATCAATAACCAATCGATATACTGGCGGCGCTGTAGGATCTGTTCGTTTAAGAATCGGTATTATCGGTGAATTACATATATTGGAGTCTGTTTCCACAACTACTCCTTGGGCAATGAGTTCGTCAATGATTTGTAGTAAAGCCACTACAGCATCTGGTGGTAACTTGTATTGTCGCATTCGTGGTAGCACCACTCCTGCCTTTAATGTGACTCGATATGGTGTAATATTCATGCAACCAACATCAGTAGGGCCTTGTGCCCATAGACGTGTAGGTAAAGTCTGCAGTCGGGGATCCATGTCTCTAGATACATAGTGACCTTTAAAATCACGTAAAAACAACCTTACTCCTTCCGGAGAACAACATATTATGGCTCCTAGGGCTTTCAACGTTTTTATTCCTAACAAGTTTTCTGGACATGATTTAGTAAGCAGTAAATCTGTAGTTCGGGTCAGAGGTCCTATCGTAAGTGGCAAAGGCTGTGACACTTCATTAACAATAGGTTTTCCTGAAAAACCAAGGGAAATATTCTGTGAGCCTGAGAGGGGTGCCCCTGGAACTTCACTACGTTTTATAGTTGTTCGACTTGCCCCTGTATCGAGTAAAAATTTTCTATCTTGACCTAATAATTTACTATGTACATAAGGTCCTTCTTGATCTACAGGAATCTCGATAAGGGGTAAGTCAACTTCCCTCTCTAGGCTTGTTCATGCGTAACGCTGATACTCGGGATATTCATACTGTGCGGTCTGATACATTTGTCGTGTTGTTGTCTGTGTGGCAGCAGCAGGCAACGGTGGTGCAGCTGGCACAAACTGTATTGGCTGTTGTGCGGCTGGCATGGCCTGGGCATGCTGCATAGCTCCTTGTTCATTCTGATCTTGTCTTAGTGGCCGTGATCTTTCTTGTGTTTTACCTATGGCGATATTATGTTTTAAAACTGGACAATCGTGTACGTAATGGCCTGGCTTTTTACAATAATTGCATGTCCCCTTTACAGGTCCTGCTGAATCGGAATGTGTCATACCCTTTTTATGTCCTTCAGCTGGAACTGTCTGGGAAACTAGCATTTTCATTTTCGTTTCTTTCATGCGTCTGTGTTCATGTTCTTGTTCCTCTTTAATTCTATTGTGGTGGTACTGTAACATTTGTAACATTTGTGTTGGAGTGTTACCTTGCCAGGTACTCTCGAATTTTAATACTCTATTCTTTACTGGGGGCAGAGCATTTTCTACTAATTTTGTTACAAACAGATGTGGGTATGATTCGCTACTTGCTTTTATGCCACTATTTATACCAAAACATTTTTCAAATCGGGCATAGTAATCACTAGTGTCTTCATCTTGCTTCTGCTTACAGGCTGAAATTGTACCCCAATCTTCCTTTTTCGTAGTTAATAAACGTGGCAGTACCTGTACTAGTAGACCTGGTAGTGCTTTAGTTTTGTCCCCAAGCCCCGAACCTGGACCTCGGGCCCTTTCCTCTGCTTCTAATGCTGACCATTCTATCTTTTGATCACCTATCTCCCACTCTTTTTCCTTGAGTTTCTCATAAATGCCAGCAGGCATCAACACCTTTAATATTGTCATAATGTCGGGGTAGGTATACTCTCCCATGAGTAACATGTCTTTAATTTCTCGGTGAAAACCCGCTGGGTCTTTGTCATGACTGGGTACCACTTTCTTCATTTCTAACAATTCTATTTTTGATATGGGCGTATATACAAATACGCGTTTAAACTCGTTGTCCTCACCCTTTATTGGGTGCACTTCTCGTAAGGGATTCTGTCTATCTATGTGATACGTAGTTCTTTCCTTGACAGACAATGGAACATGTTCTGAACATACAAAAAGAATATACTGCTTTCTTGATTCTAGAATTTCTTTAATTAATTCAGTACCTGGACCTCTCCATTTATTCATAAGTAATTCAGTCAGTATGTCAGGCAAGGGACCAGGGTCCGAATGCTGACTCCGATATAGTATAATGAGTTGTTGAATCATATAAATCCCAGCTAACCTTTGTTCATCTGGGGTAAGATTCAAAAATGTGCGTACTACTGTATCATCACTATATTTTCCGGGACTGTCCACCCAATGGACAGCTGCCCTGGCTAAATCTTGTTCATCCATAGAATCGAGGAAATGATAACCCCTTCGTTCTCGGAGTAGTTTGTCGGCGGTTTGGAACGAATGCTCGTTAGACCTTATATTAATTATAGGTATTTGAAAATTTCTGTTATTATCTGGACATATCGGACGTATTGGGTCAGTATGACATCTAGTCTGATTCCTATTACAAGATCTTCCTCTACCTACATAGGCTATGGTGTCTGACTGTCCTGTGGGCAGTCCGGACCCTTCTTCCTCGTTTTGTTCGAACTCGTCTACCTCTAATCGTTCTTCGTGTAGGCGTTCTATTTCTTTACGGATCTTTCGGCACATGGCTATTATACAGTTTTGTTTATCATGTCTCCCTTCCGATATATTCTGGCTCCATCTTGTAAGAATTTTCATTGCTTCCGGGTCTACCCCCGGTCGGTCTTGATTTCTGATCACACAGTTTATGAGGAAACGTAACAGTTCCCCCTGTATCTCTACTTTCTGGTATTCCATAGCTCTGTAAATACATTCTGGATCTCGCCCCGTTTGGACAAAATGATATATATTATCTAGATGCGCAGTCATTCCTGGTAACTTCGCTAAATACACTGCGGCTCGTCTGATACGCAATGATGCTAGGGTCATTTCGTCCTCCTTTCCAGGCACCGGGTCATATCTACAATCTATAAGAAGTTCCTTAAGCGCACGAGCACTAAGGAGTTTGGGTGTACGTGAATGTGCTGACTCTTGAAAAGTAAGTTTATTTATTCTGGGTGGTGTAGAAAAGACATTGGCAGCTCCTCCCGCGGCCCCATCTGGGGCGTCGGGTGTAAAAGGATTCGTCGAACGTGACACAGCAACTGCAGGTGTGGACACAGCCATGGAAGTAGCTGTAGGAGCGGATACAGAAACAGATGTGCTTGCCGGAACTTGTGACTCGATTTGTTGCTGCAGGGATACGGGTACTGGATCTTGGCGTTGAACCTCCCTGGTATGCGGTCTATGTAGGGCAGAGTTAGCATACTCGGGAGCTGCGTCATCTAAATATGAGGAAAGAAAAACATCTTCTGCGGTTCTAGGATGCCCCTTAGGATGTACCTTTATTGGGAACAATGGGGTTGGCAAGTCTTTCGGTATCTCTGGAGTAGCCTTAGGTAATCCTTCGGCCAGAAGGGGATACATACCATTCATAAGGGCATTTCTTTGTCTGTCTACTTGTTCTGATTTTACTCGGATACCTTCCTCAATTAATAGATTCTCTCGAACTTTATTGGAATTCTCTTTACTCTTCTCCTCCTGTCTACGTGCTTTTTCTGTTCGTCTATGTGATTCTTTACGCCATAATTCAACGGCGTCTTTCTGTGACTGTCTGACTTTTCTTCTCCATAACTCTTCCTCGACTTTCATGATGCACTCTGCATCCCAGGTCCCCGCTGTGGGCCACCTCTGACTTTCTGGTAATCCCTTGGTATAGTCTACCCATAAATCAAGAAATAATATAGCGTCTAAGCCATGTTTGTGATACATAAAGTGCCCTGGAGTGTCCCTAGGAGGAATAGGGACTGCTTCTTCGAGAACCCCTTTTCTGGTAGTGATCTGTCTTAATTTCGAAAAGAGCGGCATATTGAGAACTGACCTTATACTTGATTTTGACCTGATACTTGAATTTGAACAGACTTAATACAATAAACACGATAATGAACAGTCATTCATACCACGATATTCAGAACATACTTAAACACTTTAAACATTTAACATTAAACCATTAACTGAAACAACAATGATGATCGTCTGCATAACTAATCACCAAGCTTAATTCTCGACAATAACTAGACAATAACTAGACACTTCGGAATACTTCGGAATACTTGATATACTGCTAAACAGTACAGATACACTGCTAAAACAGTGCAGACCGGATTTGTGTACCCAAACCCGTCTTGACCGGCACAACCTATGTGCACGTCAGAAATGCCTCCCCAGCAATGGTACTCACCGGGTAGCTTCGGAAACGGAAGGCCTCAGTAACTTGAACTTGAACCGGACCGGACTCGACTCGACTCGACTCATCGGACACTGGGCTTGACTTCGGACTGGTGGGTCTCTATATACCTCGGATCTTGCTCTCTCAGCTAGGCTCTGGTCGGGATACTTCGCACTTCTCACCGCCTCGTCTGGGTGTTGATCGCAGTCTCAGTCGCCCCCGCTTGACCGGAGGGAGATACAGGAAATCCTGCTGGTACGCGTTATTGTCCGTCCAGCTGTGGCAGGAGACCGGGCCTGCAACGCACCGCCGGCGCGTGAGATGAGAAAGTGTCCCTGTTCGGGCGCCATCATGTGGTAAATATTTCTCCTTTACCGGGACTGAATTTGATACAGAAACATAGTAAAATAGCTCAGTAAAATGAGAGGCAGAATCCGTGATATTAGAGTTTCGGAATGGGCTTTATTCCAATAAGCGATTATAATCGGATGCCTCAAGTTCCATCACCACGGGGGTTCAGGAAGTGAAGTACATACTTTATTGACAAGCAGTAACTTTTATAATACATACATTATAATGAAGTGAATACAGTAGGCGTAACAATTGATAAGGACATTGACGTTTGGTTTGCGTAACCGAAAATGGGTGTAATAATGAGTAAAAAGGAACATGATTGGTTGTGATGTCATGTATAGGTGGATCTATAAGATAATACTTGGCATGGATGCGCGCGCAGCAGTATGACGTGTAATTGACGTGTAACTAGGGGGTGACGGGGATTTGACATTAGCTCTATATGTGGAGACAAGAAGTCTGGGGGGTCAAGTCAACCTAATCCCAAATCATATCTAACATCCTATGTTTAAAGAACTATGTTATCCATAAAAGAAGGACTCTCGGACAGAATCTATTCTATACTGACTGTGCGTGCGTGTACAAGCGTCTAAGTGTCTACACTAAAAGCGAGGGGGTAGGAATATTCCATGGTAACAGGGCTATGAATTACTTGCATGAGGACAGAGAAGATGGGCCTTTTTGCTTGGTAACTGGAGGAATGTTTACTTAAACTACTAGGCAGGAATGCATCGGCTGAGGGGGAAGCAGATAATTCGAAGGTGAAATACAGTTCTTGGCAGAGAGTAAGCTGATGTCAGGCTTCGTGAGCCGCGCAGAGAATGAGACAAAGTTCATGGTCACAGATGCAGGCTCGGGCTGGAGCTTTTAGAGGCAGAAGGCAAGAAGAGTTTGATGACAGAATCAGGGCCTACTTGCCTGGACTGAAAAGTGGCATAAGTGAACCATATAAAGCCGGTGGCCTTTCATATTTAAGAATGGAATATCCGGCCTATTCATGGCGGATCTGGCAGAGGACATGTTGACGGTGGACACGCATGTGTTTGCGTCATCAATACTGGAACTGGAGGGAACATACATGTACTTGCGACATGCACATAGAACCGTTGGGGTCCAAGATAGGGGACATAACTGACCAGGAAAATCCATATTTCCACAATATGAGAGAGGCCAGGGGCTCCATTGCTAACGCGAATAAGAGCGGCGAGAGCGGACAGCCCTGGTGAGTGCCCCTTTGGATGAGGAACGTCTCCGAGAGCACACCGTTTATTAGGGCCCTCGCCTTAGGACTGGAGTATAAGACACGGATGAGGCACCGAAACGGGGGTCCGAAACCCATCACCTCTAACACGTCTCCCAAGTAGCTCCAGTCCACCATATCAAATGCTTTTTCAAAGTCATTGAAGAGCAGGGCCAGATACGGAGTGAGATGATGGTGGTGTGCTAGGGCGAGGTGGAGGCGGCGTATGCAATGTCGGGTGCCTCGGGCAGGTATAAAACGCAATTGGTCTGGGTGGACCAAATCTTGTAAATGGGGGCGGAGTCGTTGAGCCACGGCAGTGCAAAAATGTTGACCTCTGTGTTAATGAGGGAAATGGGGCGGTAATCCGCACATGCAAGGGAAGGTGCCTCTGTCTTTGGGAGGACCACAATAGTGGCTATGTCTGTCTCTGGGGGAAAGGACCCCGTGTCCACCACATGCTTAAACAACTCCACTAAGTGTGGGACCAACATGTTGCGATAGGTCGCATAGTATTCTTGGGGATAGCCGTCCGGCCCTGGCGTCTTACTGGAGTGCAGGAGCAAAATGGCCCCATGTATCTCCCCCGGGGTGAAGGGAAGGTCTAGAGTCTCTGAGACCGCCTGGGAGAGGCGGGGCAGCTGGGTCCCGGTTTCGGACAGCAAATCAGCCGGGGAGGTTTCGGGAGGTCTGGCTGCGTAAAGGGCAGCTTAATAGCCCGCGAAGGCTTGGGCAATAGCCCGAGAGGTAACATGGTGAACGCCGGTCCCATCGCGGATCTCTGGAATAATGCGGTTGGCTTTGGGGTATGAAACTAAATTATGATGTAATTTGCCATTTTTATCACCCCAACCGTACACGCGCGTCACGGAGGAGCGCCATAGCATTTTAGCGGACTCCAGCGAGATCTAACAGATCTCTTCACGGAGCAGTGTAAGCTGCCGAGCTGAGTCAACACTTTCAGCATACGCCTGGGCCGTCTCCAACTGTGCAGCGTGGGCCTCCAGCTGCACAAGGCAGGCGGCCTGTACCGTGCGCTTCACGTGGACCAAAACTCTAGCCGCCCACGTATAGTGGCCTTGCCGGTCTCCCATAATGTTCCTGGCGAGGAGACCGAACCCGTATTAATTGAAAAATAGTGCAGCAGTTCCTGCCCAAGGGATTTAATGGATTCCGCATCCTGCAGAAACCAGGCGTTCATCCGCCAAGCCGTACGAATGCCACCAGGGAGTTTCCGAGACGGAGGGAAACAGGCGAGTAGTCCGAGATGCCTCGGGCAGGATGGTAGCCCCAGACATCAACTGACAGTCGGAGGATGGCAACAGGAGCAGGTCGATACAAGAGTGAGTATGGTGGGCTTCCGAAGTGTGGGTATATTGTTCCTGATGGGGATTTTACACCCTCGATGCATCGCAGAGACCCAGTGCAGAGGACTAGTCAGATAGGTACTTAACAGAGGCAAGGCAGGACGCCGAGGGAGTACCTGTTGTGTTGCGGGAGGGTTGCATAACGGCATTGAAGTCGCCTCCGATGACCGTCAGACCCTGTGGAGAGATGGAGACTACGAGTGTGAGACGGCGAAGGGCAGAGAACGTTGTGGCTGGGGGGATGTATACACACAGGAGATTAAAAGGATGCCCTTTGATCTTGCCCGTCAGGGCCACGTAGCGGCCTTGTGTGTCCGTCTCAGCCTGCGCCATGGTAAAGGGAAGCCCCTTACGAAGCATTATGGCAACCCCCTGGGAGCCCCGTGCGAAACCAGAGAGCCAGACTCTGTCGAACCCATACCAGACGAAGAAGGTGCAGTGAGTGCCCAGAAGGTGTGTTTCCTGTAGAAAAAGGATATAAGGCGCATGACGCTGGGCGCAGCGAAGAACAGCAGTACGTTTTATGCGGTCTAGTAGGCCGTTGAAGTTCCACGACAGAATGAGGAGGGGTCTATTTAAGGTGAACATCATCCGGGTGGACAGTGTGTGGAAAGAACAGCGCAAGTGCAAGCAGACCCGGGTCCCAGGGGAGGCAACACCCCGTGGCCGGGGCCTTTGGGTGAAATTTGTGTGGTCTGTTAAGTCTCATGTTGTCGTCGTTGGCATGCGTGCATAGATAGCTACCAAGAAAAACAAAGAATGGCGGCCCGTAGGCGGCCAAAAACAATAAACAACTGGGAGACAATGGTCTTGCAACCCTCCCACGCCCCCCAACACCCCCACCCTACACTTCCGAAGATGAAGCATCTGTCGCCCTGAAAACAAAACACCTTAAAACAACAACACACAAATGAGTCTGAGTGCTAAGCTACAATGGTTAGCGGAACATGGACGTGACAGAGATGGACCCCTCCAAGGAATCGGATAAAAAATTTGTTAACAGCTGCAATTACATTTGGCACAGCTAAGCAACAGAGAAATACAAATAAGTCTAGGAGCTGAGATGAGAAACAGTTTGCAGAACGTGGTCGCAATGAAGATGGACCACTCCTGCTGTATGGATGTGGTAGCGATCTCAGCTGCAGGAGCAATTTGAGAAACAGATTAAGGATCGCCTGCCTTGGGCCCTGAGTTCATAATCCCTCGCCGTCTCCGGTTCCACGAAGCGCGGGGCTCCTTGACACGTCGGAGTCGGACATGGCAGGGCGCAGGGTCTCGGATGGGTCTGGGAAATGGCTCAAGTCAATCAGGGAGCCAGTCGAGCTGAGAGTGGCAGACCTCTGAGTTGAAGCATGAGGAGGGGGCCGCTGGGGCATTGCCCCCGGTGAGCGGGAAGCTTCACCACGACGGTCACGTTTCTTGCGGGACCTAGTCCGGCATCTCTGGGGTTTAGGCAGGGTTGGGTGAAGCTGGATGGGGTCTCGCCGGGTAGGGGGGGAGACCGGCCGGGTCAGGAGGGGTCGCTCCTCCGTGAGCCAGGTCCAGGCCACCTGTGGACTAACAAGGAAGAATGTCTTGTCTTGAAAAACAACTCTGAGCCGGGCTGGAAAAACGAGATGGTAGCGAAGACCCAGGTTACGGAGCTTCTGCTTGACATCATCATATGTTCGACGTTGGGCCTGCACCTCCCTGGTGTAATCTGAGAAGACAGTGATCTTGTTGTTTTGGAACATCTGTGGACCCTGCGCCCTAGTCGCACTGAGGATGGTGTCCATGTCCCGGAAGTTGAGAACCCTCAGGATAATGGGCTGGGTGAGAGCCCCGGGTGGAGGTCGGGGGGCCAGGGTGCGAACCAGGGTTAGAGGGACTCTTTGGGCATCCAGGATCGCACCCAAGTCTCCACAAACGTGTCCGCATGGCCAGTGGCGTAACGAAACCTGAAGGGGCCCCCCTGCAACATACATGCAGGGGGCCCCCACACTACGGATCCAGTCTGAAGATCTCAGGCCAGGGGCCTGCCAGTGCCAGTGAGGCACCCCCCCCACACCACAGGGGCTGCGGGGGCCTTTGTTACACCACTGACTCACAAAGACTGAGGGGTCGATTAGGATGTAGGGCAGATCGCCACCGCCCGCATGGCGGTGGCTATCCACCCTACATCCTTCCCAGCCTGCCACCCATTTCCCCCGCCATATTTGTATGGCGGGGGTACCGCGGCGGATGGGAAGACCGTCCACCACTTTTCCACCCGGTCGACAAGTCGACCGGGCGGAAAAGGGTTTAATATGTTGGTGGTGTCTGCTAGACACCGCCATCCATATTAGTACGCAGGCGGAGAGCAGCCTTTCTGTGGCAGCGTTGCTGCCACGGAAAGACATGCGGAGTTCACAATTCGGAGCCCATTGTGGACCCCCAGGAAGTTGGGGGGGTTGGGGGTGCACATGGGGGGCACCTATGGTACCCCCTTGCATTTGCATGCCCACTTTGTGCATGCAAATGCACAACTTGCATTTTTACCATTGCGGCGGGTGCTGCTAAAAAGCACTGCCCGCCGCAATGTTAAAAATGCGTGATGCGCCCGCCAGTGTGGCGGGTGCATCATAATCTCCCCCAGGGACCACCGCACATATGGTGGGCTGTCCGGTTTTCCGTCGGGATGGCGGGCGGACATACTAATGATGCCCTATGTGTCATGGATCCCCTATTGGCTGATTGGACTGCCTTGGTATGACAAACAGTGGTTATGAAAGCAATGTTCCAAAGTCAGAAACACTAAAATTCAATGTGAGACAACGCAGATGGTAAAAAACGTCAACTATATCTTAATGAAACTGAGGACACTTAAAAAAATAAAAATAAAAGTCTGTTTTTAATGGCTAAGATTGAAGCGCCACACGATCATGAGGCCAAGAGGGGTTGGAGTCTGTAGTAAAGGAGCCCTTAAGGCTGTGGTCGCCAGGAACGACATTTATGTTGAATCAAATGCTGGATTTAACCATAACAATAAGGTGCTAAAGGAAAACATGTTTTGTGGGGATAATGCGAATAACTGCATCTTACTCACAGCCTGAACTTAAGCCATCAAATAGGAGCACACTGCAAAAATCTTTGCAGCCATTCCAAAGCTGGATGGTATTTCAAAAACAGATATTAAAGCAATCAGGTGTGTGTTTAATGCCAATAACACAATACACAGGTAGCCTTCTACTCTCTGATAATGTGAAAAATGGCAACTGACATGGAGAGAGAATTGTGTTATGTTGTCATGCTAAAAGCCTTCAATCCTGCTAATGATAACACTGGAAAGACGGAGGCACAGCCCTGGGGCAGCTGTAAGCCATGTTTTCCTTGCCAGAGGAGCAAATATATAGGACTGCTCGTCAGTTGAGTGAAAGGGAACTAATAAAATGCACAAAGAACTATAACCATAAATTATAACATTAAAGTTACTTGAGTGACAGAACTGTAAACAACCAGCATTATCCTATTCAAAACAAGCATGACAGATTGCTTCAGGAAAACTGGAAGAAAGTACAAACATGAAGACAGGAACAAAGCGTGAAATATCAGAGAGAATATCAATTTCACAATTGTCTCAGAACATATTTTGGGCTAATCAACGGATAAATTAGGTTGTCAAAATGAATAAGGTATTGATTGCTTTTATATAAGCGCAAGAGACTTGGTCCCTCACATCTCCAAACATGAATTGCTATCTCACTTTTCATAGTGCAGCTTCTTAGGTGAAAAAGGGTGCCCTGCAATTTTGATTAAACTTACATTAATATGTGTGTATGTTGTTATAACACTTTCGCTAATGATATACTAATACTGTTGACTCAAAAGTAATTGTAAATGTTTACTTCTCTATAGATGAATTGTCCACAACTGAGAGAGGTTGGAAACATAAGATGAATTCTGCCCAACTCTTTCATTATTACAGGAGGTGATTTCAATAGACGAATGAATGAAACTGAGCTAGATGAAAATGTGATTGATGGAAAGGCTGGCAACCCAGTATTTCAAACTGCTAGACGGTGTAATAGGGAAAATATAATATGGATCTTGCGCTATAACACTCCCTCAATAGCTGCTATGTGCTTGAAAACAAAAGTAAGAGTGGATATTTTATTGTTAAGAGATTCCAGGAAGTATTATCATATTATTTAATTAGATATAAAAACAACCAAGAAATAGAAAATTTGCTTTTGCTGTCAGAAAAAGGTTAAAAGGCACATGTAGATTAGGTATCTTTTGCAAGAGATGCTTATCTAATAAAGGTATGCTGTAATGTTTGCATAAATACAAGGCTTCATAAGGAATAGAAAATATTTAAATGATGCACCCTGCCAAGAACCCAAAGTTTTTTATTTATTTTTTACTGAGATTTGGCCTTTTAATTAAAATACTGAATACAAAACAGTAATCAGCATGTTAGAATTACACTTGTACAAAGATGCCAATAGATCCGATTCAGGCGGAGACTCGCAATTTTTTAAGCAAAAAATGGCTTTATTTGGCTGTCTGCCACTTAAAATTGCTTTTACCTTAATAGAGGTCAATAAGGGGAAAAATATTCTCCCCATTATTTTTTTTTTTTAAATCTCCCACTTTCGACTACTAAAATGTTGGCATGTATGCTTGTAGCAAAAATCTTCAAGGTAAATGCACACATTTATTCAGCATGTGGCCAAGCGTTCTAGACCACGTTGTAAGCAAGTTGGTATAAGGACGATTGAACAGGATTTTAGTTCTCTGATGTGCTGTATGTCATTTACCTGATGGTGTTCAATTGTTATGAACCTTCACCATATCCTGGGGGTCTGAAATTTTTGCTAAAATGCTAATAAACAAGTGCTCTAAAAATACAATGCAAATGCATGGCCACAATCTGGCTGCATTTGATCAATAGTTCAGTACAATAGAGTTAAGGGAAATCGCCATAATGAAAAATTGCATACCCATGGTGATTCCCAAGCCAATATCTCCAAATCTGCCATCTAAGATAAACAGCCAAGTTTCTTCTTGCCTATGTCCTTTTACCTAGCCATATTGAGCCTGTTTGCCTCCCACCTTCTTCCCGGCTTCCCAATTCCTGGATTGTCCCTCCAGGCCCAAAACCACACTCATTACTCTGCCCCCGCTAAAAGTTCTCCCGTAATCACTGAAGACTCCACTGATAAGAAAGATATCACTTCTGCCCTTCTTCCTCAAAAATCCTTTTTGAGTACTCATCTCAACGCATAATCCACCATCAAAACACTTCAAAAATCCATGCCCTGCTCCAGCCCTAATCAACTGCTTATTTGTCCTCGCTGAAGCAACAACCATATCAGAACTCCTTTCATCAACTAATGTATTATTTTCAAAATAGGTATAGAGAGAAGGCTAGAGGCAGAGAACAATTCTTCACACCCTAGTTCACTAATGGCAGCCACCTAATTAAATCAAAGAGCAAGGCTGTGAAATAAGCCTGGTCCAAAATTCAACAAATGGCTGAGCAAAGACTGTTGTAGGTTTACTGGCGAGGCAACACGCCAACATGCATCAGGCAAAAATGGCCAATTCTAATTAAGTAGGAGATTTTGGGAAAGTTAAAAATTAATTATTAAAGATTTACAAGAAAATTGTAGCCATTTAATAGCACAGGGTAAAAATGCATTTTTTCCACTGAAGTCTGCAACAGCTGAGTGTTTTTCTAAACAACCTGACTAGATCCACAGCCGGAATCACTATTGTTGCTTCTCTGGCTGGAGAGCCGACCATAATAAGTGCTTCTCACTGAATTTACCCCACTCCAAACACAGGGTCATAATATGCTCATTAAATAAAAATGCACCTTCCCACAAGACATAAACAGAAAGTGTCTCAATAGTGGCCTTACTGGAGTGGCCACCACCCTTAAGAGATTATCTAAGATCTTGCTATCTACAGGGAAGTGCGCTCGCAACTCATACTTGCAACAGTAATGTCACAAGTACAAAAGACACGTTAAGACTCGTCGTGAAACCAAGTACAACTTCGGACCATTCTCTGGCTTATCTTTCGTTGCAAAAGCACTGGAAAGGTGGCAGACCTAGCGCTCAAACTCCCTGGCATACTCTGGTACTGCACTACCGTGGGACAGAACCGGACTAATACATATACATGATCTATTCATCGAGCACAACAACGTCCAATCATGTGTGTCAATACTGCAGGGCACCGAGGAAAGTGTGTTCTTAGCTTAACTACACAAGCCCGCTGAACTGCTGGGAATCGCTTTAACCGACATCACATAGGGGCATATGTATCAACATCACCATTTGCGATTCTCAAATAGCGATTTTTAAAGAATCGCTATTTGAGAATTGCAAAACGGGATGTATTTAAAAAATTGCAAACTTTTAGCGATTTCTTAAAATTCCTTAATTGCGATTAGCAAATTGCGAAATCGCAATTAAGAAATACCTGCCCATTCATTTCTATGGGCCAGGAGACCCATAGGAATGAATGGGAAGTAATTCTCAAATAGCGAATCGCAATTTGCTAATCGCAATTTGAGAATAATGTCAAAGGTGCAAGGGTGTCATGATGACACCCTGATGCACCCCTGAAATGAGTGTGTGTGTGCATATGGCGCACATACATGCCCTAAGGGCATGTATGAGCGCCACGTGGCACTTTGTAAAATTCAAAAAAGTGCATTTTGAAAGGAAATCGCAAATTACCACCAACTGGAAGTTGGTGGTAATTTGCGATTTCTTAAGGATAATTCGCACAACTTGGGTGCTTTTTACATATCATTTAAGAAATCGCAATTTGCGATTTCTTAAATGCTTACGCAAAATTAAGAAATCGCTAAATTAGCAATTCCTTAATTTTGCGATGGGATTTGGCTCATACATCCCGATTACCGATTTTTTAATCGCAAACGCTGTTATTTTGCGAATCGCAGCGTTTGCGATTAAAAAATCGTTTGATACATATGCCCCATACTTCTTAAACAGCCCCACAAGTCAAAGTGCACCTCTAAATTAGCTCTGCATAGCATATTAAAATTGTGCAAACCTAGCACAACGTTTTATAAGCGTGAGCTGTCTGATAACAGTTTATTATCCTTGTGGAGTCAGGTTCCCTTTGGTATCAGCACTTGAGAAGGAAGAGCAATGAAAAATCGTTCAGAATGGATGTCTGCAAATTTCATCGCCTCTGACAGACTCACCTGAGTTGTGATAGCAACGAGGTGAATGTAGAATCTTGCAGGCACTATGGGGACAATTTCATATGTTATTTCACATAACTATTCAGCTGTAGCACAGATTGGTCACAAGGCTACGTCATTTGTTGATTTAATGGACATTTAAATTGATATTTAAATACTCTGGTATTTTACGAGCCGGTGTTCCAAAACCTCTGCTGCTTGGAGAAAGGAAGCAGACTGACACTGATAAATTTCACCAAGAATAATTCATATCTGATTATCAAAAAACAGTCCTGCGCACTCCAAGATGTCAATAGTGATACGTTCTATACAACAATAAATAAAGTTCAATTACTGGATATTACACTTTCTCTAAACCGGAAGTGTATAACTATTCAGTGTATTGAATATAGTGTTGCAACAATTCAAACGCTGCTATGCTAAGTTCACTCTTTGCCCACATTGATTGTTTAGAAATGTGGGTCTCTATAACACGATATCAATCATCTAAAACCCTACTTCCCGGAAACATGTCCATGGTTGACCTGATCATTTTTAAAAGCTGCATCAAAATGAGTTCAAGAGTCAGAATTGTCAAGAACTGTGAAACGAAAAAATGCGGCTGAGGCTGGCAAGATAAGTGAGTGAGACACACACGTGCTTCCGATATTCGTTATGATGTGCTGGTCGTGACTTGGAATTCCGCGAAAGCCAGAGAAACACTGGCAAAGACAAGTCAATTGGACAGACTCACCTGATGGCTGAGGCCTGGCCTGCCGCTTGCAGCTTCAGAGGAAGGCGCGAGCTGGCAGCAGAAGGCAGGGCAAGGCCGACGCAGAGACAACTGCGTGCCACCACCCACCATTTAATTAGTGAGGAGCCTCAGAGGCCCGGCCGGGCCCGCGTGTGTGCAGTTGAACTTGCGCACCATTTAATTATTGAAGAAGAGCCTCTGAGGCCCGGACGGGGCCAGGGGTGCGCACCATTTAATTTATTTAGAAGCCGCGCGTGCGCACCATCATGACAAAGACGGAGGCTTGACGCTTGCTGGCTCTGCTCCTGAGTGAGGGGGTCCCTGGAGCATGGGTACCCCCCGCAACGCGGGGGCTACGGGGGCCTGTGTTACGCCCCTGCGCATGGCTTTGCTCAACCCCTTTGGGAAATCCTATGAGGCGTAGATTGTTTCTCCTTCACCTATTTTCGGTGTCCTCGGCCAGTAGGTGGAGTTCCGAGGTCTGGGTCTGGAGGCGAGCCACCTGGGTCTTGAGTTGGCCAATGTCATCTTCGGCCATGGAGATACGCGATTCCGTCTCCGTAATTCGCGCCGTGGCATTGCGCAGGTCTTGGCGAATAAGGGCCAGTCTTGTTTTTGATTGAGGCCTGCGATGCGCCTATCGCCTGAAGGATAGTGGAGAGATCACCCCCAGCGGAGGCAGGAGTATTAGACGCCCCTCCTCCAGGATCCCGGTCGGACGTGGTGTACTGATCCATTTTGGTTTGGGTTGGGGGGTTAGGGTTCTGCAGGGTGCAATTCCTTCCCATCGCCACCAAGGGTGAGGTCCGGCCACTGCACGGGCAAGGGGGTGATCAGCGATCCCATAGAGGAGGGGGGCCCCCCGGACACCCAGACTGTCGATACTCAGGCCCGGGCGTTCAGGTCCGCCCCCTCAGGTCTTTGAGAACCACGGGAAGAACCAGTACACATCCGGGCCCCGGGGTCGTTGGCAGGGCCCATAAGGAGCACTCTATTGGGGAGCGGCCAGGACGGGTCGGACAGGCAGTGGCAGCGATGGGCCAACAGCGTGTTCCCTCCGCCCGAAAAGGGCAGCCGAAGATGGGCACTTAGCAGTAGGTTGTCCTCAACCAGTGGGTGTGGGCGCGGGGAGAGGAGGAGGGTTCAACCCCACGAGGGTACACCACCGGCAGGTAAGGACACCATCGCTGCTAGGTAAGGACGGTCAGGCGGGCCCTCACCCCCACACCGACCAGCACTCCACAGGGGGCACCATCCGAGACACAAGCTGTACCAGGGTCTCCCTTGCCGCCAACCGACACTGGTAGCCGGGTCAAGATGTCGCAATGGGCTGTCCCTTGGGGCCGGGACCCCCACCAGTCGCAGGCAAGTGCGGAGGCGTTGATCGAAGCAATGCAGGAGGGAGGCCAGCCGTTACCTCAACCCCTTACCAGCCACCACCCAGTCCAGCGGCTCACTCCCCATTCACCAGGGAACCATCGGCGGAGGAAGAGCCAGGAATCGCCACCTCCCTCCGAACAGCCCCCGGCAGCCAAGACAAGGCTCCGGCGTCACCACAGTGCAGGGCGGCCAGGAGGGTGCAGGCCCGGCCACCACAGGAGTCAGTGCAGCAGCAAACGGTGGCATGGTGCCTTCAGGGGTGTAGGGCTTCAGGTGATCCCCGGCGACCCCCGGGAAGTCGTTGGAAGAGGTGCGTGGGCGCAATCCCCCGCAGTCCCAGTTCACACAGATGGGCGGGCTAGGCCATGCCGCAGGGGGAGAAAGCAGGCCAGGCACACAGAAGAAGCCGGGCCGCCCGGGGGAAGAAGGGGGTCTAGGCCCGTCTCGTCTCTCCTCCCCGCTGCCCGACAATGACAGCCGTTCTCGGCAGATCAGGCCAAGCAGGGACCCGACATGCTATCACCCAACCGCTGGGGCATGACCGCCAGCCGGCCCAGGGACTCCCCCCACCTCCAGCGCTCACAGGGGCGGAACAGGCCGAGACCGCAGGGGAGGAAGCAGGCTCCGGTCAGTCGCTCCACGCCGCTGCCCGACAGCGGCAGCCGAGCCCAACTGCGCCCCAAGATACCGTGGACTCACCGCCAGGGCAATCCAGGCCCACTCTGGAGGTCCGCAGGCAGGCGCAGGCAGCCGGGCAGGAACTTCGTCCGCGATGCTCCGCAGGAAGGACAGGCCTCGTCTCGCGGCCCCAAGCCCCAGCACCTCCTCTCCCCACACGGACCTCAGGCAGCACCGGAGAGAGGAGAGCAAGGCTGCCACCCCAGAGCCGCCAAGGGACCCTGATGGATGGATCGGTGGAGCGCAGGCTGCTCGGGTCAGGAGTGGGTCGCCGTGGGGGCCGCCACCTTACACTCACTGCCGCGGGTAAGGGGCCAAAACAAGGCGGTGGGGGCTCCAATCCGCCCGAGGCTAGACCGGAGCACAGCGGAGGGGACAGGGGATCTCTTCCTATGGACAGCAGGGTTCGATGGCAGCTGTTAATAGGCGGATGCAGGGCGGATGACGGAGGGAGTCCGGAGCACTCTTAGAGTGCGACCGCCATCTTGACGCCTCCAAGAATTTTTTTAAAACTCTCCCCACTCTTGGCCCCTATAAACATAAGATCCCGCTCCCAAAACAATTTTACTATAAACCATTTACAATTTATATAAAAATATTATTATATTTCCAAATATGTACTAAAAAAAACATACATTTATAAAATCGATTTTTTAAACGATTTTTTCTACATCAATATTTTTGACAATGATATTTCAAAAAACACAAAATAAAAAGAATATTCGACATCGATATTCCATACTACGATATTTTTGACTATCGACATTAAATACATGATATTATCCTACAACGATATTTTAAACTCGATATTATGTCGACTTAGCGCATGCGCTGCCCAGGCTCGACCTAAAGAAAATGCAGATCCTTCAACACATTCCTCACATAATACACTGCAGAGATCCAAGACAAGTTACAGCCGGTCACTATCCAATATAAACCATCACTAAACAATGCAAGAGTGAGCTCTAAACAAGCCTCATCACAAAATGTTTACATAAATAAATTAAAACATCTCGGCGGGAAACAGCCTTTACCACGAAGCATTTTCTACGCGTTACGTTTACAATGGTACACTTACCTCGTAAACGTCTTCACAACGCGTATTGCTTCAACGACGTCTTTACCACGCAAGCAACGTCATCACGGAACAACGTCTTCCTCATCCGGAAAAAAAGCGTCAGTCCTTCTTTAGTGTCGGCGAAGACCTAAGAAAGAGGAAAAAAAAAGAAGAAAGGGGGCTTGGGGGGGGCTTGGGGGGGTCTCCCCCCCCAAAAAGAAAAAGCGGGGTAAAGGAAAAATCGAGGTAAAGGCAATGCGAAGAAAAAACATTCCGTTGTAACGCATGCGTGGTAAAGGCATGCGTTGCAACGGAATGCGTAGTAACGACATATATTGCATCTCGGCAAGCGGTCAAAGTATGCCTTGGGAGCCTGACACTGGTGCTGCTGCTGAATACCTCGGTTGCCGGATACCAGGCCTTACAAGGTCTCAATTACACCTCAAGGTGCTTCCTTTCTCCGCCCTGCGCTTCCTGTCTGTTTACCTCACTTTCAGGTTTCTGTCATCCCTGCTTTCTCCAGGGACGAGAGAACATAGTACAATATTCATCTGATTGTGTGAAATTCCTACTGTGAACTTCGCATCAGCCAGTTTCATCATTTGCAGAAATACATGTCCAGGCTGGTATATACAATATGGAAGTTCTTGCAATCCCCATAGCCCCCCACTGCGTTTTAGCAGTAATTCTTCTAAATAACTCTTCAAGACAGCGCTCAGAAATGAATTTTATCTCCTCTAGCTGTCCTTTCAGTTACATTACCGACTTCTTAGACATTGCTAAATGAAAAACAAACTGCGTGCTTTTGCCTGCAGCTCTTCCTTAACTCTGCTTCAATGGGACGATTCTGGGAAAACGGAACCACAATAAATTAAAATATGCGTTCACCTTTTAAAAAGCCAAGCAGATATCTATAAGGTGATAATATAATTGTAAATGTTACTGCTTTACATTTGTAGGAGTCACCTATAGCAAGTGAGGTACAACCTCTCCCACTTGCGTCGGTAAATACCGTTATTCAACTATTAAGGATGGTTTAAAACTCACACAAAGACTAATAGTTTGTGAGTAGTCATTTGAGAGAAGCATACTCCTGCTTCACAAAAGTTCTACAGACTTTGCACTAAAGGTGTCAAAGATGATTGCCACCAGTAAATAAACACCTTCGCTTAAATCTCTAACTTGTATAAAAAATAATAAAAAACCTGCATCCACCCTGTTGACACTTCTGTCTGAGGTCAGGGCAATGCTGTGTGTTTTTAAAATACAAGGGAAACCCTGAGATCCATAGGGCCCTGGGTAAAGTAGCAATTTCAAAGGAATAATGGTCGCTAAGGTAGGAATGTATTTTGTCAATCCGTGAAATAAGTTCTGTTGAAAACAATATTTTTTAATGCTTAAAGCAGTTTTGTACATAGGTGACAGTGGGATGCAAAAGAACGTGCTCGGTGATGAATGATACAAGTGTACAATGCATGTATCACAAAACACTAAGGAGCAGAGTTACAAGAACTGATGCATCTCTGCATATTAGCAGAGATGCGTCAGTTCAATTGCGTCACGCAAAAAAGACCTTGCACCACCATGGATGCGTCACGTTTACAATGCGGCGCACCGTGTCGCAAGGATTGACAGATGCATCATGCATCTGTTGGCGAAAATGTAACGCATTGCTGGAGTTGTGTTGCGAGTACGACGCAACTCCAGCATTGCTCTGGAATGACTATTCCTATTGGGTTGCGTCACTCCTTACGCCTGCTTCAAGCAGATGTAAGGTTTTGACTCAGTGGCGTTGTAAAAGTGACACAGTGAAATTTTGAAGATTTCACTGCGTCACTTTTATGAGGCTTTCCTGCATGGGAACGCCCACCCTGCATACATTATACTCGACGCTGGTGTAATGTGACGTAGGGCTTTACAACGTGACGCATCTCCCTAGTTGCATCACGTTGTAAATGTGTTGCAACGTGGCACATTTTGCAACAGTGGCATAAAAGTGTCGGAAGGGGCTTGTAAATCTGCCCCGAAAGTGTGTAGGATCTTGAAAAGGAGATGGCCAGATTGCCGTAAGTGGGAACTCCAAACCAGGCTTCTCCAACGAGTAGCTCTCGAGCTACTTGTAAGTAGCTCTCCTGTGTGCAGCCTGGTCAACTAAATTAGAAACCTTTGCTTTGTCAAATTAATATGTGTATATTGAAATTGAAAAGCATGCAATAAAGATGAAAATGTGATAATTTTCAGAACTCAAAAGCTGATGTTTGGAGAAAAATGTACGCATTTCCAAAATATATTTAATGCTGATATCTGAGTGATAAAAATGAAACTGTGTTGGGGAGGCTTATTAATTTGGTGCTTGGGGTATTGTAGTTATAGCTGTTTTGTGCTACCCATAAAGAGGCATTCCACATTGACAAAGCATTTTTACAGTACTGCAAATTACCCTTTCAAACAACCTAAAGGGATCTCATCTGGTAATTTTTGCATGTGGTGGCCACTAATATGATCTTTTCTGATGTGGTAACATTACATCTCTAATAATATTAGTAGCCCAGAAGCCTTTTCAATGAATATAAGTAGCTCTTTTTACAGGAAAGATTGGAGACCTCACTGGAACCAGAAGGGGAAGCAACAGGTTCACCGTGGGGAACCTTAAGATCCCTACTACTGTCCCTATCCTGGTAGTGTGTGTTTTGCATACTATTAGTAAAATCAGAGAAATAAAAAGGTTGCATCTGCGGTCCACTAGACACTGATCAAGAAATACCCAATAGGTGGTCAACAAAAATATAAAAATGCCTCGGTGTTGCCATGACCAGAGTTTTTATGTTATGTGGATAAAAGTGAAGCACGTGTTGCAATTCTGGGCACTTGTCAACCAACCACACGCGTTGCACCCAAGTGTGTCACTGCAAACTCAAACAGACTGGAAAGAATATCAAGGTGTGATAGAAAATTGGGGCGGGATCCAGTGTTCAATCTTGCCCTATATAATATATGTCACTGCCCCATAGAGAGTGGAAGTGTATCCTTTCATTCAAACACTAATATCATAAGGACAAAGTTTTGTGGCGAGTGCAGTTTTTTGATGAGTGCAAGCTAAATCAAGGACAAGGGAATACTAGTTTCATACCCCCTGACGGGAGGCCAGGTCATCTCCTCCACCACCCTGGTCGGACTACTGCCCAGAAAATTACAAGATCACCTACGACCCTGTTGTTATCTCTGTGCCTTCAGATGGACAACTAGAACTGTGTTTTTTGGGGGAGAAAAATTCGCAAAGCAGGAGTCCGTTTCTTCAAATCAAACAAGCATTTGCAATGCAATAGGTCTCGCATTTACAAGAGTTTGAGCTATTGGCAGTACAATAGCTTAATCTCTCGCAAATGCGAGAAATATTGCATTGCAAATATTTTTTTGTTTACTAACGCCCATGCAGCGCTTTTACATTTATGGAGGCCGTGCCGCTTTCTAGTGCGACATGAGCGCTTTTACAAAAAAAAGCATCTGTTTTACAAGTTGACAAACATGTTTTTTTTTTGGTAAAAGTGCCCATGCCGCGCTTTCAGTTTAATAGCGGTCGCGCACCCTTCTTTAGACACAGCTTTTCTAAATATAGGGGCGTGGCCTCCATGAATGCGAAAGCGTTCCATGGGTGCTAGTAGTCAAAAACATAAAAAAATAAGTAAATGTGGTCGCAATACTTAAAGTGGACCGCCATTAGTAAGTAAAATCAAGAAAGAAAGAAACGCAGCCGCCTTAGTTAAAGGGGACCACCATTAATAAGTAAAGTGAAAGTGGGCAGCGTACTGTGACCCAGTGGCTGGAATAGGGGCAAATCATTAAACAAAATAGTGCTCACGGCCAAGATAAAGCAGGCTGTGTAACAAGAAAAGTATAAGGTCCAGTAGCTATGGGAGGTAACAAATGCAGACAAGGTGGTACCAAGGAGGGAATAACAAGCCTAATAACGACTTGGAAGCCAGCGATTACGAAGGACAATGACACAAACCAATTGAAAATATGGGCGGAGAGTGGGCGGGGCTTCAAAGCCATAATCCACTACTGCATGCCTCACAGCAGCGCATGTGTTGCCCAGGCTCAACCTATAAAACAAATGATCCCCCACACCCTGTGAGCCTTCCTCTGGTCTTGGGGGAGGTCATTCTTTCCCTTTCTCTCTGTGACTGCTCTGTTATTCCTGGCATTGACGGACAGAAAAAAACAGACATCAGACTATCCGCTCTAATAAAAGCAGGCAGTCTGATGTCCTTACTCCGATGGCCCCGGCCCCCTACTCTCTTTGGCTGTTGGAGTAAGTTTTTTGACAATATCTAAATCAGGCTCTTGATTCTAAAATAGGACTTTCTTTCACATCAGTCCAAGACACCTCCACGAAATTAACGTAACTTCTTAAAGGGTATGTTAGCTCTTTCACAGGTAGCCACCAAAGAGCACACATAGCCAGTAGTAGTGGACTTTCTTCAACAGTGGACAATTGCAATACAAGACTTTCAGGTGCTCAAAATACAGACAGCAAATTCTCTTCCTGTGCCTGCAATCTCTTCCTCATCTCGTTTTTTCAGGATCTCCAAAGTTTCTGCAAGGTGTCCACTGGAGACTTATGGTTGCCTAGAACTAATTACAGACTGATTAAAATTCCGTAAATACCACTGTATATTGAACAGAATATAAAATTTCCTAGCTATTGTGAAGGAAGGTTTCAATTCTATTAAGGACATGCGGTGACGAATATGCTTAATTTTTTAATTCCCAACCCTCTAGTACAATACAGGAGCTTAATATTAGCTTTCTAAATAAAATAACTAAAATTCAGGACTCCAAACTTCAGTTAGAACATTTTGGTCTTGTTTGAACCACTAAGCTGAATGACTGCCAAGAGACCCCTGAATAGGGGGAGCCGTGCCTATGGCGAGATGCCAGACCTGCCTGGAGCGGTGGGGGACTGGAGTCTATGGTGTATGATGACGCCGCCACCAGCCAACATGGGCTACGGTGCTTGGCCTATGGACATCTCTTTCCACTCAATGCTCCTGCCGCAGGGACGCTGCTGGTTCCCCCTTCCGGTGCACCAGAAAAAAAATATCTGGGGTCTGTTTTTCTTTCATTTTTTCAGAAAGATCGCTAGGCAACCTCGTGGACTGAATGCCCGCTGAGCTCTGCATCTCACCAGCAATCAGCTGTTCGGCACCAGGCCATTACCGCCTGACCCTCGGTGCGTAGCACTCAATGGCCGCTCTGGCACGGATGCCCAGGTGATAGGGCAGGTTTTTTTTAGGGTCCTGCATTGTTTCCATTAGGGAGGTGCGCCCTTACAAGGTGTGGTTGGTTTATTTTAGATTTACTGGGCACAATGGTTTTTGTTGTGGCTTAGGGCGAGTCTGCTCAGTTTTAAGTAGGGACCAGCCCCTGCTTCTGTTTGCCTGGTGTGTTTTCCTTGTGTGTTTTGGGCATTAGTTTGAAAGGGGAGGCTGTTTTTAGGTCTCGCCTGACCCAGCGCATGCGCTGGTCTGGCGAGACATTTTGTGAGGGCTCCAAAAAGTGCTACCAGGCCAGCCTAGACCTACAGTGCATGTGCGTGGGCACGCGCGTCGCGCTTTACCGCAACTACTTTTACTTTCGCGGCCGCAAGGCTGCTATGATGTTTGATCGCGATCGCGATCACTTTCGCGGCCACACGGCCACTTTGATGTTCTCTGTGAGGCTTCAATAGATTGCAGCAGTTAAAACAAGCATTGGCATAGCCAATAGGTCTCGCTTTTGGGACCTTATAAGTGTTTAGTTATGCAACTGTTGCATGGTTAAACACTTATAAGGTCCTAAAGGCGAGACCTATTGGCTATGCCAATGCTTGTTTAAGCTAGTCCCGTTTTCTGTTCTGCGGCATCAAGGTTTTTACATTTCTCAGCTGGGGGAACTAGATGTGTGTCTATTCAACCAGGTCTGTAGGGTTGTACAGGGTTGCCAGATGGGGCACACAATGGTGCAAAGCGCACACACATGGAGTAGCTTCTAGAAGCTATGATGCGCTGGATGGATGCCATGGATCAGTCTTTGGCTGAGTTGAAGGACCACCCTTCGGTGGGGGGGGGGGGGGGCGGTATGGAGCAGCTTGGGGGCAGCGGAAAGGTCCAGGCATTGGGGGTTGGCCCCTAAGGCAGCATTCCTCCCAAACCAAAGAGATCTAGGGGGCTGTCTGGTAGGAATGGGGGGGAGAGGCCTCCCGAGGCGAGGCCAGAGGAGGGGTTAGCAGGTCCCTCTGGGCTGAGCGAGGGTACCTCAGTGGATGGGGTCCGACGAGTGTGCTCCCAGGACTGAGGGTCTGTTTTGACGTTTGGCAGTATGTCAGCTGTGATGGGGCCTGCAGCAGGTTGGGTGGGGGATTGTGCAGAGTGGCAATGGCTGCTTGGTGGTTGGGGTGACTTCAGCCGGTGCCTCCAACTAGCCAGATTTAGTGGACAACCTGGCCAGTGTCCTGCCCGTGGCTTCCAAAATTTGAAATGTTATCTTAACTCACCTGGTTGAGGGCAATTGGCACTGAGGGTGATGATTTGGAGAGGGCCAGGAGAGGGTCCGGGCTGCAAGGGGCCCAACCTAGTTCTGCGGCTCTGGCAGTCGTACCAGGTGCTGAGCCAGGAGGCTTAGCGGGGAATCAGGTAACACAGATTACTCAGGCAGTGGCCCATGAGCCATCAGTGGTAAGCAAGACCCCTCGTGAATCAGCACAAGGCAGTGCAGTGGAGGCGGGGCGGCTCCAAAAGCACAGGATTCCTCAAATGCAGATACAACAACTCTGTTGCCAAGTCTAGGTTTGGGGGACAAACGGTCAGGGCATGATCAATTAGGCTGGGATATTGCAGCTGAGGAAAAGAGAAAATTTATAAGGGGGCATATGTCGATATTTTTGATTTACTCTTGGACAAACCTGAGAGGGAGGAAGCAAAACGGTGTAAAGAACATGCTAATTCTAGGGACTGTGCCCATTGGCCATACAAGAAAAGGGTTGAGGAAACATTAGTCATTTGGATCAAAGAGTTTTCCATTTATCAGGCAATCCTGGCAGAGAGCTTGAGTGGTTTGGGTGCCAAGCTGGCGTGCTACCAGAAAAGGATTGCATGCGCGCATGATGAGTAAAGCCGTGTGAGATGGAAGGAATACGACAAAGAGTTCAGGTGAGTTAAGGCAACTAGCCCCAGTTTGGAGTGGGATCAGGTCGATATTGTCCTATGTATGCGCCATATGAAGCACTCGTGCTCGGAAGCTGCCCCCAGTCAGCTCTTTCGCCTCAAGCAGCCCAGAAGGTTAGGGAAAAAAAGGGGACATGCTGGGATTTCAATAAGCGCTCCTGTCCAAGGCCTCTAAAAACATGTACATTTAAGCACCCCTGCTCATTCTGCGTCCTGTCCTTACATCCCGAATCCAAGAGCTTCAGGAGGTCTAAGGATAGACGGGGCAAGAAGCAGAATTTGCGACCCTCTACTAGTCAAGGCCCCCTCTCCAGTGAATTGGATGGCAATGATCCCATGGCTTGATATGTATGCTATCCGAGTGGCAGCCCAGGTCCTGTTAGAAGGATTTAGGGAGGGTTACAGGATACCAGCCCCAGGCTACTTGGGTATTCCCTATTGCAAGAACCTGCAGTCCCTGAGATCCAACGAGGAGGTGGCAGCAGTAAAGATTGTCAAGGAAGTGGGCCTGGGGAGAGTGGTCGGGCCCTTTTAGTCAGTACCCCTCAAAGGTTTTGTCTGCTCTCCTTTAGTGGTGGTGCCCAAGAGAGATGCAGTGGAGTTTAGCTTAATACATAACCTCTCTACTCCTAGGGAGTAGAGAGGTTGAAGCTTTTGATGGGACCCTGTGCTCTGTCAAATATGCCTCCTTGGACCAGGCGATAGTGATGCTCCAGGAGTTGGGGCCAGCCACTCTCCTTGCAAAGTTAGACAGAATCAGCCTACTGACTTCTCCTTGTGCATCCTCAGGATTTGCATCTGTTAGGTTTTCAGTTTGAGGGGCAATTTTATTTTGATAAATGCATGCCTACGGGTTGCTTGGTCTCCTGCTCCTGCTTTGAGAGGTTCAGTTCTTTCCTTGAATGGGTGTTCAGGCAGAGTATAAGACATCAATGGGTCTTGCTTTATCTTGATGATCTTCTCTTCTTGGGTTCGCCCGGTGCGCCAGAATGCAGCAGCGCATTGCAGTCTTTCTGCATCCTGCTGGGGGAGTTTGGGGTTCCCCTGGCAAGGGGCAAGACTGTGGGGCCATAAATGGTCATCGAGTTTCTGGGGATTGAATTGGCCTCAAAGGCGGGTGTGTCACGGCTCCCCAAGGGAAAGGATTCTGCCTTTTTACAAGGCTTTGCAGGACTGTTTGGGTGGAAAGAAGGTCATGCTACATCAGCTGCAAAAGGTGGGTGGGCAGACAAATTAGCTTTGAGAATCATTCCCATGGGCTGCCCATTCTCGCGTTAATTTGCACAAGCAATGTTGTGCCTGAAGGAGAAGCATCACTACACTAGGTTGGTCAGTGAGGTGAGCCAGGACATGCATATTTAGCTAGCATCCCTGTGGGACTTCAATTGCACAGTGGTGTGGCGAGCCCTGCCAGGTCCAGTGAGGAATTAGGCCTTTTCACAAATGCAGCAGGCAATGTGGGTTTTGGTGCCATCCTGGGCCCAGCCCGGTGTGTGCAACATTGGCCCGCAGCATGGGTGGAGTCAGGGCTGGTCACCAACATAGGTTTCCTCGAGCTCTTTCTCCTGGTGGCGTTGTCCATTTGGCAGGACCAGTACCGCAACCATTCGGTCGTATTTTGGTCTGACAACATGACGGTGGTTGACTACATTAATCAGTAGGCTGCTAAATGCAAGATGATAATCAGGTTATTGAAGGGGATTATGCTACAATGCTTAAAACATAATGTATTGTTTAGGACTAAGCATGTACCGGGCTGTCGAATAATCCTGCAGATGCTCTATCTCATTTCAAAATGCAGGTTTTCAGGTACCGTGAAGTCAACAAAGGGGGGGGGCACTGTTCCAGAGTAAGTGTTGTGGGAAGTCAAACCCTCACTACAAGGAAAACAAAGAAAGAGAAGAGGA
The DNA here is from genome assembly GCF_964204655.1 of Triturus cristatus. Classification (NCBI taxonomy): domain Eukaryota; kingdom Metazoa; phylum Chordata; class Amphibia; order Caudata; family Salamandridae; genus Triturus; species Triturus cristatus. The sequence continues at coordinate 669,760,636 of NC_140592.1, read as the reverse complement.
AAGGGTACTATGTCTAGGACTAAGTGAGAAGGTGGTGGGGTGGGGAAAAGACAAGTCTTGTCTCTTGTTGCCCTCACACACCCCGAAGGATGTCATGCTTCATCATTGGGCAGTTGCTCCTCGTCGGGCCGGCGGTGCAATGGCCTGCGGGTCCCCCCAGGGTCTCTTTAGCGGAGGTCTTTTAGAGAACTGCCGTTGGGTGCATGTGGGTGTGTGGATAGAGTCCTAGGTAAAGGGTGATATCGTGCGTGCATTGCATATTAAAACTGCCTAAGGGTTACCAAAAGAAATTTTAATGGAGAGGTACCCTTGGCAGAGTAAAAAACCCGTAGGTTGGGAGTTACCAACAAAGGTGTAATGTGCCCGGGTAACTTTTAAGGTCGACATGTTTCATGCCTATTTTGGTCCAAAAGATCCCTGGCGTTTCATCAGGACCAGAAACAAAGGTGGAAGTGATGTTGTGCACGAAGGTGTTAAAGTAGGAGGGGTACCATTAGCCCTCCAAACGATTAGTGGGGGCCACTACCTTAAGTACTATGAGTAGCGGCTACGACTAAATAGTCAGATGTGCCCTCTTGATCGTGACCTAAAAGGGAGCTCACAGTGCTCCATAAGCTAGAGGCGTAGGGTGCCCGCACCTTACTGGGGGTTTGACTCGGGTGTCGGCTCAAGAAACCTGTCCCGGACTGACGCCTGCTTGATGAGGTTTTCAGGTACCAACACCCGGAAGCAGCGGAAACACAAATGCCTTTTTCGGTCCATCTGTGGTAGCTTGGTACCCAAGCTTACCGGTCATCGTAGCAACCGATTTAGCACCCAGGATGAGGCGGGCGTATGATGGGTAATTCAGCACATGCTGTGGTTTTCGGGGGACCGGGTTGGAGAGGGTGTGGCCGCAATCTTCCTCTGTCCTGCACAGGCTACCATGTGTCTTTCCATGGGCAAGGAGGCCTTCATTTGACTAATTTTAGGGGTTCTCTTGAATCATGGTTTTCCAAGGGGTGTACACCTCCTGGGATGGTGGCAGTGGATCTTGGTGGCAATGATTTGGTGCACCTGGGCAGGAAAGTTTTTTTTGGAGTACTAATTACTGAGATGGGATGGCTGTCAAGGAAATTCCCTCAGGCACTCATCACGTGGTCCCACATCATCCCAAGACTGCAGTGGTGAGGCGGGGAGTGGAGTCGGCCAGAGCCCTCAACCATTCTGTTTTAGGCGTATTAATAAGAAGGTAGATCAACCAAATGCAGACTATCCTGCATGTGTGCATCCAAGGGGAGCTCTTTTTTGTCCAGGGTGGGGTTCACCTCTCTAAGGTGGGTAATGAGATTTTTCTTGAGAACATCCTGGCCTGGTTGATAGATTGGCCAGTTGCACATGACCTTCTTGGGGGAGGCCAGATAGTAGGTGAAATATGCTGGCCTGTGGCGGGTGAGCCATGATTGGTGGGGCAGTTCCAACACATTGAAGGAATACTTTTACTTTGGATAGGTGGGGACAGCGGTCTCACAGGTCCTTCCAGGGGGTGCTTGCAGCAAGTCGGCTAGAGAGGGCATGGGAATGCACGCTGCCAACAGGCGCTATGGCCAATCCCACAAGCTAACAGCACAGGCCCTTGGGGGAGAAGGAGAGTGTGGGGGTGCCTGAAATGTAACCTGTACTGGTAGAAGGATGCCTTCAAGGGATTTTTTTAAATACTCAGTTGTATAATTTTTTATTATTCAATATAGGATAAAGATATACCTATAGATCAAATCTCTCTCAAAGTTCATGTATTGTAAGCTATACACTATGCATTAGTCATATGTATGTGCATCACCTCAACATAATTAGAAAGAAAGAATACATAAATAATCGAATAATCAAATAAGCAAATAATCAAATAATCAAAAGAAGCAAGGGGTGTGTAAAAAAAGACAAATTTATATCAATGAATGGTATTCAGGGTACCTAAAATGTAGACAGCTATACATATATTGGAAGGAAATAATACAGTCAATGGTTCCTTCACTCAAAAATAGATCAAACACTTTTTCATGACAATATTCAATAATTATATAGAAAACAGTGTGAAAGTCGACGTTTCGGTCTTTAGGTTTCACTTCGTAAGACCATCTTCAGGACAAGTGGATTAAAAGTTGACCCCTAAAAATAAAAATATAAATTTGAATATACATAGCACACACCCATGCAAACAAAAAATTAATTAAACTGATATTCACATCATTCAACCTTATCATCTATTATTTCGACATCTATACAGGTGAATGTTGAATAACCCAACTCAATTCACATGGTATAATCAGCCAATATAAGTATTCTGAACCTATTCTGTTGGTGCTCTAGACACATGAGTAAGACAATTAGACCATGTTAATATTCATCTAGAAACGGTAGTCACAACCATGAATTGTATACTCCCTTATGAATCAGATCTTAACCAACTTGAGCGTCTCAAAAAGAAATTGGTACGGACTGAGCTTCATGCCAAATTCTTGACAGACTGTCTCAATGCTAACTTTATTCCAACTGGTCTACAAATTCATAATATTCCAATAATCTTCACTGATGACGATGAATTTAAAGTAGGCTTTAGCTTTTCGGCCAACAAGTGCTCCCGCACTTGGATGGTGTTAAGCATAGAAACGGCTCTTAGACAATTGAAGATCTTACCAAAAGAAATAGAGACCCTAGAAAAAAAGATACTAGGAGACTCAGTCATCACAAATGGCAAATTCCTTTTGGATAAGGTTCAACAAACGATAAAAGAATTTGAGGAATTTAACGCTCATAAAAAAACGGAGAAACTCCAGAACGTTATTAAAAGATACAACAAAGAAAAAACCTATCCATATTTGCAGAAAGATTTTTACAATCCTCAAAACTCTGCACAAACGACAAAGAAAAGAATCACATTTTCTGATACAAATTCAGATACAGGCAGTGATCAATCAGCCGATACATCTTACCGACATTACGATCAGCAACCATCAACTTCTAGATAGAGTTTTTTAGGCCAGGATCGCCGAGGCACAGGTCCACCTCGGAGACAGCGGCCCTCCAAACGAGGATGGTACCGCAATCAATACACGCCAGGGTTCCGCCAGACTCGCAATCAATACTACGAATGGTAGAACCTAACCAAACAATACCGATTTTTAACCTGTCCGCACACAATCTATCAGAACAAGAGATTGCAGTGCTTTCAGCGGGTTTGAGTTTTGTCCCCACCTATAGGAATGATTTATTCCAGACTAAACTGGAAATTTATAAATTCTTCCGCACTGTGAGATTAAAAAACTACTGCATTAACAATGATATAATATCTGATTGTGGAGTTACAGGTCTAAGAAACAGATCAACATTTTATGCCACTAATTCAATGATCCGAAAGGAAATTGTAACTTTTGAGAATGCCATACTCATAGAGATTGATAGTCTCTTTAATAAGAGGATGCAGTACAAATCTAATTTCTCCAAAGAGAAACAATCAGCACTTCAGAATCTACAGTCACTCCCCAATGTCCTTATAAAGCCTGCGGACAAGGGTGGGGGAATAGTTCTGTGGGATAAAGAAAAGTATAACCAGGAGGTTCTTAAACAACTTTCAGTCACATCCCACTATAAGAAACTTGCAACTAATCCAACAAACAGACTGGCACAAGAAATATCGAAATTAAGTAAACTAGGTCTTGATGGAGGATGGCTTTCAGATAAGGAATCTGCTTTCCTTGTTAATAAAACACCTACGGTGCCTGCAATCAACATGCTCCCAAAGGTGCACAAAGACCCTCTAAATCCGCCAGGACGCCCAATAGTTTCGGGTTGTAATTCTATTTTGAAACCCCTGGCCCAATATGCCGATTACTTCATTAGACCGTTTGCCATGAACCAACCCTCTTATATAAGGGATACTATGGCTGTGATCAAGACGGTTGAGAACTATGACTTTTATCCTATAAATGAATATTTGGTCTCTATGGACATAGAGAGTTTGTATACAAACATTCCACAGCAAGAAGTCATACAGATTCTACACAGACTTTTGGATACTAGACCAAGACCACATCAGGTGCCAACAGAGTTCATAATAGAATGTGTACGCATCTCTCTATGTGAAAACTTTTTTCTATTCCAAAACACGTTCTACCAACAACAAAAAGGAGTAGCGATGGGTGCTATTTATGCCCCAGATATTGCCAATATTTATGTATCCACATTTGAAAATGACTTTATCCTAAATCTATCTAATCCATTTTTTACAAACATCAAAAAATGGCTTCGATATATAGACGACGTGTTTTTGGTTTGGCGTGGCACACAAAAAGAACTTGAAGCTTTTCACAATTGGTTAAATTAGAGAAATCCACATCAGCAATTCACCATTGAGTTTGATAAATCTGAGATGAACTTTTTAGACATTACCATCAAAAATGATGTTACTAACCATTTGTATACCACTCTGTACACAAAACCCACCTCCAGAAATACTCTTTTAGAGTACCAAAGCCATCATCCCCAAGCACTCAAAGATGGTTTTCCTTTTGGGCAGTTTTTGCGGTTGCGCAGGAACTGCACATTTAAAGATGATTATTTTACAGAGGCAAAAAAACTTAAAGAAAAACTAAAAGCCAGGGGGTATCCATCTAAACTCCTGAAGAAATCCATGAAACGCGCGTGGTTTAATGACAGGGAGGCATTGCTGACTGTCAAAGACCGTCCAAAACAACCACAACTAGTCTGTGTCTCTACATTTGGCACTCATGCAAATGCCATCAAAAATATTGGAATTTATTGAGGAATTTACCTGAATTTTCTGCAAAACCCCATTTTTCCTTTAAAAGGTGTACCAATTTAAAAGACAGACTAGTGAGGGCCTACGCAGACAATTCGAAAGACACTGTTGACAATATGAGACAACTTTCTCGTATTGTTGGACATTATAAATGCAATATGTGTCGAGCGTGCAGTACTACACAAACAACTAAGATATGCACGATTAATAATGTCACCATCTCCCTCAAAGCTTTTTCCAATTGTAATACACCTAATGTGATATACTGCATACAATGTCCTTGCAATCTACATTATATTGGGAAAACTGTCCAACCAGTGAAGGAAAGAATCTTACAGCATCAATCACGTATCAGATGCCGTACAGAGAATGCCCCACTGGTAGAACATTACCAAAAACATGGTCATTCTGAAAGAGAAATGAGATGGTGGGTATTAGATGTAATCAAACCTACAAAAAGACAAAGTAACGTTGACCAGGTACTAACTATCAAAGAAGGCAGACTTATATGCCTGACTGATCTGACTAATCGTGGACTCAATTCTGCAACTGAATGGCACACCTTAGCCTGTCTGTAACACCTTCGGAAATTTTTTAACAATACAGCTTGTATAAGTCACGCATAGAACTTCGGCCATACATTGCACTATCATTGAGTGTCAATATGTATTTAGATACTACAGAGAGTCTTAGATTTTGCGAGTCTTTGACCTTGATCCACGTAGCCCTTAGGGTTTTTTCCATAGTGATGGCTGCACATGCAAGAGATTCTTTGCTTTAGGCTGTAACAATGACTGTATCTCTAAATGAAAAATATTTTGTTATCTGATGTTTTGTTATAATTCCAACAAGAATATGACTTACTATGGGGTTTTGTATGACTTTCACTGTACCTATGGTTATTTGAAAATGTACCTTTTTCCCTTTGTATCCGATGACTAACTGTAACTTTAACTAAAAGCAATATTGAGTATATTGTAGAATACTTTCACAATGTCAATTATTTGAAAGTTTGACTTTGCTACCATATCTAAATTCACATTGAGTCCGTTGTATAACCATCACGCGAAGTTTTTTTAAATGTGTTAAACCTCTGCTCAGTATGAATTCAACTATGTGTGTAAAAGCTGTTATATGTTGGATTGTTTATATATATTTGAGGAAGTTGTTTATTTATTTTCTATCATTTTGGATTACTCTTTGTTAACAACTCAGAACCATTATGTATACGATTGCAGCTTTCACTCGGTTAGCTATGATTGCTAGATACTGTAAGGGTTGGTATCTTTACCCCGTTCCTGACAATTTAGTAATATATGTTGGTTGGCTTTTGACGCATATACATCTTTTTGATTAATAAAATTATCTGATAATATTTAGATGGATACTATCTATTTTGTTAATACAAAAGTGTTCAGGATCGTTAGGTTTATGTCCTTTTAAAGATGGCCGCCAATATGAATGTGGAACCCCATACTAAGATGGCCACTAAACATAATGTGTCCCTAACGTTTAGATTAAACAATACCGGCAAATATATTTACTATTTCTATGAGTCACTTTCACCTATGAGTCCACATGAATATAATTATTGACCAGATAAACGTCATCTCATAGAACAGAGAAGATGTATACGTATATTTAACATGTAACAGGGATTGGTTGAGGCCATTTAAATATGGCTGCCAAGAAACACGTGTTCAGATTTCAATTTATCGGCCATCCCGCTTTCGCCGCTTTTGTCGGTTAAAAAGTTTAAATAGCGTTAAGCCGCTAGCACTCTGTGTTATTCGACTTCATGCTGCCCGAACGTCTGCTGAATTACTGTCAGGTATGTTCTTGCGAACTCTATGCTTTAAATCTGATTTTCGAAGACTATTCGTACAGATATTTTAAGCGTTCCATCATTCTTTCTTATAGTAATTTTTGAAGGAAGATACGTACGCCGTGAGGGGAGATTTACCCGGCACTCCGTTTTTTGGAACTTTAAGCCACCCGACTTATAAATTCGCTAAAATGTTCATTTAAAATAAGGTAATATGAACCCTATAAGCTCCAAACTAATTGTAAAACTTGGCTTGCTCGTATAACTAAAGCTTCGTAAAGATCTCTTTTACATTAACACTCCAAATAGAATTTGTACGCCTTGAGGGTTGAGGGTTGATTGATATACGACTCGTTTCCTGTGAACTAAAAGACACGTGTCTTTCTGATTCGTTGAAATAAGGTAATACGCACTCAATCAACCTGTGTCACTTTGATGACAAAATTTGATATCGTTTTAAACCTACTGTGAAATATATTTTATATATACTCTTTGAAACTAGATTGACTACAAGAGGTTATCAATCTACCATTGATTATTGAAAGCGGAGATTGGAAACATCTACACTCGATTTGTTAAAGATTAGACTTCCAGGTAATATTATTAGTTTTAATATTCACTCTTTTATAAATTACATTGCGGAGAATACAACCGAAGCGGAAATTATAGCCGCTCGATGTGTTGCTGTCCTATTCATATCTCTACCTCTACTCACAAATACTGAGGTATACAATTCATGGTTGTGACTACCGTTTCTAGATGAATATTAACATGGTCTAATTGTCTTACTCATGTGTATAGAGCAACAACAGAATAGGTTCAGAATACTTATATTGGCTGATTATACCATCTGAATTGAGTTGGGTTATTCAACATTCACCTGTATAGATGTCGAAATAATAGATGAAAAGGTTGAATGATGTGAATATTAGTTTAATTAATTTTTTGTTTGCATGGGTGTGTGCTATGTATGTTCAAATTGATATTTTTATTTTTAGGGGTCAACTTTTAATCCACTTGTCCTGAAGATGGTCTTACGCAGTGAAACCTAAAGACCGAAACGTCGACTTTCACACTGTTTTCTATATAATTATTGAGTATTGTCATGAAAAAGTGTTTGATCTATTTTTGAGTGAAGGAACCATTGAGTGTATTATTTCCTTCCAATATATGTATAGCTGTCTACATTTTAGGTACCCTGAATACCATTCATTGATATAAATTTGTCTTTTTTTACACACCCCTTGCTTCTTTTGATTATTTGCTTATTTGATTATTCGATTATTTATGTATTCTTTCTTTCTAATTATGTTGAGGTGATGCACATACATATGACTAATGCATAGTGTATAGCTTACAATACATGAACTTTGAGAGAGATTTGATCTATAGGTATATCTTTATCCTATATTGAATAATAAAAAATTATACAACTGAGTATTTAAAAAAATCCCTTGAAGGCATCCTTCTACCAGTACATTTGTATTCACCCAAGCCCTCATTATATTGTGTTGTCCACTTTATATATCTGAAATGTAACCTGGCAGGCAGACGGTCCACCTCCGCAAGCTTACTGCGGGGCGGGAGGCAAGGGGATGGGCCCCCTCCCCTTAGAGAGGACCCCTCACAGGGTGACCAGTCATGATCTCAATCGTAGGCTCAATGCTGAATACCCAGGGGCAAGGCTAGATATGGTTAGGAATGGCTATGTATTAGAGTCTATGTTAAGATTAGCCGTCCATAAAAATTGTAAATAATACTGTGTTTGGTTTATAGGGTTTCTGCGTATTAGTTTGTAAAAGTGATATTGAAAATTATTTGATTTTATGGTGTTCTTTTCTGTTAGTCATAATAAATACATCTTTCCAAAGCAACTTGTTGTGTGCTGTCTTTGCAATGAGGGATGATGGGGGCAATGGAAGTGAGAAGGACCTGAGGGTCATTTAATAACAGGGGCTGGGTCTCAGCGATACATGGCCATTTGCCAAGGTACCCCCACAAAGGGGGAGCTGCGCTTATGGTGGGATGCCAGACCTGCCCAAGGGAGTGTGAGGGTTGGAGGCTGCGGTGGATGACAATGACGTTACCAACCAACATGGGCTACAGCGATTGTCCAATGACACGCAGTGACCCAGAAGCACTTAGCAACACTTCCGGGTCTCCTCCAATCCAGCCACGTTGGGCCCCACAAATAAAAGGGGCGGCGGGGTGGTGGGCCGGTGAGACATTCTCTTTCTGCTCACCGCTTCTGCCACAGAGATGCTGCTGGTCTTCCCGTCCGGGGCACCAGAAACGTTTTCTTGTATCCCGCCCACCATCCCCTTAGGCGGTGGTTACTTTTGGGTAAATTTTTCTCCTGTTGCAGGTTGCTTGTTTTTCTCTTTCAGCTCTCTGTGATTTAAACTGGCGTGTTTTAATTGATTATTTCATGTATTAACCTCTTTTTCTCCCAGTAGTATCAAAGTTTTGCTGTATTTATTTGTTATGTAGTAGGTCTGCCGGTGAGGTCATGATTGGTGGCCCACTTCCCGTACATTAAAGGCATCCTTTTACTTTGGGGGACAGCAGTCTCACAGGGCCAAGTCAGCTAGAGGGTGTGGGGGGATGTGCATGTTGCCAACAGGCCCTTAAGGCCAATTCTTGCACTGGCGCGTGGGCGCCAAGCTAGCAGCACAGACCCTTGGGTGGGATAATGAGGGTGTAAGGGCTGCTTGAGGTAGGTAACCTGGTGGGCAGACGGGCCCCCTGCAAAAGCATGCTCGTGGGTGGGAGGCAAGGGGATGTGCCCCCTCCCCTCAGAGAGAGACCCTCACAGGTTGACCAGTCATGATCTCACTCATAGGCTCAATGTTGGATACGCAGGGACAAGGCTAGATATGTTTAGGAATGGCTATGAATTAGAGTCTATGTTAAGGTTAGACATCGATCAAAATGATAAATAATACTGTATTGAGTTTATGGGGTTTCTGCATATTGATTTGTAAAAGTGATATTGGAAATTATTTGATTTTGTGATGTGTTTTCTGTTTGTCGCAATAAATACAGCCGGGGATTTACGAGCCCTAACCCAAACGTTTTACATAAGAAAGTTGTTGTGTGCTGTCTTTGCAATGGGGGATGATGGGGACACAGGTAGGGGGGAGGACCGGGGGATCATTTAATCACAGGGGCAGGGTCTTGGCGATACCTGAGCATATGATGCTCTCATGACCAGGACCTTCTGCCTTGTTACAACCACTTTTCTTGATGCGAACAGTGCCATGATCAACAACTTTCGAAATAACACTTGTTTGGCATCGAAGCCTGACAAAAAAAGAAACTATCAGAATCAAAGTTAAAGGCATACTGTCATCTTTCAATAACCATCTTCACCTGTAGAAAAACTACCAACATTCTACATCGAAATACTATGTCTGATAATCTTCTAACTAGAAAAATCATACTTGTACTTTACGTTCTAACTAGAAAAATCATATTTATACCTTATGACACAGCAAGTATTGGCACCAGAGAACGTTGTTGCTGGGTGGGAATAATCCTTCCTCCCTGTCCTTAATAACATAGAAGCACATTATCTAGGAGATTTAAAACTCTATGTTAGGAACAGAGGTGAGGATTATACTTGCTTAATGCTTGCTCACCACCAAAGAATCCACCTTTCCCACTGGTAGACCAAGTAGAACTTCTTTTTTTTTTTTTTTTTTTGAAACCGTTTATTACAAATCTCAAGAATATACAATTATGGGCCCACAACCTTCCGGCCGGCCGCTAGGAATGGCAGAAACACATGGCATACGTTCATAGAACCTTTGGCATTACAAAGGAGCATAAGCAGGAGTCATCAACAGCATGGGCCACGGCCATAATACGTCACAGTGCGGTTTCATTTTATACAAACAACAAGAAAACAACACCCACAAGGCTACCCTACAGTCGAAAGTAGCAGCACGTGCTCCCCAATGGGGAACCCCAACTATTAGAAGAGTCCAAAGAGGGGAAGGGAAACAGAGCGAGGACTGGGGGAACCCTGTGCCCGGGGCTAGGAGAAGGGGTCAGCTAAGGGGACGGGGCTGGTGAGGCAGCAGGCAGCAATGGTGGCGCGCAAATACTCCCACGGTAGGCGTTCCAGGGGCCCCACACTTTCACCCATGTCGCAGGCCTACCCCTCGCCACATACACCACCTTTTCTCGAAACATGCACCAGTCCATGTGCTCTTTCCAGGCCGACACCGTCGGGGGGTTCTGGGATCCCCACAGTTGCGCAATGTCACGCTTAGCAATCATATATCCCAGAGTCACCCACCACGTTTGCGGAGCCGAGTAGTCAGTTGGTTCCCACACATTCAACAGGCATCTCCTCGCTTCCGGCAGCAGCGCAACACTCGTAACCACTCGCAGGACCTCGTGCACACCGCGCCAGAATCGCTCCACCTTCGGGCATTCCCATAAAATATGCAAAAAGGTCGCCACGGCACCACAACCACGCTTACACAATCCATCCACAGTGTAGCCCATGCGTTGAAGCCTTGGCCCCGTCATGTAGACCCGGTGGAGTATCTTGAGCTGGACGAAGCGAAGGCGAGCCGGTATAGCCACCTCCTTCGGAGAGGCCACCGCGGAGATCCAGTCCTCATCGTCCAATTCCAGGCCGTCGGCAACCCAAGCCTCGCGAAGGCCAATCAGCAAGCCCGATCGATCCTTAATCAGTTTTTATAAATAAGGGAGATCGTACTGTCTGGAACGTGGCCATCTAGCACTCTATCCTCCAGGGGGGAAGACTCCGGGATGGAGGCGACGTCTGGGAAGACGGAGCCCAGTGCATGACGGATCTGCAGGTATCGAAAGTATTCACTGCCCTGCAACTGAAACTCCGTCTGCAGCATCTCAAATGTTTTAAGTCCTCCCCTCGACCAGAGATCCCCCACTTTACTGATGCCTATCATGTCCCATTTCGCGAAGCCCTTCGAGGTCCAGAGAGAGCCCAACTTCTCAGACGCATACAGCGGTGACGCCCGGGTCAAACGGTCCTTCCACCCCATAGCTGCATTAGCCGCATGCCATACGCTGACCATGACACGCGTAGGTCCCGTCAAGCGAGCGTCGGGCGCGCCAGAGTAGAGCGCTCGATTGTAGTCGCCACCGGGCAGTAGCATCTTGTCCATCTCAAACGCCGGGTTCAAGGCGGGCCCATAGAGGCCATGGTTAATTGCAGCTAGCTGGGAGGCCCAGTAATACCGTTTAATGTCCGGGAGGGCAATCCCCCCGTCATACCATGGGAGCGTCAACTTCGCCAGGGCAATGCGCGGCCTCCCGTCCCAGAACAGGCGGCGCCGTAAACTCTCCACCTCACGGAAGTAGCGCGCCGGGACTGGGTTCATAGTGTTCTGGAGAGCGTATAAGAAACGTGGCAACGACATCATCTTAAACAACGCCGCCCGGCCGAGCGGCGAAAGCGGCAGGCGCCGCCAGCGCACGACGTCCTCCTTCAAGCGCTGGAGAGGGGGAAGCAAGTTCCGCTCGTAGCGAGCCTCTGGGTCCAGAGTAATGTAGACACCCAGGTATCGAAACCCCTGAGAGGCAATCTGAATCGGACAACCCCGCGGAAGGACAGGAGCCTCCCCAGAGAGCACATACACGCATGATTTAGCCCAGTTGATGACAAGGCCTGAGTTCCGGCCGAATGAACGTAAGACATCAACCAGGACTATGAGTGACTTACGTGGGGAGGCTAGGTACAAAAGGATATCGTCAGCGTATAGGGACACACGGTCCTCATACTCGGGGGTCCAACGGAGACCACGGATGGAGGGGTGCCACCGCAGCCACTCCGCCAGGGGCTCCAAGGCCAGCGCAAACAGGAGCGGCGACAAGGGGCAGCCCTGTCGCGTGCCCCGGCCCAGCTCGAATGGGGCCGAAACTCTTCCATTCACCACCACCTGCGCCAATGGGCCCGAATACAACAATTTGACCCAACTGATGAAGCCCGGGCCGAATCCAAACTTCGCCAGCATCGCCCAAATGTATGGCCACTCAAGCGTGTCAAACGCCATAGTGGCGTCTAAGGACGCCAAAATGGCCGGCTCCCGCACGAATGGGACACGTGCGAGCACCCCATGCAAGCGCCGCAGATTAAGGGCTGTGTTGCGATGGGGGATAAAGCCGGACTGGTCTTGGTGGACCAGGTCGCCCACCACGCCGACCAGCCGATTGGCCAACACCTTGGCGAGAATCTTGGGCTCCGCATTCAAAAGCGAGATAGGCCGATAGGATGTGACCCGGTCCCGAGGCCTCCCCTCCTTGTGGATCACCACGATAGTAGCCAGACGCTGGTCCGGCGGGAGGGAGCCCAGCGAGTGGGCCGCCAGGAACATCGCGCGGAGGTGGGGCGCCAGTACATCTGGTCGCAACTTATATAACTCGATAGGGATGCCATTTGGGCCCATGGCCTTGCCGGAGGCAACCGAACGCATGGCGAGGGCAATTTCGTCGGATGTAGGAGCGGCATCCAGCGACATCCTGTCCTCCTCCGAGAGGGAAGGCAGCGCGATATCCCTAAGCAGGGAATGGGAGTCCTCCTCCGAGCAAGGAGAGACCGGAGAATACACCTCGCGGAAATAATCCGTGAAACAGGAGACAATTTCTTCTGGCTCGGTGACACTCACACCATCCGTCCTCTCAATCAGCGGGACCACACGATTCACTATCTCCTTTTTATCCAACCACGCTATCAGTTTGCCCGCCTTATCACCCACATCATACAGTCGCCCCTGCTGCTCCCTACTGAGGCCCCTGGCCGCCTCCGTAACGAGGGCCCTGTAGGCCGCCTGCTTAAGTTGTAGGACATGCAGTGCAGCATCCGTCACTCCGCCCTCTAAATCACCCTCCAATTCAGCAATTTCGGCCTCCACCCGGGTAACCTCCTCCCGCTCACGCCTCCGGGCATGGGAAATGAGGGACAGGGCCTCTCCTCTGAGAACTGTCTTGAAGGCTTCCCACAAGGAGATAGCCGAAGGGACGGACACCGCATTCTCATCAAAGTATCGTTGCAGGGATTTAATCACAGCAGCGCGAATGGTGGGGTCGCGCAGGTACCAGGCATTGATGGGAACTACCCTGCCCTCACCCCTCGGAAGGACATCAAAATGGAACAGGAGCGGGGAGTGATCTGAAATACCCCGCGCCAGATGGTGCACCTCCCCCACACTCCCAGCATAGGCCGCCGGGACAAGGACATGATCAAGCCGTGAAAGGCTACCATGTGCCCCCGAGTGGAAAGTGTACTGCTGCTGCGTGGGATGTTTTAAGCGCCAGCAGTCCACCAATCCCAGTGTATCCAAGAGGCCAGATAGCCACGCCTGCGCCCGGGGGAGGTCCCTAGGGGGGTGACGATCCAGAGTCCCAGAAACCACCGCATTGAAGTCCCCCCCAACCACCAGGAGTCCCCCCGGAAGGCCCAGGAGGAGGCGCCCCAGGTCTGCAAAAGTGGTCGCCTGCAACCCCGGTGGGACGTATACCGATACAAAAGCCACCACTTTGCCTTCCATTCTCCCCACTAAAACAGCATAGCGCCCCCTATCATCATGGCGCACCTCATCAATTTCCAACGGGAGCGAGTTCTTCACCATAATGCCCACACCCCGTGAGCCCGACGTGAAGCCCGAGTGGGCCACCAAACGATAGCCACGCCGATTCATGGCACAAAAAGAGTTTCCAATAAGGTGTGTCTCCTGCAGGAAGACTACATCGGGTGAGATTCGTTTCAAATACTGCAGGACCACACCTCGTTTGATCCTATCCCCCAGTCCATTAACGTTCCAAGACAACAAAGTCAACTCCCTACCCCCCATAACACACAGGAGCCATCAATCGTACCCCGGAGAGCACCTTAAAAACAATACAGAAAAGGGTTTGCCTTGTGGTAAAAACGAACAACAACACCCCACCCCAACTCCCCCCCCCAACAGAACTCCCCCCTCCCTGCACCCCTGCATGAGCCCAAACAGCCCCCCCAAAGTGCAGTGTGCCTGTCGCCCCATAGATGGTGAAACTAACTAAACCCCCAGAGGAGGAGGGAGAACCCCCAAGAGACCCCACACGACCTCCACAGGAGGAGACTTACTCGAACAGGCGAACAGTCAAAAGTGGCATCAATTTTGTCCAGAGCGAGGCATAATATTAGTCCCTCAGTCCTGATCCGGCGGGCCCTCTCCCCCCACCGCTCCCCCCCCACCCCCCCGATCCCGATCCCCAGGCAAAGTATCTAGCCAGTCCCCGGCTGCTTCGGGACGATCAAAGAAGTGCGTGCGGCCATCCAACTCCACCCGCAGCTTAGCCGGGAAAAGCATAGCGTACTTAAGATTTAGGTCCCGTAGACGACGTTTGACTCCGAGAAAGCTCAGTCTCTGCTTTTGGACCGCTGGGGCGAAGTCAGGATAAAAATTTATATCCATATTGTCGAGTCTGACCGGCCCCTGTAGTCTGGAGGATTGCAGGATAGCGTCTCTGTCTCGGAAGTTGAAAATCCGGGCGATGAGAGGCCTCGGGGGGGCTCCGGCCTTGGGCCTTCCCCCGGGAACCCTGTGGGCCCGCTCCACCGCGAAGAATTTACTCAGCCCCCGGGGCTGGAGGTGGGTGAGAATCAAGTCCTCCACGAATAGATCCGCCGCCGCCTCCTCCCGTCCCTCAGGCACCCCGAGAATACGGACATTGTTCCTCCGGGCCCGACCCTCAGAATCCTCCAGGCGACGATCCATCAGCGCGCTCGCCTGGCCAAGCCGGCGCACCTCCTTTTGGAGGGCTGCCACATCCGTCGTGAGGCCCGATGTGGTGTGGGCCAACGAATCAACCCGGTCATTAGTCTTGGATAAATCGGCCCTTACCAGGCCAACATCCACAAGGACCGAGTCAATTTTCTGCGCCAGGGTATCAAAACGCTGGTCCACCGAGGCCTTCATCTCAGCGATGGCGCCCATCACGTCTCGCAGGGTCAGGTCTGCGGGCAAAGCAGGAGCATCAGTCGGGCCCTCAGGGGACCTACGCGGCACCTCGGGAGATCCCTTCTGGAGGGTGTAGCGGTCCATGCTGTTAGACTGGGGGACTGCGCCACGTCGGGTCGATTTCACCTTTGCCCGATCTCCATCTTGCCTTGTGGACATGGTTCCAGTCCCACGGCCGTGCCAGGCACGTCGTAAAGGGCGGGCAAGCCGGTTCACGGGATCCGGGGGGGGGTCACCACAGGGCCACGGGGCAAGTCACAGCCGGCGGGTCAGCAGGGCACCCCAACGGGGCCACACTACCTCACAGTGCCCCGCAACCCAACCTCGCCGAAACAGCAAGGAGGGTGCAAAAGCGAAAGTGAAAGTGCGGGGTACGCGAGCCGCCGCGCCCAGCCCGCCGCTGTTGTTGACTTTGCCTCCGGATCACCCCACAACTCCAATCCGGGGTCCGGCGTGGAGAAGGCCGGAAATCTCGAATCGGTGCTACCGCCGGAGTCCGAGGGCCAATTTGGAAGCGGAAAGCGGGTGCCACCTCAGCTCGGGCTCACCAACACAGTCCCCTCATCTAGGACAGGATATTGTCAGGATATATGTAGGAGGTCGCGGAGGTCCTCGGGAGCCTCGCACCTACGCGGCCATCTTAGTCGCGCGCTAGGCTCCTCCAAGTAGAACTTCTTAAAGGTAGATTCTGACAACCCATTAGCTGCATTCATAATATTCTTCAACCCATCTCCTAACAAAAAAGCCTTGGAAGCCATTGCTCCCCTGGCTGAATGTGCTACAAATTTGGAGATATCTATTTCTATCTCCACCACAGTCCAGCATACCCACCTGGCAATTGTGGTGGAAGAAACAGCTCCAAAGGGCCTCTTTAATGAAATCAGAAGCTATTGGACCCATTAGGAAAGGACATCTACCACCATAGTCAGGTATGTATTAAGTCAAGAAATAAAACACAGTTTTGGAACATCAGGAAAAGCTGGATAAGAATCTGTCCTGGTATTCAACTTAGCTCCCCCACTTCTTTCTTAGGAAATGGTAAAGGTGATTGCTTCAGAGGTAAAAATCCTACCTGAAAATTCCAGGGCCCTGACATCAGAGACTCATTTGCAGGACACCAAAACAAAGCAGCTTTGTCAACTTGGCCGATAACACCTGCCTCAAGAGGGGATCGTATGAATACCAAGACTGAAACAAATTAACCATGATGACATCCCAATGGACCAAATACCTGGCTTCCTGGGGATGAGACAAACACACCCCTATCAAAACCGTTTACATTAAAGGGTGCTCCCCCACAGGGAGATCTTCTCAAGGCAAATGGACCTCTGAAATTGCTGAGTGAGCGGTATTTATTGATCTATAAGCCAGCCCATAATCAAACACACCTGAGCGTTAATTGCCTATGTGCACAAGTCCTGTCACAACAGGATCTGAATCCAGTTCCAGACACCAAAGAATTAATCTCCTCCAAGCAGATCTCTACTACTTATTGGTGTTATCTAACTAGGCTTTCCTGATGAGATCTTCAGCATTGTTTGAAATTTTGGGAGCAACTAACGGCCTCTGAATTGCGCCATGCCATGAGCCGGATAGAACTCTCTTGCCCCATTTGGGGCGTCTGCCCTTGCCGATTAATCAAAATGTAAGGATCACGTGGAAGAAGGATTGGAAAATCCAAGGAAAGTCCCTTAAGGATCGGAAACCAAGCATAGGGTCTTATAAGGATATCACCAGCACCAATTCTGCCTCCTGCTTCAGAACATGAGCTTCCAATCTTGCTATCACAGAGAAAAGAAGAAACACTGAATTGCAAGTCCTCCAGCGCCAAAGCCCCCGGCTCTGGACACCCACTGAAATACTTCTCCAGATGATGGATGATGTGAGAGGCAGAGAGATCTATCTGGAAAAGACCCAATCTGTCCATCAGCTTGTGGAAGATGCTCAGGTTCAACTTCCATTCACTAGGGTCCTCTAAGAACCTTGGGTTCCAGCTTGCCACACACAGGATGAAGAAGGAAGGTGTTTTACCACCACTGAAATCTTCCTCTGAGTGAAAAAGTGCCAGAAATCTTTGGCCAATATCTGTGATCTAGTACCACCCAGGTGTTTGATGTAATGAACCACTGAGAGACTGACCAGTCTCAGCACTATACAACACTTTACATGGGCTTTCGTCAGGGTCTTCACCTCGAAAGACACTGCTAAACCTTTGAGGTAGTTGATATGCTCAGATCATTGACTGCCTGTAGAAACTCCTCTCTAACGCGTGCACCAACCAGCCTGCTGGCATCCAATTCTATTAAGAGAGCTGAGTTACATACCTAAAGAATGCCCTCCCATTCTAGGCCTCCATGTGGTCTAGCCTCCTCTGGATATCCCTGTAAAAAAGAAATCATATTCCTTTACCAGAGATCCCTCTGAAGCTGGATCCCATTCAACCTCTGCAGTGCCCGACAGTGGAGTGGGCCTAGAAAAATCGGCAAAATGGAAGAGGACAGGAGGACGACCAAGCTGGCCAGCATGCATAGCTATATTCAATCTGCAAGGAGAGCACTCCCCAACTTCCTTCTTATGGGCACAATCTTGCTCCTTGGGAGATGAAGTGTTGTCAGGCTTGACTGGATCGTGAAACGCTGTTAACAGTTGCCATACAGGCTAAGATTTCACCAGCCTTCACCCTACCCTTAACTGGGAAGAAGGGATAATCCTTACCTGGCACTCCTCCCGGGGCATTAGATGCACCTATAAATCCCCTCTCGCTCTGCTGTTACACCCTCTTGATGGGAAGAAATTGCCAGACCAACCTGGTCATCGAATTAGGGGTGGCTGAGTCAGTTGAAAAATTCACCTCTTTAGGTGCTTTGTGTGAACAACTAGCCAGATGAGCGCCCCAGCCTCGACTGGCCAAGACAGAAATTTGGGATGTTGGGCCCAAAAACCTTCTTCATTGAGGCCTGTGCCATTTCTAGGGAAGTGGAAACTGTGGCACATTTACTCAGTACCTTTAGGAATGACTCCCCGAAATGACTTTCTTCGTTGTTGGGCTTGCCTCTGACATTGACAGTTCCACCCAACTTGGGGTCCATTTTAATGCGAAGTGAATGTCTTTATTTGAGAGATGAGGCATAATTGGTGTTTCCAAGGAAACAGATCCCCCCTCTTTGCGTCCAACCCCACAGAAGGTCAGTTAAATCAGTGTCCAGCAGGATTTAGCCTCCTCCGTCTTTTACGAAAATCTAAGTTAAGGGCCCTGTCATGTTCATTAACTTATGCTGACAGGCTCTCTGAGACCCATTAATACCCATCTTAGGGTCCTTGACAAACTTTAATGCAGTAGCGCAAGCTGCGCCTAGAGGTCACCAGTGAGGAAGGCACCTCCACTGCATGTCTAGGTGCAGTACCATAAAGCTGCTCCTAGAGGTCCCAAGTGATAAGCATAACCCTTTGGTCACATAAGGTACTGGCCACTGTTGAAGATATGGTAATTCCACCCTACCAATAATGCATTGCATGCAAGACAGTACCACAAGTACTTTCAAATAGCTATGTCCATATATACAATTAGTAGTTTTGAAATGTGACAAAATAATTATTGTATTAATTCCGCATTAAGTTTACTCTACGTCGAGCTGATGGAAGGAAATTGACATGCAGTACCGTACTCTTATCCTAGAGGTCCCTAGTGAGCAAGGCACCAGCACTGCTTGTCTAGTTGCAGTACCGCAAGCTACTCCTAGATGTCCCTAGTGAGCAAGGCACCAGCACTGCATGTCTAGATGCAGTACCGCAAGCTGCTCCTAGAGGTCCCTAGTGAGCAAGGCACCAGCAATGCATGTCTAGGTGCAGTAGCACAAGTTGCTCCTAGAGGTCCCTAGTAAGCAGCATAAACGTTTGGCAACAAATGGTACTACAGCTTGCAGAAGATACGGCAAATCCACCCTATCCATAATGCATTGCATGCAAGAATGTACCACAAGTACATTCAAATAGCTATGCCCATATATACAATTAGTAGCTTTGAATTGTGACAAAATAATTATTAGATTATTTCTGGATTAGGTTGTACTCTATGTGGAGCAAATGAAGGGAAATTTACATGCAGTACCGCTTGCTGCTCCTAGAGATCCCTAGTGAGCAAGGCACCATCACTGCTTGTCTAGTTGCAGTACTGCAAGCTGCTCCTAGAGGTCCCTAGTGAGCAAGGCACCAGCACTGCTTGTGTCGTTTTTTTTGTTGTTTTGCTTTCTCTGTCCTCCTCCCCCATTTTTCTGAGTGCTTTTCCTGCTTTTTCCTTGTATTTTGCTGCTTTCTCCTTCCTTTCCCCTGGTTTTCTGAGTGCTTTCTCCTGATTTTTCATTGTTTTTACTGCTTTCTCCTTCCTTTGCACCTTTTTTTCTGAGTGCTTTCTCCTGCTTTTGCCTCGTTTTTCACTACGGTGCAGCTAGCAACTGCAGCGTCTTGAGACCTTCACGGGTGATTTACCGCTGTTTATAAATCCTGATTGATTGTAAAATGATGCTGCGGGCAAAGTGTGTAGCTATCCCAGGGAAGTGGGTATTAGGGCCGAATTTTGCCTGATCAACCTGAAGATTTTGTATAGGTGTCACAATACCAGGACCAGAGTATTTAGCATGGGGAGGAATGACAGTGACCTCTGTCTTCAGGGCTCTACTAAATGAAGCACTCCAGCTGCACACCATTTAGAATTGTCCTTGGGCACAGGGATACCTGCCGAATATTAAGCAGAAGCTATCCTCAGTTGTCAGGGAGGACTTGGTATTCAACCCTCAATTGTTGGCTCTGGGCATATGAGGAGAACAAACCCTGAATAATACATACTCCTTTTTTGCAACATGGCGCTGATGCTGGCAGTGCAGGAGAATTGTTAGCCATTGATAAAGTACATCGTAATCAACTCTGGATTTATGGGAATCCAATATGGATTCGTGCATGCGAGCCGACAGGCTAGCATACATGGCTCGTGGCTGTCCCAGGAAGTTTGCTCAAATATGGGATCCCTGGTACAGTTAATGGGAAAGGTCGTCCCAAAGGGCGGACTGGGGCCTGAGAAGACAATCCGTTGACTGGTCTTGTGGGGCCCTCTCACTAGCTCTTTGCTAGGACACTTGTATGGTGAACTTGGCTGGAGTGACGGTCTTAGAATATGGAAAGGTTTGTCCTCTTTACATGCGCAATAACGAGATTGTAACCTTGGGAGGTGTCATGCTCTGTAAGCCTTTTGTTTATTTGTGTATTCTTTCTTTTTCATTTTCCATCAATACAAATAAAAATATTAGAAAATATATGTACTTCTTAAATAAACAATATATTAATTTACATTAAATAATTGAAAACAACATAAACAAGAATAATTATTATTAAAACACGATTATAACATGTATATTTATTAAACCATTAAAAATTATATTTATAAATATATTGTCAAAATTAATATTTGTTCAGTATTACAAAGCATAACCAAAAATAATTAAAACACAAAGTACAATAAACAATAAGATAAGAAATAATTTTAAAAAAATATGCTTTTTAAATAAAATATTGTGAATACGTCTACTCAAAAATACAGGTTAAACTAAAGAATAGTAATCCAGTTACAATACAAAAACATTAAAAAAGAAAGATATACAAAAGAAATAAAGGGGCACATGCATCGAAGGTTTTTGCGAGCACAAACGGTGTGATTCGCAAAAATCTGCAGTTTGTGATCGCAAAATGGCCTTTTGCAATGCATGAAAGTGTTGGGGACACGCAATTTAGGCAATCGCAATTTCCTAAATTGCGACTGCATTTAAGGAATCGCAATTTGCGATTCCTTAAATGCAATGCACTAAACACTTCGAAATAGAGATTTCGCTATTTGGGGCCGCAAATTAACGAGAAATTAAACTGGTCGGTAATTTGCAAAAACTTTGAAAATTTGCGAGTCGCAATTAAGGAATGTTTAGGAATCGCTATTTTTATAGCGATTCCTACATGCATTGGCTTTTGTGATAACTTAATTTGCGATTCCTGAATAATTGCAATAAAGGACTCACAAAATCATACCTTGATACACGTACCCCAAAATTCCCTACTCTATCTACACTTCTGCAAACATTTAGGAAACACATGCATTGCAGGGGGAGGTCAGTCTTACTATTCTAATTTCAATCTAATAAATGTTGGGGAAAATACATGCATGGGGGTGCAGAAATAATATTCTAACTACAGTCCAGCAAACACTGGAGAAGGGCATATGTTAGAGGGGTTAGATTCACTATTCTAATTACAGTGTAACAAACATTTGGGAAAGTGCACGTTATGTAAGGTCAGATTTATTACTCAAACACCAGTCCTCCAAGCGTTGGGAAAAATGCACACTCTGGAGAATGGAAGGTTAAACGTATTATTCTAACTAAAGCCTAACAAACATCAAAGAAAGTGCATATATTGTGGATTTCAAATATACTATTCTTCAATCTCAAAAACATTGGCAAAGGGTCATGCATTTACTCTTCTAACTTCAGTCTAACAAACATTAGGCAAGTGTTTATATTTGGAGTCTCGCCATCCGATCCTCCAATAAACCCCCAAACCACAAATTCAAATTTAGTACATACAAAAATGAGCCATTTAAACTTGGTAAGTGTACCCTCAGTCAATGTATAGAGAGAATCCCAATCAATAAGCTGCGTGTCTTTTAAGAGATCTCCCCAGTGTGTTATACCGGCCAACCTCAGGGGGCGAGCTAGCTGATCCTTTAAACACTCGGGGGTCCCTGGGGAATCCCAGATCGGGGCCTGAGGAGCATAATAGGGAACTCCCAACTTTTTCCTGAAAAAAACCCAATTTTTTTGGGCAGCTATTAGAATCTTTAATCTGACTTTTTTATAAAACCTGGGATCTCTGAATTTAAACAGAAAGTATTCCTGACCCTGGGGTAGACTATGTAACAACGCCTGAAATAGAGAGCCTAAAACGGTAGTATCTGCCTTATCGGCCATTCGTCGAAAGTTTTTTAATTGGAACGAATGACAGTAGATGAGTATATCTGGGAGGGCAAGACCCCCAATTTTTAATTTCCTCGTCAATTTTTTCCATGATATTCTTGGAGACTTAGTGTTCCAAATAAATGAACCTATTTTCCCCTGTAATTTGGCTATGTCTTTCGGGTTAAAGGTTAACGGAATAGAGTTAAATAAGAAGGTGATTTTCGGTAAAATAGTCATTTTTATGAGGTTCACTCTGCCAAATATGTGAGTCCGATATTGCTTGCGATCCTTCAAGGGACGTAAAGGTATGGGCAGCTTTAAAAGCTTGGCGGAACAGATGAAAGTATTCCGATGATTTCACCTGGGCACTGTTGGGGCTCAATCTCTAACATCGTCAAGGGGCCTCTCAGTGAGAGAAGGTTGGAGTGGACAGAGCAAACAGTAAAATGCTAGTGGGGCTAGACTCTCCTCTTTCTCCCCCAGGGTCTCAACCATCGGAACCGTACTCCATCTATTGGGGGTAGAGGTGAGGAGGCTCCCCATCTAGATTGCCCTTCCCATCCGGTGGCATATGAGGAAAATAAAAAAAATAAAAATAAAAAGAAATGAGCCATTTAAACCAATAACAGTTCATAGAAATGCAGAAATGAACACATGAATCAATTATTATGAACTAAAAGATAATTAAAGACTACTCACCCAATCCCCCAATAAACCATAAAACCAGAATTAAAATGTAATATGTAATTTACTAAAAAAAATACAATTTACACTAATAAATAACAAAAAATACAAAATATTTAACATATTAATCATATAGGAGGCATCCCAGCCTCTTTACCTGATCATCTACCCAGACAAGCTGGTTCTATGCACAAGAACTTCCTTCCTGTCAAAAGTTGGCACTCCTTTTCACGTAGGCAAGTCCATCCCCCTGCCTACATGTTATGCCCTGCAACATACCTCTAAGAAAGAGGAGGAACTTTACGAACTGGACCCAAAAAGAGAGTTGTTGTTCTACCTTGACCAAACGAAAGAGTTGTGTATGGACAACTAATTCTTCATGGGGTGTCAGAGCAAAGAAGGGAAAAGTCTTGCAGAAACTGACCCATATCCAGAAGGATCATGCTCTGCATTAAGATCTGCTACTCACTGGCCAAGACACAATCCCTGAGGTTTGGCGTGCCCATTCTACTAGAGTTAAGGCAGCCAACACTGTGTTAGTGGAGTTCCAGTCCTGAATATCTGCCAGGCAGCAATATGGGCTTCTCTACACATGTTCACGAAGCATTACTGCCTGGACAGTCAGGTCGATCAGGATGGACACTTTGTTCGTTCGGTTAAGCAGGACTTTCTAGTGTGAAACAGTTTCGCAGACCCACCTCTGGGGAGGTATTGCTTGGGTATGTATACTATGGTAAGGAATCTGTGGCTAGAAGTCTCTTTCAAATGAACAAGTTACTTACCTTTGCTAACACCTTATCTGGTAGAGAGTCTGTCTACCCACAGATTCCTTACTGACCCAAACACATGTGGTCTTAAGCAGAAGAACTCCCAAATGCCTTCATAGCTACCTATTAAAGTACTAACTCGCACCTTTCGGCTGTTTCATTGGACACGGTAGGCCCACAGTGGGCGTTCTACCTTGATGTAAGTGTGACAAGAAGAGAACGCCCACCCGGAACAGACCATGAGGCACCTAGCATTTTACATTTAGGCTAAATAACCTGAAATACTTCTGTGGAGAGGTAGGTCCTCTCTATATACCTTTTATGGGACTCTGCACTGACTCTCTTGTGGTGTAGGGACACATAGATTTAGCCCTGACGAATTCCTTAGACCGTTTAGCTGACTATAGGCAGAAACTTGTTGGGATGAGAATGTCACCAATTTGGAGAGGTATATGGGTCATTATAACCGTATATGCTCCCTGATAACATCTTTTGATATTTTTAAACAAGCCTAGGAGACCACCTGAATAAAGGATACTGTGTGGTTTATCCTAAGGCTTTTTTAACCATCAAGGTGGATCTGAGAATTGTATCCAGAAAAAATACATAATTTCTAAGAACTCTGCCAGGCGAGCCCCCCAAGGTTGAGTCCACCAGGGTGGGACGAGGTGGTAAATGATGAAGCATGTAACATTACTTTAGTGAGCCTACCTCATCCAACTCTTGGAAATGCCTTCACTCTGGGAGTTAGTATTGTAGTAGGTAGCTACGAAGACATTAGGGAGTTCTTCTGCTTATGACCAAATAAGTTTGGAGCCCACCTAGGGTATCACGCTATTTTCTTGGTGTTGTGATGTGAATAAGGGCAGGTATGAGACTACTAATACCCCTGTTTTCTCTCCTTTTGTGTAATATAGTCCTTACTGAACCACCCATCTGCCCCACTCTACAAACGTTTTTCTAGAGACAGGGTTTCATCTTTTAGGGCCTCAGTTTTCCACACCAGTCATCACTGTTCTTCGTGGCTCCTCACTCCTGGTGTGGAAAGTTGCAAAAAGAAACTGACAGCGTGCTGGGATGACACCTATATAGGAAACATGCAACCACTTTTTGTGCGGATAACACCACACAGAGCCTAACAACACCACCTACCAGTGCACAGGGGCACGGTTCATGAAACATTTCCAGATTCAGCCCGATGCCTGGGGATGATTTTATTGTAACGCATCTGCAGCTAGATAGAGCCTCTATCAGATAAAGCATTACCAAGGGCTCAAACAATCCACTCAACCACTCACATTGTCGAGGAAGATGAGCTATTTCTTTCTGGCAAGCTGAAAATCTCTAAATTTAGTCACAAATCAAAAAGTAAATGTAGGAAGGCAAATTTGCTATTGACCTCTGTCTCTGAAAGTGGAGCTAATGTGACAAGAGAACAAGATTTAAAGACATCTTTATTGCTCACAAAGTGAAAGAGCAATAAAGATGCCTTTATTTTTTTTTTTTAATTGTTTATTGTTTCAGTGTGTATAACGGCATACAAATAAATGCAATCGTGAATAGCCATATCGAATAAAGTGAACAAACCCCTAACCCACCCCCCCAACAGGACAGGCGATAGTGCATTAGACATTGGAAGTATAGCATACCACAGAAACAGACATGAGCGGAGAAACAATAACTATTCAATGCATGTTCCCCCAGCGTGGAAAATCACCTTCTACTAAGTAAGGAGGGTATATTGCAAGCAATTCATGTCAAGTCCGGATGAGCAAGCAAATATGCAGTAAGAGGTGCCCAAAAATCCTTAGGTCGTGAGGCTTCAGGTAATTCCTCAGCATACAGCGCCACGGTGTCCCTGTATCAGAGCAAGTCTCTCATCCAGTTTTTCACAGTTGGAGTGGTTTTCGGCCCCCAACAAATAGCTACAGCTCTTTTAGCAAACAGCGTGGAAATTGCAATTATCCGCCTATTGCAGGGCTTGAAGTTTTTCACATGTCCGAGCATGCATATTTCCGGTGTGCAATGCACCGGTTCCAGCACTACATCAGTGAGTATATTGGCCACCCTGGACCAAAAAGCAAATATTCCTGCACACATCCAAGCCACATGAAAGAAATCGGCATCAGCTTGCCCACAGCTCACACAATTAGCAGACTCGCGCAGACCATTCTTATGAAGTTGCAGAGGGGTATAGTACAGTTGGTGAAAATATTTAAAGTGTATAATTCGGAGATTACAATTCGCCGTTAGGCGACCAGTCAGCTCGCAGCAATTCTTTAAAACTTCCAGGGTAAGTACTGGCCCCAATACATTCTGCCATCTAAGATACGAAGGCTGCTCCCCTGGCTCTTGCTCACACAGAGAAGTGATTATATATTTTGGTGATAAGACCTTTTCACTCCCCCCCCCCCCCCCACAGCATAACTTGCAGCGCCCGCAAAGTCACAGGCTCCATTGGGTAATCCGGATAAATAGTTTTGACAGCTTGCTGAACCCTAACATATGTGAAGCCCAACATGAACCCACGAGCTGTGGGCCCCTGTACATCTTGTAATGATCGAAACTGACCCTGTTTGTACAGATCCCCCATCTGGGACATACCCACTGCTGCTAGTTCCCGCAGAGCAGACCTGTCTCTTGCTGCAGAAATGTCAGTGTGGGAAGCCAGAGGCAGTCGCGGGGCGTATAAATTGGGAAGCCGTACCCTTTTTGCAAACATTTTCCAAGCCCATGCGGTGTATAGTACTGGATTGATTTCAGTCCTGGGTCCTCCCGAACCCCCGGAAAGGGTCGCTGCCTGCAGGGGCAATGGAATAACAGCATCAGATTCAATGGCGAGATGGGGTTGAAAACGTGGCGGATAGTGCCAGTAGTGGGCAAACTGTGCCTGCGCACATAGATAATATAGTCGGACGTCAGGAGCTTCAAACCCTTCCCGGTCAAACGGTTACACTAAAACCTCCCAACTACATCTAGGCTTCTTTCCACCCCATACGAATGTAAGGATGGCAGACTGGAGCATCTGGAATAGCGCTATATTCAACTTTATTGGAATGTTGACAAAAAAGTAAATCAGCTTGGGTAAGAAGGTCATCTTCACAACTGCAAGCCGGTTCGCAAGAGAGAGAGGTAAACGCACCCACCGCTCCGCTTGCTCAGTGATGCGTGTGATAGCCCGACCATAGTTCTCGGATATCACCCTTTCAGGGTCCCTATGTAGCCACACCCCTAGATACCTCACCGGTTGGCTAGTCCATGTCAGCTGAAAATCCAGGTCTATCTCCATAGTGCCAGCCGTCAGCGGAAATACTACTGATTTTGACCAATTAATGCCTAGGCCTGAGTATCGCTCAAATTTCACCTATTCCCGCAGAAGTTCTGGTAAAAAAGTGGCAAGGTCTCGGACATATAAAAGCATATCGTCGGCATATAAGGAGACCACTAGCGGTCTCTGCTGAAATCGCAATGCCGCAACCGCATGCAACTGTCTAAGCTTACAGGTCAGGGGTTCTAGCGCTAGTGAAAAGAGCATTGGCGACAGGGGGCATCCCTGCTGCGTGCCCCTACCAATGGGGAACCGTACACGTGCTGCAGGTGCAGTGTATAGCACTCTAATCCATTTAAGAAAGAATGGAGGCATTCCCATTCTGGTGAGGACTGTGAACATGAAATCCCAATGAAGGGAGTCAAAAGGTTTTGCTGCATCAAGCAGCACGGCCACCGCCTGGAAATCTGAGTCAAAGTAATGCAGCGTGGAGCACACGGTGCGCAGGTTGGGTGTAGTGGAACGCGCAGTCACACAACCAGACTGGTCAGGCAGAACTACCAGAGGGATTAGTGGTTGTAGCCTAGTGGCGATCATCTTTGCTAAAACTTTGGCATCGATGTTAATAAGTGAAAGAGGCCTATATGATTCGCACCGATCAGGGGGTTTATCCGGTTTCAGTAAAGTTACGAGCAGAGCCTCTCTAAGAGATGGCGGGAGTTCTCCTTTCTCATAAGCCTCAGCAAATACAGACAGTAACTTAGGAGCTAGAGCATCTGCATACGTTTTATAGAATTCACTGGGTAGCCTATCTATACCAGCCGCTTTGCAGGTGGGCAGGGACATAATAGCTATTTTGACATCTTCTACACCAAACGGCTGTACCAGATATTCCCTGTGCGTGTTTTAGAGTCACCCTAATGCAACGTCGTCAAGGTAGGAATCTGTCTCTGCCGTAGGGGGAAATCGGCGGCAGTATAAAGCGTTGTGTAGAATCTGAAGACTACATGATTGATTTCAGGAATCGAATAGTGTGTCTCCCCCTTCTCATTCACCAGCTCCTTGATACACTCCTGACTACGTGGTGCCGACAACTTCTGCGCCAGTGCAGGGCTTGAACGGCCCCCCTCCCCATAATAGCGAGCAGTTGCACGCCGAGATCAGTGCTTTAGTTCCTGATCAACCGTTTCATTATGATCGGTGACCAATTCTCGTATCTTGGCCAGCGTGTGCGGGGAGGGATGTTATTCGTAGTCCCGTTCAAGTGCAGAGATATCAGAAGCCAACTTATCTATTCGACGCCGGAGATCTCGTAGCACTCCAGACTGCGCCACTATGCAAGCCCCCCGAATTGTCACCTTAAACGCCTCCCATAGCAGTCCGTCACTATCAACTGACCCCTCATTGTCCTGAAAAAAATGTCGGATTGCTTCGCCAATGGTGTGCTTAAATACTGGGTCAGTGAGTTCAGTAGGCTGAAGTCTCCATGCGAAAGGTGGTCTCTCACACATGGGTATCTGTAAGTCCAGAACCACTGGAGAGAGGTCTGAGAGTGTGCGAGGCATGTGTCCGAATTGCACTGCCCAGGTGCAAACAGCCTCAGAGATGAGCCAGAAATCTATACGGGATTTAGTCCCGTGCACTGAAGAGACAAACGTACTTTCTCGACCCTACGGATTTCGAAGACGCCAGATATCAAACAAAGGACCTGCCTCTAAGATCCCCAGAATGGACTCTGCTGCCAGATTAACTCTCCCTGTGCCATCATCAGTTCTATCTAATGTTCTGTCCAAGCACCCATTGAAATTCCCCCCCCAAATTATCTCAGCCGGTGGGAACCCAGAAATTAGGCGCCACACATCCGAGAAAAAGTGGCGGATCATCAGTATTGGGTCCATACACATTAACCAACAATACAGTCCTACCACCCAATTGTCCATACACAATCGCTACTCGCCTGTGCTCATCTGCATCCATCTTAAGCATAGTAAAAGGGACCCCTCTTTTAATGAGTATCATCACACCCCTCGAAAAAGTGGAATACGAGGACTCAACTTTCAAGGCTGCCCACCGTGCACCTATTTTTCGGGCGGATTCCTTGGTGAGGTGTGTCTCCTGGAGTAAAGCCACCTGCACCCCAGCCTATCTAGATGTGCAAAGACAGACCTGATCTTTTTCGGAGAGTTGAATCCACGCACATTCCAAGTAACGCACTTAACCACACCACTCATACCGTTCATGTTAGAAATGGAATTTCTGGTTGGCTAAGGCTTGCGCCAAAGTCAGGCAGAAACCACCACTCTAGTCAGGGCAAGGAAGTTACACGCCAAAGATAACCCCTGCTCACCCCCTTGGTAGCTTGGCACGAGCAGTCAGGCTTATCTCTGAGGCGATGTGTAAAGCGTTTGCGCGCGCACCCAGCAACAACACCCAAGGCCCATCACAAAGGAAACTCCACACAAGGTATTCTATAAAAATAGCTTTTGTATTATACACAACACATTAGATAAAAATACACACTTAACAATGTGCCAACAGGCACGGGCAGAATTTACAAGGGATTATATATACAGGGGACAGGGCCACCTGGACCACTGTCAGGAATCAGCACTTTTAGAATGTAAAATTACTGTAGCACAAGATATACATATAACACACAACCAGTAACTACTGGTAACAAGAAAGTACCACCTACGCAACCCTAACCACCTTAGGAAAATGTCACGCAGGGAACTAGAACCTCACTAGCACCACCTGTACTAGGAGAAAACAAACAACCACCTAAGTATCACAATACCTGTAGGGGTAGACGCACATTACACATGATGCCTAAAACATTCAGAGGTGTAGGGAAGGAAAACACATGATGCATAAAATACATTCAGCGGTGTAAAGCAATGGCACATGACGCAAAAAAACACATTCAGAGGTGCAGGTTAGGAAAACACCTGATGCATAAAGACATTCAGAGGTGTAAGGAAGGAGAACACATGATGCATAGAAATACATTCAGAGGTGCAGGTTCGGAACCTTAGCGCAAAACTCACATGAGCCACCACCTGTGGCAGTCCCTAGGCCAACTGGCCTGGTAGGGGCTAGGACGCTCTGTGTCCAGTCAAGCGGCGCCAGCTGCGCAGACCAAAAACGAAAAATGTCCCCCACCTAAACGTGGCAGCTGCCCACTAAGTGCTGGGCAGCTGTGGAACGGACCTCAGGCACTCTGCGTGCCTCTGGAGCCCTCTCTGGGCTCTGTCCATTCAAAATGCCCCCTAGAGCCTTCGTGGCCCTAAACGAACAATGCCCCGTCGTTGGAGTCCCTCTGGACTCTGAGCAACACTGCCCCCGACGTTGGAGCCACGGGGATCTAGAAACAATGCGCCCCCTTCGTTGGAGCGTACTCGCGCTCTGGACCAAGAACGTCCCCAACGCTGCCGCTGCCCACTGTCAGGCGGGGCAGCGGAAAAATGAGCCTCGGTCCCGGGAGCGGCCCGCTGTTATCTGGGGCCGCTCTCGTGCAAAGAACGCCCCCCGGACGTTGGAGAGCTGAGCAAGGCTCTCTGTAAGGTAGGGGCCGCTTGAAGACTCAGCCGGTCTGGGACTGGCACCCGCAGGCCACGCACAGAGTCCCCCCAGCCTTCCTCACTTACCGGGCTGTTTCTCGGGGGACTCCCGCGTTATCTCCGCTTCCCGCTGTCTGCTCCACGGGTCCGGCCGCACTCTTCTTGCGGCGGCTGGGGCAGTCACGGCGCTGCTTCTCTCGGGCCCCGGGGCGCAGGGTAGGCTCCTGCCTGCTCCGGGCTTACAGATCCAGCGCGAATCTCGGGAAGGAGGCGGGGTAGGCTCCCGCCCTCCTACTTCCTGTCCTTGTTGTCCCGGCGGCCCGCCCCCGGCCCGCCTGACTTCCGGAATGTCCTGGCCGGGGCTGCAGCGGTGATTTTCTCTACGGCAGCCACGAGGGGTAGGCTCCCTCTTGATAGTGGATACACGGCGGGGTGGGCACCCGCCGTAAAAATAAACAAATTAGCGGGGTGGGCACCCGCGAGCACACAGATCAGCGGGGTAGGCACCCGCTCGGGAGATAACAATGCCGGGTGGGCACCGGCCTCCAGAATCAAAGCGCACACAGCGCTAGGAAGTCAAACAGCGCGCACAGCGCTACAAAGTTCAAGGAGCGCTCCCAGGTGCTGAAAATCAAAAAGGTCCAGTAGAAAGACCTCCAAGAACAGGGGGGGCAAAGGCTGGGCCCAGAGCCAGCACACAGGGCCCTCCAGCAGGGAGGCAGTCCCCAGTGGCGGTCTCTCCTGGCGCCCAGCAGCAGCAGGCCCCCTCCAGATGATCCTGCAAGAGAACACCCCCTGTAAGGGGACACAGCCCCTTTTTATACAGTAAAAGTCTTTGTCTGAAGGTGCAGGGAAGGGGCGAACCAGTTACATCTGGTTCCTGAGCACTTTGTTTTGCTCAGGCCCTCTCCCTATTCACTGGCAGGGCTAGGGTCATCAGACGCACCACAGGGGCCGGAGCCAGCAGTGTATGGGGAAAGCCCTGTCCTATTCAGGACCCAGGTATACTCCTCCCCAGCCATCAGTATGCTAACCTCCCATTCACCACTGGGTGACTCCTCCTGACTCTGGGGATTTCCCTAGTCCGTCACATGACCTCCACCAGCCAATCGCCAGACAAGCCACACATTTCATACTGCACACTGAAGTGCCCACTTCTAGAAGTGGCACTTCCACACTAGGTACATGCACGCCGCACACATCATCGCGCAGCATTCAACCACACGAGTCCACACATACCAAACTCGGGCCTGCACACCCCACGCATCAGGAACTACCAGGACGCATACATTCCCCCATGCATTCCTATGGGAGGGCAGGTCAACCTCACAACACGCACGCACTTTACCCTGGGACACAGCGGTAAAGTGCGCAGAAACCAAAAATCATTACACCAAGTCACCAATAAAAAGCAAAAAGTCTCGGGGGTGAACCTGCCAGAAGGGCCAAGTCCAACAGTTCACGTAGCATTGAATACATACAAGCGCTATGCAGTTTGGCAGACATTAAACGATTCCCCCGCAAAACATTGTATCGAATGCATAGAATGAATACACCATCAGCCTGCCCAGTTACCCCCCCCAGATCTGACCCCCCACCCACTTCAGCATCCCAAACTTTGCCAAAGCCATCCCGAATCCATGACACCGCCCCCAACAAGAAAAAACAAAACATTTGTGCATTTGGGGCACTCCCATGTGGGGGACGCAGAGTGCAACTAGCCTCTCATCCAGTGAGAGGTGGCTGAGCATGTCTCAGACCCGTGCCCAAAAAGTGAATCTATTTCGTGATAGCACACATCCTGCCATAATCATACCTGTGCCCTGAAGTGGGATAGTCCACGATCAATCTTTAACACATATAGGAGCATCTGCATATTACATCCCTAAATGAGCACATCAAATACAAACTAGAGCAATAGCAAGAGGAATCATCACATTCAATCATCTTCATCATGAGGCGTGTTAGGCTCGCGCTGCCTGCGTTTCAAGTGTTTAGCATGGTCCATGACAGCTTTGGGGTTAGAGAAAACCTTGGACTCCCCATCTGGCCCAATACGCAGTCGTGCGGGATATGGCATAGCATACGGCACTCCTTCAGATCATAAGAGTTTCTTCACTTCACTGAATTCCCTTCTGGCGTATTGCACAGCTACCGTAAAATCAGGGAAGAAAGCTAGAGTGTTGCCCTGTTGCTAGATAGTCCATGTGTCCCTAGCTAGGCGCAGAACAGTGTCCCTGTAATTTAAAAGTCTAGCTATGATAGGGCAGGAGGCGGCGCCAGGGGTGGTCTCGCCACTAGTGAGCGATGAGCACGCTCTACAACGAACATGTTGGACAGTTGCTCAGTGCCAAAAATGTCTTTAATGAGGGTCTCAATGTACTGTTCCATCCTCCCGACATTGGTGGATTCCGGCAGCCCGGTCAGCCTGATGTTATTGCGCCGGGACCGCGCTTCTAAATCCTCATTTTTAGCTTGGATGAGGGACAACACCTTCTCCATGTTCAAGGTTTTACCAGACACCTCACTAAGCCCATCCTCTGTCGCCAAAACACGTTGTTCGACCTCTCCCATGCGGACATTTTGTTTTTCGAGTTGTGCGGACATATGATCTAGCCTGTGGTTCACAGCCGCCATTGTGCCCTCTATGGATTTGAGGCTGCGCTGCATCGCCAGTAATGTAGCTTCCAGGGTAGTGGGACTGTCTCCAGGAGCGTCTGCCTCCGAATCTGAGGCGGCCTTCTGTGAGGACTTTGTGGGCTTACGGGCCTCAAACATGAGGCGAGGCTGCGACTTGTCCGTCCTCCTCATAGTGGATTGGAGCAGTGGGTGAAAAAGTATATGCCTGGTGAGGAGCCCCGCACTGCGTAGAGGACAGAGGGGGCCCTCCAGCTGGAGGACAAGCACATAGATAACGGGTTTACTATCAGTGTTAGATGTCCAGAGGCGCAAAACGTAGCAGCCCCTATGCTTAGACCGCAACTCGAACAGCGGTGATGCACATATAATGGGGAGGGCACCAACTTGCTCCAGGGATCAGCCGAGCGTAGTAACAGTCACTGCAGCGCACTTCCCCAAGTCTCCGCATATCAGTGGAGCTGCTCATACATCACTACCATGCCACCCAAAAAAAAAAAAAAAAGACAAAGCCTGGTTCCCAACCGCGTGGCAGCAGTGACAGCAGGGTTTCATCAGACCAGGAACAATAGAAGCTTGACCCTCCAGCGACCAGCCATGCGTCTAGCAGCGCCGGCGGCAGGCAGTGCAAAAGCTCTATCCCAGGCAGCCCGGACAGTCGGAGCCCCACGGAACCCAGCAGCAGCAGCCTGCAGAGCACTGGCCCCGGGCCCCCACCCACCTTCACAGCCGCGAGCCCAACCAGGCATCGCACCCCACCTACCACCACCAGCCGCCGAGGTTCCACGTTCGGCAGTCAGGTGCCTCCCAGAATCCAGGTGCGCGATAGGCCATCAGACGATCCTCGTTTTCTGCCTCCGCCGCACCAAAGCTCGATTCTTCGCCGCTGGCTCTATGGATTGTCAGTCGGTCAATTTCCCAGATCAATGGCATCACTACCCCGTATCGGGACCGGGGGCCGGCACCACCGCAAGCCACCAGGCACCTCAGGATCGCCGCGATTCAGGCGGGCGCCATTTTGTGAGCGCTCGCCACATAGCTGAAAAATCTGCGCTTTCGGTTTGCTGCGGGAGAAAGCGGCAGAATAAGCCTCCACTCAGTGCAGTTGGCCACTTCCGATGTCAAAATTGTGTAGCATGTAGGCTAACAGAAGACTCTAAACAACTAGATATTAATGGCCAGATACACATTCAAACTGCAACTCTAAGAACACTGTATATTGTGTAAAATGCCCATGCAATAAATATTACATAGGCCAAACTACGCAAACAGTAAAAAAACGCATTTTACAACATAAATCAAGGATAAAGTGTAAAATACAGGGGGCTCCCTTAGTACACCATTTTCAAAACCAAAATCATTCTGAAAATGATATAAAATGGTCGGTATTATGTGTGATTTGAAATGTTGAAAGAGAGGAACTTCAAACTAAACTAAACAGATTGGAGGCCAGAATAATTTAAAAGTACCATACAGCCACAACTGGCCTCAACGAAAAAGATGAAGTTTGGGCACTATTACAATAAGACCATAGACAATTACAGTAGGTGTGTTTCAAGAGATATGTAAATAAAGTACCCTAACCTCTTACAGTCCTGAACTGGATATTCATGTATGTATTGTTGTAAACTATTAACAGTTAGGCAATAAACATGAGAAGATTGTAAGGAGTGGCGGCACAATAGTGGGTTATATGGTGTCTTGAGTCACTTAATTTGGACTTGACTTGGATTTTATTTATTTATTTTATAGTTCATGATTTTTTTAAATAATAGGTCTCTATTTAGTTTTTTGGAGCATTTAGTTTCCAATTGAAATATTTTCTCGTAACCAGCCGGTGTGTTGCATAGAAACCAGTAGTCTGTTCTCACTTTCCTTCAAAAAAGCTAGGCACCTCGTTAGTGTCGAGGGTTCTTCTTTATAAACATCGCTTTCGCGTCATGTGATCAAACGTGTGTATAGGACACGGAAAGGCATCAGATTAAGACACGGCTTAATTGCCGAAAATATTGAAGGTAGGAATCGCCGTGGAACACACTTTAAATAAGAGCGTTATGCACAATAGAAGAGGTACTTATATTTGGTTTCCTTGTTGTTTTTTTTGGTCTCGATGTCGAAAAGATTACCCTCCATAGAAGCTCAAAGCTCAAAGTTTCAAGACGCCGCGGTGATTTAAATGTCCCGCCGGTGACCGGTAAGTGAGATGGTTTTCCATTTCATAAATACTTGGTAAATGGATGTGGCATTATAGCAGACGTAATCACATCAGACTTTGGGTTTTCCTGGGTGCAATAAAGTTAATTATAGTGTTATTTTGTTTTCAGGGCCTCCATGTAAGGAAAAAACTGATTTGGATGAACACAGAAGATCATTATAAACCGCAGTGAAGTGGTATATATAGTTTTGTTGTTTACCGTGTCAGGTTGTCACACTTTAGATTTGAATCACATTAAGGAGAATGGTGTTGAGAGAGGCTTTTCTGGTTACACTTCACTTTCTCTATATGAATAGCACGAGTGATGAGATGGCTTTAGTTTTTTATATAGTGCACATTCAGGTGTTTAATTGCTTGTGGCCCGTCAATCCAAGAAATAGAATGTTATGAAATCCATGAAAGACCTTTTGGGTCTCATGTTCCTGTGTGTATATATATGTATATGTGTGTAAATATTATTGTTTATATTGTATAGGTAAAAAAGTATATTTGATTTCCTAGGATAATCTTGGAAAAGTTATGCTCAGTTGCCCTAGTCCTGATGAGGCCCGATACCATTGGGGCTGAAACGCGTCGACCTGTAAATTGAAGACACCCGTATGAATTAAAAGCATCGTTAAATAAGTGGAAAGTACTGTACAAAGGTTGAGGTTGGAGTAATATACCTCTCAGTACTCCTTAGAAGGGTGATCCTCTCATAAAAGGAATGCTTGTTCTTAAAAACAAATTTGGGAGCATCCTTATTGACTAATAGGGCAATGAGAAAGAAAAGATACATGTTTGTTTAAGTGTAAATATTGTATATATTTTATGTTACGTAAGTGTTTGTATGTAAGAATAGATGAATGCACATGCACACACATATTGAAAGTTGTAAAATAAATACAAAATAAGCTTCTAAGACTTATTGTTTGAATTGCTTTTTGATTTTGATTTGAATAAGATATAGATTTTTTCGAGAGAATAAAACTCATAGGAAGGGATAATTGAAATATCTCTTCATCTTACGGTAGATTTTGGATATTTGTCCCCAGGCATTACTTGTATATTATTCTACACTCGGTGCAGGAGCACAGTATCGCGCTTCACATCCCAGTTTAGGGAGCAGATGCGTTGATTTCAGGCTGATAATTGGCAGATTATGGCCCGGCCGGGCAGAGCAGCACTAAGGTGTGGCCATCTCACCGTGCGCCCTCTAGCGCCCCCCAATAAAGATGCCTTTAAATCTTGTTATCTTGTCACATTTGCTGGCTTTCAGAGACTGAGGGCAAAATTCAGTTTATCTTCCAACATTTATCTTTCTTTCTGTGACTGAAGTTAGAGGATTTTGTAAAGTGAAGTGTTCTTTCTGTGACTGAAGTTAGAGGATTTTGTAAAGTGAAGTGTGTGATAATTGAACTGTCAAAGCTTGTGAAATGAAATGCTGTAAGATGTCAGGCTTTTTTGTAACACAATACTGAAATAGCTAGGGGAACTGTTCAAACATTTCAAATATATTTCACTAGTTATGAAGACACATTTTTCTAATTCTGTGGATCATAACAAATTAGACCACTTTACATGGTGATGAGCAAATTTTTAAATATTTTTGCTTAAACCCAATTTCCAAACAATGCTTATGTGCTATTATCATTAAAACGACATTTTAGCTGGAATTTTTTGTGGCCATTTCAATGGGAAATATGCTATCTGTAGATGACAGTACAGTATCACATCATACTTTAGTGATATATTTCTGAAAAGGTCGTTTTTAAACATGAACTGGGAATTATTACTGCTCCTTCCCAAATGACAATGCTATTAGTGAACAAGGAGGCAAGCCTGGGATCATGTGTACCCTATATATGGGCTTGAATTCTTGTTTAACATGGAACAAACATTTAGGTGCCGATCACGATCCGGTAAAAAATTCCCCCGTGCGACTCGTATCGGGTCTTTTTACCGTACGAATCGTACAAGTGCCGTACGAACTGGCAATCACGATTCGCATGGTAAAAAGTCCATACGAACCGCACTGGGAATCATTCCCCACACGTCCTCGGGTCGGAAAATGTGTCCGACACGTCCTCGGACGATTTACCTTACAAACGTGAAAATCCAAGTCCGACCGAGGAATCACGATCCATCCCGTGCGTCCGAGGTTACAACCGTATGGAAAAAACACCGTCCGCACCGAACTCCTACAGCAACCATGGAGACATGTGCCCGCATACGCGCCCAACACTCCCCCCAGCCCCCGTACGTCCGACACGTACCCCCCGTATATGTATACCCCCACCCGTCTAGGTACACCCCAGTACATTCCAGTCGAACCCCCACCCCAGTACGTGTCATAGCCCCGTCTACCTACACCCCAGTACGTTCCAGTCGTACCCCCACCCCAGTACGTGTCGTACCCCCGTGTACCTACACCCCAGTACGTTCGAGCCACACCCCCACCCCAGTACGTGTCATAGCCCCGTCTACCCACACCCCAGTACGTTCCAGTCGTACCCCCACCCCAGTACGTGTCGTACCCCCCGTGTACCTACACCCCAGTACGTTCGAGCCACACCCCCACCCCAGTACGTGTCATAGCCCGTCCACCCACACCCCAGTACGTTCCAGTCGTACCCCCACCCCAGTACGTGTCGTACCCCCCGTGTACCTACACCCCAGTACGTTCGAGCCACACCCCCACCCCAGTACGTGTCATAGCCCCGTCTACCCACACCCCAGTACGTTCCAGTCGTACCCCCACCCCAGTACGTGTCGTACCACCGTCAATGTACACCCCCCACCCCTGTACGTGTCGTACCACCGTCAATGTACACCCCCCCACCCCAGTACGTGTCGTACCACCGTCAATGTACACCCCCCACCCCTGTACGTGTCGTACCACCGTCCATGTACACCCCAGTACGTTCCAGTCGTACCCCCACCCCAGTACGTGTCGTACCACCGTCAATGTACACCCCCCCACCCCAGTACGTGTCGTACCACCGTCAATGTACACCCCCCCACCCCTGTACGTGTCGTACCACCGTCCATGTACACCCCAGTACGTTCCAGTCGTACCCCCACCCCAGTACGTGTCGTACCACCGTCAATGTACACCCCCCCACCCCAGTACGTGTCGTACCACCGTCCATGTACACCCCAGTACGTTCCAGTCGTACCCCCACCCCAGTACGTGTCGTACCACCGTGAACCTACACCCCAGTACGTTCGAGCCCCACCCCCACCCCAGTACGTGTCATAGCCCCGTCTACCCACACCCCAGTACGTTCCAGTCGTACCCCCACCCCAGTACGTGTCGTACCACCGTCAATGTACACCCCCCCACCCCTGTACGTGTCGTACCACCGTCTATGTACACCCCAGTACGTTCCAGTCGTACCCCCACCCCAGTACGTGTCGTACCACCGTGAACCTACACCCCAGTACGTTCGAGCCCCACCCCCACCCCAGTACGTGTCATACCCCCCGTGTACCTACACCCCAGTACGTTCCAGTCGTACCCCCACCCCAGTACGTGTCGTACCCCCCGTGTACCTACACCCCAGTACGTTCCAGTCGTACCCCCACCCCAGTACGTGTCGTACCCCCCGTGTACCTACACCCCAGTACGTTCGAGCCCCACCCCCACCCCAGTACGTGTCATACCCCCCGTGTACCTACACCCCAGTACGTTCCAGTCGTACCCCCACCCCAGTACGTGTCGTACCCCCCGTGTACCTACACCCCAGTACGTTCGAGCCACACCCCCACCCCAGTACGTGTCATAGCCCCGTCTACCCACACCCCAGTACGTTCCAGTCGTACCCCCACCCCAGTACGTGTCGTACCCCCCGTGTACCTACACCCCAGTACGTTCGAGCCACACCCCCACCCCAGTACGTGTCATAGCCCCGTCTACCCACACCCCAGTACGTTCCAGTCGTACCCCCACCCCAGTACGTGTCGTACCCCCGTGTACCTACACCCCAGTACGTTCGAGCCACACCCCCACCCCAGTACGTGTCATAGCCCCGTCTACCCACACCCCAGTACGTTCCAGTCGTACCCCCACCCCAGTACGTGTCGTACCACCATCAATGTACACCCCCCACCCCTGTACGTGTCGTACCACCGTCTATGTACACCCCAGTACGTTCCAGTCGTACCCCCACCCCAGTACGTGTCGTACCACCGTTAACCTACACCCCAGTACGTTCGAGCCCCACCCCCACCCCAGTACGTGTCATACCCCCCGTGTACCTACACCCCAGTACGTTCCAGTCGTACCCCCACCCCTGGACGTGTCGTACCACCGTGAACCTACACCCCAGTACGTTCGAGTCCTACCCCCACCCCAGTACGTGTCGGACCACCGTCAATGTACACCCCCCCACCCCAGTACGTGTCGTACCACCGTCAATGTACACCCCCCACCCCTGTACGTGTCGTACCACCGTCCATGTACACCCCAGTACGTTCCAGTCGTACCCCCACCCCAGTACGTGTCGTACCACCGTCAATGTACACCCCCCCACCCCAGTACGTGTCGTACCACCGTCAATGTACACCCCCCCACCCCTGTACGTGTCGTACCACCGTCCATGTACACCCCAGTACGTTCCAGTCGTACCCCCACCCCAGTACGTGTCGTACCACCGTCCATGTACACCCCAGTACGTTCCAGTCGTACCCCCACCCCAGTACGTGTCGTACCACCGTGAACCTACACCCCAGTACGTTCGAGCCCCACCCCCACCCCAGTACGTGTCATACCCCCCGTGTACCTACACCCCAGTACGTTCCAGTCGTACCCCCACCCCTGGACGTGTCGTACCACCGTGAACCTACACCCCAGTACGTTCGAGTCCTACCCCCACCCCAGTACGTGTCGTACCACCGTCAATGTACACCCCCCCACCCCAGTACGTGTCGTACCACCGTCAATGTACACCCCCCACCCCTGTACGTGTCGTACCACC
This sequence comes from Triturus cristatus, assembly GCF_964204655.1. Taxonomy (NCBI): domain Eukaryota; kingdom Metazoa; phylum Chordata; class Amphibia; order Caudata; family Salamandridae; genus Triturus; species Triturus cristatus. Next base: position 669,719,936 of record NC_140592.1, on the reverse strand, counting down.
GTCCATGTACACCCCAGTACGTTCCAGTCGTACCCCCACCCCAGTACGTGTCGTACCACCGTCAATGTACACCCCCCCACCCCAGTACGTGTCGTACCACCGTCAATGTACACCCCCCCACCCCTGTACGTGTCGTACCACCGTCAATGTACACCCCCCCACCCCAGTACGTGTCATACCCCCCGTGTACCTACACCCCAGTACGTTCCTGGCGCACCCCCAACACAACCTCCTAAGTACGGAGCGCACCCCATGCCCCAACATCACAACCGCATGTACGAGTCGTACAAAGCCACACACAAGGACATAATCGTACAACCAAATGGCCCATGTACACACCGTACACACGCTCAAAACGCACGTACACAACAAGGACAAAACAAAACAACACAAGAATACACCATTCGAAAGGCACACAGCCACTAAACATGGCCAACAACCACTAAAATAACACAATCACTGACCTGCAACTGTCAAAAACAAACAGAGGCCCAATACACCACCACTCCTTATAACACACCCACCCAAAATTCAAACACTGCCACACCCACCCATGGACCAATGAAAAGGGCCCACACACACAAACCATGAGCCTTTGCAACAGACTCACTGCTGCCAGACACCACAGAACCAGACTACAAGCTACACCACATCTTACACTTGCACACCTTCACACGACCACCCTCACAAACACCCTCTCATCACATTCACACACACACACAACCATCCACACCCCCCCCCAACATCCACACACCCCCCACACCCACACCATCCCCACCCACACCCCTCACCATGCCCACTACCAAGAATCCAAAGTTCAGTCACCGAGAGTTGGAGGTCCTTGTTGATCAAATCCTCAGAGTCGAGCCACAGATCTTTGGAACATTGGTCAGAAGCACCAGCCAGGCAGCCAAAACAGCCATGTGGCAGACCATCGTCGATGCTGTGAATGCTGTTGCGGACACCAGGAGGACCAAGCAGGATTGCCAGAACAGGTGGTACGATCTGCGGAGGAGGGTCAGAGCCAAGAGGCAGGAGGAACACGACCAGGCCAACGCCACCGGAGGAGGGCCCTCCCGCAGAGCCGTACAGTACCATCCCTGGGAGGAGAGGGTGATGGCCATACTGCCGGTGGAGGCAGTTGAAGGAGTAGAAGGACTCCGAGACCCGGGTGAGTACACAAACAACGCACCTCACATGGGGGGAACTGCAACCACAACCAAAATTAATAACAGGCACGCAACCACCACAAGCCATCGCATGACTCAACCACACTCCATGAGCAGGCACATGCCACTGCTGCCACCATGCCCCATGCACCCAGCTGGACAATGTCAAGTCACAGGCCACAGAAGACAACAACACATGACACGGTAACCCGGATGGCGGGAGGCTGGGCAACAAAAATCACATAGTGCGACTCCAAAGCAGACAACAATGCCCTCTGCCCATATGGCCTAGGTCACAGCCAGACAAACACTGTGTCCCAACACAGGAATGACTTGCCAGCAAATGGCGGACGCCTTGCATCAACACATGGGGGTGAAGGCACTGTTTTGCACATGACAGCAGCTAATGAACAGCCAACATTGTGAAAGAGTGGCAGCACACACCACCACAGCAGCAGCGCACAGACACACAGCAGACAAAATGGGTGCCTGGAGATCAGAAACAAACTCACATCAACAGGCCAAGGGCCACTCAAAGATCTGCTAACAGTGTGTGCCCAGGAAGCTGGGCCAAGGTGACAGAGGGTGACACACGGAGGGAGGGAGAGGGGGACACAGAGGGAGGGAGAGGGGGACTGAGAGGGAGGGAGACGGACAGAGGGAGGAGGCTGACACACGGAGGGAGGGAGGAGGCTGACACACAGAGGGAGGGAGAGGGGGACAGAGAGGGAGGGAGAGGGGGACAGAGAGGGAGGGAGACACAGGAATACGGACAGAGGGAGGAGGCTGACACACAGAGGGAGGGAGAGGGGGACAGAGAGGGAGGGAGAGGGGGACAGAGAGAGGGAGGGAGACACAGGAAGATGGACAGAGGGAGGAGGCTGACACACAGAGGGAGGGAGAGGGGGACAGAGAGGGAGGGAGAGGGGGACAGAGAGGGAGGGAGACACAGGAAGATGGACAGAGGGAGGAGGCTGACACACAGAGGGAGGGAGAGGGGGACAGAGAGGGAGGGAGAGGGGGACAGAGAGGGAGGGAGAGGGGGACAGAGAGGGAGGGAGAGGGGGACAGAGAAGGAGGGAGACACAGGGAGAGCAAATCAGTCCTTTGGTGTGTTGGAATGTCTGCTCGTCAGCAGGTGGACTGCGTGCATGTAGACAAGGGTGGCCAGTGCCAGAACCCCCCCTCTTCATCATGGCAAAACGCAGGGCCATGTCACAACCTGTACACGAGCACAAGGACAGCCACCTGCATCATATAAGTGTGTGGATCCACTCCATGTGCACATGTACAGTGCTACAAGGAAGGCGCAAATGCATGGCTCGCCACACATGCACACTCCACTGCTGACTGCTGTCACACTTGACGCAGCAAGTAAGACTGTGCCACACATAGTTAAAGGGGCCAAATTGGTGCCCAAGGGACACACCCATGCACAAGTGCACTGTGAGTGGAATGCAAGACAGATCCTAATTCCAAGAGGAAATGTGCCAACTTTGTAACGGATGTTGCATGGATCAAAATTAACATTTTCTCTCTCACACACAGGTCAACGTCGTGCTGCACCCCCCAACACTGGGGGGGAACACTCACAGGACCCGGATCTGCAGGAGACCGATCCCACCGGCAGCGACCACTCTCACCACTCTGCGGACGACCCCGACCGACCTGGCCCCTCTGGTGTCCAACCACCTGCAGCACCTGCGTCAGGTACAACCGTGCCAACCACCACCCCCACTCCTGCCACATCCCAGGAGACACCCAGGATCCCTGCCCCAACACCACAATGCAGCCAGGCTCGCCAGGAGGGACACGGTGTCCCGGGCACCCAGGAGGAGGCAGGCGACAACGCCAATGCCACCCCTCAGGGGTCCCGGAGACCCGATGTGCCCACAAGTGCAGGCCAGACGCAAGTGGGCAGGGGTGGTGGGAGTGGAGGACGGCGGAGGCGCGAGCCTGACCAGTTGGCTGGGGATCCGGTATTTTCCCATGTCCGTAACATCCTGGACTCATACCGGCAGGACACCACGGGCATGGCCCAGGTTGTGTCCGTCCTCGAGGGGATCAAGGTCCAGCAGGCCCAGCAACATGCGGAGCTAATAGCCTGTCTACAGGTACACCAACGGAGGATGGAGGACAGACAGGCTGAGCAAGTGACGGCGTCCCAGGGGATTCACGCTGAACTCCGTCGGATGGCCGACACCATGGCCGACCCTCCCTGTGCCAGAAGGCAGAGAACATCACCACCCACAGGGAGGGATCATGAGGAGGAGGAGGAAACATCCGACGGAGCATCCCAGACGTCGTCACGGCCTGCTGCTGAGGTTCCCCGCAGGAAGCCGGGTCGTCCACGGAAAGGACCGTGAGGGTGGCTGCTACATCACCATCTCCCAGGACACCTGGCCTGGCACCTGGCCCACTGGAGCAACAGCATCACAGCATCAAGAGACATTCTCTGCCACATGGCCCTGCTGGTCACTGGCTGACCAATGTTGACAAAGACTGTGGCATGGACTCTGAGGATTTCCAATGGCAAGGACACCAACTCCCCTACTGAACTTTGGATTCCCTAATCCCGGAAAGCCCCTCACTTTGTCCCCCCCCCCCCCAATAATAAATCACACTATTAAGAGTAGATGCCTGCTGGTAGCATTATTACCTAACATGTGTCTTGTACAGTCTAAACATGCCTGAGTCATCTGTTCACTTCAACCATCCACACCCTGGGGCCTGAGTCTGGCACAGGACACATGGGTCACAGTTTATTAGGCAAGACAGACATGGAGCACCATACACACCCGTGATGGTCAGAACCAGCTGAGGGGGTGGCCGAACAACCGTGCTGACAGACACATTGAGTACAGCAACAGTCATGCGCAGAGGTCAGGGATCCTGGCCCGTGTCCTGGGGGGCACCCAGGTATGTGTAGACAGGTGGCAGAACCATGTCCTGCAAGCTTGAGTCCGGTGGATGCAGAGAATGGGGTCATGGACAACGTTGGATGCATGGGGATGGCACATGTCACAATACCCACACAGTCATGGACATCATGCCCAATACACAGTCTCAGCACACACACACAGCTTGCATCTTGCCACTCAACACATTGACACATAGCCACAATCAGGGAATACCATGCCAGACATGCAGGATGCACCGTGCCAACACACCAGCATTGACTGAGAAGAGGCACCTTGGAGGCATAGGGACACCTTTATTAGTCATGTTTTTGGGATTGCAGAGGCAACTTGAAGTACACATGAACACATCATGTGGAGTAACATGTGGCTCCAACACTGGCACCCCCCTTCTGCAGCACAAATGCGTGATAGCCATGGAACTGGCACACAAGCGTCGGCTAACAGCTAAACACCCACAGCTGCTCACGGAGAGCCTGCCATACACCATACATCCGCTGATGTGGAAGTCCCACGCCATGTCAAGACAATGTTAACCGTATGTGTCCGAGGGCAGTGTCACACACATTGATGCCATCATCACAATCCACTATCCCATCACTGATGACTGACAACCAGGAAGCCCATCTATTCAGGTGTACCCAGCTGCATGTCGTGTCCCATGGGGATGCCACATGTCTGCAGAGGAACCAAACCCCGACCGGGGCAGTGTGCACACATCGTGAACAACTGCCACACCCAATACACCCCAGATGCATCCCTTACCCCATGGAGACTTCCAAACGTGTCCGTGCCTGTAACGCTGAGTCAGCCCACGATGTCATGTCCATGAGGAATAGCAGTGCCACAACAATGCAACCAGCAAACGGCATGCGCAGGTACCTGGGGAAGAGAGACACACAAGAAGTCAGCCACAAAAAGCACAGCCACTTGCATGTGCAGTTACTCGACACATGTATGGATGACAACATGCTAGGTCACAATTATGACTGGGGAAATACTACCATCACTGCCACCATCACTCCAGTGACACACCCACACACACCTCTGACCCACTTGCCATACATGCAGGTGGAGACACACATCACAACGCATGCCACACGGGGACCAATGCGTGCACACTCAGACCCTGGTACTCACCACTAAGCAAAGAAGTCGCGTATGAGCCGAGTCCGGATGTCCTCTTGCGGCTCCACATCCTCCACATCACTAGCCCCATTGCCAAGCCCTTCGTCCTCCACGGGTGGATGGTCCTCGTCATGTTGATTCAGGATGAGTGGCACAGCTCTTTCAACTGCCATGTTGTGCAGCATGCAGCAGACCATGAAGATCTTGCAGACCTTCGCCGGGGCATAAGGGAGTGCACCGCCGGTCTTGTGGAGGCACCGGAATCGGCTCTTCAGCATGCCAAACGTCCTCTCTATCACTCGCCTTGTCCGGCCATGGGCGGTGTTATAGCGGAGCTGGGCCGGCGTGATGGGGTTGCGGAGAGGTGTCAGCAGCCAAGGCATGTTGGGATAGCCAGCGTCCCCTACATGGGAAGCACATGGACATCGTTAGAACTGGTGTAGCGGTCGTGCTGGTCGGCTATACAGAATACAGGACAGACAGACTGTACCCACCAACAACACATGCCCGTTCGTTGCGCAGCTGCATCATCATATCAGGCATCCCGCTACGCCTCATGATGTAGGCATCGTGTGCTGATCCTGGGAAACGAGCACAGACATGTGAAATCACCATATTGGACAGACACACCACAAGGGCATTGATGGAGTGGTAGTGCTTCCGATTGCGGTACGCCACCTCCCGTGCGTGTGGTGGTACCAAACCTACATGTGTCCCATCTATGGACCCAATGACATGGGGCATCCCTCCCAGGGCATAGAATCCACGCTTGACCTCAGTCATCTGTTCAGGGGTTGGGAACTTGATGAAGTCATCCAGGTGAATCAACATGGCCTCCAAGAAATCATGCAGCACACCGCTGAACATGCTCTGGGACATGCCACCAACATGAGCTATGGTATTTTGGAAGGTACCCGTGGCCAGAAAATGTAGGGCAGCCATTACCTTCAGCTGGGGTGTCAGTGCCGTAGGATACCTGTGCTGCGGTTGCAGGTGTGGTGCCAGTCTCGCCGTCAGCTCCAGAATCAACGGTTGGGTGAAGCGGTAGAGCCGGATCCTGTCATTCTCCTGCATGGTAGCCAAGTCTGGAATTCTTCGGGCAACAGGAGGCGCTCTGCAGTAATTTGGAAGTGACAAGGAAGAGTGAGTGCACTACGAGAACAACTCATGTCTACTGAGCACATGTAAATCTGGCAATACACACATGCCACATAGGGAGTCAGGCATGTGCTACATGCCCAGGACACGTATGGATGCAAGGTGACACTCCTTCCAAGACCCAGCTACACACGGTGATTGAGAACCTCCCCATGCCACGCCATGGAAATAGCTGTGTCCCAGTGCAAGTGCACTGCCCGACGCAAGACAGGAGTGACATACACCCACACATCAGCAGAAGTGTGATGCCGATTGCAGAGACTGGTAGCGGAACACTGGAGCCACAGGTCACATGACATTACACTAGTCCAGCCCACACACCTTGCCATGAAGGTGCACATGTCATGACTCACCACACATTCCTTGTGAGTTTGCTGACATGGCCTTGTCACGCTACTCCGTGTCCCATGCATACATGTGCACCTCACATTCGATAACACATGTGGCATGGTGTTGGGAACAGTGTGCAATGACAATCTACACACAGCCACATGTTGGTTGCTGCAACGGCTGCAGCTTTTGAGGGTGCTACAACATCAACCTGATGTAAATCCCAGACACATATATGACATAGTCACATTGTGCACTGTGGGCAGTGACAAGTCATGTGTCATGACCCCTGTACCGGGCATCATGGGACACTTCCGTGTGTTGGTGTCCGTGCCATGCCAGTGACGCTCACCCCAAGTGCGCAGTCCCACATGCACACATGTCAAAGGAGTCAAGGGCATGCTTGGCACACATTGCACCCTCACACAGTACACATGTACACATCTCATCATACATCTGGTGCCTTCTCCACTCAGGAGGCATGTTCCACATCACAGCCTGTGACACCTGTGCCCCACACATGTAGTAATGCACAGACGATGCCTTGATGTCCATTCCTGGACAAGTATGTCCATCCATGGACAAGTATGTCTGCCCTATTCCTACATGTGTGTCGCCTATCACCACAGTGATGTGTAAAAACCGCCGTACTGCTGCTGAGAGGGCCTGTGCATGTTCCCAAATCACTGTGGGAGTGCTGCCGTATGTGTACCCATCGTGATGGCGAGCGTACAGGCATTTGTACGGTCCGTAGCACTACGGGTACGCATACGCGTGCAGACCCATAGTGATAGTGAGCGTAGATGCGTGTGTACGTTCCGTACCACTACGGGTACGCATACGCGTGCAGACCCATAGTGATAGTGAGCGTAGATGCGTGTGTACGGCCCTATCACTATGGGTCTGCACGCGTATGCGTACCCGTAGTGGTACGGACCGTACACTCGCATCTACGCTCACTATCACTATGGGTCTGCACGCGTATGCGTACCCGTAGTGTTACGGACCGTACACACGCATGTACGCTCACTATCACTATGGGTCTGCACGCATATGCGTACCCATAGTGGTACGGACCGTACACACGCATGTACGCTCACTATCACTATGGGTCTGCACGCGTATGCGTACCCGTAGTGGTACGGACCGTACACTCGCATGTACGCTCACTATCACTAGGAGTACGCATACGCGTGCAGACCCATAGTGATATAGAGCGTACATGCGTGTGTACGGTCCGTAACACTGCGGGTACGCATACGCGTGCAGACCCATAGTGATGGAGAGCGTAGGCATGCATGTACGGGCCGTTGCCATGCATTTGGGGTGCCCTAGGGCCCCGAAACGCACCGTACCTGTGTGTGATGCTCCAAATTACATAGGGGACAAGTATTAAGGCCTACATGCATGCTGGTTGTCATGGAGACCAAGTTCAAAATTCGAAATTGTTCTGGAAGGTGCACAGCAGAAGTCAGTTGGAATTCTTCTACTTTGTTGCAATGTGTTTGTGGGGCTGACATCATGCAGGAGAATGAAACCGATAGAGAACCCACAGACTGCTAGGTTTGAAGGGATTGGTGGAAACATAGGATGCAAATGTGAGTGACCAATCACTCTGTACTCCTGTGCATGAGACTGGGCAGAAGGGCACATATAAGGCAGCCAGGTCCCATGAGGGAGCACTTGCCTGCACATCTTTGCATTCGTCGACCCAGCTGCTGCTACTGATTCCCTGGAACCATGTCAAGGGCTGTGGAGAGGACACAGCCATTCACCCTGGAGGAGAACATGGCTCTGCTGGATGTGATCCTCCCACAGTACTCCATGCTGTATGGGCGACCAGGGTATCAGGTGAGTGCATAGGCCACTGCCACAGACTGTCCCTATGTTGTGACTGTGACTTCTGCCATTGCGTCCAGGTGTCACACACATGCCATGTACTGTCGGGGGGGTCCCAGGGGGGGGTGCCTGATGTCTCCCAGCAGTGCCCTGAGACAGGAGGGGTGGGGGCCTATCACTCCCAGCAGTGCCCTGAGACAGGAGGGGTGGGGGCCTATCACTCCCAGCAGTGCCCTGAGACAGGAGGGGTGGGGGCCTATCACTCACAGCAGTGCCCTGAGACAGGAGGGGTGGGGGCCTATCACTCACAGCAGTGCCCTGAGACAGGAGGGGTGGGGGCCTATCACTCACAGCAGTGCCCTGAGACAGGAGGGGTGGGGGCCTATCACTCACAGCAGTGCCCTGAGACAGGAGGGGTGGGGGCCTATCACTCACAGCAGTGCCCTGAGACAGGAGGGGTGGGTGTGATGCACAGTGTGAGCCTTGATCATTGATTGTGACATTGCCATCATTCCACCTGTGTACCCACTGTGGCACGTACTGCTTTTTCCCTCACCAGGGGATGATGTCCCTATGACAAAGGTGCAATGCGTTGGCTGCATGACATGCCTTGTTGTAACCAGCTAATTTGTACCCATATGTCTCTCTGTGACATGTGGCTGGTGTATTGATGTGGTGTCACTTGTTCCTCCTCACAGGTAGGCGCCACTGCCAAGGAGCAGATCTGGCTGACCGCCGTCAGTGCCGTGAGGGGTGTGGATGGTCGGAGGCGGAGCCTTACCCAGGTGAGAAAACGCTGGCAGGATATCCGGTGCTGGACGCGGAGGATTGAACGGCTCCTGCTGGGGGACTCACCTGAGAGCCACAAGAACCGCGGCCGCCGCCGTCTGAGCCACCTCCACAGGCGTGTGCTGCCGGTGGTCTTTCCAGACCTGGAGAGGCGCTTACAGGCGATGCAGCTGCCGGAAGGGGGTAGGTACATGTGTGTTCGTTGTGTGTCACCGGCATTTGTAAGGGCACAGTAGCATGAATTAACTGGCAGGGTTTAAAGGTGCTGTGCAGATCCTGTTTGCCCCAGTATAGCGCTGTGCCCCTGCCACCCTTCCCCTCCTTGCAATGTGTTCCCTGGTCTGTGTGTAGTCACTCCTTCACAAGGTGATGTAGGCTGGCGCTTTGTCCACGAGAACAATGACTGTAGCATCATGTGTGGGGGTGGTGTGTAACAGGTTGTGGGACCTTGCCTGAGCACTGTCAAGTTCACTGCATGTGGGTTCCATGTCAGTTGGCACTGATGCTGACTCCAGACATGGGAGTTGGTCTCTCATGTGTCATGCCTTACAGCGCGCATGTCCTATGTAGTGGCCTGTGACATGATGTGCATGAGTGTGCGATACACATAGTGCAGGGATGGTGACGTGTGTTGCAGTCATTACCATTCAGTAGCATGTAGTTGCGTGCCCACTACTGTCCCCTGGGGCACCTTTTCCTCAGTGGTGTATGTGTCATCATAAACGTGGACAATCTCAGTGTCTACAGCGTAGGTTGTGCTCTGTGCCATTGTCCCCTGTCACCATGTATATAGACGTGCTATTTTGTACAGGTGTCCACTGTGCAGCCTGACCTGATTGTCCTTCTACATACTCACAGTTGCCAGTGCCTGTGTGTCTTGTTATACTCATCTGAGGATGGGCACTGGTACCTCATTATTTGTACAGGCGCACCTTGGCTGTTTGGCGTACACTCTTGCTTTTTGCCTGCCCCTGTGTGTATCAGCCAGACTATGAGATGTTGGTGCCACCTGTGTCTCAACAATTTGCCTCGTGTAGGGTCTTGTTGGTGCGGGCAATGCCTATGTGTCAAATCCTGATTTCTACTTGCTGGGTCTGGGCAGTGTGTGATGTGTCTGGACACACACGCAATGTGCAGTGACCGAGTCATGTTGGGCATGTTTTCAGCATTACCTATGCAGCATGTGTCTCAAGTTCATGGATATGGTCCCTGGTCATCGGTATTTTCGCCAACGCTGTGTGGTGCAGATGCAGTGCAGGATTGTCCCCAGGGCCTGGGTGCTATGTCAGACTCCGTTTCCTGTGTTTAGCTATTGTCTCATGCTCTCCATGGTATTTCAGTGGCATGGTGGCTCAACCAACTGTGTGTTTCATGCCCTACATCGGTACCTTGTTTAGTAGATGTTAGGGATCTTCCTTTTCAGGCTATGCAGTGTTACCTATGTCGATTGTACTCATGTGACTGATGTGTACAGCTGTCTGATTAATTTCTGTCTCTCCACCCTGCCCACAGCATCGTCGGGGGACACAGAGGGAGACATGGACACAGGCAAGGCGGAGGGACCGAGCACCAGTGCCAGCCGTGACATCGGGGCTGGCACATCGAGTGGGACAGAGGTGGAGGATAGTGCGGCCGAGGACCTGTCGACTGGCACGTCAGAATACGAAGCTGACAGGTCCGAGGAGGATGTCTCCGAGTGGGCGGTGGCTGCACCAGCAGCTGACAGCGGAACAACACCTCGCACCGCCCCCTCAGTTCCCACCAGCCGCCTCCCACTTGCTCGTGTCCCTTCCCAGCGTGCCCGGTCACAGCATGTCTCCTTCCTGCCAGGCACCGCACCCCCTGCCCCTGTCTCCACTGCTGCCGCCAATGCAGAGTCTGTGGACATCCAGCGGCAACTGCAGGTTGGTCAGGCTGCGATCCTTAATGTCCTCCATGCCCACGGCAAAACCCTCACCAACATCGAGGCTTTCTTGGAGGGCATTCATTCATCGCAGGCTGACCAACGCAACTTGCTGAGGTCCATCGACTCCACACTGACTGCAGCAGTGGGTCTCCTGCAGCGCGACCTCCCCCCACCTACCCCTGCCCCATCCACACTTCCCACTCCCATGCCTGTCCCACGTACACCCAGACGTCGGCATGCACCCACATCAACGGACACGGGCACCACACCAGCAGGGAAGGTCCACCGCACTCCTCCTGACACGCACACACAGGGTGAGGTAGGCACACCCACTGGGTCGGGGGGCAAACGTGTGACACGCAGCCATAGTGGGAGTCCGCATTCCACCCAGTCCACTCCCTCCAAATCCCCTCCCCTCAGCTCTCCTGGCCAAATCTCCCCCAAGGACTCCTTCATGGCCGCTCTGTCCCTGAGCCCCACAGTTACACCTCCACGCAAGCGGTCAAGGAGGTCCCCGGTCAGGGTGGTTGAGTCTCCCCCCCTGTCTCCACCCTCCCCCGGTGGCGCTGCGACCCATCCCTCTGACCCCCCCCCTCCTTGGGGCCTGAGGTCCCTTCGGGTGCAGGGGACTCCCTGGAGGACCTTGCAAAGGTGTGTAGTGCCATCCTGGCCTCCGCCTTTGGCACTGACCCACCCCCTGTGGTGGAGTCCTCCATCCCTGCACCCACAACGCCGCCCCTTTGCCCTGATGTCCCTGCGGTGCCTGTTGCTTCCCCCCCCCTGATGCCCTCACCAGTGTGGAAGACGACGCCATTTGACTGTGCAGGCAAGGTAGGGGACACGCATCCCACTGTGTCCCCCATCCAGCTGAGAATCATTGACTGCCCTATGGGCTTTGTGAAGATTGAACTGCCTGCGATCCACGGACATTGTGCTCATGCTGAATAAAGCGTAATTTTGTTTTCATTATCACACTACTGCTATGCTGGTATTGGTGTTGGTGGGGCTGCTACATGGTTTTTGGTGGTGTGTAAGGGTTTGGGTGTGTGGGATATGTAGTAGTGTACTGCTCATTGGTGGGACCCTGGGATCTGTGTGCCATCACAAGGTGTTGGCTAACTTTCTTTGTTCATGTATGCAGTTACTGCATGGTGCACTTGTCCCAGGGTGTATTCCTTCCTCTGTGTACCCAGCTTTCTTCCCTGCAGGGTGTTCCCAATGTTTAGCGCAGAGCTGTGTCTACATGAGCTGTGTGTGTGACGGAGCCCTTCTACTTTGGCCATGCATGCAGGGCCATGTCTCCACCTGCAACAATCGTGGCATCCTTGATGATCACTGTACTTGTGTGTGGAGTCTGTTGACATGAGTTCATGGGGACATGTTCCCTTGTAGCCAGTATGCATGTGGATAATTCTGGCCTCACACACATGTGTTACACCCCTCCTGTCTCAGGGCACTGGTGGGAGGACTCCACACCCACCCCTCCTGTCTCAGGGCACTGCTGGGAGTGATAGGCACCCACCCCTCCTGTCTCAGGGCACTGCTGGGAGGACTCTGCACACACCCCTCCTGTCTCAGGGCACTGCTGGGAGTGATAGGCACCCACCCCTCCTGTCTCAGGGCACTGCTGGGAGGACTCTGCACACACCCCTCCTGTCTCAGGGCACTGCTGGGAGTGACAGGCACCCACCCCTCCTGTCTCAGGGCACTGCTGGGAGGACTCTGCACACACCCCTCCTGTCTCAGGGCACTGCTGGGAGTGATAGGCACCCACCCCTCCTGTCTCAGGGCACTGCTGGGAGGACTCTGCACACACCCCTCCTGTCTCAGGGCACTGCTGGGAGTGATAGGCACCCACCCCTCCTGTCTCAGGGCACTGCTGGGAGGACTCTGCACACACCCCTCCTGTCTCAGGGCACTGCTGGGAGGACTCCACACCCACCCCTCCTGTCTCTGGGCACAGCTGGGAGGACGCCACACCCACCCCTCCTGTCTCAGGGCACTGCTGGGAGTGATAGGCACCCACCCCTCCTGTCTCAGGGCACTGCTGGGAGTGATAGGCACCCACCCCTCCTGTCTCAGGGCACTGCTGGGAGGACTCTGCACACACCCCTCCTGTCTCAGGGCACTGCTGGGAGTGATAGGCACCCACCCCTCCTGTCTCAGGGCACTGCTGGGAGGACTCTGCACACACCCCTCCTGTCTCAGGGCACTGCTGGGAGGACTCCACACCCACCCCTCCTGTCTCTGGGCACAGCTGGGAGGACTCCACACCCACCCCTCCTGTCTCAGGGCACTGCTGGGAGTGATAGGCACCCACCCCTCCTGTCTCAGGGCACTGCTGGGAGTGATAGGCAACCACCCCTCCTGTCTCAGGGCACTGCTGGGTGGACTCTGCACACACACCTCCGATTTCAGGATATGTACGCTTGGCACATACACGGTGGGGGTACGCTCAATGCATTCGAGGTGAGGGTACGAGTCTACTTACACTGGTGTGGTGGGGGTACGCTCCATGCATACGCGGGTGAGGGTACGGGTCGAACTTACACTGTTGGGGTGGGGGTACGCTCCGTACGTCCGCGGGTGGGGGTACGGGTCGTACTTACACTGTTGGCATGGGGGGTACGCTCCTTGCATACGCGGGTGGGGGTACAGGTCGTACTTACACTGTTGGGCTGGGGGGTACGCTCCTTGCATTCGCGGGTGGGGGTACGGGTCGTACTTACACTGTTGGGCTGGGGGGTACGCTCCTTGCATTCGCGGGTGGGGGTACGGGTCGTACTTACGCTGTTGGGCTGGGGGGTACGCTCCTTGCATTCGCGGGTGGGGGTACGGGTCGTACTTACGCTGTTGGGCTGGGGGGTACGCTCCTTGCATACGCGGGTGGGGGTACGGGTCGTACTTACACTGTTGGGCTGGGGGGTACGCTCCTTGCATTCGCGGGTGGGGGTACGGGTCGTACTTACACTGTTGGGCTGGGGGGTACGCTCCTTGCATTCGCGGGTGGGGGTACGGGTCGTACTTACGCTGTTGGGCTGGGGGGTACGCTCCTTGCATACGCGGGTGGGGGTACGGGTCGTACTTACACTGTTGGGCTGGGGGGTACGCTCCTTGCATTCGCGGGTGGGGGTACGGGTCGTACTTACGCTGTTGGGCTGGGGGGTACGCTCCTTGCATTCGCGGGTGGGGGTACGGGTCGTACTTACGCTGTTGGGCTGGGGGGTACGCTCCTTGCATTCGCGGGTGGGGGTACGGGTCGTACTTACACTGTTGGGCTGGGGGGTACGCTCCTTGCATTCGCGGGTGAGGGTACGGGTTGAACTTACGCTGTTGGGCTGGGGGGTACGCTCCTTGCATTCGCGGGTGGGGGTACGGGTCGTACTTACACTGTTGGGGTGGGGGTACGGTCCGTGAGTCCGCGGGTGGGGGTTCGAGTCGTACTTACACTGTTGGCATGGGGGGTACGCTCCATGCATACGCGGGTGAGGGTACGGGTCGAACTTACATTGTTGGGGTGGGGGTATGGTCCGTGAGTCCGCGGGTGGGGGTTCGAGTCGTACTTACACTGTTGGCATGGGGGGTACGCTCCATGCATACGCGGGTGAGGGTACGGGTCGAACTTACACTGTTGGGGTGGGGGTACGCTCCGTACATCCGCGGGTGGGGGTACGGGTCGTACTAACACTGTTGGCATGGGGGTACGCTCCTTGCATACGCGGGTGGGGGTACGGGTCGTACTTACACTGTTGGGCTGGGGGGTACGCTCCTTGCATACGCGGGTGAGGGTTTGCGTCGTACTTGCACTGTTGGCATGGGGGGTACGCTCCATGCATACGCGGGTGGGGGTACGGGTCGAACTTACATTGTTGGGGTGGGGGTACGGTCCGTGAGTCCGCGGGTGGGGGTTCGAGTCGTACTTACACTGTTGGCATGGGGGGTACGCTCCATGCATACGCGGGTGAGGGTACGGGTCGAACTTACACTGTTGGGGTGGGGGTACGCTCCGTACGTCCGCGGGTGGGGGTACGGGTCGTACTAACACTGTTGGCATGGGGGGTACGCTCCTTGCATACGCGGGTGGGGGTACGGGTCGTACTTACACTGTTGGGCTGGGGGGTACGCTCCTTGCATACGCGGGTGAGGGTTCGCGTCGTACTTGCACTGTTGGCATGGGGGGTACGCTCCATGCATACGCGGGTGGGGGTACGGGTCGTACTTGCACTGTTGGGCTGGGGGGTACGCTCCTTGCATATGGGGTGGGGGTAGGGTCCGTACATATCCGTCCCCACGCTATGTGATGTTTGTGCGGCCCGTACCCAGGCCTTTGCCACGTGGGTGCGATCCGTCCCGCCATTGTTGGGGTGACGTGTGTGGGCGTGGTCCGACTCGTACCCACGCTCTTCAGGCGTGGGTACGGGACGTACCTGTCTGGTTGTGTTGCCGGTTCTCGTGGTGACGGACTTCCGTTGTGGCGGTCGCTGGCTTATCAGGACACGCCCCCACCCCCTCGTGGTGACCAGGGCATGGGAGTCAGGTATGTCCAGGCCATGTGTGGTGTGTGACTTATGTGGTTGTTTTGTGGCCTGCCCTGGTCGTGCCACCCCCACCCCACCCCACTTTCCCCCCTCCCTTAGTTATTCTGACCTTCTGCGGCGTCTGCGTCGTAACCTGTAGAGGAGGTGTACTGCTATGAGGGCAGGGATGACTCGTAGGTTCGGGTCCATGTCTGTCCGTCGCGTACTGGTACTCCTTGCTCGCGTCGTCCTGTCGCGTACGGGTCCTCCTTGATCGCGTCGTCCTGTCGCGTACGGGTCCTCCTTGGTGGCGTCGTCCTGTGTGTCCGTCACGTACTGGTCCTCCTTGTTCGCGTCGTCGTCTGTCCGTCGCGTACTGGTGGTCCTTGTTCGCGTCGTCCTGATTTCCCGGCAGTTTTTGGCTGCCGCAAAATATTCACCGTGCGGGGTGACGTCGGTGCGAATCGTGATTCCTGGGTCGTGAATGGCTGGCTGCGAGCGTCCCGACGTCAGGTCGGCGCTTTCCCGGATCGCATTGGTAGGTGTTTTTTTGTTCGGTCGGGCTTTTTTACGATTCGTACGGTAATGGTGTACCCGTGCGAATCGTAATTCCTTGTTTGTGAAAATTGACGACCGGGTACGCGTCGGGCGGAGATTGTGCTCCGTCCGACGGTTCGTACCCGGTTTTTGCAGGATCGTGATCGGCACCTTAGTCTAGCAAATACGGTGAGTTTTTTTGTACAGCAATAATAGTGAACTTGCATATTTGAAGGTACTCTCTTATGTGATAATAAAGAAAAAGGCGGCTCTATAAGACAAAATATTTCCCTAGGATTACACAATTTGAGACCAGTTCACGGGTCAAGTACATTACAGTTAGGTTGAGTAGATTATTTAAGTTACTAGACCTGCAGGTCTAGCAGCAGTTTAATGATTTTTCGAACCCTGAACTTGTTCTTTACTTACCAAACTATTACCCATATGACCATGTTTGTCAACATGCTCTACATACGCTCTCCACACTCATGCATAAGCAATGCTTCCTCTCTCCCCAAGGTAAACCCGGGTGACACAGCACTTGAGGGCCTTGTAAAGCTGCACGTGGTATGGTAATGGTATACAGGGCCAGACTGGGAACCGATACCGGCCCTGGCAAACTGCTCAGCCGGCCACCCTGGGGGGAGCATGGGGGTGCGGCCAAGCTGTTTGCCAGGGCTGGTTTCGGCTGATTTTGTTATAGGGGGCCAAAATTGCCGGCCCCTGGTAACAAAAACGGACCCCCAGGGATCCAAAATTGGCCCCAAGCTGGCGGCCCACCAGGGAAATGCCCGGTGCCCGTTACCGACAGTCCAGCCCTGATGGCTGCCGGAGTACCAGCCACTTCCCTCAGTCCAAGGTGTGCAAACAGAGGAGCCCATATATCTTTATGTCGAGATCTATCAGCATAAGTTCCCAGTAATTTGCAAGCTGTTCCTGGCAATATGCCGCATCCTGCAGCTAATCTGCAATTTTAGGCTCAGGTTGACGCTTCCAGTCAAGGGGCACTCTCAGTTTAGCCAGAAGAAACAGCATTGCAGTAAGTTGTTGAGCTTCAGGAGGTATCTCTTTCACGTAGCCCAATACGGTCACTTGCTGTATTTGCTGTGGGAAATGACTGGCATTCTGGGCCACCTCTCTATAAACACTAGTCCACAAACTCACCACTGTGGGGCAATCCCTGGAAAGGTGGAAAAATGTGACCAATGGTCTGGCACATCTCAAGCATCACTCTTCATCCACAAGTCCTATCCTGTACAGTTCAGAGGGTGTGCGATCCAATCTGTGAAGGAATTTAAATTTAATGAATCTGAGTCAGTAGTTTGAAAAGAAGGCCAATGGACTGGGCGCAGCAATCGTGCCATTGTGTCTCAGAAATGGGGAAGTAGGGAGTTGTATCTGTATCCCAGGCAACACGAGCCCTGGAAACACAAACAGGTGCCTTCTCTTGCAGTATGGTGTATAGACAGAGGGTGAGCCTTTGGGTGGAAGGACTGGCAATCAAGTGTTCTAAGCCATGGATCAATGACGAAATATCGAGAAGAAGATTATCGAATTGCCAAAATATCGAAGGAAAAATATAGAATGCCAAAATATCGAAGCCCTATCTCCAAACAGGTAAGTACAAAAATATAGAATCCTAAATATTGTTGTGAAAAATGTAGTTAGTCACAATATCGAATTTTTTTAAATGTCTTAAAATTAATGTAAAATTAATGAAATAAAACATATAATTAACTGCAACATACTTAAAAATACTTAAATTACTTTAAAATTAATAAATAATTAATGTAAGTAAAAAAATAATAATAATACATATATATTAACGTAATATTTATTTAAAAAATGCAATATTTTTTGCATAGGATAGCGGGCGGGTAAAATTTACTATTACCACTCCAGTAAGTGCAATAGTAAGGAAAACGTTGGATAGCGGGAGGGTAAAAATGACTATTCCCACTCCAGAGAGTGCAACAGTAGGGAAAGCGTTGGATAGCGGGAGGGTAAAAATTAGTATTCCCACTCCAGACAGTGTAATAATAGGGAAAGCATTGGATAGCGTAGGGGTAAAAATTAATATTCACACTCCAGAGAGTGCAACAGTAGGGAAAGCGTTGGATAGCGGGAGGGTAAAATTTACTATTCCCACTCCAGTGAGTTCAACAGTAGGGAAACCATTGGATAGCGTAGGGGTAAAAATTACTATTCCCACTCCAAAGAGTGCAACAGTAGGGAAAACGTTGGATAGCGGGAGGGCAAAATTTACTATTCCCACTCCTGTGAGTGCAACAGTAGGGAAAACGTCAGATGGCGTAGGGGTAAAAATTACTATTCCCACTCCAAAGAGTGCACCAGTAGGGAAAGCGTTGGATAGCGTAGGGGTAAAAATTACTATTCCCACTCCAGAGAGTGCAACCGTAGGGAAAGCGTTGGATAGCGTAGGGGTAAAAATTACTATTCCCACTCCAAAGAGTGCAACAGTAGGGAAAGCGTTGGATAGCGTAGGGGTAAAAATTACTATTCCCACTCCAGAGAGTGCAACAGTAGGGAAAGCGTTGGATAGCGTAGGGGTAAAGATTACTATTTCCACTTCAGAGAGTGCAACAGTAGGGAAAACGTTGGATAGCGGGAGGGCAAAAATTACTATTCCCACTCCAGTGAGTGCAACAGTAGGGAAAGCGTTGGATAGCGTAGGGGTAAAAATTACTATTCCCACTCCAGAGAGTGCAACCGTAGGGAAAGCGTTGGATAGTGTAGGGGTAAAAATTACTATTCCCACTCCAAAGAGTGCAACAGTAGGGAAAGCGTTGGATAGCGTAGGGGTAAAAATTACTATTCCCACTCCAGTGAGTGCAACTGTAGGGTAAGTGTTGGATAGCGTAGGGGTAAAAATTACTATTCCCACTCCAGAGAGTGCAACAGTAGGGAAAGCGTTGGATAGCGGGAGGGTAAAAATTACTATTCCCACTCCAAAGAGTGCAACAGTAGGGAAAGCGTTGGATAGCGTAGGGGTAAAAATTACATTTCCCTCTCCAGAGAGTGTAACAGTAGGGAAAGCGTTGGATAGCGTAGGGGTAAAATTACTATTCCCACTCCAAAGAGTGCAACAGTAGGGAAAGCGTTGGATAGCGGGAGGGTAAAAATTATTATTCCCACTCCAGTGAGTTCAACAGTAGGGAAAGCGTTGGATAGCGGGAGGCCAAAATTTAATATTGCCACTCCAGTGAGTGCAACAGTAGGGAAAACGTCAGATGGCGTAGGGGTAAAAATTACTATTCCCACTCCAAAGAGTGCAACAGTAGGGAAAGCGTTGGATAGTGTAGGGGTAAAAATTACTATTCCCACTCCAGAGAGTGCAACAGTAGGGAAAGCGTTGGATAGCGTAGGGGTAAAAATTACTATTCCCACTCCAAAGAGTGCAACAGTAGGGAAAGCGTTGGATAGCGTAGGGGTAAAAATTACTATTCCCACTCCAGTGAGTGGAACTGTAGGAAAAGCGTTGGATAGCGGGAGGGTAAAAATTACTATTCCCACACCAAAGAGTGCAACAGTAGGGAAAGCGTTGGATAGCGTAGGGGTAAACATTACTATTCCCACTCCAAAGTGTGCAACAGTAGGGAAAGCGTTGGATAGCATAGGGTTAAAAATTACTATTCCCACTCCAGAGAGTGTAACAGTAGGGAAAGCGTTGGATAGCGTAGAGGTAAAAATTACTATTCCCACTCCAAAGAGTGCAACAGTAGGGAAAGCGTTGGATAGCGGGAGGGTAAAAATTATTATTCCCACTTCAGTGAGTGCAATAGTAGGGAAAGCGTTGGATAGCGTAGGGGTAAAAATTACTATTCCCACTCCAGTCAGTGCAAGTGTAGGGTAAGCGTTGGATAGCGTAGGGGTAAAAATTACTACTCCCACTCCAAAGAGTGCAACAGTAGGGAAAGCGTTGGATAGCGGGAGGGTAAAAATTATTATTCCCACTCCAGTGAGTGCAATAGTAGGGAAAGCGTTGGATAGCGTAGGGGTAAAAATTAATATTCACACTCCAGAGAGTGCAACAGTAGGGAAAGTGTTGGATAGCGGGAGGGTAAAATTTACTATTCCCACTCCAGTGAGTTCAACAGTAGGGAAAGCGTTGGATAGCGGGAGGGCAAAATTTACTATTCCCACTCCAGTGAGTGCAACAGTAGGGAAAACGTCAGATGGCGTAGGGGTAAAAATTACTATTCCCACTCCAGAGAGTGAAACAATAGGGAAAGCGTTGGATAGCGTAGGGGTAAAAATTACTATTGCCACTCCAAAGAGTGCAACCGTAGGGAAAGCGTTGGATAGCGTAGGGGTAAAAATTACTATTCCCACTCCAGTGAGTGCAACTGTAGGGTAAGTGTTGGATAGCGTAGGGGTAAAAATCACTATTCCCACTCCAGAGAATGCAACAGTAGGGAAAGTGTTGGATAGCGGGAGGGTAAAAATTACTATTCCCACTCCAAAGAGTGCAACAGTAGGGAAAGCGTTGGATAGCGTAGGGGTAAACATTACTATTCCCACTCCAAAGAGTGCAACAGTAGGGAAAGCGTTGGATAGCGTAGGGGTAAAAATTACTATTCCCACTCCAGAGAGTGTAACAGTAGGGAAAGCGTTGGATAGCGTAGGGGTAAAAATTACTATTCCCACTCCAAAGAGTGCAACAGTAGGGAAAGCGTTGGATAGCGGGAGGGTAAAAATTATTATTCCCACTCCAGTGAGTGCAATAGTAGGGAAAGCGTTGGATAGCGTAGGGGTAAACATTACTATTCCCACTCCAGTGAGTGCCAGTGTAGGGTAAGCGTTGGATAGCGTAGGGGTAAAAATTACTACTCCCACTCCAAAGAGTGCAACAGTAGGGAAAGCGTTGGATAGCGGGAGGGTAAAAATTATTATTCCCACTCCAGTGAGTGCAATAGTAGGGAAAGCGTTGGATAGCGTAGGGGTAAACATTACTATTCCCACTCCAGTGAGTGCCAGTGTAGGGTAAGCGTTGGATAGCGTAGGGGTAAAAATTACTACTCCCACTCCAAAGAGTGCAACAGTAGGGAAAGCGTTGGATAGCGGGAGGGTAAAAATTATTATTCCCACTCCAGTGAGTGTAATAGTAGGGAAAGCGTTGGATAGCGTAGGGGTAAAAATTACCATTCCCACTCCAGTGAGTGCAATAGTAGGAAAAATAATAATTTAATATTTTATTAAAATAAATACATTATTAATACCAAATAAAAATATTAAAATTAATTACCAATCACACAATATTTAATAATTAAAGTTATTATAAATGTCAATGTTTTTATTATTAACCTATTAATAATTAATTAACAACCAATTAATTTTCAATACCAAAAATAAATAAATAAAATTAATACCAATTAATAAATAATTAAGAATAAATTAATTAGCAATATACAAAAATTATTTGAATAATTAATTTTTTACAATTAAATTAATTCCCACCATATTCCCCTATAAACCCACATCCCGCTACAAATAATAAATTAATACAATTAACATAATTATCAATTAAACAATTAATACTAATTAATTACCAATAATACAAATTATTTACCAATTAATAATTAATCAACAACCAATTAATTTTCAATACCAATTAATAATTACCTAATAACAATTAAATTACTTCCCACCCTATTCCCCTATAAACCCACAACCCGCTACAGAAGTAAAACGCAAAATTAAATTAAAAATAATTAATAATTCCTAAAAATTATTATTTAATGTACTATAATTAAATTACTTCCCACCCTAATCCCCTATAAACCCACAACCCACTACGGAATTAAATTACACGAAAATTGAATAACATAAAATTCATTACTTTAAAAATATTCAAACATACATTCCAAAATTTATACATACTTTTAACACATATACTAACACTTAAAACACTATAAAAAAATTCGAAATTTTTAACAACTATATTATGGCTGTCGATATTACTTACTTCTATATTATTTAAATCGATATTTTATTTCTTACCTGATTTTCGATATTCTTCACCACTATATTTTGGCAATTCGATATTCTGTCCATTCTAAATTAAAAACTCGATATTCTGTCCTGTCGATATTTTGAATTCGATATTATGTCTGTTTACCCTAAGCCATGGAGTGTAGGGGGAGGTGTCGGGAATGTGGTGTGTAGTGTACATCATGCAGTGCAAAGCTGGTGGTATTAGAGGACACCAAGTGCTGTATGAGAGGGGTGGTCCTCTATGCTATGTGGTTGAATGAATTGCTCATCGGGGTAGAGGTTACCAACATGAAGAGCCCCAGCCAACTCACTTGCTGGCTTGCCATCTCAATGGGAGCAGAAGATTCTTGCCTAATGGCATATTGGGTGCATATAGGAAATTGTGGGCAGGCACGTCTTTGCAGGCCATCCCAGGCTGTTAGAAATGAGGGGACTCTGGTTGGCGCAGGCAAGTACCAGCGACAAGCAGGGACCCTTTACTTCTAGTCAGGGCGAAGGATGGCTCCTTAGAATAACCCTTGCTCACCCTCTAGGTGCGTGGCGCGAGCAATCAAGGCTAAACCTCAGGGCGTACGCGGTTAAGCATTGGCAATCATAGACACAGTAAATTCATTACATGCACCACAAACGGACACTAGGCAGGTTGTAGAGAAAAATAAGGTTTTTATATAATGTTATGCAGACTTCGTACAGGGCCCCTACGTTGAACAGGTGGGGCCACAATTTCTATTCTTATGGCAAGTTCTTTTATACCTAACAACAAGGAGAGCTGTAGATCTTTAGCGTGCTTTGCGCTGATGAGGCGACCGGGGAGAGTGCGCCGGTGAGCAGGGAAAACAAGCGTTGCGGACCCTGGATCCGACGCGAACTCGCGGTCGAGTTCGGGAGTTACAGTACCTTGTTTCTTTGCAGCAAAGGTGGTTGCGGGGTGTCCAGCGGCTCTTGTAGGAGAGCGAGGTGGCGTCCGGGGCTTCCACACTTTACGGGGGGGTCCGATCCTTCAGGCTCACAGGGGGAGCGGGGTGCTCAGATGGGGCAGGTGAGCAGAGCGGGGCAGCCGGGCACGCAGTCTACGTCCGGGCTGTCCGAGGCTTCGGGATGCTCACAATGCCGATTCCGGCGGGAGGGGTGAAGGTGCGCAGCGGGCCTCCAGCGGGCGAGGTGATGGGGGCAGCCCAGCACAGCGTAGAAAGAGCGGCTCAGATCGAGCGAGGCTCTATTCCAGGCGGGGCGGCCAAGCAGCCCGGTCATGGCTCGAGGAGGGGCTTACAAGCATGAGGGTCACAGCTCCGGCGAGGGAAGGAACACCACAGTCCAGCGGCAGGCGAGTGAAGGTCAGGATGAGCCCAATGGTCCTGGGGCTCAGTTCAGGGGGCAAGCTCGCTTCCAAGCCCTTGGAGATCATTTTGAAAAGCACAAGTTTCTTGAAAATAAAAATAAAGCAAAGTCTCTAGCAAAAGGTTCATCTTCTCTCCTTTGGCAGCAAGGTCACCACTGCAGGCCAGTCCCCCAGGATCTTCCTCTTTACAGCTTTCCTGGCACCTCCTCCTCAGGCAGAGATTCTTCTTGGTTCAAAGCGGATCTCATTTCTTAGGAGCAGGGCTCCTACATTTATACTACATTTCTTTTGTTCTCCCAGGCCAGGGGGGCCCTTGCCTAGTTCAGTCCAGTTCTGGGGCACTTTGTTGACGCGATGCAGGCTTCTTCTTTCAGAGTGCAGGGCAGAGTCATCAGACGCTCCACAGGGGGCGGAGCCGGCATTGTGGTGGCAGAGCACAGTCCTATTCAGAGTCCAGGTGTACTCCTCCCACCCATCTACCTGTCAATCTTTCTATTCACCACCAGGCTACCTAGTCCTGCCCATCTGGGTTTCCCCAGCCCTGTCACTCCCACAAGCCAGACAGCAGATACACATCACGCAGAGGCGGGCTGAAATGGTTAGGCAAGCAAATGCCAACTTTCTAAAAGTGGCATTTGCAAACGCAGAATATTAAAATAAACCTTACGAAAAGATGAACCTTATTATTCTGAGTTCAGGCATACTAAACTCGATCTTCTACCATGTTCCCTGTGCATGTTAGGATCATAGGATGTAACAATCTTAACAGCCCATTCTGGCCTATGAAAACAGGGTAGCCTTACAATAGTGAAAAATGAAAATGGCGGTAATTCACTATTAGGACATGCCACAACATCAGGGCTTGTCCTACCTTATGCTTACAACGCACCCTGCCCTTGGGCCTACCATAGGGGTGACTAACATGAAGCTAAGGGAAGGTTTAGGGACTGGCAAGTGTGTGCACTTGCCAGTCAGCATGTCAGTACCAGACTGCACGCAGGTTCTGCGATGGCAGACCTAGACACATTTTACCAGGCCACTTCTGTGGGTGGCACAACCAGTGCTGCAAGCCCACCAGCGGTATTTGTATTTACATGCCCTGGCACTCCTGGTGCACTTTACTGGGGTCTGACAGTAAGCCAAATAAGCCAATCATGGAATCCAACCAACATATACATTTTACATAGGGAGAGCATATGCACTTTAGCACTGATCAGCAGTGGTAAAGTGCCCAGAGTCATAAAACAGCCAACAACAGGTCAG
The DNA here is from genome assembly GCF_964204655.1 of Triturus cristatus. Classification (NCBI taxonomy): domain Eukaryota; kingdom Metazoa; phylum Chordata; class Amphibia; order Caudata; family Salamandridae; genus Triturus; species Triturus cristatus. The sequence continues at coordinate 669,695,028 of NC_140592.1, read as the reverse complement.
AAAAAATGCAGGAGGAAGGCAAAAAGTTTAGGGATGACCCTGCAAAAAGGGCCAAGTCCAACACAGGCCCATTGAGTGCATGCCACAATGTCTATCTCAGCTGAGGATCACTGAAAACAATCCCTTTTATATCTCCTATCATGAGAGATAAAACGTGAAAGGAGGGCTTTATGAATTGCCTTTTATTCAGAAGAACATTTATTGTTTATTTTTCATTTGTGCGCTCAACAATTATTCATTGCGCATTTACATTTTACAAAATACATCATAATATATACACAAATACATTAAACAACAGAAAACAATAATCTTGATCCCCTATATGGAAGTTTCAAACTACATTCATTCATCAAACATTCTTGGCCAATTAATTCATACACACAATCAACAAACACTGGACAAAGCGGTCCTAATGACACCTCTCCTTTTTAATGAAATGACTTCCAAACTCTATATATGTCATAACATTTTCTCTTTTGTTACAAAATGAAAGTCCATAAGAACGTTTTTTCTTAGAGCCTATCAAATGGGTGCAAAAAAGGACCGGTCTGGTCGATGCGTTTCGAACCTCTATCTTTTTGAGGTTCTCTTCAGGACCAACCCATTTCTTAGAGAAGTACGTCAATGTGGAACCTTAACTATCCGTAAATCATCCAGCTTAACCTGGGGCCTTCGAAGTGAATCTGTTGCCTTAATGGGACAGCCTGAGTCCCATTTAAGAGACGGCTGTCTCCTTAGCCGGCTCCCTCGGTGGACAAACCTCTTTTCTTCCTTTGTGAGTTTACTAGATGTGTAATCATGCCTCGTTGGAGTCCCGTGCCGGCATCGAGAGTTCTCCACTTATACAGCGTTCCGCGGCTCCGTTAGTCTGTCAGTGATGCTTCAACAATGCACTGACAGACATTGACGTACTTCTCTAAGAAATGGGTTGGTCCTGAAGAGAACCTCAAAAAGATAGAGGTTCGAAACGCGTCGACCAGACCGGTCCTTTTTTGCACCCATTTGATAGGCTCTAAAAAAAAAAACTAAAAAAAAAAACGTTCTTATGGACTTTCATTGTGTAACAAAAGAGAAAATGTTATGACATATATAGAGTTTGGAAGTCATTTCATTAAAAAGGAGAGGTGTCATTAGGACCGCTTTGTCCAGTGTTTGTTGATTGTGTGTATGAATGAATTGGCCAAGAATGTTTGATGAATGAATGTAGTTTGAAACCTCCATATAGGGGATCAAGATTATTGTTTTCTGTTGTTTAATGTATTTGTGTATATATTATGATGTATTTTGTAAAATGTAAATGCGCAATGAATAATTGTTGAGCGCACAAATGAAAAATAAACAATAAATGTTCTTCTGAATAAAAGGCAATTCATAAAGCCCTCCTTTCACGTTTTATCTCTCATGATAGGAGATATAAAAGGGATTGTTTTCAGTGATCCTCAGCTTGGACAGTTTGTTTTGCTGTTTTCTGTTAATTGGGCTCAGTCCAGCTGATTTTTTTGAGCCAGGACCCAGTTTTGTTTTATAACAATGTCTATCTCAGCATGTGGGGGCCTTTTTGTCTGGTAGAGCGTGATGGGCAGGGGGTGCGGGCCACTCGATCAGTTGCCATAGCAGTATATGGCTGGAATAAAGTGGGGTGAATCCAGAAGTGTACGAATTGGGCCTATGTGCAGTAAGAACAACGGTGCATTTCAGGGGCATTAAGACCACCCTTCTGGAATGGTAGAGTCAGAGTTTCCAACACCAACCTCGGTTGTTTGCCATCTCAAACCAGGGACGCTAGGTTGGAACGTAATCATTTTAGAAAGTGTTCTGTGAGCGGGAGAGGGATATTGGTGAATAAATAGAGAATCTTATGGAGTATCATAATTTTGACAATGGTGATCCTTTCCGCCATAGACAAAGGCAGCCTGGACCAGGCCGATATATGTTCTTCAAGCCAGGTCATGGCTCTTCCTTAGTTTGTCCTCCATAGTTCGTTGGTATCCCTGATAAGCCATATTCCTAAATACCTGATTGGCTCTGTCATCCACTGAAGCGGGCATTCAGGCTCAAACTGGCATGTAGCTGAAGCGAGGGGGAGCAAACTAGACTTCGACCAATTGATGAGAATACCAGAGTACTCAACGAAGCGGATCATTACCCGAATGATAGGGGACAGATTAATATAGGAGTTATGGACATACAGTGTAATATCATCTGCGTACGTGGACACCAGTATCCCCTGGCAGTGAAATGTAAGGTTCCTACGTGCATGGGGTTGGTGTAGCCAGGCCGCCAATGGCTTCATCTCAATCGCAAGATGGACTGAAGATATGGGTCATCCTTGCCTGGTGTCCCTGGTTACAAAAACAGAAAGGTAGTGTCACCATTAATACGTAGTCTCACCATAGGGGAGGAGTATAGCAGACTGATCAAGCGCAGAAAGTATGTGCTAATGGCAAGGGAGGAGGCAAAAGAGATGTGGCCACTCTAAAGAATCAGATGCCTTTATGGCATCCTGGGGTATCGTGGCTGCCCTGCATTGAAGAATCATAGTGTGCACGAGCGCGAACATGGTGCGGAGAATATGTGCGGTTGATCGGCCCGGTACAAATCGGGATTGGTTCATCTGACATCATCAGGCAGAAGGCCTTATTATCATCATTTAGCATTGACAGTGGTCAGTAATAGTCACATCTGTTCGCTGGATTTCAATACCGTGACAATAACCGCTTCACGCCGGGAAGGTGGTAAGGGGCCTAGGGACAAAGAGTTGTCATACATTTGCTAGTAGATGGGGAGCTAGGAGTGAGGCATAGGCCTGGATGGAGCCGCCTAGTGTCGCTGGATCTGTTAACAGTGTGGTCCAATTTCATGTTGAATTCACCACCACAAATATTGTGCCGTGTCCCATCATAGTGATTAATCGACAGACATCCGCAAAGAATTCTGGACAGTATGTGTTATGACCATAAATTTAGACTAAAATTACTGGGCAGTTGTGCAGTGTGCCCTGTAGAACGACAAATCTACCTTCCGTCTCTCAGAGTGTCTGGTATGTGCACCACTGCAATCCCTTACTAAGAAGTATAGTAGTGCCTCAGGAATGTGTCTTAGTGATCCACCCTGCCTGGAGGCAAGAGTTAGTCGTGTCGGTCAAGTGTAGCTCCTAGAGGAAGCAAATATTTATGTGGTGCCTGTTGAGGTATGTGTGTACTAGGCATGCCTTGCGTCTTTTGCTAAGTCCATGGATATTCCTGGAAAGACATTTGATGAATATCGTCTGGTACAAGGGGGGTGTATGGTAGTCACGCTGCAAATGGGGGAGACTTGTGGTGCTTGTGCGGGCTGCAGGGAGGAATTGATCTCCACTATGGAGTGCAAGGCATGTGAGGCAAAACAGGAAAAATACAGCAACAAAGAACCCACCCACTTCAACCCTCCTAAATGGATGAATGGACGCAACCCAGTCCCCATCCAATCCCATAGCCCAATAACAGTGTAGAACAGTGAGAAACCTCCCTTGGGTTGCCAAAGAAATGAGTAAATGCCTCATACAGTAACCGACCCGGTGGCAGAGGTAAACTGGAACAGTACCCCTAATTGGGTTTGGTGCAGAACATTAAGCTTCCAAGGCCTGGGCCATGTACTCACATCCTTAATCAGATGGAGTCAACAATGCTGCACAGGTGGTTTCCAGTGCAGGGCAGCCCTGCCCGCACCCACGGCAAGAAGATAGCACATCCCAATGAGGTGGTGTCTGGGCAGCAAGTCGTTATCGCTGAGGTGGCTGTACGCGGCAACCTCAGGGTCAGGCGAAGCATTCACTTTAGTGGTTGCACACTTCCAGGACTTGAGAGCCCCGTTCCTGGTCGGTCATGCATGTTTGTCGCTTACTATCAAAGGCCAGCTTGGATTGCTTGGTATCTTATTTGCCCACGGTGAGCAGATGCGGCGTACAAACAGTACACTGAGTCTCACCTCGCCCCAATGTCCATAGACCAAGGGACTGGGGGGCATAAGCAGACTCCGCTCTCAGCCTGGGGTGCAGGGCGGAAAGTATATCAATGTCCGATCTCCTACCGGAGTACACAGGGAAGGGGGCAAGGTGATTTGCTGATTCACAGAAGATATAGCTATAATGGAGTTGAGGCCTCGCATGTCATCTGCCACTAGTCCTCCAAGTCCCGCCTCAGCCCAAGTCCTGTATTGTGGTCAGTGGTCGAAGTGGGCGGGATCGCAAGGGCACGGCGTGCCCCTACTTTTTAAATTTATCAAAGTCTGTTCCCCTACTTCTTTATTTCTAAAATGCGTCCCAGGACGGAAGGAATGGTTCGAACTTGAAAAAATATTACGAGCCGTGTTTGGTGCACAATGAGGAAGGCCTCTGCAGTGGCGGGACCTCTTCCCCCTTCCCCTCTGTTTCTGTGGGAAGGGGCCTGCCCAGCAACACTGTAAGAGCCGTTTTGCACTGTAGGAACAATTAAGCAACGCAAGAAAAAGGCTTCCAATGATGGCCCGGCTGCTGGAATGATTTACATCTCATTCACTGACGATGCTACCTGCCTGCCCCCTACTGTGACTAATAAAATTTGTCTCATCAGGATGCATTGGCGCCCCGCCCTTGATATTCTCTGCCGTTTATTTTCGGACTCACCCATACTGACGACGCCACAAGAAAAGGAAGAAGACTCCAGCGTGGACTTTGGCAAACTGTGCCCAAACCTTGGCGCTTTTTAACAACAACAAAAAAAGCTGTAGAAAACGTTTAATATCTTCCTTATTTCTTCATTTTATTTTATAAATTGTGTACTGCTGCTCTGTGTTTTCAGGGAGAGATGCAGTATTTTTAAAAATACTGTTTACCTTTTTTAAGGATATAACATAAAAGTAGCCAGAGGTGTTCAGTTCTGTGATGGCCGAGCACCGGAGCCCCTTGTGGACCCCATCCAGGGTCGGACTGTGAAAACAAATAGACTCAGGCACCAAGGCAGGACTGGCGTAATGGGCATCGGGCTGGAGGCTGGAGGAGTGGGTGGCTGGTTTTATTACTGTGGGCTGAAAAACTGTCCCCCAGTAACAAAACCAGCAGGGCTGTCCAGCACACTAAGGGGGAGATTTGCTAAGATTTTGCACCGTGTATGCGTCCCAAAAGTGACGCAAATTAGCACAAAATCTTTTTTTCTCAATTTACTTAGTAGAGCTAAACTTGTTTAGCCCTGGAAATAACGGAAAAGTAATGCGAAACAGCGCATTGCGCTGCTTCGAATTACTTAGCGCCATGGGGGTGTATCAAGGTATGAGAGGCGCTATAAACCAAATGAAATACATGTGAGAGAGGCTATGGAGAGATGAGGGGCAGTGTTGGAGGGTGATAGTGAGGGAAACATTGAAGAGCCCCAAAAAGATTGTCATATTTTGGTGCACTGTAAGGTCATCATTTACTGTGCTCTACATGCCAATACAATTAAATATGTAATAACATATGTTGTAGAATGCACAATTTATGTAATTTGTTCTAAATTTTCTTGGGAAGAGAACTCCCTCTTCTCATGCCCCCTTCGTAGGGGTCAGGCTCGCTTACTGCGTTCGCTCGCAACACATGTAAAGGGGATGGACAAAGTGCCCGGGCTGCTTTGGGTTCCCAGTTCGGCCATGTCTGGTACCAAATTCAAAGTACCCCATTTAGCAAATGAGATATCTAAACAAGCAGTGGCAAAGACAACATGGTGCCAATTACGATCCTGTAAAAACTGGGTACGAACATTCGGACGGAGCATATTCTCCGTCCGACGCGTACCCGGTCGTCAAAATTTACAAACATGGAATCACGATTCGCACGGGAACACCATTTCCGTACGAATCGCAAAAAACCCCGACCGAACAAAATAAACATACAAATGCGATCCGGGAAAGCGCCGACCTGACGTCGGGACGCTCGCAGCCTGCCATTCACGAACCAGGAATTACGATTCGCACCGACGTCATCCCGCACGGTGAATATTTTCCGGCTGCCAAAAACTGCCGGGAAATCAGGACGACGCGAACAAGGACCACCAGTACGCGACGGACAGACAGGACGACGCGAACAAGGAGGACCAGTACGCGACAGGACGACGCGAACAAGGAGTACCAGTACGCGACGGACAGACAGGACGACGCGATCAAGGAGGACCAGTACGCGACGGACAGACAGGACGACGCGAACAAGGAGGACCCGTACGCGACGGACAGACATGGACCCGAACCTACGTGTCATCCCGGCCCTCATAGCAGTCGACCTCCTCTACAGGTTCGGACGCAGATGCCGCAGAAGGTCAGAACAACTAAGGGAGGGGGGAAAGTGGGGTGGGGTGGGGGTGGCAGGACCAGGGCAGGCCACAAACCCCCCACCAAAGTCACACAGCACACATGCCCAGGACATACCTGACTCCCATGCCCCGGTCACTATGAGGGGGTGGGGGCGTGTCCAGCTAAGCCAGCGACCGCCACAACGGAAGTCCGTCACGACGCAAGCCGGCAACACAACCAGACCGGTACGTCCCGTACCCACGCCTGAAGAGCGTGGGTACGAGTCGTACCACGCCCACACCCACGTCACCCCAACAATGGCGGGACGGCTCGTACCCACGTGGCAAAGGCCTGGGTACGGCCCGCACAAGCATCACATAGCATGGGGACGGATATGTACGGATCCTACCCCCACCCCGTATGCATGGAGCGTACCCCCACCCCAACAGTGTAAGTACGACCCGTACCCACACCCGCGTACGTATGGAGCGTACCCCCACCCCAACAGTGTAAGTAAGACACGTACCCTCACCTCGAATGCATGGAGCGTACCCCCACCCCAACAGTGTAAGTACGACCCGTACCCACACCCGCGTACGTATGGAGCGTACCCCCACCCCAACAGTGTAAGTACGACTCGTACCCCCACCCGCGTACGTATGGAGCGTACCCCCTCCCCAACAGTGTAAGTACGACCCGTACCCACACCCGCGTACGTATGGAGCCTACCCCCACCCCAACAGTGTAAGTACGACCCGTACCCACACCCGCGTACGTATGGAGCGTACCCCCACCCCAACAGTGTAAGTACGACCCGTACCCACACCCGCGTACGTATGGAGCGTACCCCCACCCCAACAGTGTAAGTACGACCCGTACCCACACCCGCGTACGTATGGAGCGTACCCCCACGCCAACAGTGTAAGTACGATTCGTACCCCCACCCGCGTACGTATGGAGCGTACCCCCACCCCAACAGTGTAAGTACGACCCGTACCCCCACCCGCATACGTATGGAGCCTACCCCCACCCCAACAGTGTAAGTACGACCCGTACCCACACCCGCGTACGTATGGAGCGTACCCCCACCCCAACAGTGTAAGTACGACCCGTACCCACACCCACGTACGTATGGAGCGTACCCCCACCCCAACAGTGTAAGTACGACCCGTACCCACACCCGCGTACGTATGGAGCGTACCCCCACCCCAACAGTGTAAGTACGACCCGTACCCACACCCGCGTACGTATGGAGCGTACCCCCACCCCAACAGTGTAAGTAAGACACGTACCCTCACCTCGAATGCATGGAGCGTAGCCCCACCCCAACAGTGTAAGTACGACACGTACCCCCACCTCGAATGCATGGAGCGTACCCACATCCGTGTATGTCATGAGCGTACATATTGTGAAATTGGAGAGGTGGGTGCAGAGTCCTCCCAGCAGTGCCCTGAGACAGGAGGGGTGGGTGCAGAGTCCTCCCAGCAGTGCCCAGACACAGGAGGGGTGGGGGCCTATCACTCCCAGCAGTGCCCTGAGACAGGAGGGGTGGGTGCCTATCACTCCCAGCAGTGGCCTGAGACATGAGGGGTGGGGTCCTATCACTCCCAGCAGTGCCCTGAGACATGAGGGGTGGGTGCCTATCACTCCCAGCAGTGCCCTGAGACATGAGGGGTGGGGGCCTATCACTCCCAGCAGTGCCCTGAGACATGAGGGGTGGGTGCCTATCACTCCCAGTAGTGCCCTGAGACAGGAGGGGTGGGTGCAGAGTCCTCCCAGCAGTGCCCTGAAACAGGAGGGGTGGGTGCAGAGTCCTCCCAGCAGTGCCCAGACGCAGGAGGGGTGTGTGCAGAGTCCTCCCAGCAGTGCCCTGAGACAGGAGGGGTGGGTGCAGAGTCCTCCCAGCAGTGCCCAGACACAGGAGGGGTGGGTGCAGAGTCCTCCCAGCAGTGCCCAGACGCAGGAGGGGTGTGTGCAGAGTCCTCCCAACAGTGCCCTGAGACAGGAGGGGTGGGTGCAGAGTCCTCCCAGCAGTGCCCAGACGCAGGAGGGGTGTGTGCAGAGTCCTCCCCCTCCCAGCAGTGCCCTGAGACAGGAGGGGTGGGTGCAGAGTCCTCCCAGCAGTGCCCTGAGACAGGAGGGGTGTGTGCAGAGTCCTCCCAGCAGTGCCCTGAGACAGGAGGGGTGGGTGCAGAGTCCTCCCAGCAGTGCCCTGAGACAGGAGGGGTGGGTGCAGAGTCCTCCCAGCAGTGCCCTGAGACAGGAGGGGTGTGTGCAGAGTCCTCCCAGCAGTGCCCTGAGACAGGAGGGGTGGGTGCAGAGTCCTCCCAGCAGTGCCCTGAGACAGGAGGGGTGGGTGCAGAGTCCTCCCAGCAGTGCCCTGAGACAGGAGGGGTGGGTGCAGAGTCCTCCCAGCAGTGCCCTGAGACAGGAGGGGTGGGTGCAGAGTCCTCCCAGCAGTGCCCTGAGACAGGAGGGGTGGGTGCAGAGTCCTCCCAGCAGTGCCCAGACACAGGAGGGGTGGGGGCCTATCACTCCCAGCAGTGCCCTGAGACAGGAGGGGTGGGTGCCTATCACTCCCAGCAGTGCCCTGAGACAGGAGGGGTGGGTGCCCATCACTCCCAGCAGTGCCCATGGAACGCAAAGGGTGGAGTAGTCACAGATACCATGCCCACAAATGTCAGTCAGGTGCACAAAGACCCTGCAGTACATGTACCACATGTGTGCGAGGCTGGGAGTATACGCATGCATAGCGCAGAAAAGAAAACATGTACACATGAAGTCATGTCAATAGGCCACATACACAAGTACAATGACTACCAAGGATGCCACGAATGATGCAGGTGGAGACATCGCTCAGCATGCATGTGCAAAGGTGAAGGACTACGTCACACACCCAGCTAATGGACACACAGCTCTGTGCCAAAGTCAGGGGACACCCTGCAGGGAAGAAGTCAGGGTACACAGAGGAAGGAATACACCTTGGGACAATTGCAACATGCAGCAACTGCTTACATGAATGGAGAAAGGTAGCTAACACCGTGTGATGGCACACAGATCCCAGGGTCCCCCCTATGAGCAGCACACTACTACATTTACCACACACCCAACACATGACCAACACCCACAACCATGTAGCAGCCCCACCAACAGCAATGCCAGCAATGCAGGAGTGTTCCAAGGGCAAAAAATAAATAGCTTTATTCAGCATGAGGAAAAAACTAGTATGACGTAAGTCCAATATTAACAAAGGCCATAGGGCAGTCCAGGAGTCCCAGCTGGATGGGGGACACAGTGGGATGCGTGTCCCCTAGCTTGCCTGCACAGTTACAATCCGTTGTCTTCCACAGGGGTGAGGGCATCATGTGGGGGGGAAGAAACAGGCACCGCAGGGACAGGAGGGTGAAGGGTAGGCGTCGTGGGTGCAGGGATGGAGGACTCCACCACAGGGGGTGGGGCAGGGCCAAAGGCGGAGGCCAGGATCTCGCTGCACACCTTAGCAAGGTCCTCCAGGGACTCCCCTGCACCCGAAGGAACCACAGGCCCCAAGGAGGGGGGGGGGGGTCAGAGGGATGGGTCGCAGCGCCACTGGGGGAGGGTGTGGACGGGGGGGACTCAAGCACCCTGACCGGGGACCTCCTTGACCGCTTGCGGGGTGGTGTCACTGTGGGGCTCAGGGACAGAGCGGCCATGAAGGAGTCTTTGGGGGAGATGTGGCCAGGAGAGCTGAGGGGAGGGGATTTGGAGGGAGTGGATAGGGTGGAATGCGGACTCCCACTCTGGCTGCGTGTCACACGTTTGCCCCCCGACCCAGTGGGTGTGCCTACTGCACCCTGTGTGTGCGTGTCAGGAGGTGTGCGGCGGACCTTCCCTGCTGGTGTGGTGCCTGTGTCTGTTGTGGTGGGTGCATGCTTACGTCTGGGTGTATGTGGGACAGGCATGGGAGTGGGAAGTGTGGAAGGAGCAGGGGTAGGGGGTGGGACATAGCGCTGCAGGAGACCCACTGCTGCAGTCAGTGTGGAGTCTATGGACCTCAGCAAGTTGCGTTGGTCAGCCTGCGATGAATGAATGCCCTCCAAGTATGCCTCCATGTTGTTGAGGACCTGGCTGTGGCCATGGAGGACATTAAGGATCGCAGTCTGACCAATCTGCAACTGCCGCTGGATGTCCACAGACTCAGCATTGGCGGCAGCAGTGGAGACAGGGGCAGGGGGTGCGGTGCCTGGCAGGAAGGAGACATGTGGTGACCGGGCACGTTGGGAAGGGACACGAGCACGTGGGAGGCGGCTGGTGCCAATGGAGGGGGCGGTGCCAGATGTAGGGCTGCTGTCAGATGGTGGTGCAGCCACTGCCCACTCGGAGAGATCATCCTCGGACCCGTCAGCTTCATACTCTGTTGTGCCAGTCGACAGGTCCCCGGGTTCACTCTCCTCCGCCTCAGTCCCACTCGAAGTGCCAGCCCCGATGTCACCACTGGCACTGGTGCTCGGTCCCTCCGCGCCGTCTGTGTCCATGTCTCCCTCCGTGTCCCCCGACGATGCTGTGGGCAGGGTGAAGAGACAGAAAGTAATCATACACCTGTATACATATGTCACATGAGTACAATCTACGTAGGTTACAGTGCATAGCCTGAAACAAAGGATGAGTTACAACTACAAAACAAGGTACATACGTAGGCCCTGCAAGACACAGTTGTGTGACCCACCATGTCATGGAAAAACTATGGAGAGCATGACACAATAGCAAATGAGATGACATGCTCTTCTGACTGAGGAGCAAGGCCCTGGGGACAATACAGCACTGCATCTGCACCACACAGCGTGGCAGGAAATTGGGATGAGCAGGGACCAAATCCAGGAACTAGAGGCACATGCAGCATAGGTAATACTGAGAACATGCCCACCCAGACTGGCACGCTGCACCTTGAGTGTATGTCCAGACAAACATCACACACTGGCCAGTCCGAGCAAGGAGATGACAGGTCTTGACATGTAGGCCATGGCCGCCCCACCCACCCCCTACATGAGACAAATCTGTGGAGACACAGGAAGCACTTACATCTCTTAGTCTGGGTGAAATACACATGGGATGCAATAATTCAAGATTGCACACCAAATACCCAAGGTGCGCCTGTCCAAAGAATCATGTACAAATGGGCATCATCAGATGATTGCTACAAGACACACAGGCAATGGCCACCGTGAGTATGTACTTTGAAAATCAGGTCAGGCTGGACAGTGGACACTTGTAATACATCTCACGTCAAGAAACATGGTGCCAGGGGACAATGGCACAGAGCACAACCTATGCTGGAGACACATAGATTGTCGACATTCTCGGATTACACACATGATACCTAGGAAAAGATGCCCCTGGGGACAGTAGTGGCCACACAACTCCATGCTCCTGAATGGAAATGACTGCAACACACGCTAACATCCCTGCACTATGCGTAACGCACACTCATGCACATCATGTCACAGGCCACCACATGGGACATGCCTGCTGGAAGGCCTCGCACTCAAGAGATTAACTCCCATGTCTGAAATCAGCATTAGTGCCAACTGACATGGAACCCACAAGTCCAGAACTGGACAGGGCACAGGCAAGGTCACTAAACCTGTTACACACCACCCCCACACATGATGCTGCAGGCATTGTACACTTGGAGAAGGTGTCAGGCTACATAACTTTGTGATGGAGTGACTACACAGAGACCAGGGAACACATTGCAAGGTGGGGAAGGGAGGCAGGAGAGGCCTGCAACACTGTGGGGAACAGGATCTGCACAGCACCATAAACCCTGGAAGTGTATCCATGGAACAGTGCACTTACAAATGCTGGTGAAACACAACAAACACACACATGTACCTACCCCCTTCCGGCTGCTGCATGTCCTGTAGACGCCTGTCCAAGTCAGGAAAGACCCCCGCCAGCACACGTTTCTGGATGTGGGAGAGACGGCGGCGCCCGCGGTTCTTGTGGCTCTCAGGTGAGTCCCCCAGCAGGAGCCGTGCGATCCTCCGCGTCCAGCACCGGATATCCTGCCAGCGTTTCCTCACCTGGGACAGGTGCCGCCTCCGACCATCCGCACTCCTCACGGCGCTGACGGCGTCCAGCCATATCTGCTCCTTGGCAGAGGCGTCTACCTGTGAGGATGAACAAGTGACACTATATCAATACACCTTGCACATGTCACGGGGACACAGATTAGAACACATTTGCTGTTTACAACAAGGCATAGTATGCATCCAACGCATTGCACCTTTGTCATGGGGACATGATCCTGTGGGGGAAGGCCAAAAGCAGTACGTGCCATTGAAAGGACACAGGTGGAATGAGGGCAACTACACAATCAATGATCCAGGCTCACACTGTGCATCACACCCACCCCTCCTGTCTCAGGGCACTGCTGGGAGGACTCTGCACACACCCCTCCTGTCTCAGGGCACTGCTGGGAGTGATAGGCCCCCACCCCTCCTGTCTCAGGGCACTGCTGGGAGGACTCTGCACACACCCCTCCTGTCTCAGGGCACTGCTGGGAGTGATAGGCCCCACCCCTCCTGTCTCAGGGCACTGCTGGGAGTGATAGGCCCCCACCCCTCCTGTCTCAGGGCACTGCTGGGAGGACTCTGCACACACCCCTCCTGTCTCAGGGCACTTCTGGGAGTGATAGGCCCCCACCCCTCCTGTCTCAGGGCACTGCTGGGAGTGATAGGCCCCCACCCCTCCTGTATCAGGGCACTGCTGGGAGGACTCTGCACACACCCCTCCTGTCTCAGGGCACTGCTGGGAGGGATAGGCCCCCACCCCTTCTGTCTCAGGGCACTGCTGGGAGTGATAGGCCCCCACCCCTCCTGTCTCAGGGCACTGCTGGGAGGACTCTGCACACACCCCTCCTGTCTCAGGGCACTGCTGGGAGTGATAGGCCCCCACCCCTCCTGTCTCAGGGCACTGCTGGGAGACATCAGGCATTCCCCCCCCTGGGACCCCCCCTACAGTACATAGCATGTGTGTCACACCTGGACACAATGGCAGAAGTCACAGTCACTAAAAAGCGACACAGTCTGTGCCAGTGGACACTGAACTCACCTGATAACCTGGTCGCCCATACAGCATGGGGTACCGTGGGAGGATCACATCCACCAAAGCCATGTTCTCATCCAGGGTGAATGGCTGTGACCTCTCCACAGCCCTTGACATGGTTCCAGGGAATCAGTAGCAGCAGTTGGGTCGTGGAATACAAAGATGTGCAGGCAAGTGCTCCCTCATGGGACCTGGCTGCCTTATATCTGCCTTGCTGGGCCATCTCATGCACAGGAGTACAGAGTGATTGGTCACTCACATTTGCATCCTATGTTTCCTCCAATCCCTTCAAACCTAGCAGTCTGTGTGTTCTCTATCGGTTTCATTCTCCTGCATGATGTCAGCCCCACAAACACATTGCAACAAAGTAGATTAATTCCAACTGACTTCTGCTGTGCACCTTCCAGAACAAATTCAAAATTTGAACTTGGTCTCCATGACAACCAGCATGCATGTAGGCCTTAATACTTGTCCCTCATGTGTCCCCTATGTAATTTGGAGCTTCACACACAGGTACGGTGCGTTCCGGGGCCCTAGGGCACCCCAAATGCATTGCAACGGCCCGTACACGCGTGCCTACGTTCACTATCACTATGGGTGGCCTCGCGTATGCGTACTCGTAGTGGTACGGGCCGTACACACGCCTGTACGCTCCCTATCACTATGGGTGGCCTCGCGTATGCGTACTCGTATTGGTACGGGCCGTACACACGCCTGTACGCACACTATCACTATGGGTGGCCTCGCGTATGCGTACACGTTTTGATAGTGAGCGTACAGGCGTGTGTACGGCCCGTACCACTACGAGTACGCATACGCGAGGCCACCCATAGTGATAGGGAGCGTACAGGCGTGTGTACGGCCCGCACCACTACGAGTACGCATACGCGAGGCCACACATAGTGATAGGGAGCGTACAGGCGTGTGTACGGCCCGTACCACTACGAGTATGCATACGCGAGGCCACCCATAGTGATAGGGAGCGTACAGGCGTGTGTACGGCCCGTACCACTACGAGTACGCATACGCGAGGCCACCCATAGTGATAGGGAGCGTACAGGCGTGTGTACGGCCCGTACCACTACGAGTACGCATACGCGAGGCCACCCATAGTGATAGGGAGCGTACAGGCGTGCGTACGGCCCTACCACTATGGGTGTTCTTGCGTATGCGTACTCGTAGTGGTATGGGCCGTACACATGCCTGTACGCTCGCCATCACGATGGGTACACATACGGCAGCACTCCCATAGTGATATGGGAACGTACACAGGCCCTCTTCGCAGCAGTACAGCGGTTTTCACACATCACAGTGGTGACAGGCGGCACACAGGTAGGGATAGGGCGGACATACTTGTCCATGGATGGGCAGACTTGTCCATGGATGGACATACTTGTCCATGAATGGACATACTTGTCCATTAATTGACATCAAGGCATCGTCTGTGCATTACTACATGTGTGGGGCACAGGTGTGACGGCCTGTGATGTGGAACATTACTCCTGAGTCAAGAAGGCACCAGATGTATGATGAGATGTCTACAGATGTACTGTGTGATGGTACAATGTGTGCCAGGCATGCCCTTGACTCATTTGACATGTGTGCATGTCGTACTGCACACTTGGGGTGAGCGTCACTGGCATGGCACGGACACCAACACACGGAAGTGTCCCCTGATGCCCGGTACAGGGGTTACCACACCTGACTTGTCACTACCCACGGTGCACAATGTGACTATGTCATGTATGTGTGGGGGCTTCCCATCAGGTTGATGTTGGAGCACCCTCAAAAGCTGCAGCCGTTGCAGCAACCAACATGTGTCTGTGTGTAGATTGACATTGCACACTGTTCTGCACACCATGCCACATGTGGTATCGGATGTGAGGTGCACATGTATGCATGGGACACGGAGTAGCGTGACAAGGACATGTCTGCATCCTCACAATGAATGTGTGGTGAGTCATGACATGTGCACCTTCATGGCAAGGTGTGTGGGCTGTCCTAGTGTAATGTCATGTGACCTGTGGCTCTAGTGTTCCGCTACCAGTCTCTGCAATCGGCATCCTACTTCTGCTGATGTGTGGGCGTATGTCACTCCTGTCTTGCGTCTGGCTGTTCACTTGCACTGGGACACAGCTATTCCCATGGCATGGCATGGGGAGGTTCTCAATCTCCGTGTGTAGCTGGGTCTTGGTAGGGGTGTCACCTTGCATCCATACGTGTCCTGGGCATGTAGCACATACCTGACTCCCTATGTAGCATATGTGTATTGACAGATTAACATGTGCTCAGTACATATGAATTGTTGTCGTAGTGCACTCACTCTTCCTTGTCACTTCCAAATTACTGCAGAGCGCCGCCTCTTGCCCGACCAATTCCGGACTTGGCTGACATGCGGGAGAATGACAGCATCCGGCTCTACCGCTTCCCCCAACCATTGATTCTGGAGTTGACGGCGAGACTGGCATCACACCTGCAACCGCAGCACAGGTATCCTACGGCACTGACACCCCAGCTGAAGGTAATGGCTGCCCTACATTTTCTTGCCACGGGTACCTTTCAATATACCATAGCTCATGTTGGTGGCATGTCCCAGAGCATGTTCTGCCGTGTGCTGCATGATTTCTTAGAGGCCATGTTGATTCACCTGGATGACTTCATCAAGTTCCCAACCCCTGAACAGTTGACTGCGGTCAAGCGTGGATTCTATGCCCTGGGAGGGATGCCCCATGTCATTGGGTCCATAGATGGGACACATGTAGCTTTGGTACCACCACACGCACGGGAGGTGGCGTACCGCAATCGGAAGCACTACCACTCCATCAATGCCCTTGTGGTGTGTCAGTCCAACATGGTGATTTCACATGTCTGTGCTCGTTTTCCAGGATCAGCACACGATGCCTACATCATGAGGCGTAGCAGGATGCCTGAAATGATGATGCAGCTGCGCAACGAAAGAGCATGTGTTGTTGGTGGGTACAGTCTGTCTGTCCTGTATTTTGCATAGCCTACCAGCACGACCGCTTCACCACTTCTAACGATGTCCATGTGCTTCCCATGTAGGGGACGCTGGCTATCCCAACATGCCATGGCTGCTCACACCTCTCCGCAACCCCATCACGCCGGCCCAGCTCCGCTACAACACCGCCCATGGCCGGACAAGGCGAGTGATAGAGAGGACGTTTGGCCTGCTGAAGAGCCGATTTCGGTGCCTCCACAAGACCGGCGGCGCGCTCCCATATGCCCCTGCGAAGGTCTGCAAAATCTTCATGGTCTGCTGCATGCTGCACAACATGGCAGTTGAGAGAGCTGTGCCACTCATCCTGGATCAACATGACGAGGACCATCCACCCGTGGAGGACGAAGGGCTTGGCAATGGGGCTAGTGATGTGGAGGATGTGGAGCCGCAAGAGGACATCCGGACTCGGCTCATACGCGACTTCTTTGCTTAGTGGTGAGTACCAGTGTCTGAGTGTGCACGCATTGGTCCCCGTGTGGCATGTGTTGTGATGTGCGTCTCCACCTGCATGTATGGCACGTGAGTCAGAGGTGTGTGTGGGTGTGTCACTGGAGTGATGGTGGCAGTGATGGTGTATTTCCCCAGTCATAATTGTGACCTAGCATGTTGTCATCCATACATGTGTCGAGTAAATGCACATGCAAGTGGCTGTGCTTTTTGTGGCTGACTTCTTGTGTGTCTCTCTTCCCCAGGTACTTGCGCATGCCGTCTGCTGCTTGCATTGTTGTGGCACTGCTATTCCTCATGGACACGTCATCGTGGGCTGACTCAGCGTTACAGGCACGGACACGTTTGGAAGTCTCCATAGGGTAAGGGATGCATCAGGGGTGTATTGGGTGTGGCAGTTGTTCACGATGTATGCACACTGCCCCTGTCGATATTTGATTCCTCTGCAGCCATGTAGCATCACCATGGGACACGACATGCAGCTGTGTACACCTGACTAGATGGTCTGCCTGGTTGACAGTCATCAGTGATGGGATAGTGGATTGTGATGATGGCATCAATGTGTGTGACACTGCCCTCGGACACATACGGTTAGCATTGGCTTGACATGGTGTGGGACTTCCACATCAGCGGATCAATGGTGTATGGCAGTCTCTCCGTGAGCAGCTGTGGGTGTTTAGCTGTTAGCCGACAATTGTGTGCCAGTTCCATGGCTAACACGCATTTGTGCTGCAGAAGGGGGGTGCCAGTGTTGGACCCACATGTTACTCCACAAGATGTGTTCATGTGTACTTCAAGTTGCCTCTGCAATCCCGAAAACATGACTAATAAAGGTGTCCCTATGCCTCCAAGGTGCCTCTTCTCCGTCAATGCTGGTGTGTTGCCACGGTGCATCCAGCATGTCTGGCATGGTTTTCCCTGATAGTGGCTATGTGTCGATGTGTCGAGTAGCAAGATGCAAGCTGTGTGTGTGGGCTGAGACTGTGTATTGGGCATGATGTCCATGACTGTGTGGGTATTGTGACATGTGCCATCCCCATGCATCCAACGTTGGCCAGGCCCCCATTCTCTGCATCCACCGGACTCAAGCTTGCAGGATATGGTTCTGCCACCTGTCTACACATACCTGGGTGCCCCCCAGGACCCTGGACATGATCCCTGACCTCTGCGCATGACTGTTGCTGTACTCAATGTGTCTGTCAGCACGGTTGTGCGGCCACCCCCTCAGCTGGTTGGGCCCATCACGGGTGTGTATGGTGCTCCATGTCTGTCTTGACTAATACACTGTGACCCGTGTGTCCTGTGCCAGACTCAGGCCCCAGGGTGTGGATGGTTGGAGTCAAAAGAGAGCTCAGGCATGTTTAGACTTTACAACACACATGTAAGGTAATAATGCAACCAGCAGGCATCTTCTCTTCATGGTGTGAATTTTTATTTGGGGGGGGGGGATAAAGTGAGGGGCTTTCCGGGAGTTTGGAATCCAAAGTTCAGTAGGGGAGTTGGTGTCCTTGCCATTTGAAATCCTCAGAGTCCATGCCACAGTCTTTGTCAACATTGGTCAGACAGTGACCAGCAGGGCCATGTGGCAGAGAATGTCTCTTGATGCTGTGATGCTGTTGCTCCAGTGGGCCAGGTGCCAGGCCAGGTGTCCTGGGAGATGGTGATGTTGCGCCGACCCTCACGGTCTTTTACGTGGACGACCCGCCCTCCTGCGGGGACCCTCAGAAGCAGGCCACGACGACGTCTGGGATGCTCCATCGGATGTTTCCTCCTCCTCCTCCTGCTCCCTCCCTGTGGGTGGTGATGTTCTCCGCCTTCTGGCACAGGGAGGGTCGGCCATGTTGTCGGCCATCCGACGGAGTGTATCGTGAATTCCCGTGTATGCCGTCACGAGCTCAGCCTGTCCGTCCTCCATCCTCCGTTGGTGTTGCAGTAGACAGGCATGTAGCTCCGCATGTTGCTGGGCCTGCTGGGTCTTGATCCCCTCGAGGACAGACACAACCTGGGCCAGGCCCGTGGTGTCCTGCCGGTATGTGTCCAGGATGTTACGGACATGGGAAAATACCGGTTCCCCAGCCAACTGGTCAGGCTCGCGCCTCCGCCGTCCTCCACTCCCACCACCCCTGCCCACTTGCACCTGGCCTGCCCTTGTGGGTACATCGGGTCTCCGGGACCCCTGAGGGGTGGCATTGGCGTTGTCGCCTGCCTCCTCCTGGGTGCCCGGGACACCGTGTCCCTCCTGGCCAGCCTGGCTGCATTGTGGTGGTGGGGCAGGGATCCTGGGTGTCTCCTGGGATGTGGCAGGAGTGGGGGTGGTGGTTGGCACAGTTGTACCTGACGCAGGTGCTGCAGGTGGTTGGACACCAGAGGTGCCAGGTCGGTCGGGGTCGTCCACAGAGTGGTGAGAGTCGTCGCTGCCGGTGGGATCGGGCTCCCGCAGATCCGGGTCCTGTGAGTCTTCCCCCCCAGTGTTGGGGGGTGAACCACGACGTTGACCTGTGTGTGAGAGAGACAATGTTAATTTTGGTCCATGCAACATCCATGTTTCATCAGTTTCAAAGTTGGCACTTTTCCTCTTGGAATTAGGATCTGTCTTGCATTCCACTCACAGTGCACTTGTGCTTGGGTGTGTCCCTTGGACACCACTTTGGCCCCTTTAAATATGTGTGGCACAGTCTTACTTGCTGCAACAAGTGTGACTGCAGTCAGCAGTGGAGTGGGCAGGTGTGGCGCCTTCCGTGTAG
This sequence comes from Triturus cristatus, assembly GCF_964204655.1. Classification (NCBI taxonomy): domain Eukaryota; kingdom Metazoa; phylum Chordata; class Amphibia; order Caudata; family Salamandridae; genus Triturus; species Triturus cristatus. The sequence goes on along the minus strand of NC_140592.1, from coordinate 669,675,456 downwards.
CACTGTACATGTGCACATGGAGTGGATCCACACACTTATATAATGCAGGTAGCTGTCGTGCTCGTGAACAGGTTGTGACATGGGCCTGTGTTTTGCCATGGGGAAGAGGGGGGGTTCTGGCACTGGCCACCCTTGGCTACATGCACGCAGTCTACCTGCTGACGAGCAGACATTCCCACACACCACACGGCTGATTTGCTCTCCCTGTGTCTCCCTCCCTCTCTGTCCCCCTCTCCCTCCCTCTGTGTGTCAGCCTCCTCCCTCTGTCCGTGTTCCTGTGTCTCCCTCCCTCTCTGTCCCCCTCTCCCTCCCTCTCTGTCCCCCTCTCCCTCCCTCCGTGTGTCTGCCTCCTCCCTCTGTCCGTGTTCCTGTGTCTCCCTCCCTCTCTGTCCCCCTCTCCCTCCCTCTCTGTCCCCCTCTCCCTCCCTCCGTGTGTCAGCCTCCTCCCTCTGTCCGTGTCCCTGTGTCTCCCTCCCTCTCTGTCCCCCTCTCCCTCCCTCTCTGTCCCCCTCTCCCTCCTCTCTGTCCCCCTCTCCCTCCCTCTGTGTGTCACCCTCTGTCACCTCAGCCCAGCTTCCTAGACACACACTTTTTCCAGTCCTTTGAATGGCCCTTGGCTTGTTGCTGTGAGTTTGTTTCTGATCTCCAGGCACCCATTGGGTGTAGTGTCTGTGTGTGCGCTGCTGCTGTGTTTGTGTGTGCTGCCACTCTTTCACAGTGTTGGCTGTTCATTAGCTGCTTTCATGTGCAAAACAGTGCCTTCACCCCCATGTGTTGATGCAAGGCGTCCGCCATTTGCTGGCGAGTCTTTCCTGTGTGGGGACACACTGTTTGTCTGGCTGTGACCTGGGCCATATGGGCAGTGGGCATTGTTGTCTGCTTCTGAGTTGCACTATGTGATTTTTGGGGCCCACCCTCCCACCATCCGGGTTACCGTGTCATGTGTTGGTGTCTGCTGTGGCCTGTGACTTGACATTGTCCAGCTGGGTGCATGGGGCATGGTGGCGGCAGTGGCATGTGCGTGTTCATGGAGTGTGGGTGAGTCATGCGATAGCTTGGGGTGGTTGCGTGCCTGTTTGTGAGTTTGGTTGTGGATGACGTTCCCCCCATGTGAGGTGCGTTGTTTGTGTACTCACCCGGGTCTCGGAGTCCTCCTAATCCTTCGACTGCCTCCACCGGCTGTATGGCCATCACCCTCTCCTCCCAGGGCTGGTAGTGTACGGGTCTGCGGGAGGGCCCTCCTCCAGTGGCGTTGGCCTCGTTGTGTTCCTCCAGCATCTTGGCTCGGACCCTCCTCCGCAGATCGTACCACCTGGCTTGGCATTCCTGCCTGGTCCTTCTGGTGTCCGCAACAGCATTCACAGCATCGACGATGGTCTGCCACATGGCTGTTTTTACTGCAATGCTGGTCTGTCTGACCAATGTTCCAAAGAGCTGTGGCTCGACTCTGAGGATTTCATCAACAAGGACCTCCAACTCTCGGTTACTGAACTTTGGATTCTTGTTAGTGGGCATGGTGAGGGGTGTGGGTGTGGATGGTGGGGGGTGTGTGTGGATGGTTGTGGGTGTGTGGGTGTGGTTGTGCAGGTGTGTGTGTGTGTGAATGTGATGAGGGGGTGTTTGTGGAGGTGGTTGTGTGAAGGTGTGCAAGTGTAAGGTGTGGTGAGGCTTGTAGTAGGGTTCTGTGCTGTCTGGCAGCAGTGATTCTGTTGCAAAGGCTCATGGTTTGTGTGTGTGGGCCCTTTTTATTGGTCCATTGGTGGGTGTGGCTGTGTTTGAAGTTTGGGTGGGTGTGTTATAAGGAGTGGTGGTGTTTTGGGCCTCTGTTTGTTTTTGGCAGTTGCAGGTCAGTGAAGGTGTTTTTGTAGTGTTTGTTGGCCATGTCTAGTGGCTTTGTGCCATTCGTATAGTGTATTCTTGTGTTGTTTTGTTTTGTCCTGGTTGTGTACGTGCGTTTTGAGCGTGTGTACGGTGTGTACATGGGCCATTTGGTTGTACGGTGCTGTCCTTGTGTGTGGCTTGGTATGACTCGTACATGCGGTTGTGATGTTGGGGCCTGGGGTGCGCTCCGTACTTAGCAGGTTGTGTTGGGGGTGCGACGGGAACGTACTGGGGTGTACATAGATGGTGGTACGACACGTACAGGGGTGGGGGTATGACTCGAACGTACTGGGGTGTACATTGACGGTGGTACGACACGTACAGGGGTGGGGGTTCGACTCGAACGTACTGGGGTGTACATACATGGGGGTCGGACACGTACAGGGGTGGGGGTTCGACTCGAACGTACTGGGGTGTACATAGACGGTGGTACGACACGTACAGGGGTGGGGGTTCGACTCGAACGTACTGGGGTGTACGTACATGGGGGTCGGACAGTACAGGGGTGGGGGTTCGACTCCAACGTACTGGGGTGTACATAGACGGTGGTACGACATGTACAGGGGTGGGGGTACGACTCGAACGTACTGGGGTGTACATAGACGGTGGTACAACGCGTACAGGGGTGGGGGTTCGACTCCAACGTACTGGGGTGTACATTGACGGTGGTACGACACGTACAGGGGTGGGGGTACGACTCGAACGTACTGGGGTGTACATACATGGGGGTCGGACACGTACAGGGGTGGGGGTTCGACTCGAACGTACTGGGGTGTACATAGACGGTGGTACGACACGTACAGGGGTGGGGGTACGACTCGAACGTACTGGGGTGTACATAGACGGTGGTACGACACGTACAGGGGTGGGGGTTCGACTCAAACGTACTGGGGTGTACATACATGGGGGTCGGACACGTACAGGGGTGGGGGTTCGACTCGAACGTACTGGGGTGTACATAGACGGTGGTACGACACGTACAGGGGTGGGGGTTCGACTCGAACATACTGGGGTGTACATAGACGGTGGTACGACACGTACAGGGGTGGGGGTTCGACTCCAACGTACTGGGTTGTACATTGACGGTGGTACGACACGTACAGGGGTGGGGGTTCGACTCGAACGTACTGGGGTGTACATAGACGGTGGTACGACACGTACAGGGGTGGGGGTTCGACTCGAACGTACTGGGGTGTACATAGACGGTGGTACGACACGTACAGGGGTGGGGGTTCGACTCGAACGTACTGGGGTGTACATACATGGGGGTCGGACACGTACAGGGGTGGGGGTTCGACTCCAACGTACTGGGGTGTACATTGACGGTGGTACGACACGTACAGGGGTGGGGGTTCGAATCGAACGTACTGGGGTGTACATAGACGGTGGTACGACACGTACAGGGGTGGGGGTTTGACTCGAACGTACTGGGGTGTACATAGACGGTGGTACGACACGTACAGGGGTGGGGGTTCGACTCGAACGTACTGGGGTGTACATACACGGGTGGGGGTGTACATACACGGGGGGGTACGTCTCGGACGTATGGGGGCGGGGGGGAGTGTTCGGCGCGTATGCGGGCACATGTCTCCATGGTTGCTATGGGAGTTCGGTGCGGACGGTGTTTTTTCCATACGGTTGTAACATCGGACGCACGGGATGGATCGTGATTCCTCAGTCGGACTTCACCTTTCACATTTGTACGGTAAATCGTCCGAGGACTTGTCGGACACATTTTCCGACCCGAGGACGTGTGGGAAATCATTCCTGATGCGGTTTGTATGGACTTTTTACCATGCGAATCGTGATTGCCAGTTCGTACGGCACTTGTACGATTCGTACGGTAAAAAGACCGGATACGAGTCGCACGGGGAATTTTTTTACCGGATCGTAATCGGCACCCAGGTCTTGTCTTTGGGACCTCTTTGCTAGGACTGGTTTGGGTTCCCAATTCAGCCCTGTCTGGCACCAAATTAAAAGTGCCCCATGTAGCAAATGAGATATCTAAACAAGCATTAGTGAAGCCAATGTGTCTCGCCTTTGGGACCTCTTAGGTTTGTGATTTTGTTTAGCTACGCTTTTCAGCATCACTAACATACTATAGTGTCACCCCAAAAAATAAAGATGGATGTATCCTTCACTTCCCAAATGAAAATATAATTTTTGCCTTTTACTCTCAAGAGCTCTCTCAAGTTTTTTGTGGGTAGTAGAGTTAGCCAAGCTGGACAGTTCAAAAAGTATCCTTTACAGGACACTTAAATACATAATGTCGATGTTTGAGCAGCTAGCTGCCTGACATGAATGTGGAGAAGCCCTTGTGGGTTTCCGTGAGTCAGATCAGATGTTTCTGAAGAGTGTCATTATCTTCTGAGCCATGCTTAACCCATTCCTTGTTGTCCACGAGTGCAACAATGGCACACCTGTGTTTTTTTGCCTCAAACGTTGAGGACATGAATACAGGGCTTCTCCTGTACACTCATTGATTTCTGAACAGTGAATTTTAAAGCGTTAAGGTAACCATGTTGTTCCTGCTTATATCTTGCATGCTTTACATAATCTTGCATTGCCTATGAGAGTTTGCTTTTTCCAGGATGTTATTATTTTTTCCAGGTAGTGCATAATTTGAATTGAGTCACATCCAGGCTGTTATAACAGGGCACAATTGGGTTGTAGCTGAAGGGAGTGCATGTTTCTCTCAGTGGGGCAGAAATGTGTTCAGTGGGGAGAGGATGAGGTACTGTGGCCAAAGCTACTAAATTTGGAATTGGGGAACCAGCATCAGGCTTCATGACCAGTCCACAAGACCACTATCCTGAGGGAGCACATTTTGCTACTGGACCTTAGAAGACCCCACTAGACCATAGAAGCCCTGGTCTCTTAGCACCTGCAGGTGTACCCTACCAGTGGCCAGTGTGGGTTGACCTTTAAGTCTTGTCCACCACAATCCATACTGATGTTCACCTCCAGTCTTGCAGACAGGCCTACAAAGCAGCACACCCTAGATCAACAGAGACATTGCCATTGAGGTTACAGGACCCTTGAGGCCAGTCCGCCTCACCCATTGGTGCCTCCATTGGCCTTGTTCTAGCAGTAGTAGTGCAACTCACCAGGGATCAGCAATGCATGATTTGCAAGCACACCAAACTAATAGGAATATTTATGAGGGCCCTGCATCATGCTTGCACCACGGAACGTGGTAAATGCATGACACAAATCTCCAAGCCATATTTATGCAGCCACGCAAAGCAAACTTTGCATGGCATTGAAGCAAACTTTGCATGGCATTGAATGGTTTCCTAAATATGGAGTAATGCAACACAGCTCAAATCACTGCTTTGCCATACTCTGTACAATGAAGGCATTGCAGTGGGTATTCCCACTCAACTTCCATGGTTTTTTACGCATTCCCATATTTACAAGGACTTGTAAACCTGGGAATGCATCAAAATCTTACGCCTCCCTAAGGGAGGCACAACAAGGAGAAATATCTTTATTTCGCCCTGTTTTTTCTTCTTTCTATTTGTGCAGCACACATAGAAAGAGAAAAAAGCCTCTCAGGATTGTTTTTGTGCAGAAAGGTACACTGATGCCAGTGTGGGATTTATTCTAGATTACACTCAGAGGGCATCTTAGAGATGCCACCTAAAAATCTACCAGCCTCTGGTGGGTTCCCTGACTGGTAGACACCAGCCTGCTACCGCGAGACAAGTTTCTGGACCCCTGGGGTGGGAGCCTTCACACCTCCCCCAGATCAGGAAGAAACATCTGTGGCAGGGGAGCTTCAAAGGCCTTGCTGCCTTTGCAAAGCCACCCCAGCTGCTCCTGCTATCAGGAGTAGGCCCCCTTCCTACCTCACCTCTTTTTCGGCAGAAAGACAGGCGGGCAAAAATAGGACAGCCTAGAAGGTGTGCCCACCTCTGTCATCCCCACCCCTCAGGTGGGGGAGGTGAGGTGAAGCCCACTCTTCAGTGCCTGCCATCTTGCAGATGGCAGGCACTGTCCAATCAGGGTTAGGGATTGTGCTTACTCCCCCATGTGGGGTGAGCACACCAAGGGTGCAGTCACCCTGAGGTCAGTAGATTTTTGGTTACTAATCTGAGACCCCTAAAACGCTCCCTAAATACTGTGATTTGGGGGCTGCCTTGGACCCAGAAGGGAGATTCCGACAACGTACAAAGAAGAAAGACGAAAGAAGATGCACAGCAGAGGAGACTGCAGAGGAGCACTGACTGGTCCCCAGCTCTACCAGCCCATCTGCAGTTTCCAGAGGTCCTACGCTGGAAGTCGTCTTGTCCTGCAGCCAGCGAGCTCCAGAACCCCTGGGAGGACTGACTACTGTCAACAAAGGATATACTGTGAACAGCAACTCTGTTCAAAAGAATCTCCAAAGAAAGACTGAGCCTGCTGAAGACAAAGAAACCCGATGCCTGGGGACACCACTCCACCCGTCGCCTTCAGCCCGAGTCCAAGTGGCACACCAGTCCCAGCGAGGTGTCCCAGCGCTCCAGAGTCCAAGTCCTCCGTGGGTTGACCCCTCCAGGACTCCCTGACATTACCAGCAGCTTCTGTACGGAGACCCCCCAACCTTGAGTGGAACGGTAAGGTGAAATCCAACCTCAAAAGGCACCCCTGCATCCAGCCACCCTGCACCCTGAAGAAGAGAACCTGAGATGCACCTACGTCTCCGAGCCCTCAAACTTACCTGCCAGCTGTTGGTTCCTCCTGGAAGACTTCTTGGACCGAGCCTGCAGCTGAAATCCAAAACAGGCAATCTCCATAGTATTGCATTGGGCTCCCGACCCCTCCTAAGCAATCTGCACTCGGCCGCACCGGCACCGCTCGTGTTGTGGACCTAGTGCTGACCTGGGATCCCCTTTGTCCAGACCTTAACCCTAGGAACTTGTCTCCCAAGACCGAGTTGCCTGCCCATGAGCAGCTACCAACCGAAGGCCCGCCTAGCCCCATAGGCTAAAATTTGGCGTCAGCCCTCTGCACCCATCTGCCCTAGTGCCGCTGAGGGTGCTTTTTGAGTTCATCCTTGACCCTGGGGGATTCCTTGTTCTAACCTCTGAAACTCAACCCTCAAGACCGATAACTTACCTGCAAACCGATAACCACATTTTCCTCCATAGGATTGCATAGACTGTTTTTCTCTGAAAAAGTTGTGTTGAGTTGTGTTTGTATGGAAACCTAAGTAATTGTGTTTTTAATGTAAAAGTGTTTTACTTACCTTTGTCTAGGAAATGTCCCAGTGTGATATCTAGGCATATCACACTGAGTAGAAAAAGTAACCTAAAAAGTAATCACAAAGTAATCCAAGAGTAAGTACAACTGTTTTTAAGCATTGTACCTACCTGTAACAAAGTCAAATTCATTCAGCTTGCATATTCTTATCAACCTGTCTGAAATTACAATTTTACTTACCATTACTAAGTCCTGCTTGGTTCTAAAATAAAATAAAATTAAAGAAGTGTTTTTATACAAACAATTGGTCTGAGTTGATTCTTTGTGTGTGTGCTATAATTTCTTGCCTGAGTGTGTACAATAAATACTCACCACTACCCTCTGATAAAGCATTACTGCCCGCCCACACTACCACAAATAGAGAGTAAGGTATTATCTACTTTTACCTTTGTAATCCTTTGGGGATTCACTGGACTCTGTGTACACTATACCTTACTTTGGTATAGTATATACAGAGCAAGCTTCCTATACTCATAATTCCATAGCTGATACATTTGCAATTCTCATTGCTAACTACCTTGAGTAGTAATTACACAAACTACTAATATAATAGGTGTATCCCATTCATCTGATACTGCTTAAAGCATCTGCAAATCCAACTTGTCTGGGCTGTTTTAGGTGTATATATTCACTTTTGAGTGCTATGTCTAGATATGATAAAAGGAAACTAAGAGGCATCTAATGCTGGCTTAATGACATGTTGTGTGAAGCACATAAAAAATGTAGGACTACAATTTTGCATTGACCGTGGGGCACAGAATGATGTAATCAATAGTGCTCCCCAAAACGTGGGATCTCCTGTCATAGAATTTAAACCCACATTTTATGTTCAGAAATGGTTTGAAAAAGGGAGGAGAAGTGCAGATGAATGAAACTGCATGGCTCGGAGACAAATGGCTTATGATTCCACTTTTAAGCGTATTTGGGACATTCTGTGATTGAACACATATCCCACATTGTACATTTATTTTAATGTGAATAACTAATATATTAAACCTCAAATAAACATGTATCTATTGGTTGCATTAATTAACGTTATAACCTGTAACTGGTCAGTGAAATACCAAACATACTAAAAATTGGCATGTTTTTCTCTTTCTAGCCACACCTCTGACTCCGCCCACTGACCCAATCCTCTGGTTATTCCCCACCCACATTCTCTGCCCACAGTTCCCCTACTTTCCCCCCCCACTTCGACCACTGATTGTGGGAGACGGGGGAGGGCACGTGTAGGATCTGCGGGCAGGATGGAGGCAGCTAAGGAGTTTTCAGAACCCTCCATTCAGTGTAATCGTGACCTACTGGGGGTGAGGGGGGATCGGGCCAAAACGTCAGACAATCTGTGACAGGCCCGGCCCAGCAAGCCCTGTGGCACCGAGGAGCCCCAGCACCCTCTCCTGGTCCGGGGCACAGGCGCCACAGACAGCACCGCCCAAGGCTGCCACTTCTGCGCACGCACCTGCCGCATAAATCCGGTCCCTGTCGCGGCTAACAACTGGAATGCTTCCCAGGGATGGGCCAGGCCCCCCACGGTCCACAGTGGGTGTTGTGGGGTGACCTTAACAAGGTAGTTGCAGACAAAGCAAGCGATCAACTGGGCCGCTTACAGTGTCCACCCCGCTGGCAAAGTTCCTAGATATATGGATAGCTTTAAATCCTACAGAAAACTGCTATACTTTCCATTCCGGGACTCACAGGGTATTCTCCCACTTTTTACTATTTCCTCATGCTGAGACGTTCTGGGTTGCCAATGTCCACATGATAGCGATGGGCCTTTCTGACCACTCACCAGTTGAACTCTAATTCTGCTGGAAATGCATGGCTATTGCAGCTTCACTGGAGGTTCAGTGCGTGGTGGTTAACTGACCCCACCTGCTGGCAATTTATATTTGACACCATTACCCAATACCTTGTTATAAACCCAGACAATGTAGATTCTCAGCAAATTCTCTGGGTGGCTCCAAAAGAAACCTTATGTGGGGGATTTCATTAGTTATCAAAGACGCAGATGCCACCGGCAACTGCAGGAGGAAGTAGCCCTTGAAGCCCATGTGTTGGCGCTGGAAATACACCTTAGTCATTCTTGTCGTCCGTCCTTAGGAATACATTGCATACCCAAAAGGTTCTTTGTCAGGTGCGTTAGGGGAGAGTAGAAATATGTGCCTCGCCACGCAAGGCTGCATATACTAATGGGGGGGATAAAGTGGGAAGGACCCTTTATTGGTTGTTCCCTGCAAAGGCCTGGCGAGAACCAATTGCCTGTATAACAGAAGATGATGACTTAAGAGTATAGGTAGAGAATAGGATAGCATGTTGCTTTGCCTTTTTACTTTTTTTTAATTAATTTTTTAGCTTCAAGTAGTTTATTCCCATAACAGAAGGCAGGCCCTACAGGTCGATGATTGGAATGTACAATGGCTAGAATGCTTCCTGTCTCTCGCACTGCAGAGAACCCATTTCAATTATAATTCTTAAAAGCAATGCTAACATGCAAGGCATGCTAGGAACAAATGTAACACAGCCCACCCTTGCCGCCAGTTTGAAGTGTATAAAGAATAGCCCTGGGCAGAGATCGCACTATGCAGAACTCCTTGAAGAGCAATAAAAAATCCACCACGCTACGCGGAGCTCCGCAAGCGGCGGAGTGCGTTAGATAAATGCCGTTCGTGGTGATTTTCAGCACCGGGTGTTTGTCCTCACTGTGCACTCATCGCGAACGACACCATGCACAGCGCAAGTGGGCGCTGTTTCCTTTCTGCGACTCAAGTAGATTTATTACTCAAGTGGCAGCTTTCTCAACGTGAACAGACAGTTTCTCAATGCGAGCGGTCACAAGCATAAGTGACCACTTGCAATGAGAAATCTGACCGCCCACGTTAAGAAATCTCGCCTGGAGGTTGATTTTCCACGCTTGCGCTCGTCAACTTGACGTTGATGATCGCGAACATGGAAAAATCTCGCCGGCAGGTGGATTTTACGCGCTCATGCTCCCAAACTTGACCTTGACGACCACGAGCGAGAAAAAAAAAATTTGCTCCGCCATGCGGAGCGGAGTTTTTCGGAACTCCGCGGGCTCCGCATAACGTGGAGTGTGGAAAACTCTGCAAACTCCGTGAGTGGAGCAGAGTTCACCACCCAGGGTTAATAAATAATCCATACAGAGGTGAGAGCTTCAATTAGTTTTTTCCTGTAACTGAAGGCAGGTCCTGCAGGTCAATGACTGGAATGTACAATGGCTAGAATGCTTCCAGTCTCGCGCACTGCAGGGAACCCATTGCTAGGAACACATATAACACATTCCACCCTCGTCGCCAGTTTGAAGTATATAAATATTCTATACAGAGGTGATAGCTTCAAGTAGTTTATTCCCGTACAAGGCCAGCTTTAGCACTGGGGGCGCCTGGTGCAACAATCATTTTTGGCACCGCCACACCCCATGACCGCCTCCTCAGATTCTCTCTCTACCACCAGGCAAAAGTGCCCCTCATCTCTCCAATCATACGTTATTGCTAAACACAGTGCCCCCCCCTGAGGTCAGCGCCCCCTCCACAGGTCAGAGCCCAGTGCAGCCGCACCGTTGCACTGCCCCAAAGCTGCCCAGAAGGCAGGCCCTGCAGGTCGATAACTGGAATGTACATTAGCTAGTATGCTTCCAGTCTCGTGCACTGCAGAGAACCCGTTTGAATTATAATTCCTAAAAGGACTGCTAGCTTGCCAGGCATGTTAGGAACACATATAACACACCTATTTTCATTCTTGTACAGTGTGAATCTTATCCTTCTGTTCATCTGCGATCAGTGCGCTGTGGCAAGAAATTGGGGGGTGGGGTGCATGTTCCCTCTTTTTCAGGTGCATTAATGTCCATGCGGCAGCCTTTTCATGTTTTTGATGTCTACTCATCTTCTCGTATTTTAAGAACTACCCTGTCCCAGTGCAGAGGAGGCCTCTGCCTCCCCTGCATTAGAATACTCTTGTTTTCATAAAGGTCTCCCATCCGCTGGCATCCACCCTCCTGCCACTTCCGCACCGACATGGAATCCGGTATACTCTGAAAGGCCTTCACCACCCATAGTGGCATGTCTGGAGCATAGGGCGTGCATCATATTACCCTACAGACCGCAGACTCCCATACAGCTGCCACATGCTGGATAATGTGGGAGAGGGCTGTAGGGACCCCACAGCCGAGCATCAGGAGTTCTGGTAAGGGCTGACCCTTGTACATGCTCACCAGGAGCTGCTTTTCCTAATTGTTGTCATCGTCCAGCCAATGGACTGCTTGTTGAAGTTGGGAGGCCATGTAATAGAGCTCCAAGCGGGGCTCCTCAAGCTCCCTTCTTCCCCATGTCCTCTGTAGCGTTGTTAAGGGCACACGTTTATGCTTAGAGCCCCATAGGAGATCTACCAGTAGTCCATCTAGTGTTCGAAAATGCTGCCTGGGGACTCTATATAGTAAGTGTTGTGGGGCATATAGGCATCGGGCAGAATAATCATTTTTTACAATTGCTATCCGCTCCATGAGGGACAGAGGTAAATACCTCCAGAATCTTCTGGAACCTCGTATTCCCTCAACTACTCTCCTCACATTAAGGTCTAGATAAGAGGGGGCCGTAGTCGCTAGTCAGATCCGCAGGTACTTATTCTCCTCAGACACCCAAAGGAGTCCCACACAAGGCAGCGCATCTATTGATTCCATTGCCAACTTCCCCAGTGGAACCAGTGGAACAAGACGAGCAATGGCGGACCGGGATAGCCGCACTTCCCTGCTATATTCCCTATGTGGCAGATCCAAAAGTATTTTGGGTTGGTGTGCACATGCAACTCCTGCACCTGCCATTCTTGGGTGCAAACGGTAAAGCAGAGAGAGAACTACACTGGAATTTGGAGTGGTGCACTACCCAGGTGGTCAGTTCAATAAGTAAGTTCACTTGTAAAGTTGTATCAAACAACAGTTCCGTTGAGCTCGTCTGGAAATGCTAAGAATCCAGCGTCAGTGCTGCCAGTTGTGTGTGAAAGGATTATGGCCTCCTTGATAAGGGCCAAGGTCCGTGGGATCTGTGAGGGCAGTACACCTCGGTGTATCACGATCCGGTCTGAGTCGACTCACCACGCGACCACAGGACACAGCTCCAGGAAGAACTTTTCTCTTCCGCCGTCCAACCAAACTACGAACGCCCTGAAGAAGTTCATTGTGAAATGAACGAAACACTTTGGCTGGAACTCAGTCTTGTCGGATGACTTTGAAAATAAAGAACTTTTTTTTATACAACTTTACAAGTGAGCTTACTTATTGAACCACCTGGGTAGTGCACCACTCCAAATTCCGTTGTAATCCCCAGTGGAACCAGTTTTAATTCCCCAGGGTTAATACGGAGCCCCGAGACAACCCCAAACCTCTGCAGCACGTTGAGGAGGATAGGCACCGACTGTTCCGGTTGGCGGACATATACTAGGATGTCGTCAGCGTAGAGGGAGACCACATACTGGGTCTCCCCAAGAAGTATTTCTTATGTAGCAATCTGTCTCTGCAAGGCAGCCACCAGAGGTTCCATAGTGGTCGCAAAAATGAGCTGTGACAAAGGGCATCTGTGGTGGATGCTTCAGCCCAGAGCAAATGACTTAGATATTAGTCCCCCAATCCTTATACAGGGGCAGTATAGAGCAGTTGAACCCATGTGAGGAAACCCGAGCCTACTCCGAGCCGTTGCAAAACCAACCAGATATATACAACCGTTCTACAAAATCAAAAGCTTGCTCTATGTCGAGCAGAGCCAAGGCATAATCACCCTTCATGAAGCACGAATCATGCCAGAAGTGTGCCAAGCTTCGTGAGTTATGAGTGGTGCTACACCTCGGCATGAATCCTGCCTGATCTATGTGTAAGGCTAGGAATATGTGGGAGGAGCCGGGCTGCCAGAACTTCACTCAGAATTTTCACATCCAAGTTCAAAAGCGAGATCTACCTATAAGAACTGGGCAGCAGATGGTCTATCTCTATCAGGCATGGATGCCGGCAAAGATTGAGCCTCCAGTGCCTCATTATAGACCTCCAAAAGGCAGTCAGCCAGCAAAAGAGCAAACCATTGTTAAAACTCCGCTGGGAAGCCATCACTCCCAGGGCTCTTAGCTGATATGAGACATTTAATGATCGTCAGTAATTCCTCTCTAGTGATAGGGGCCCGAGTGCAGTTGCCGCTAGCAGATCCAACCATGGCAACTCCACAGAAGCAAGGAAGTCTTGAATGACCATCTGCAGTGGGGACAATTGTTTCTGATACACATTGGCCAGATGTGCAGCCAGGACCTCTACGATCGTTTGCTGCGTATACACTGTTTCCCCATTGTCACCTCAAATTTATAGTATAGGTGTTAGGGATGTCTCCCGTTTTACAAGTCGGGCAGGGTACTGTGGATCAGTGCTTGAACCTAGCAGTGATAATAGAAAAATATACCAGAATGAAGGAAGAAAAGATCTACATGGCCTTCATGGACCTGTCAGCAGCATTCGACTGTGTGGTCCATGCTAAGTTATGGAATATAATAGAGGAGATGGGGTCGACCCAGCTATAATAAATTTCATCAGACAGTTGTATTCAAATGCCACGGCATCAGTCCGCTACGCCAAAAATGGGGATTGCAAATGCCGATTTAAAATCGACAGGGGAGTAAGGCAGGGCTGCGTCCTCGCCCCATTCCTTTTCTCCATTTACACAAACGGAGTTGAGGACGCACTCACGGTGGCCACACGGTACATCACTGTGTTTGATTCCCAACTGCTACACATATTGGCTTATGCGTACAACACGGTGTTGATCACTAGACTAGGGCTTGGCCTACAATGTTTGCTAACCGTGTATGTATCCTTTATGGATTCAATAGATCTGAAGGTAAACCAAACTAAGTCCTTTGTAATTATAGCCGGGGCAAGAAAAAGAGATAAAACCCCGTATCTACATGTGGACTCTGGAAGAATAGAGGTGGTTGACACCTTTCCCTACCTCTGGGTCCTCTTTGATAAAGATCTATTGTGGTCAAAGTTGGTGGAAGGGTGGAAGCTGGTAATGGAGAAAAGTCTCTCGGACGTAAAATTCTTCGCCCAAAAACTGGGCGCAAGTCCATTACTACCGATAAAAGACATCTATCAGGCCAAAGCAAAGGCAGCAGTAATGTACAGGGCTGGAGTCTGGGGTAAGTTAGTGACAAACTCACTTCAAAATATTGAAAATAACTTGTTTAAATCCATAGTGAGCCTTCCTCTCTCTTCCTCTAATTACGTCTTAAATTTGGAACTGGACCTACCCTACATTGCAGATTCAATACACTTAGCCCCAATTCTCCTGTGGCACTCAATCTGGCGGAGGGACACAGTGACACTGACACAAACTATAATAAGGAATTGCTTAAGCATGGACAACCACAGAAGGTCTAGGTGGCTTGGCTATGTAAAGTCAGTCCTGAAGGATATTGGCCTCCCTGAATTATTTAAGGACCCACTGGCATGTAAAAAGGTTTCAAAACAAAAGGTCACCAACATATTTTTATTGATGGCAGAATATAAGCGGAAGGAATATTACCGAGAGAAACAAGCAGTCTGTACCTATCGCCAGAACCCGCCATTGATAGAGAGAGGGTACTTCTATTTAGTAAATGTTACTAGTCCGCAACACAAATTCATACTATTGAGGTTTCGTCCGAATATGATACTGTTGATGTAAGGTTATCCAGAAAAAACTTATAACCACTCAGATTTAAGTGTGTGCCCGTGTGATAACCTCTCAACACAAACTGAATTGCACCTAGTCCTATTCTGCATGCTCTATGAGAAAGAAAGGAACGACTATCTCAAGCCAATTTTAAAGCGAGAACATTTTAAAAATTGTTATGTGATCCCCTGGTCTGCTTTTCAGTAGCTATGTTCTTATGGGCCTGCATGAGAAAGAGGAAGGGGGGTCTGCCAAAAGTAATGGGCTTGCTATACGGGAATTTTACACAACACTATGGGGCTGCTTATGAAATAAGAGTTTTTAGTATGTGGGAAAGATTTTGTCGTTGTAGATTTTTTATCTAAGATGAAAATACGAATCATTTACTGTTCTTATTATGTATTTATTTGTGCTTTTATGATCGTTTTTTTAACTGGATCGAATAAAGAATCGAACTGAACTGAAAAAAAGTCGGGCAGGCAGTGCCCCCATTTTGTGTCCCTCCATATGCAGGCGTTGCAGGTACGCAGTGTATGTAAACTTTTCTAACCTACACCAACTTTCAAATAGAGTCTCTTGGGCGGTGCACCACTCCTCCATAGCATGGGGGGGGGGGCTGTAGGAAGCCCTGTCTCCAACTTGCCCATCATTCGTTCCTGTATTTTTGTCTTGTTCCAACTGCCATCCCACCCCATATGCTGTTTTTATACAGATTCCTCGGAGGACTACCTTCATAGCTTGAGTGCCCGGGTCGAAGCGGACCCCCAGTTATCCTTGTAGCAGTGAGTCAGGGTGCCCGAAACCATGGCTGCAAAGGGGATATCTGACAACGCCTCTGCCCAGCGGTGCCATAACTGTATTGCTTGGTGTCCCCGGGCTTCCCCGAAGCTTAACAAGACAGGTGAGTGATCTAAGAGATATCTGGCCATAACTGTATTGTTGCAGGGATTCTGCTTATACACAGAACTATGCGTAGAACCCCAGGACCTCAGTGAGTTGTGGTGTACCAGAAACTCACCTCAGAACCCAGAACCCAGTATCCGGCTAGCATAAGTGTCCCATTCGTTATCCGAGATTTAGCTCGGCGGTCCCAATGAAAAGACAACCCAGAACACGCGACTCAGTACATACTCAGGAATGGTGGGAATCGGAAATACCTGTTCGTATATTATTCTCACATCAGTCCACAACAAGAATCAACAGAGACACGGTGAAAATAAAAAGAGTTTATTTTTATAGACCACCTGTCCTAATATGCAGTACTTTGGCTAATACAAGCAGACAAATGATTAAAATCAAAACCATCAACATAGTTACAATTCCATAGAATATAAAAGGGGTGATCATGTTATAATGACAGTGGATACTACCACCTTCCCTTTACTAAAAAGCTAATATTATTATTAGACTAACAGAAGGTCTCTTAGGCTTGCATAGGGGACCCCATACCTCAAAGATCAGCTTAGTGAAATCACATCACAGGAGCATCAGGAGTCTTCTCGCAGGAAGGCTCGTCTTCGGTCTGAATATTAAACATGATGTCCGTGATATTAAAAGCACCAACTTTCAGGTATGTGCAGCTGCTCGTGTGTTATGACTAAATAGTGGGTCGATCAACCTAGAGTGGAAAACATGCATTGTCTAACAACTCAGACTGTTTGTCACATCGAGTGCAGACCAAGGTCGCTTCGCAGAGCTCGGGATGGTAACAACAGATTGCTCTCGTGTGAGGCAAAACTCGAGTCAGCAGTTCGTTTAAGCAATAACATGTGAACGCAGTGTCGTGTGCAAAAGCAGCAAGATGGCTTTCTAACTTCTGACGTGGTTATGCTAACTTAACAATGTATGTACGTATTAAGGGAGTCCTTACTACATGCCCCCTTGATCGAAGCACTACTTAGTATGCAAGAAAAGAGAGAACGCAGAGTTCAAGCACGACAGAGCAGAACAAGGCGTATCCAATTGAAAAAGGAACCGGTCAGTTCAGGCAAAGTTCGAACAAGAAAAAATCAAAAAGAGATAGAAAAAACAAAAAACCTCAGACGTGCCGTGGGAGGTGAAAAAATGAAAAAAACGCCTCACCGGGCAGAAGTGCAGACGCACAGGGACAGTTCAAGACACGTGAGGAAAACACAGTGGACGAAAGTTCACTCAATCCATGAAAGTATATGCAGCATATGTGGCCACAGCTTCCAGCAGAAAATCATTGGCACGGCCACTGAAGGTTTCAGCCATCCAGTTAAGTAAAGAAAAGGAACATACGTGTTCTTCTATCAGCGGAGCCTCTAGCACCATCGGAGGGCAACCAGCGTGTACCTCCAAGTAACTCACATTCAAGAAGTCATATGCCGCTCTCACAATGTCCCAATTACCCAGGATACCATGCGCCGCACCGCAGGCCATAATCCGAACACCAGAACAGGCAGACTCGTGAGACACTAAGGGCCTCATCAGTCGATCAAAATCCGGGTCCGGAGACACCATGTTGGTTAAGCACAAATCCATAGGCCATTCAAAGGGACAATCTAGGCAGTGGAAGACAGGTTGCACGCAGGTGAAGTAGGAATACCGGAAGGATAATCCATATGCCAGGCTCAAAGTCGCCAACGGCAGGACACCATAGTAATCAAGCATCCTGTCACGAAGAAGCTGCAGACGGGACAGGCTGACGTGTGGCACAGAAAGAGCAGCCATTCCGCAAGATGAAAAGTAAAAGTAGCACACCTGCCACTAGAGCCAGAATTAACGGGACACCTCCAAAGACGCTGGAGAAAATAGAATGAAAAAATGCCGGAATCACACCAAAAATAGTTTGGAACGAGGTCACGAGGCCCGAGCCCACAAGTTTAAAAAAATGAGCCAGGCCAGTCGTGGACGAGGCATTGAAAATTGTTTGGATCAAAGCACCAAAATGCAGGGGGAGGTCAGTGTTCAAAAGCGCCTGTACCTCGGTGCGCGTATTTGCTACGTGAAGGACAAATGTTTCCCGGGAGGAAGTCAATGGCACCTCCTTTTGGGACAATAGCGCTCTTATTCTGCTCATTTTGTCGAACTCTGCTTTCAAGGTTGGAATTGAAGGCCAGATAGAAGCATCCAGCCTCCCATGCGGGGGTGGAAACAGGACGTTATCGCAGCAGACAACCCTCTGTGTTACAGTTACTATATACGGGATCCCTACTAACATCCCGCAGCAAGCTTCATTGTTTAAAATTAAATAACTACCGTTTGCAAGCAGCGTGAAAGATGGCGTAATCACTGGTACCGGGATACCTTTGAGGACGCAGGCCAAATTCGGAGCGTGTACATTACAAGCACCGTGCAATTGAATGTGCCTACATACAACAGAATGATCAGGTGACGTTGTACATTCGTCACCCTTCAGATAAACCTCAGTACCGTCCCTTGTACATCTATACGTAAAGGGGAGGGACCAGACTTCATGTATGAAAGCGGTACCCAGCTGTTCATATCTACCCAGAGCATAGTGTTTCATACAAGAGGTAAACTTAAAAAGCGCAAACGGTAGACTTATCAATCCGTGTAAGAGCCACACAGCGGAATCGACTTCCGCAACAGAAAAAGGTAACGGCTCCAATTTCTCAATATGGAGCAGGGAATATGTAGCATCCTTCATGGACATGAACTGCTGTTTGTCAGTAAGGTTAAAGGGAAGAAATAACGATGTTGTATTCAGATAGTCCCAAGGGACCTTCCCTGCCTTCAATGTTTGTAATGTCCATGCAAACTGCATAACAGAACGCAACTGGTTTTGACCATGATACAACACAGACATATCATCCTGCACAATATCAACAATTGAAGAAACAATATTATCTAATGTATAAATGCGAGAAGAAAGAGTGTTAATGCTGTTATCAATTACTGCTAATACTTTTTCCATATTAGCCTGATCAATAGCTCTCAATCTTGAAGCTGCCTCAATTTGCGACAGTTTCCATACTTCGTTGTAAATAGCATATGCCCATCTCGTGGATCTGCCACCCACAGGTCCTTTAACAAAATCATTCAAATCTATTTTGTCATGTAACTTTGATAAATGAACTTTGACAGATGCCAAGGTGGAATGTCGCAGCCAGGACTGACATAATTTCCCCACAGAGTATGTAGTTACTGTATGTGAAGACTCAAAACGGGGGTCCACTCGATCTAGAGTATACCCCGGTTTCAGTCCTAGAAAACGACGTTGACAGGTATCAGAACTGCTTTGCCAAATTAACCATCCCTCACTATTAAATTTCGAAATATTGAAAGACGAATTGGAAACCAATAACTGCAAAGCAGGAAGGGACAGATCTGTGTGATTATTCCAATTTGGGTAAGCACCCAGATCCGGCACAGAAGGCAAATTTAGTTTTTTAGAAGTGGCCAATCCGAAACAGGTGGTTTGGAAGATGGTTGCATTTAAAAACAACATATGATTTGGTACTAGACAGGCACGGTGTAAAGCTTCAGTTCCCTGAACCTGCCACGGTTTGGAACCCCAAACCGACTTAAGATCAATAGTAGCCTTCCATAGATCATAACCTTTGATTGACAACTCATCCATAAAGGACTTAGAATATAGCAATTTGGTGTGTGTCAGTCTAACCTTGGAGGCAGACTCAGGCTTAACTTTAAAATAAAAGGATGCCGGGGCTGAAACACTGAAATCAGAAAAATAAGTAAACTTATCAACTAATGTGTGTGAACTGCCAAACGAGGGGGTGGGACAATGTTCCCACAGGGTAAAATTTACAAAATTTCTAAACGAATTTGATTTATGCAAGAAGTGATTGCCATAATGTTGAAAACAATACTGTTCCGCATAATTAGCCGCATTGTCATACAAATCCTCTGCATCAAAGGCGGCATAATATTTCAAATCTGAAAACAGTGCTTCAATGGCGTGTACATCCCAATCATCAGAACGTATGTTCTGTTTAACTACATCACCCATAGAAACACGAAATACATTAGGCACATTAATGACCTCTGTAGGCCCATGAATTTGAAATTTAACTGCATCCCATGCGATTCCATCCATGATGGGCCAGGCAGTAATATTCACAAAAGTCTGGTCCCTTTTCATGATGTGGGATGAGGAGTGGGGAGCCAAAGTTCCATTGATAAGTCTAATTGTCGATCTCTCTTTGAGATAATGGCCATCCACCAAACGGAAGAAAACCACAACAAATCCAATGGACATAAACAAAAAAATACCAAAAAGCATCAACCAGATGTATGTCCAAGGAGCTATCAAAAAATGTTTCTTAAACCAGCTCACAAAAACAGCAATGTTTGATGGGGGAGTTGAGGGCAAAGAGTTAGTGTCAAAGGAAAAACGGGACTGGCCAAGTGCTGTAGATTGTAAAACAGGCGAAGGTCCACGTGTAGGATAAGCATACTCAGTCTCATCGGACAAACCACCAGCCGGTGGTATCAGCAAGGGATCAGTAACTGAATGCATCTCGATTGCAACATCAGACAAGGTGGTAGAAGCAGGAACCATCATTGAATTTCTTTGCATTGTCTGGCATGAAACTGCCGGAGTCATACTAAGAAGTATCGGCCACTCGCTGAAGTTTGACATTGTCAATAGAGATGTACCTGTTTTCTTTGCGACCAGGAAGTGGAGGTAAAATGACTGTTCTTGTACCCTGCACTCCAAGCACTGGAACTGGTGCACGATAAGAGGGGCCGAACTCCTTCTTGTTCTCCACCTTCTCACGGACCAGATCACCAACTCGGGGTAGCCAGCCGACTACCGGAATCTGAACCTCAGCTTCAGACGTGGAGGGCAAATGTTCTTTCGAAAGAGAGTCTCTGGCTTCTTGTAGAGTCTGCAAAACAGCACAGTGATCATCTACGTCAAAGGGTGCGGTCGACGCCGCAATGTCTAGACCATCAAGGTCTGGAACAAACATTCTGATTCCGAAGAGCATCATGTACGGGGTCCGCCCACCCAGAGACCTTCTAGGGAGATTATTTAGTGCACGTTGGACGTTATACAAATGGGCTAGCCAGTTCCGGCCTGTGCCTAAAACACGTGCTGTCAATGATTGCTTTAAGTCACGGTTCATTCGCTCCACCACACTATTACCCTCAGGTCGGTAGGGAGACGAAAATTTGACAAGGACCCCCAATTTTTCATAGCCTCCTTGTAAGCCTTAGAGGCGAACGCAGGGCCCTGATCAGAATGGAAGGTACCACACGTAAAAGTTCCCACAAAGACACGCAAATCCCTGATGACAGTCCGCGAGTCAGCACTCCTTTGTGGCCACACCCATAGAAAACGTGTGCACGAATCCACTGCAACGAAGATGTACTTGTACGCAGTATCAGAAGAAAAAGGACCGCAGTGATCTAAATAAACACAACCAAATGGCTTATTAGAGATGTACAGCTGTGTCTGTGGTGGGCGCGCAACAGTAGAAGGTTTAATCTGTTGGCAAATGTCACAATCAAGAACATAAGCGCGCGCTTGTTTATATAAACCAAACCACCAGTAACGTTGTTGTAGCAGAGATATTGTAGCTGACACACCGGCGTGGGCTGACGCCAACCCCTCGTGCGCAGCCAAGATCAGTGCTGGTCTGCAGTCCGCGTTGGGAATTATTCTATCACCAACGTCGTTAATCCTCACTAATGGGACGTTATCAGGACTTAAATGATAAATATACCGAGAGGGAAAACCCTTCGGGTAATCTCCTCCCTTCTCTGTAGCAGCAATAGCTGCCAAGATGTCATCATCAATCTTACTTTTGGATCTTGTAACTGCTGCCACTAAGTATGTAGCCTCTGCTGTTTTCGCTGCCTCATCAGCTAAGCTGTTGCCGACAGCATGGACACCAAGCCGCTGGTGACCAAGAGTGTGAATAACACTTACGAGAGGGAGACGTTCTTTAAAGTCCGCCACTCGAACCCAAAGCGTTTTATGCTTAATTGCGCTACCTTTAGTGTCGCGGTAATCATTCTGAGACCAGAAGTGTAAATTGTCATTGTAGGACTGGACACAGTAGAAGGAGTCACTCACTATAAGAGTAGTGACTCGGGGATCAGCAAACTCCAGTGCAAGCACCAGAGCCCGGAGCTCCGCCAATTGCGCGGTACAATCACCCAATGACTGCGTATGCACTGCATCAGATTGGAATTCACCATTTACGAATGTACCTACGACAATTGCGCAAGCCGCAGAATAAGCGTGCTTCGATCCAATTGCGGGTTGCGCAGACCCGTCAGTGTATATGACACAATGGTATTTGCACAATCATCAATGTGGGGGACCAAGTCCTTAGGCAAACTAATGGTGAGGATCCTGTGTTTCTCCACAGGAGTAGTATTCGGGTAAACCGCTTCTATTTGGTCAAATTTTTCAGCAAGCCAAAAGGGGAAATCATCCCTAGTTTGGGGGCGCTTGCCCATAACAGAATTGACCATAACAGGACTAATGACCACCGCGTGATGATCAGTAGGCTGTCCCGCAACAGCAGGTGCCCCCGCCTGCATATTGCGCGACACATACTGCACTAACGCCCTATATACCGTAATGAGGGCAGTGTGTAGTACACGCAGCTCAGCCACCGTCACCGTGAGGTAACGGGGATGAGGCGTAAATCCGGCTAGTACCGGCCAAGTGGCCCCTGCAATTGATAAAGGGCCCATTCTCGGCGGTATAACCACATGGGGAAGGGCGCCATTAAACCAAATAAGATGCTGCCAGGCAGATATTGGTATTTCCTGTGTCCTATACGGCGTATAGTTCGCCAGCACTGCAGCGGCAGTGTAAGAATGAAAGGTGTCATCATCCCCCACCGCTGGAATCGTCACCCAAGAGTAGAACAACTCATAGGGATGAGCCGCATCGGCTCCCACCACAAAGATGACGTTCATACCAGTGTCCGGTACCCCATACTGCGTCAAATGACGTTTTAGAGCCGCACGGCTATGCGCCGCAATATCCACCGACATTAGGACAACACACGTGAAACTATCAGTAGCACAAGGGTTCACTAACCTTTTTAATTATCAAGCTTGAAAGAACCTATATCAATAGACCTAGGTAGGTTTAAATCCGTCAGGCTTGTTATCCGGAAACAAGAATGAGGGTGTTGTGGACAAACGCGAGCACTACTAAGGCGTTTCAACTCATAGACCAAACGTTAGGTGCGCCATGTTGCAGGGATTCTGCTTATACACAGAACTATGCGTAGAACCCCAGGACCTCAGTGAGTTGTGGTGTACCAGAAACTCACCTCAGAACCCAGAACCCAGTATCCGGCTAGCATAAGTGTCCCATTCGTTATCCGAGATTTAGCTCGGCGGTCCCAATGAAAAGACAACCCAGAACACGCGACTCAGTACATACTCAGCAATGGTGGGAATCGGAAATACCTGTTCGTATATTATTCTCACATCAGTCCACAACAAGAATCAACAGAGACACGGTGAAAATAAAAAGAGTTTATTTTTATAGACCACCTGTCCTAATATGCAGTACTTTGGCTAATACAAGCAGACAAATGATTAAAATCAAAACCATCAACATAGTTACAATTCCATAGAATATAAAAGGGGTGATCATGTTATAATGACAGTGGATACTACCACCTTCCCTTTACTAAGAAGCTAATATTATTATTAGACTAACAGAAGGTCTCTTAGGCTTGCATAGGGGACCCCATACCTCAAAGATCAGCTTAGTGAAATCACATCACAGGAGCATCAGGAGTCTTCTCGCAGGAAGGCTCGTCTTCGGTCTGAATATTAAACATGATGTCCGTGATATTAAAAGCACCAACTTTCAGGTATGTGCAGCTGCTCGTGTGTTATGACTAAATAGTGGGTCGATCAACCTAGAGTGGAAAACATGCATTGTCTAACAACTCAGACTGTTTGTCACATCGTGTGCAGACCAAGGTCGCTTCGCAGAGCTCGAGATGGTAACAACAGATTGCTCTCGTGTGAGGCAAAACTCGAGTCAGCAGTTCGTTTAAGCAATAACATGTGAACGCAGTGTCGTGTGCAAAAGCAGCAAGATGGCTTTCTAACTTCTGACGTGGTTATGCTAACTTAACAATGTATGTACGTATTAAGGGAGTCCTTACTACAGTATTGCTTGGTGTCCCCAGGCTTCCCCGAAACTTAACAAGACAGGTGAGTGATCTAAGAGATATCTGGGTATATAAGTTATTCCTTCCACCTGGTTGCATGATTTCTTAGTTACTGAATGCCTATTATGTTTTCCATTAATCAGATCCTTAGGGAAGAGGGAAGTCTTAGGTATGCTAAACATCAGGGGAGAGCGTCATAATTAAACAACCCTGTGTTAGAAGTACCCCATATTTCGTACAATGTCTTTTTGTCTAGATAAGGTATACACACATTCCATTAGGGACCTGAGAGGGAACCAATATTAAATACCTATGCTAGGAGGGACCAGGCTGAACAGAGGATGTTATTCTTCCTTTCTGAATCCACTTCCCCTTTATCCTAAGGACTGGCATGGTTTGAATCTCTTGACAGGATTAAGACAGTGTCTGTGTTTGGGCAGCAATGGGAACTTTCTTCTGGAATCAAATTTCAAACCTACAAGTTTGCACAATCTAAAGAAAGAAATGGGTCAGTGCTCAAGTATTACAAGCCTTGCCGAGTGCCCCCCTGCACTGGGAAGAGATTCAACACTGAGCACCCTATCTTAACCTGTGCCACCAGTTCTGTATACATCAATCGAATGCAGCCAATATATATAGGGCAAAAGTTCCACTTGACCAACAGGTAGCACAAGTACACCTATCCCACCAAATCAAAAGGTTCCTGAGTCCCACTCCCCTCTCACTAGAGGTAGTGGGTATTCCCATTCACTATAGACAACATTAAGATTGAGCCCCACTGCTAGTCCAAATCTCAGACGTCCTACTCCAACTCCTATTAAAGTCAAAAGTGTTCCAGCGCCGAAGTTATATCACAAACAAGTTCCCCTGGGGGCTGAAACTGTAGAGGCTGCCTTCGGTAAGTTCTTCAAACGTGGCGTTGGAGGCCAGCAGTCGGGCATCCTCAAGTTCCTTACACGTGATCCTACGGAGTCGTCAGCAGCAGGCGTATCCTTGATGCTCTTCCGATGCTAGGAAGTTTCCTGGTATTCTCCACACAGGTGGGAGGGGGTAAGAGGGGAGATTTGACACTTCAGGTGCTGGTCCTGAGTTGGGGCTTGGGCTCACACTAATCACCATGGCAGCCTCCTCCTTATGATGATGTCTCGACCAGACTACTGTGCCTTTTCCAGGTGGCCTCCCTGACATATAGAGCCACCATCTTCACTCTGCACACAGGCTGCGGCTCAATCTGCCCAGCAGAAATCTTCACTGTGACCCCACCTATTATACGGGGTCACTAACGTTTCTCTGTACATGAGCTATGGCCCAATTGCCACAGCAGTAAGCTTCATGGTGGCCCCACCTGGTACATGGGGTCGCCAACTTTACTTTGCACATATGCTATGGTCCGATAGCCCAGCATTAAGCTTTACAATGGCCCCACCTGGCACAAGGAGTCACCGACCGCAAACATGCCCAAGGGTAATGACTCAATTGATGCAGCAAAGTTCACGGCTCATTTCATGGTGGCCCTCCTCTGGCATACAGGAGTCACTGACCTTAACCTGCACACAGGTTCGACCAGTGCTGCAGCCTTCTCCTCACACCTAGCTACATGGATTTAAATGCCAGGACCCCCACTGGGCCTCCAACGCACTCCTCTTCCTCACAGAGAACGCTGGTCTTGGCAAAGAGATAGGCACTAGTGCTCCAGGCCCCAGGGGTAGGTGATCTTGGATTCCCTGGGTGATGTGCCCTCAACCAGCTATGAGAATGGCAGGCTCTGGTCCCCAGTCTTGGTCAAAGGCAGAAGTCCTGTAGCGTTTCTTCTCCTTGCATGGGCTGTGCTGCTTTACAGTTGACAATTTTGGGGGACTCGAGCTTCTCATATAGTCCATTTCCAGACATCAAATGTGATTTTTAGTCTGAGTCTTTGACGTTTATGTTGGGGCCTGCTTCCCTTTGAAGTGCCCTCTTCTCTGTCATGTTTTTCCTCCAGAAAGCAGACTGCCACAGCAGGACGGACACAGCAAATCTGATTGCCCCACAATGCAAGAACTAGAGATTCACACCTGGATGTCAGTCACAGCGATACGTGTATCAAAAAGACCTCAGGACCTCAGCCCGACTCTTTATGATTGTCTTATCAGAACCATCTCCTTTCCGAGAAGTGCCTAGGCCCATTTACAATTACCTCTCTCCGAACCAAAGAGCACCCTTCGAAATACAATAAAGAGCCTGACTCTCCCTTCCTCCAGTGGGTCCCACCCAGCTCACAGTAATGCAGTAATCCACAAATCTGTTCTCTACCTTCTCTAGCTAATGTTTTCACATTGTCATGTCCAAAGTGGCACAATAGGTGTGGCAGCCTTGGTGTGACACTTTAACTTACTGGCTTTGGGTACCACTTGAACCATATACTATGGACTTATAAGTACGTAAAGGTGTACAGAGTGGGTGTAGGCCAATCAAACATATATTTTGTAGGGTCGGAATACTAGCACTGAAGCCTATGTGCACTCTGAGTTGAAAAACCAGCAGCATCAGTCCAGATATTTGGGTGTGATGATGCAAAACGGAGCATTTCCTTACATAGATAAACTTGGCTACTATACAGTCCTACTTGTACATTGCCGATAACAAGCTACAGTTCCAATTAGATGCTGGGGGGTTAATCAGCTGCATATTTGCATACTTGTGGGACCACCTTTCTAGGACGTACAGAATGATGCATTTACGTATGGAATAACAGTTTCCCGAATTGGGAGTTAGATTTTAGGCAGATGAAGACACATTTGCCAATTAATATTTTTAAATGTGTGGTGTCTTCTTAAAGAAAAGCTGCAGAGAGGTATGAAGAGACACGTGAATGGCTCGGGGCACATTCCTTATGTCCCATAATGACATAACTTTGACCATATAAAAAGTAGAAGAGTGTTAAGTGTGTGAGTGTGCAGGAGATGACAGGGAGCGAGGCAGTGGCGCAAACCACCTCATGAAAGAAACAAAGTAAATTTTTTGTGGGCAAAAGCTACATACAAGTTATCAGCAAGCTAATAATATTTGTTTTTGCTTATTTTAATCCTTTACCAGCAGTGCTGGATTCATCTGCAAGATGGAATGGGGCTCAGGCAAACATACTTTAAAGGTTCAGGGATATACACGACTTGCCACTCGTGACTCAGGCAGAGAACCATTAGCCCTGGCACTGTAGAAGATGCGGAGAAAGGAAGATGGTACTCTGCCTTGATTATGAGAAGCTCCAGTGCTCAGAATATGAACAATTAGAAATACTGGTGCTGAGAGCCATTGAATCAATCAATCAGGGTTCTTTTTTTTTTGATAATCAAATTTATTTGCATTTATAGAAAACAGGCAAACAAAAGACAATAGGTAATTGCACAATGAGTCAAAGTCCATCTTTAGCAAATAGCACAAGTTCCATCCACAATATACATCTTTCAAGTCAGTCCCAGTGATGGAGCAGGTAGAGCAAAATTTTGTATACCTCCTCTATTTTGCATCAAAAGACTAACTATATGACTTACTGATTATAATTTTACTAACGGTGTGGTGTGTGATTCTAATTTAACCTTTTGCATACACAAATTACATGTGGGAAATTGCTATTTGCA
This sequence comes from Triturus cristatus, assembly GCF_964204655.1. Classification (NCBI taxonomy): domain Eukaryota; kingdom Metazoa; phylum Chordata; class Amphibia; order Caudata; family Salamandridae; genus Triturus; species Triturus cristatus. The sequence continues at coordinate 669,647,904 of NC_140592.1, read as the reverse complement.
TGGCAAAATAACTCAAATAACGAATATACGCACGCATATTAATAGTAGTACATGTGGTAATAGATATCGCATGATTTATGTTGCTTATGTGATGTTTGCATTCCTGATTGGATCCTAAAGGTGAATATTATCACTTCAGATGTCGCTATATGCTAGGAAAATACTAATACATAAAGGGATTAGTGAGGGTATAACATTAGAATCATCATTTCTTTGTATTAATTATTCTTTTGTGTTTGTTTCGCTTAAGTTAGCATTTGGGCCTACCCCAAAATGGAGTCGAAAATCGAGTTCAGAAGTGGCCACCATCTCGTGAGCGCGATACATACTGCGCAGACTCGGATGGCTCCGTGAACTTCCTGAAGACCCGAGCACCCAATGTCCTCGGTCAAGGATAGGATCTTGGTGGACTTCCAAACCACAGACAGTAAAAACTGGTTTAAAATGAACAATTGGATCATACAAGTAAACCCAAAACATTGTAACATAAGGACTATGTCATCTACGGAAGTGAACCAGCAAAATCCATGAGAACTTAATGAATAAAAATCGGACGTTTTCGATCAGCCAATCACAGACTTTCTCCGCCTAAAGATGTTTCATGTTATCCCGAAATGTATTATAAAAAGAGTAGTAGAATAGGGAGGGGCTAGCTTCTTGTTCCGGCTTTTTCCTGGCTTGTTCCGATTTCCTGACATCTATGCTGGCGATGACAGATGCTTGTACGATTTCTGGTCCTATGGAGATCTTTGGGACTGTAACGTGCTGAGCAAAGAACTTTCGGACTTTGAGCTTTGGCCTGCTTTATTTGGACAATTTAACGGCTAATTCGATTATGCAGAGCCAATGAATTAGAGAAAACCCAGATAGCAAGAATAGGTAAATATTATGACCTGTGATCTGAATTAATTGATCTAGAAATTCAAAAACTTTTGATGAAACAAATGCTAATATTAATTGCAAACTAAATTTAGATAAACAAATATTGATTAACAGAAATTATGAGTTTGTGGTTTTTTGTTAAAGAGTATAAAGGATTCTGAGTCTTAAAATGTGTTTTAGCTGGTTCTAAATTACCATCAACCAATCCACCTAATTGGTCCATCGACCAAGTGGGTGGAGTGCCTTGATGTTTGAGATTAGGAATCTATAGGTGGCGAATGTTAATGTATATTCTGTAAAGTAACTTTTTCTTCCCTATAGGTTATAAAGTACCCCCCCACATGTCCAGCGCAATATCATCATCCTTCCTGTGTGCAGACTCATGAGTGGAGATGTGTGAGTGTTGGTGTTATGGGCTCCACCAATGACTGCATGTGTGAATGAGCTAGTGTGAAGTTGGATCTGCGACGCAGGGAGGATAGTTATGTGTATGTATAATTTTCCCCTTTTTCTCCGGTCTCGCGCTGGATCAGTTTTTCTGGTAGCAGAATGATGGTTTTATTGCATTGGTTTGGTGATTATTGCTTATAGATTTGATTATTGCTTATTGATTTTCCTATTTAGAATATTGATTATTGATTGTGGATGTTGGATAAGTATTGGTTTATGTATTAACACTATGTTGAGTCGCGTTGCGTTCTATGTTGTTTGACGACTTCTGGGATGTTAGAAGTCAGAAGTTTGTAATGATTCAGTAGTAGGGCAGATTGTTCGCTGCTCTCTGGAAAGACAGAATTATTGTTGCCCTGTAGGTACACAGGGAAAACGTGTGACGATTGTAGTTGCACAACGCATTGTCTGGGTTCGATTTGGTAACATCGTCGTGTGTTGCCATTAGGGATATTTTCTGTATGAAAGAAGTGTATGGGTAGCGAAGGCCACCTGTGAAATTTTGATCTTAAGTACCAGGAGTCCAAAAGGCACTCTGATTACGCTTATCACTGGAAAGGTAATAGGTTATCCCTAAGCTTGTTAGAAGGATAAAGTAGAGGGAAGTGCTACTTTATTAACGAGTGTAATAATTCTGTAGTAGGGCAGATTGTTCGCTGCTCTCGGGAAAGACAGGATTCTGTGTGAATGAACTACATTTTCCGTATGAATGTGTGTAAATGAAATAGCATTCAGGTTAATTGTGAATCTCTGGTTTTAATTCTCAGGAGCATTGGGTCTCCAACTGGTGTTTTATTTCTAGAGAAACGGTTAACTAATGCTCGCTAGAAGGGTAAAGTAGAGGGAAGTGCAACTTTATCAACGGATGTAATGATTGCGTAGTAGGGCAGATTGTTCGCTGCTCTCGGGAAAGACGGAATTCTTGTGAGATAGGTCAAGACTATCTCTTTTGTTAGTGAAGCAGACAATGGTGGCGTTTTTATGTCGTTACTAACAGAATTTTAGTAAAAAAGTGAATGTAAAAAGTTTTCTGATAAATTTTATAAATGAGGGGTCAGCAGAAGCAGGTGTAATGAGAAAAGCTGACGTCAGAAAGACCGCGCTGGGATTAGTTAGTCAGTAAGGGATAAAGACGCTCCCTATTGGTGCGTTAGTGTGCGCCGCCCAAGGAGTGGAGAATTACAGTGGACAGTTGCTTCCTCCAGTGACATCACCTTTATGGTTGCGAAATATGGCTAGCATACATGTATTTGGTTAGACAATTGGGCAAAGTATACAAAAGATGATGGAGTGTTACCATTTCCGGAACATAGTTCATTCAATTTAGCGGTTTTGAGAAATTTGAGAGAAAGAATGATGAAACTAGAACCGAGACCTAGACCTACACAGTTTGAAGCATTGACAGAATGGGAAGATGAGATGTATGACAGAGAACGACAGCGAAGTGGCGGAAGGTACAGATATATGTTTGGTAGATCATATGGACAAGAGAATCATGATGATAGAATGAAGAGATGGCGAAGTGCAAATATGACTGATGGGTTGTTTCCTATGAGAAATATTGAAGAAACTATTAGTAGAAAATGAACAGAAAAGAGAAATAATCAGAAGGTTATAAGTATGGTGTGCATGAGTCAGAGGATGATGTTCTTGAGGACATGTTTTATAAAAATCCACCCCCGTATCAACCAAATTCCACATTATTGACACCAAGTGCCCCAGTAAAAGAATCACCGCAGAATATAAATTTTGAAACAGTACCACATGAGGTAGGAAGAAATAATCCTTTCAGAGAAACAGAAAATACTCAACCTAGTAAAATGGCAAATGAAAATTCAGCTGAACTAGCCAGAACCACTTTAGAGTTAACTGAGAAGATTAGGGAATTAACTAAAAATATGGAAGCTGTAACTGTTCCTGTAACAATAGGACCTGTAATGCCGATTTTTGATAAACAAAAGGATAGTGAGCATTGTCTGACGATTCCTTATAACAGTAACAGTAACAGAGAAAATGAAATACAAAGAAGAGATACGGAATGAAATGATTCCTGTAGGTCCTACTTCTGATGAATTAAGTGAATGGCTAAGACGTTTACAGCAAAAAGATGCTGAGCCTAGACCTTTAGATGTGTCCAAATTGAAAATAGTGTTGGAAGAATTAATAGTAGGGAACATTCCTATGGAAAAGTTACAAACCTATCAGGATGAAGAATTAATGTTTCTATGCAAAAGTATAACATGGAGAGCGAGAAATTTACATGAAAGATTAGAAGAAGTAGCAAATGAAATGGGTATTGACTTCGAAAAGGTAAAGTCATTACAAAAACCATACAGAGTAGATTTTTCTAAAAAAGGACATTGAAAATTTGAATACTATAGGACGAACAACTCAGATTAAAGACGTAATTATTTTACTAAGAAAATGGGGCGATGTAGACAAATGGAAAAGTAGATGGTTTCGAAAATGAGATGATACAACAGATAAAACGTTTGCAGCTTACCCAGTAAGAGAAAAAGAAAAGGTAGTAACTGAATGTCCCATGAGAGAGATTCCAGGTGGAGGCTATGTACATGTCCCCTGGACCAGACAAGATATTTTTTCATTTACCAATGATTTTCCACCACTGCGCGAGAAGCCAGTGGAGTGGTATAGGCAGGTAGACAGGTTTGTCAAATTATCAAAAGTACTATGGATTGATTTGAATAGCCTTTTTGACATAATTGTACCAGCAGATCTATAGACAGAATGTAAAATTACAATAAGTTGGCCTACACAAGAATAACCTAGAGATCCAAAAACAGGTGCCCCTGATCCTGAAGTAATGAGAAAATATGAACAAGTAATTTCCTTTCTGAAAAATAAGGTACCTCCTAAAGAAACTGATTGGGTAAAGATTGATAGAACTCATCAAGAAGCGAAGGAATCCATACATGTATATTACGAAAGGTTGATACTTGCCTTTAAACAGTATAGTGGTGATGAAAATTTGAGTGAGAAAGATTTGAGCCATTTTGTGTATCGATTTGTGTATGGGTTGCGACCTGAAGTAAGTGAAATGATTAAACAGCATACAGTAGATTGGCAGAATAAAAAGATAGATGAAGTACTGAGACATGCAAAATATTTTAGTGATGAAATTGAAGCAAAGCAGCGTAAATTAAAAGAAAGAGCCATGTGGGCTCAAGTAAAAGTGGCAGAGAGACAGAAAGCTCAATTGATTGAACAGGCAAATGGTACGGGCATGAGACAAAAACTTAATATTGGAAAAGGGAAAGGACAAATTAATATAGATGAAGCCAAAAAGAAATAGCCATGTCATAATTGCGGAAGAATAGGGCATTGGAAAACCGAGTGTAAATTTCCCCCAAGTGCTAATGGTGATAATTCATCATTGAATTCACAGGCGCAGAATGAGGTGAGTTGTCAACCGCAGCGACAGCAGCAGGTTGTTGCCCAACAGAATCAGGCACCAAAACCGCCTTTTCCACAGACCGTAAATCCTCAGAAATGCAATAATGGGACAGGATTCTACAACGAAGAACAGGTAACTAAGATGCTGCGCGCTAGTGCTGTTTCGCAGTATTGGCTACAACGGGATGAGAGTGAGTCCGAAGAAAGTTATTGACGGTGCCGAGGGGAGGAAGAGGAGTGCGTACTTGGCGCAACTCTAGAAGTAGACCAGACAGGCCCATTTGTGGATGGAAAGGTAAATGACGAAAACATTACTTTCCTAGTAGATACTGGTGTCGTACTTTAGAATTTGGGACCGCGTAGGAGGCAGGGCCCTACCCCTGTCTATCCCGGTATTAGCGAACCGCGAATGGTCAATGCGGTATATACAAGTAAATGTAAATGTATGTGTCTTGTAAAGCGCAAAGTGCTTTGTGTAACGTTTTAGTTATGAATGCACTGTGTATACGTTATTATACATTGACTACATGGGTTCCATCTTAGAGCGGTGGCCATCTTATGGTTGCCCTCACATAGGCTACATATCATGAAGCAAATACGGGCCTTTTAGAGCACATGTGCCTTCCTTTGACTTCTCTGTGACCTGGGCAGCTTGGCTCCGCTGGCCCAGGTCAGTCTGGTCCCACGAGCTCCCCGTCCTACGGCCACCTGTGATTAGCATCAGGGCTTGACACACCATAAAGCCTTTTCATCCTACACGAGCCTCCAGCTAATCTCTTTCACACCTGACTGTTCCTGCTTTATGGCTTGTTTTCCAAACAGGAGATGCTCGTGTTTATTGGGGCCTGTTGATATCTGATGTGGGATCTGAGCCTTGCTGGGTAAATAATTGTGGGCTGGCTTAACTGGAATGTGGGATGGTCATCATGACTCTGCCTTTTCGTTTGTAATGTATACATTTATATGGCCATATCATAAAACAAGGAATGTATGCCTGAAGCAGGATATTTTGTATTTAAGGAGAAGCCCATTTCTGTAACTTTTAGCAGTCTCCTGAGAACATACACGCTGTTGTGCTTCTAGGATGCCTGTAATTGGTCTGCAGCCAATAAACTGATCTTTGACTTCACCCAGAAGACTCTGTGTTTCTGTAGGTCTGAAACAGGAAGAACCCGAAGTCATAGGGTGTGTTCCCCTGCACCGCTGGGCTTAAAATTGCCCAGTACTACAGTTGGCGCCCAACTCAGGACGATTTCAGCGGTACCGGTCCAAGCCAGAGGTTTGTGAGGAGCTTCGTGTGGAAATTCTGGAGGAAGGCCGCCACTTCATCGACCCCTGCATGTCGACGTGGTCCGAGAGTCTTTTCTGCGAGGTTCTCCGCGTCCCGACGGCTACGAAGGACTGCTGCCCTGATTAATCGCCCTGTTTTGGACCCTTGATGATTTTGGTAGAGCGAAACAATCGAGAGAGTCTTCTGGTGACGCCATTGATCATCGATATTCAGTTAAGTATAAGTGGAGCGTCTCCCAGTTTGTTTGGTATCCTTTGGGATTTTTGGTATCCTTCGGGATTATTTTGATTTGGAGTTTGCAAACGCCAAAGCCAGAGGACTCGTGTATTCATGAGACTATCGTAATCGATAATCCTTTGAAATTTGGAACTAGACTAGTGAGCGAAGATGCCTGGTGCTAGTGTATTTGGAAGATTATTTTGTTTGAGTTGTGGAAGGGATTTCCAGTTAAAGGATTCATGTCCGGTTCCTCCAATTGGAACTCCAACTTATGAGCTTTATGTAAAACATGGCGTGGGCCCCATTGCATATAATGAAGTATGGATCCGATACACCAGAAAGGACGGTGTTTTAAAATGGCCCCAAAATGGTAGTTTCGATACAGATATCTTAGATAATTTGGAAGTGAAATTGTTTAAAAAGAAAGCCCGGCCGGCGATGTTTGATTCTTTTCGCCTATGGCGAAAGGAAGCCAAACAGAAGGAAATTAAGCTAGCGAAAAGAAATAAGAGAGAAAGAGGTATGTCAGTGATGCAAGCAGCTGTGCAATTTAAAGATAATGAGGAGGAACAAATGAATGAGCAATTGCACAGACAGCGCAAACTAGGGATCAATAAATGTTACCCTGTTTTGTCACCCCTTGTGCAAGATGAGACAAAAGAGAAAGAGAAAGATTCCCTAATGTCCCATTTGCTAAGTTTGCCACCCCCATATGCGCAAAATGCCACAGCACCTCCACAGCTTGTAAATGTGCAGCCTCCAGTAAATATGCCGCAAGCCTTCCCGCAGCCGCCAGCTCCTCTTCAGCTGGCTCCTATCCCTGCAGTGCAGCCCTCTCAAGGGCCGCCAGTTTTGTTACCTGTTACCCCCGCGCTTCCTGCGACTTTGCCTAGCACGCCAGCGGCTTCCCCTGGCGCTCTATTCTTACACTACCCAGGTACCTGTATCTGAATCCGTTTTTCTTCCCTCTGTCTATCCCCCTGTTTTCGCCTCAACTTCTCCTTCAGCACGACAACGACTAGCTAATGTAGTTACTAGTTTAATGTCGCCTCTCTTTGGGTCATCTAGTGCGACTCCTGGCTTACAGCATAAGCAATTGCGCAGTCAGCTGCCTGGTCCCGACGAGAAAGAGGTGTTAGATCATCTGGCGCGTAGGTGGATTGGTTTCCCTTCACTCTATGAAGTGGAATTAGTTGTTAACGTTTTTCACCAATGGGATGCCCCAAAACAGAGGTATGTCTTCGATAAGATGTGTGAATTCCTCTGTGAGGAATTGGAGGATAATGGTGCAAACCCAAACCCACAGGAATTGTGTCGAGTGCGATTTGATTTTGAAACAGGTATAATTGTGGGCCCCAATGTAGATAAAGCTGTTGCGACTTTACTGTCCCTCAGAAATGGGGATTGTCAGCAATCATTGTTCGAACAGGAACTCCCTGTGGGGAAAAAGGTAAAAGCGCGCCAATATCCGATGCGTGAGGTTCCCCCAGTTTGGAGATCTGCTGATCCAAATGCTAATCCACCTGTCCTAGCACATTTTCAGCGTGTTTGGGTGCATGTCCCATGGAAGCGATCTGAGGTGTTAGCACTTAAGCAGACATTGCCTGACCCCCGTAAAAACCCTACAGGATATTATAAGGAGTTATCCCAAACTGCAGAATCGTGTGTCATGAATCTGGCTGACATAGATATGTTATTCGGGAATGTTGTTCCACAGCCTTTATGGGGATCCATCCGTAATACGGATCATGCTGCAGAGCTAGGGGGTACATGGGCTAATATCATTGCTGCAGACGCTAGACAAGTTGGTGGCGCAAAGCCTGACCCTTTGGTAGCAGAACTCCCTGGTAGAATTTTCACATACATGAAAACTATAATGCCCGCGATGCGCGTAAATTGGGATAAACTATCCGCATGTAAGCAGAAGAAAGATGAGACAGTGTCCGATTTCTTTACCAGGTTTGAAGAAACGTTTATCGACCACAGTGGTCAAGACATGAGCACTGAAGGTGGACAACAGTTATTTGTTGATACATTTGTGCAGAATCTACTTCCCGAGTTGTGTAAAAAATGAAAAGACTCAGAAAGTTCTTGGGCTGTTTCCTCTTCAGCGCAAATACTGGCTACTGCACAGTATTATGAAAATAGAGATAAAGATGAGAAGGATAGAACAGATAAGAAAACGAAAGAACTGAAAACAAAGGTCCTCTTGCAGCAGGCTTATCCACTACGTGGAGGACAGAATAATTATAGGCAAACACAAGGTATCTATCAGCAACCCCAACAATTTCAGAATAATCAGCAAATGAATGGGTATTATCAACCACGAATCCCTGTAGGTCCCAACCAATGTTCATATTGCAAAGAGGAAGGTCATTTTAAATATAGTTGCCCTAAATTAATGCAGCGTAACAGTAATGCGTATGGCGCAAGAGGTAGAGGCGGTCAGCAAGCTCCTAGAGGCAGAGGGCGTGGGAATGCTCCCCAGAACGCGCGTCCTCTTCCGCCTCAAAATACCATAAATAGCTTTGATCAGCAAGCCAATGCAACTGGTAATACAGCTCAGTACTATAATAATGATTATTATGCAGAAGACGACAATGTAGAAGATGATGATTACTAAGACAGCCGGAGACAGAGAGAGGGAGTTGTTTCAGTGCCAGTGGATCAGAGCGGACCTTATGTTAAAGTAACTACAGCAAATGTAACGGAGCCCTTTCTGTTGGATACTGGTGCTGCAAAGAGTTCAATCATGCATTCAAAACTCCCTGGCGCGCCTTTGTCTGGCGAAATGAATGTTTCAGTAGGTTTTTCTGGCGCCCCAGTTAGGAACCCGATTTCTAGTCCTATGTCACTTTCTGTTGGACCTTGTGTGCTAAAAGCACCCCTCATCCTAACGACAGGTTGTGGTGAAAATTTGCTAGGATTAGATTTGCTAAAAAGATTGCATGCAACACTATATTGTTCTCCCTCAGGAGTACAACTTACATTAGGCAAGAAAGTGATTTCCCCAATGTATTTGTCTAAAAATGCAATGCCACCTGAATTGTCATCCCTTCCGGATGTCCTTTGGGCTACTGGTCCCAATGATGTGGGTCTTTTGGAAATACCGCCATACGTGGTCACTTTAAAAGCCAATGTCAGATTGCCACGTATTCCCCAGTACAAGATCTCCAATGAAGGTCAGAAAGCATTGTTAGCAATTGTCAGTGATTTGATTAAAAAGGGTGTAATTGAAGAGACAAGAGGCAACGTTTGCAATAGTCCTGTTTTACCTGTCTTAAAACGAACGGACCCTTCACAGCCACCTGTTTACAGATTTGTGATTGATCTTAGAGAGGTTAATAAGATTGTTGTGCCACAGTTTCCAGTTGTCCCTGATATAACTGCTTTGTTAACTATGATTCCAGCCTCCGCTGCATGGTTCTCAGTGATCGATCTAAAGAATGCTTTCTTTAGCATCCCAATTGCAGAGGAGAGCAGAGACATTTTTGGCTTTAGTTTAGGAGGTCGAAGCTTCCGCTTTAAACGCGCTCCCCAGGGCTACTGTGAAAGTCCATCAATATACAGTCAGGCTTTAAAAACGCAGCTTGATGCACTTGTTTTACCGAGTGGCGCTATCCTTATTCAGTATGTTGACGATTTACTAATCGCCGCAGATACTGAAAAGATTTGCAAAAACGCTACCTTGTCATTGCTGCGTCATTTGTCTGCCTTCCATCACAAAGTGTCTCTCTCAAAGCTGCAATATTGTCGACAAGAAGTGACCTACTTAGGTCATCTCTTATCGAAGGAGGGAAGGAAACTGACCCCAGAGAGAATTCAAGCCATTGCACAATTAAGTGTGCCTAGAACACAGAGAGAAGTGCGTGCTTTCTTGGGCATTACTTCATACTGTAGGCATTGGATTCCCAATTTTTCCTTGTTGGCAAAGCCTTTGTTAGCATTAACATGTAAAGACACACCGAATCCTATCCCATGGTCTGAAGAGTGTCAGAAAAGTTTTCTGGAATTGCGTAATGCATTATGTTCAGCTCCTGTGTTGGGTACCCCTGACTACAGCAAGCCTTTTACATTGTATGTTCATGAGAAAGATGGTTGTGCATTATCAGTGTTAACACAGCCTTTTGGCGACAGACCGCGTCCATGCGCATATTTTTCGTCAACCTTGGACCCGGTAGCGAGGGCATTGCCAAGTTGTCTGAGAGCTACAGCCGACGCAGCTATGTCTATTCGACAGTCTGCTGGCCTAGTAATGGATAATACATTGATTGTTATGGTTCCACATGCTGTGGACACATTGTTAAACAGGACCAAGACACAACACTTAACTAGTGTGCGATTATCTGGATATGAGCTGACACTGTTAGCAAATCATGTACACATAAAGAGATGCAACACGTTGAATCCAGCTACACTATTACCAATTCCAGCAGACCTAGATGAGATTGAGCAACATGATTGTCTGTTCAGAACAGAAGAAGAGACGAAAGGAAGAGTAGATCTTAAAGATACTCCCCTGACTGAGTGTGATGGTACCTTATGGGTGGATGGTTCGTGTTTCAAGCTTCCGAATGGTGATACGACTGCTGCATATGCTATCACGACTTTGCACACGATTGTTGAAACTGCACGTGTGCCACAAAATTCGGCTCAAGCAGCAGAATTGATTGCCCTTACGAGAGCATGCGTGTTGTCTGAAGGAATGAAAGTGAACATATATACGGATAGCCAGTACGCCTTTGGCGTGGCTCACAGTTTTGGGCGATTGTGGAAAGAACGTGGGTTCCTGACTTCACATGGAGCTAAGATCCAGAATGGCAAGTTGGTGAATGATCTCCTTGAGTCGCTGACCCTACCGTTACAAGTTGCAATAATGAAATGCAGTGCGCACAAGAAAATCACTGATGATGTTGGTCGTGGTAATGCGTTTGCTGATGAAGTCGCGAAAGAAACAGCAAAAGATGTAAAGACTCGATTTATGTTGCAGGCCCTGCAAGATGGGTTGGTGATGTTGGAATGTGTGAAAACACGATAGAGAGTGTAAAGTCCCTTCAAGCTGAAGCCACAGAGAAAGAGTTGAGCAAGTGGAGAGAAAGTACGGGTAAGTTGGATGAGAATGGTTGTTGGATTGATCTGTAAGAACATAGGCGATGGTTGTTACCTGATGCATATGTGCTTCCAGTGGTTACTATGGCACATGGAATGGCACATATCAGTACGAAAGGAATCTGTAAGTTGTTGGCTCCAGTATGGCAGAATGCTGGGATTCCCAAGTGTGCAGAGAATGTGGTCAAGAATTGTATGGTATGCTTGAAATACAACCCTGGTAGGGGAACCCCAACTCCAGCTGGTCATTTGGCGCCTCCATCATATCCATTTGAAGTTTTGCAGCTAGATTTTATCCACATGGAAAGGTGCAACAACCTGAAATATGTATTGGTGGTTGTCTGCGCTTTTTCAAAATGGATAGAGGCATATCCCCTGAAAGACAACACTGCTCTATCCACAGCCAAAGCCCTTGTGAAGGAATTTTTCCCTAGGTTTGGGATGCCAAGAATGGTGTGGAGTGATAATGGGAGTGAATTTGTGGGCCAAGTAATGAAGAATGTGTGTGAGGGATTAGGGGTTAAGCAGAAGTTCCATGCTGCAAATCACCCCCAATCAGCTGGATTAGTAGAGCGCTACAATCGCGCTCTAAAACTCAAGCTGGCCAAAATCCAGGCGAGCTCCGGTCTTAAATGGCCTGACGCTCTGCCTCTAGCACTCCTGTCCACCAGAATGACCGTGCACTCACGAGTGGGACTTAGCCCATATGAGGTGATTTTTGGCCGCCCGGCCAATGTATGGGGTGTGCCAAGACCGACGAAATTCAGCGAAATCAAACATCCAGTATTGCTTGATTATTTGTACGAATTGACGGCTAAATTGCGTGTTTTACACCAACAGGTGCACAATACTCTTCCCCAGGCCTCTGAGGCTCCAGGACACCCTATCGACCCTGGCACATGGGTGCTCATCAAGAATTTCCAGCGCAAAAGCAACGATGAGCCCCGTTGGATTGGCCCTCATCTCGTACTTCTGTCTACAAGATCAGCTGTTCGAGTAAAGGGGAAAAAGAACTGGATCCACGGCGCCCACATCAAAAGGATCCCTTTGCCTCTGCCGTATGACCAGTGGGTTCAGGAGGGTATCGCTGACTCTGAAACAGACACTGTACCTCGTTTTGTGCCGTTCAGTGATGCACGCGTGAGAGGCACAACTTCAGCACAACAGAGTGACGATATTTTACAAGAAGCTGTGCCACCGTCAATTCGATTGAACACCACAGAGCCTGAACTCTTGTTTCAAGACCAGACAGTACCTGGCAGATACCGCTATAATTTAAGGCCAAGACCAAGGCCTATGGACAAATAAAAATCCCTTTTTCCTTTACTATTTTTTTGATATCATAGCTCTCCCATCTGAAGGACTTTCTTGATTTTTGTTTTTTGAACCACCATCCGGGTTCAGCCGCAGGGTCACGGTGCCAAGGCTTTGGGGTACAGGCCGAAGACGTTAGGTCAACGGTTCTGGTTGGTCTAGGGCGTTCCCTGGACTGACAGGCATACTCCTTAGCAGAAGATACTCACCCGCCGCGAGCGGCACGATTAGAGGATGGAGTTTTTCAAGATGGAGAGACCCGCTGAGGAAATGAACTTTAAAGCAAGAATATGTAAAATAATGAAGAGCAAACATTTTGTATTTTTATGTCTGTTTGTATTATGTAGTATGGTAGTGTTTACTGTAGGATTTGTATTCTTCTCCTCTCAAGAGCCCATTGCAACCACTGAACAGCCTATACCTCCTCCTACTGTCTCCTCACACTCCTTCCACCCTCTGCCTGAACACGAACAAGCTAGACGATCAGAATTTGTAAACAACTTGTTTATTCAGCTCCTGCACCAGCACCAACTAGTCATGAATATAACCAATTGCTGGGTGTGTGGTTTAATGCCACATACCATTAATAAGGGTATTCCTTATCTAGTGCTGCCATTTAGTTACAATGGATCGTCATGGGCATTCCAGACCATGTTTCTCTTTGCTCTAGATGCGTACTCCCCGCGACAACCGCGTTCCATCAGACCTAGCACAAATAATAAAGCCTTAATGAAAGGAGTTGCCGATATGAGCAGAGATATCGACGCATACTCATCTATTCCTAAGGAGGAATTGCGAGCTTATGTAGGATGGAACGCGACGGGGTATAGTATTAGTCTGGGTGAAAGGCAGCGAAAAATCTCATCCCCAATTTGGGTCGTACCCCACATAGGTCGGTTCTGTTTACAAGGTAATGGTCAGAATCCAAGAGCTCAACTGGGAAGAAGTGACTGTACTGAAACATACACTTTTCCGTCACAGTTTTCCCCTGCGTTTTTGGCTGCCAAGGGTACATATTTTGTCTGCAATGACCGAGCATATACATGGTTGCCCCCTGATTTCTCGGGCACATGTTATATTGCAAACCTGCTACCGCCAACATTTACTGCCTCCTCCGACTATCACAAGACCAGAGTTGTGAGAGGCGTGATTAGTAAGGAGGATACTGCCGGTCAGGAAGCAGGAGACTTCTTTTTGGGTTTCCTGCCGTTTTGGGGACCTATGGTCAATAGTAGGAACCTGAGACAACTGACTCGTGTGGTTGAATCCACTGTTAATGTTACGGCTGGTGCCCTTGGTAATTTAACAGCTGAGCTCCAAGCGGATCGCCTCATGACTTTGCAGAACCGCATGGTTCTAGACGTTATACTTGCAGACCGCGGTGGGGTATGTAAGGTCATCCAATCTAGTTGTTGCATTTTCATACCAGATAACGCTCCAACGGTTTATCAAGCCATCTCCAAACTGCATAAAATATCTGAATCCATACACGTGGATAAGGGAGATTGGTCACTGGTGGGGTGGTTCTGGGAACTGATATCTGCCTGGGGTTGGAAGATTCTGATGGTCATTGGAATGATCTTAGCCATCCTTTTCCTGTTCTGTCTGTGCATACAGTGTGCTCCTGCGATATGTGGCCTCTGTGCTACATTATGTGTAAGGAAACCTGTATCGAGGGACGAGCTAAGTAATAGGATGATGCTACAGCAACATCTCCATGACTTCGTGAATATTGACCTAGACTCGGATTGAAATGAGTATAGTTATTGCCTATGTAAGGGCAAAAGGAGGGTCTGTCGTACTTTAGAATTTGGGACCGCGTAGGAGGCAGGGCCCTAACCCTGTCTATCCCGGTATTAGCGAACCGCGAATGGTCAATGCGGTATGTACAAGTGCTTTGTGTAACGTTTTAGTTATGAATGCACTGTGTATACGTTATTATACATTGACTACATGGGTTCCATCTTAGAGCGGTGGCCATCTTATGGTTGCCCTCACATAGGCTACATATCATGAAGCAAATACGGGCCTTTTAGAGCACATGTGCCTTCCTTTGACTTCTCTGTGACCTGGGCAGCTTGGCTCCGCTGGCCCAGGTCAGTCCGGTCCCACGAGCTCCCCGTCCTACGGCCACCTGTGATTAGCATCAGGGCTTGACACACCATAAAGCCTTTTCATCCTACACGAGCCTCCAGCTAATCTCTTTCACACCTGACTGTTCCTGCTTTATGGCTTGTTTTCCAAACAGGAGATGCTCGTGTTTATTGGGGCCTGTTGATATCTGATGTGGGATCTGAGCCTTGCTGGGTAAATAATTGTGGGCTGGCTTAACTGGAATGTGGGATGGTCATCATGACTCTGCCTTTTTGTTTGTAATGTATACATTTATATGGCCATATCATAAAACAAGGAATGTATGCCTGAAGCAGGATATTTTGTATTTAAGGAGAAGCCCATTTCTGTAACTTTTAGCAGTCTCCTGAGAACATACACGCTGTTGTGCTTCTAGGATGCCTGTAATTGGTCTGCAGCCAATAAACTGATCTTTGACTTCACCCAGAAGACTCTGTGTTTCTGTAGGTCTGAAACAGGAAGAACCCGAAGTCATAGGGTGTGTTCCCCTGCACCGCTGGGCTTAAAATTGCCCAGTACTACACTGGTGCTACTCGTTCAACTGTTAGGTCAGCTGATGTTAAAAATCTTCCTCTTTCAGACGAAACGATCTAAGTAGTTGGAGTATCCAACAGACAGATAAAAACGTATCTCACTGAACCAGTTAAAGTTAACATAGGGAAATTTTCTGAAATGCACTTTTTGTCATGTGCAATTCAAGCCCTGTAAATTTGTTAGAGAGATACTTGCTGTGCAAAATGAATTGCACAATATTTTGTACTCCAGATGGTATAGCATTTGAGACTCCTGATGAGGATGTACTGTATAAAATGACTATGGCTAATATGGAACCTGAAATTACCGAGGCATTTGCTGTATTTGACCCCAAGGAGTTGCCTCAAGAATTGAAAAAGACAGTAAAGACGGAGGTATGGGATTTCACAGGAGAAGATGTGGGATTAATGAAAAATGTAGATCCCGTAAAAGTTGCTGTAAAGGAAGGAGTATGTTACCCAAATATTCCACAGTACAAATTGACACACGAGATAATTGCAGAAGTCACTCCTATAATAGACAAAATGATTGAACAAGGTATTTTGAAAAAAATAATGAGCAGTCCATGTAATTCACCAATTATGGGCCTGAAAAAGCCTAATGGAACATTTAGATTAGTACAAGACCTGAGAAAAATAAATAAAATCGTCGTATCATGTTGTCCCATTGTACCGAATCCATCAGGGATTTTGTATCAGATTCCTCACGATGCAGAATGGTACACAGTAATTGATCTGTGTCATGCTTTCTTTTCCATCCCATTGCACCCTGACAGCCAACAGATTGTTGCGTTCCGGTTTGGCGAACGTATTTTGGCATGGTGCCGAATCCCACAGGGGTATACAGAGAGTCCCTCAATATTCAATCAGATATTGAAAAAGTCCTTAGAAGATTTAAAAATGCCTGAAAGTTCGGTCTTGTTCCAGTATATCGATGACCTGCTTGTGGCATCGAGGACTCAAGAAGCTTGTGTAGTGGATACCATTGCATTGCTGAATCATTTGGCAGATGGAGGACTTAAAGTAGCCCCATCAAAATTGCAATTCTGTCAGAAAGAAGTACAATATTTAGGCCACAAAATTGAAAAAGGACTGAGAAAAGTAACTGCAGATAGAATCACAACAGGGAGCGAGGCAGAGGTGCAAACCACCTCATGAAAGAAACAAACTACATTTTTTGTGGGCAAAAGCTACATACAAGTTATCAGCAAGCTAATAATATTTGTTTTTTCTCATTTTAAACCTTTACCAGCAGTGCTGGATTCATCTGCAAGATGGAATGGGGCTCAGGCAAACATACTTTAAAGGTTCAGGGATATACACGACTTGCCACTCGTGACTCAGGCAGAGAACCATTAGCCCTGGCACTGTAGAAAATGCGGAGAAAGGAAGATGGTACTCTGCCTTGATTATGCCTTGATTATGAGAAGCTCCAGTGCTCAGAATATGAACAATTAGAAATACTGGTGCTGAGAGCCATTCAATCAATCAATTAGGGTTCTTTTTTTTTTGATAATCAAATTTATTTGCATTTATAGAAAACAGGCAAACAAAAGACAATAGGTAATTGCACAATGAGTCAAAGTCCATCTTTAGCAAACAGCACAAGTTCCATCCACAATATACATCTTTCAAGTCAGTCCCAGTGATGGAGCAGGTAGAGCAAAATTTTGTATACCTCCTCTATTTTGCATGAAAAGACTAACTATATAACTTACTGATTATAATTTTACTAACGGTGTGGTGTGTGATTCTAATTTAACCTTTTGCATACACAAATTACATGTGGGAAATTGCTATTTGCATGGCAAAATAACTCAAATAACGAATATACGCACGCATATTAATAGTAGTACATGTCGTAATAGATATCGCATGATTTATGTTGCTTATGTGATGTTTGCATTCCTGATTGGATCCTAAAGGTGAATATTATCGCTTCAGATGTCGCTATATGCTAGGAAAATACTAATACATAAAGGGATTAGTGAGGGTATAACATTAGAATCATCATTTCTTTGTATTAATTATTCTTTTGTGTTTGTTTCGCTTAAGTTAGCATTTGGGCCTACCCCAAAATGGAGTCGAAAATCGAGTTCAGAAGTGGCCACCATCTCGTGAGCGCGATACATACTGCGCAGACTCGGATGGCTCCGTGAACTTCCTGAAGACCCGAGCACCCAATGTCCTCGGTCAAGGATAGGATCTTGGTGGACTGCCAAACCACAGACAGTAAAAACTGGTTTAAAATAAACAATTGGATCATAGAAGTAAACCCAAAACATTGTAACATAAGGACTATGTCATCTACGGAAGTGAACCAGCAAAATCCATGAGAACTTAATGAATAAAAATCGGACGTTTTCGATCAGCCAATCACAGACTTTCTCCGCCTAAAGATGTTTCATGTTATCCCGAAATGTATTATAAAAAGAGTAGTAGAATAGGGAGGGGCTAGCTTCTTGTTCCGGCTTTTTCCTGGCTTGTTCCGATTTCCTGACATCTATGCTGGCGATGACAGATGCTTGCACGATTTCTGGTCCTATGGAGATCTTTGGGACTGTAACGTGCTGAGCAAAGAACTTTCGGACTTTGAGCTTTGGCCTGCTTTATTTGGACAATTTAACGGCTAATTCGATTATGCAGAGCCAATGAATTAGAGAAAACCCAGATAGCAAGAATAGGTAAATATTATGACCTGTGATCTGAATTAATTGATCTAGAAATTCTAAAACTTTTGATGAAACAAATGCTAATATTAATTGCAAACAAAATTTAGATAAAGAAATATTGATTAACAGAAATTATGAGTTTGTGGTTTTTTGTTAAAGAGTATAAAGGATTCTGAGTCTTAAAATGTGTTTTAGCTGGTTCTAAATTACCATCAACCAATCCACCTAATTGGTCCATCGACCAAGTGGGTGGAGTGCCTTGATGTTTGAGATTAGGAATCTATAGGTGGCGAATGTTAATGTATATTCTGTAAAGTAACTTTTTCTTCCCTATAGGTTATAAAGTACCCCCCCACATGTCCAGCGCAATATCATCATCCCTCCTGTGTGCAGACTCGTGAGTGGAGATGTATGAGTGTTGGTGTTATGGGCCCCACCAATGACTGCATGTGTGAATGAGCTAGTGTGAAGTTGGGTCCGCGACGCAGGGAGGATAGTTATGTGTATGTATAATTTTCCCCTTTTTCTCCGGTCTCGCGCTGGATCAGTTTTTCTGGTAGCAGAATGATGGTTTTATTGCATTGGTTTGGTGATTATTGCTTATAGATTTGATTATTGCTTATTGATTTTCCTATTTAGAATATTGATTATTGATTGTGGATGTTGGATAAGTATTGGTTTATGTATTAACACTCTATGTTGAGTCGCGTTGCGTTCTATGTTGTTTGACGACTTCTGGGATGTTAGAAGTCAGAAGTTTGTAATGATTCAGTAGTAGGGCAGATTGTTCGCTGCTCTCTGGAAAGACAGAATTATTGTTGCCCTGTAGGTACACGCATTGTCTGGGTTCGGTTTGGTAACATCGTCGTGTGTTGCCATTAGGGATATTTTCTGTATGAAAGAAGTGTATGGGTAGCGAAGGCCACCTGTGAAATTTTGATCTTAAGTACCAGGAGTCCAAAAGGCACTCTGATTACGCTTATCACTGGAAAGGTAATAGGTGTTCCCTAAGCTTGTTAGAAGGATAAAGTAGAGGGAAGTGCTACTTTATTAACGAGTGTAATAATTCTGTAGTAGGGCAGATTGTTCGCTGCTCTCGGGAAAGACAGGATTCTGTGTGAATGAACTACATTTTCCGTATGAATGTGTGTAAATGAAATAGCATTCAGGTTAATTGTGAATCTCTGGTTTTAATTCTCAGGAGCATTGGGTCTCCAACTGGTGTTTTATTTCTAGAGAAACGGTTAACTAATGCTCGCTAGAAGGGTAAAGTAGAGGGAAGTGCAACTTTATCAATGGATGTAATGATTCCGTAGTAGGGCAGATTGTTCGCTGCTCTCGGGAAAGACGGAATTCTTGTGAGATAGGTCAAGACTATCTCTTTTGTTAGCGAAGCAGACAATGGTGGCGTTTTTATCTCGTTACTAACAGAATTTTAGTAAAAAAGTGAATGTAAAAAGTTTTCTGATAAATTTTATAAACGAGGGGTCAGCAGAAGCAGGTGTAACGAGAAAAGCTGACGTCAGAAAGACCGCGCTGGGATTAGTTAGTCAGTAAGGGATAAAGACGCTCCCGATTGGTGCGTTAGTGTGCGCCGCCCAAGGAGTGGAGAATTACAGTGGACAGTTGCTTCCTCCAGTGACATCACCTTTATGGTTGCGAAATATGGCTAGCATACATGTATTTGGTTAGACAATTGGGCAAAGTATACAAAAGATGATGGAGTTTTACCATATCCGGAACATAGTTCATTCAATTTAAAGGTTTTGAGAAATTTGAGAGAAAGAATGATGAAACTAGAACCGAGACCTAGACCTACACAGTTTGAAGCATTGACAGAATGGGAAGATGAGATGTATGACAGAGAACGACAGAGAACGACAGCGAAGTGGCGGAAGGTACAGATATATGTTTGGTAGATCATATGGACAAGAGAATCATGATGATAGAATGAAGAGATGGCGAAGTGCAAATATGACTGATGGGTTGTTTCCTATGAGAAATATTGAAGAAACTATTAGTAGAAAATAAACAGAAAAGAGAAATAATCAGAAGGTTATAAGTATGGTGTGCATGAGTCAGAAGATGATGTTCTTGAGGACATGTTTTATTAAAATCCACCCCCGTATCAACCAAATTCCACATTATTGACACCAAGTGCCCCAGTAAAAGAATCACCGCAGAATATAAAATTTGAAACAGTACCACATGAGGTAGGAAGAAATAATCCTTTCAGAGAAACAGAAAATACTCAACCTAGTAAAATGGCAAATGAAAATTCAGCTGAAGTAGCCAGAACCACTTTAGAGTTAACTGAGAAGATTAGGGAATTAACTAAAAATATGGAAGCTGTAACTGTTCCTGTAACAATAGGACCTGTAATGCCGATTTTTGATAAACAAAAGGATAGTGAGCATTGTCTGACGATTCCTTATAACAGTAACAGTAACAGAGAAAATGAAATACAAAGAAGAGATAGGGAATGAAATGATTCCTGTAGGTCCTACTTCTGATGAATTAAGTGAATGGCTAAGACGTTTACAGCAAAAAGATGCTGAGCCTAGACCTTTAGATGTGTCCAAATTGAAAATAGTGTTGGAAGAATTAATAGTAGGGAACATTCCTATGGAAAAGTTACAAACCTATCAGGATGAAGAATTAATGTTTCTATGCAAAAGTATAACATGGAGAGCGAGAAATTTACATGAAAGATTAGAAGAAGTAGCAAATGAAATGGGTATTGACTTCGAAAAGGTAAAGTCATTACAAAAACCATACAGAGTAGATTTTTCTAAAAAAGGACATTGAAAATTTGAATACTATAGGACGAACAACTCAGATTAAAGACGTAATTATTTTACTAAGAAAATGGGGCGATGTAGACAAATGGAAAAGTAGATGGTTTCGAAAATGAGATGATACAACAGATAAAACGTTTGCAGCTTACCCAGTAAGAGAAAAAGAAAAGGTAGTAACTGAATGTCCCATGAGAGAGATTCCAGGTGGAGGCTATGTACATGTCCCCTGGACCAGACAAGATATTCTTTCATTTACCATTGATTTTCCACGACTGCGCGAGAAGCCAGTGGAGTGGTATAGGCAGGTAGACAGGTTTGTAAAATTATCAAAAGTACTATGGATTGATTTGAATAGCCTTTTTGACATAATTGTACCAGCAGATCTATGGACAGAATGTTAAATTACAATAAGTTGGCCTACACAAGAATAACCTAGAGATCCAAAAACAGGTGCCCCTGATCCTGAAGTAATGAGAAAATATGAACAAGTAATTACCTTTCTGAAAAATAAGGTACCTCCTAAAGAAACTGATTGGGTAAAGATTGATAGAACTCATCAAGAAGCGAAGGAATCCGTACATGTATATTACGAAAGGTTGATACTTGCCTTTAAACAGTATAGTGGTGATGAAAATTTGAGTGAGAAAGATTTGAGCCATTTTGTGTATCGATTTGTGTATGGGTTGCGACCTGAAGTAAGTGAAATGATTAAACAGCATACAGTAGATTGGCAGAATAAAAAGATAGATGAAGTACTGAGACATGCAAAATATTTTAGTGATGAAATTGAAGCAAAGCAGCATAAATTAAAAGAAAGAGCCATGTGGGCTCAAGTAAAAGTGACAGAGAGACAGAAATCTCAATTGATTGAACAGGCAAATGGTACGGGCATGAGACAAAAACTTAATATTGGAAAAGGGAAAGGACAAATTAATATAGATGAAGCCAAAAAGAAATAGCCATGTCATAATTGCGGAAGAATAGGGCATTGAAAAACCGAGTGTACATTTCCCCCAAGTGCTAATGGTGATAATTCATCATTGAATTCACAGGCGCAGAATGAGGTGAGTTGTCAACCGCAGCGACAGCAGCAGGTTGTTGCCCAACAGAATCAGGCGCCAAAACCGCCTTTTCCACAGACCGTAAATCCTCAGAAATACAATAATGGGACAGGATTCTACAACGAAGAACAGGTAACTAAGCTGCCGCGCGCTAGTGCTGTTTCGCAGTATTGGCTACAACGCGATGAGAGTGAGTCCGAAGAAAGTTATTGACGGTGCCGAGGGGAGGTAGAGGAGTGCGTACTTGGCGCAACTCTAGAAGTAGACCAGACAGGCCCATTTGTGGATGGAAAGGTAAATGACGAAAACATTACTTTGCTAGTAGATACTGGTGCTACTCGTTCAACTGTTAGGTCAGCTGATGTTAAAAATCTTCCTCTTTCGGACGAAACGATCTAAGTAGTTGGAGTATCCAACAGACAGATAAAAACGTATCTCACTGAACCAGTTAAAGTTAACATAGGGAAATTTTCTGAAATGCACTTTTTTGTCATGTGCAATTCAAGCCCTGTAAATTTGTTAGAGAGAGACTTGCTGTGCAAAATGAATTGCACAATATTTTGTACTGCAGATGGTATAGCATTTGAGACTCCTGATGAGGATGTACTGTATAAAATGACTATGGCTAATATAGAACCTGAAATTACCGAGGCATTTGCTGTATTTAACCCCAAGGAGTTGCCTCAAGAATTGAAAAAGACAGTAAAGATGGAGGTATGGGATTTCACAGGAGAAGATGTGGGATTAATGAAAAATGTAGATCCCGTAAAAGTTGCTGTAAAGGAAGGAGTATGTTACCCAAATATTCCACATTACAAATTGACACCCGAGATAATTGCAGAAGTCACTCCTATAATAGACAGAATGATTGAACAAGGTATTTTGAAAAAAATAATGAGCAGTCCATGTAATTCACCAATTATGGGCCTGAAAAAGCCTAATGGAAGATTTAGATTAGTACAAGACCTGAGAAAAAAAAATAAAATCGTCGTATCATGTTGTCCCATTGTACCGAATCCATCAGGGATTTTGTATCAGATTCCTCACGATGCAGAATGGTACACAGTAATTGATCTGTGTCATGCTTTCTTTTCCATTCCATTGCACCCTGACAGCCAACAGAGTTTTGCGTTCCGGTTTGGCGAACGTATTTTGGCATGGTGCCGAATCCCACAGGGGTATACAGAGAGTCCCTCAATATTCAATCAGATATTGTAAAAGTCCTTAGAAGATTTAAAAATGCCTGAAAGTTTGGTCTTGTTCCAGTATATCGATGACCTGCTTGTGGCATCGAGGACTCAAGAAGCTTGTGTAGTGGATACCATTGCATTGCTGAATCATTTGGCAGATGGAGGACTTAAAGTAGCCCCATCAAAATTGCAATTCTGTCAGAAAGAAGTACAATATTTAGGCCACAAAATTAAAAAAGGACTGAGAAAAGTAACTGCAGATAGAATCAAAATAATAAAAGGAATGAGAGCCCCAATGACGCAAAGAGAATTGAGAATGTTTCTTGGAATGGCTGGATATTGTCGTCAGTGGATAAGTAACTTTTCCCTGATTACAAAACCTTTGGTACGCTTAACAAGAAGTGATGTAAAAGATCCCATTGAATTCAATAAAGAAGAGTTGACGGCTTTTAAACAATTGAGAGATGGTTTGTGTGAAGCACCAGCACTTGGCATGCCTGACTATGAGAAAGAATTTGAACTCTATTGCAGCAAAAGAAATGGATGTGCACTTTCTGTGTTAATACAAAAACATGGAAAACTGAGGAGACCAATTGCATATTTTTCAGCTATATTAGACCCTGTAGCTGTAGTATTGCCTGGTTATTTGAAAGCTGTAGCAGCCACTTGTAAGAGTCTGGAACAGAGTGAAGGAATTGTGATGGGATATCCTGCGCAAGTGTTTGTACCTCATGTTGTGGCAATCCTTTTAACAAGGAGCCGCACTCAGTTCATGACGCATAGTCTTCTGACTAAATATGAGAAAGTCATCGGGGAAATGCGGCATCGGAGGACCACGCCTCCACACTGCTAGGCGCGTCTGTGGTTCCCCCCCCCTCCCCTCGCTGGATGCCGCGTCGATGGCTGATGGCGGGAGCCTGATGAGAACGCTTCACAAGAACGCTCCACGAATTTGTCTAAGATGATGTGAGCGGGAGATCGGCGTTTTTCTCTGCCGTCGCCGTCTATGGAGGGCAAAGGGGGAAAAAAACAGAAATTGAACTGGGTGACGACGCTGCTTGGAAAGAATACAACCCAGCTGCTCCTCTGGTCTGCTCCTCTGGTCCTGTTCTCGACCTCGATTAAACTATCAGCTGCCAGTGGCCTGGATGGATCTGTTTTTGGTGTAGGGGAGCAGCTGAGCACACCCTGAGTGCGCTCAGGTCCCCGCTTAAAAACGTAAGGAGAAATATAAGGGGGTTGGCGGCTAGACAGCTGGACTGTACTGGCAGATGAACATTTATATAGGGGTGTGGTTACAGCTTTCCTCGGTTGGAGACCTTGCCGGGGGGGGGGGGAGCTAACCTCCTTGGCTCTTAGAGGAAAATGGTGAGACCTCAGAGGGAGGGTGCTGCAAATTTTAAAGCAGCCAGAACTGAAGCACAAAAAGTGAAGAAAACCCGTCGCACTCTCACCAAGATAGCACGCCAAGCAGTTCGAAAAAGCGACAGGGGGGCTGTGCCATCTTCACCGGACAGTCGCAGTTCGCCTGTCACCTCAGATGGGGACATATCCTTTACCATGGCCGCCGATAGTCAAATCTTGCAAAAGGAGACGCAAGGGGCACAATTGAATATTAGCCTGGAAGGGGCTATCCCTCTAGGTCAGAAGAACCAAGACCTCTGCACTGGAGGGAGCGTGCAAAAGGAGGTGAAAAAATTTCCTTTATTTACTAAAACACTAACTTTAATACCTCCTCACTCCCCTACATTTCTACAATCTATTGATCTTGGCGTGTCTTCTCCAGCAGCAGGATTGGAGCCCACTGGGAGGGGGCGAGACACATCTGGCCTTGAGCACCCAAATTTGGTGTCAAAATCAAAAAGCTGTGAACCTTGTCCCACAGGGGAAATTGGGGCAGATGGACAGGTGGATACTCCTGTGCCGATTAACGACTTGCCAGATCTGCCAGATCTGCCAGAATTAAGACGAACTCTGGATAACCCACAGGCTTCTGTGCCGTTATTATTGGATCACTCTCCGAAATCGCAAGAATCCTTCTTAACTTTGCCATCATCCAGCGCTCAAACTCTACCGCTCGCGAAAATTGGCACTGAGAATCCTGAAAATTTTCAAATCGATATCAGAGATATGCTGAATCTAATTTTAGGAGAGAGATAAGGGAGATGAAAAAACTTCAGCAAATCGAGATCAATACCCTTAATCAGAGGTTAGATAAAATCGAAGAGGCCATTACGGGCCTCCCCTCTAGATTCTCTGAAGTAGAGGCCAGAGTCTCCACCATTGAAGATCAATTGGTGACGGTGATGGCTGAGTCAAAGGAAGCGGATAAGAAGAAAAGATATCTTGAGAATAAGGTGGAGGAGCTGGAATGTCCTTCTAGGAGATCTAATCTGCGCCTAGTGGGGGTGCCTGAAGGGATTGAGGGACCCCAGACCCTCCTTTGGGTAAACACGTTTATCAAGCAGCAAGTGTTGCCGGATTACGAAGGAGATCTGTCTATCACTAGGGCAAATCGTATTCCAGCCCAACCTTTTCCAAATTCCCCTTATCCGAGAACAATTCTTCTCAATTTTGCTGACTACAGAATTAAAGAGAAAGTGTTGGCAAAAGCTATTCAACAACGACAATTCCCTATTAACGAGACACAGAAATGCAGAATCTTTTCCGATATGACAGCCGCTGCAGCTCGAAGAAGAAAAGAGTTCGTTAAGATGTTAATATCTCTTTAAAGCTCATGGGGCACAGGCCTCTATTGTTCAGCAATCAAAATTAAAGGTGCTGGTGAAGGGGAGATTTTTTATGTTTTCGGATATTGAGGAGGCCCAGAACTGTTTAAAGGGGATATCTGGCCCCTCATGTGAAGTGTGATCCCTAGTTCTATTTTAGCTGGTGTTGGTTACCCTTGATAAGAAATGTATTCTAATTATTATTATTTTTTTTTTCTTCTCCTTCTTTTATCTTTTTTTTTCTCTCCTCCATAATGCTCGGTTTGTTCTAATCAGGGGACAGGAGGGGTTAGGGGGGTGAGACCACGATCGCCCAATGGGGTGTAACAACATGACACCCAGGTACAATTGTGGGAGGTGGGAGATGTGGCCTGCGTGGTTTAGGGGGGGATTTTCCTCATTTCCGGGGAGGGGTTATTGCTAGGGTGGTGGGGGCTGGGTGTTAGCAGGAAAAAGAGCAGTAGTAAGAAGGTCAGGATTGATTTATAGAGCAAAGAAGTATGGCAACTGGTAGTTGTAAGATTCTGTCGTTGAACACCAATGGGATATTAAATAAAAAGAAATATGGTGCACTTATAAGATGGGCCGCTTTTCTGGATCCCCATATTCTCTTTCTTCAGGAAACCCATCTTAAGTCTAATTCCCCAAACTTGTTTATCCCTAAAAAATTCTCAAAGGCCTTTTTCGCCTCTTCAGGGGCAGCAATGAGGGGGGTAGCAATTTATTTTTCTAATAGAATGGGTTGGGAGTTTCTTCAAGTACATAGAGATATTTTAGGGAGATGGATCTGGGTAACAACTAAAATTAGGGGCCAGATTATACATTTTATTAATTATTATGGCCCAATATCTGATGATGTTTTACCTCTGACCCAGATCCATGAAAGGCTGATTAGCTCTCCTGGACAAATTGTTCTAGGGGGGATTTTAACTATATTATGGATATTAGGAAGGATACCACTAATAAAAACAAAAGACAGTCGAAGCCCAACACCAAAAAAATGATGGTGGCAATTATGGAACAGTTTGGGCTCGTAGATTCCTGGCGGGATCTCCATCAAGAAATGGAATCCTTTACCTTTTACTCCCATCGCTTTTCTTCGGCTTCGGCTTCTCGATTAGACTATCTATTAACATCAAGGTCTATACAGGTGACAAATGCATGGACCAGTAGTAATTCCTTTTCTGACCATGCACTTGTAGGGGTTTCCTTGCTTTTGGGGGGGAGAGATAAGGAACGATCAAGGTGGCAGATGGATCGCCTCCTCCTTCAAAATGCAGAGTGGATTACTGGATTTAGGGAGTGGATTGTACAATATTTTGAGGTTAATAATAATACCGCCACCCCCTTTGCTGTCTGGGGGGGTTTTAAGGCCGCGACCCGGGCCCAAATAATAGCTATCATGGCCGGTCAGTCTAAAACTCGGAGGTTGCAAATTGAGAACCGTTAGTCAGAAAAAGGAAGATCTCCCTTGGATCTATATATGCCAACAATCATTCAAACACATAAAATTTTCAATAACATTTTTTAACAAATGGCAGGGCAAGAATCGGCTTCAATGAAACAAACAAACTGTACAATAATTCATTTATTATAATAAGTCACAATAGTATCCCACATAGCAAGCAGTTGTACATATCAGTTAAAAAAACAGTTGGAAAACAGTTTCACAAACATATAAACAAATTAAAATCAATGGGAATTTTACATATGAAGAAGTGGCACACAATAAAACAAAGTACCAACAGTGAAAATCAATATCAATACATGATTGAATAAATTGAGAACCTACAGAATAAAGTGGATCAAGAATATGCCTATTAAGATCTCCCCAAGACTCGACCTACCTCCAGACTGTAGCCCATATGTTGTGGTTCTAACAGGCGTACCCGAATTACCCAGAGACAAGGTTGAACCTTATTTATCCTTGAAGTACAAGGCAATGCATTGGTTGAATGTAAATAGACCGTTGCCGCCCAATCTGAACGGGCAAATTCTAATGGTACGAAGAGTATCTTGGGTAGGCCGAGGTGTGAAGGATATAAGGGGAGACTGCATAGTTGTAAACTTTAGAGATCAAGGGGTGGCAAAATACGTGAGTGAGGGGGGATGGGCTAATATGGTTGATGGAATTTTCACTCCTCTCCTTTCATATTTCTATCCGTTAGGAGTATCCAACCACAAGAGGTATATAGCTAACATGCAACTGGGTAGAGAGAGAGCGGGCTTTGGCCATAGCGGAACCCAAAGGGTTGCCACATATCCTACATGCTTTAACATACCTTGCCATAATAGGTACAGCCCTTTGGATTGCAATGATTGACTGAAGCCCGACTCTGTTCTAGGGCCTACCACCTCACTGCAGACGGAGCAAACGGCGAGTCGGGCCATATTCCCACATTCCCAGGTATCCCTGGGCTATGATAATTGTAAAACCTGGGACCCCGGGCACGACCCGAGTACAGGGGGCTCTCCCGTAAGATTTTCCCCAATGACTCTTGATTGCCGAAGAATATGGGAAGATAGGATTATCATGGGAATAGATGTTGGTCCGGGAAATCGCCCCACCCTGATCTTGACCCCGCACCCGGGTGGAAGTTGCGAAATAGCGCCAACCCCCCTTACTCTGTCAAACCCAACGGTTATGCCATCTCCTAATCCAACATTGCCCTGCCCAGATATTATCCCTATTAATATGCCCCATTCTGATTCCCCCACAGCGATGGGGCCTAGATCCGCCATTAGGGACAATTTAGGCTCTCCCCTGGGTTTTACATCTAACCCTTGTTTGTCTCACTCTGGCAACCGCTCTAGTAACCAGGCTTCGGGTCTAAAAAATTTATCATGGAACGTGGCAGGCTTATCGCGTTTGTTGGAACTCCCCGATTGGGGGGAATATATTGATGAGCATGACATCTGCCTATTTCAGGAGACCTGGGCATTGAAGCCCTATCATCGTGTAGGGTTTGCCACTTTCTGGGAACCGGCAGCAAAGTCCAAAAAGGGTAGGCCCTCTGGAGGGATGACAACCTGGGTCCGAACCCACTTGGGATGCACATTCAAACAAATTAGCACCGAATCCCCGGACATTATGTGTTTAGCTATGTCCACCAGGGGAAAACAGGTGCTTACCCTGATAAATATATACTCCCGCCCAGTGAGTTATAGCCATTTGTCTCCAACTTTGACTAGCCTAGAGGCACTTTTGAGTTCTACCACCAATATTGACCATCTTATAATTGGTGGTGACTTTAATTGCCACTATGAACCCTAGAATGTGTTAATTTCTCCCGTAACGCAGGAGGAGGACCAAGTGTGGGATATATTACCATCCAATACTTACCCCACGAAGGCTTGGTCGCCATTGGTCCTACAACTCACCCAAATTACACTTACCTTCTCGGTAAGGGCATGTAATGGCAGGTTCCCTGCAGACAACCCTGGGAAACCAACTTTCGGAAGAAATGGTCAATCCTCCATTATCGATTACATTATGCCCAGCATGGGATTGTGGCCAAGGATTTTGGACTTTCAGGTTATTAAACGTATCGAAAGTGACCACAACCCCATTGCCGTAACCATGGAGGGTTTTACCAATTACCGCACCCCCGCTAATGACATATCCATTGCTGCACCTCTGACTACTACTGGCGGAGCCAGAAGAGTTAGATGGGAGAAGATTACCCAATCTAAAAGGGATCTTAGTGCAATGTATTCCGAGATCTATCCCCTCCTAGAGAAAACATTGGGAGAACCTACTACTTTAGAGGACTATCCAGATTCCGAGCTGATAGGAGCTACCCATATAGAACTTTGTGGTATCCTTGGGACTCATTTTAGTCGGGCTATCAGGAGCAATTCAGCACCTAAGAGGGGGAATTCTACCTGGTTTAATAAATCTTGCAGGGAAGCAAAGTCATTGCTTCTGATAACCCTTAAAAAAGGCAATAAGTCAGAAATCAAGGAAGCAAGGGCATCTTTTAAGAAAATGTCCCAAGAAGCAAAAAAAGAATGGGAAACTAACAGATGGGAGGAGATTTCCTTTGCACTTAAAAACAGGGACCTAAGATCCTTTTGGAACTTAGTTAAAACTGGATCGGCACGCCCCAACCAAGCTCTCCAACCTAACCTTGGCGAATAAATATGGCGTAGTTATTTTAAAGACCTGTACGCCTCTAAGACACCAGTAGTGAACATTCCCCCCCATTACTTTAATGTTTGCTCACCCATTATTCCGGAGTCGGCCCAGAGGTGCACTCTTAGTGAGGTTAGAGTGGCTCTCAGCAAAGTTTTGCCAAACAAAGCCCCAGGCCTGGATAGGATCCCTGGAGACCTCTATAAAAGCGAGCCTGATATATGGGTTCCGTATCTTTATGGTCTCTTTAATGCAATCCTAGCTGGAATGCCGCTACCACCTACATGGGCTGGAGCCGAGATCATTGCAATTCATAAAAAGGGTTCTCCCCTTGACCCGGCTAATTATAGGCCTATTAGTTTAATAGATGTAGCCCAGAAGATCTTTGCCCGTATCCTTTTGGGGAGGCTTCAAACATGGATGGAGGACTCTAACATCCTGACCCCCCTACAGGTGGGCTTTAGAGCCAAAATGTCAACCGTGGACCAACTGTTCAGGTTGCAAATGATCCACTGGAAAAGTATTATCCTAGAAGGAGGCAGCCTTTATCTCACGTTTGTTGATTTAAAGTCTGCCTTCGACATGGTGGATCGTTCCCAGCTCTGGGAGCTTCTAAAGGGGATGGGAGCACCTCTCTACCTCTGCGACCTACTGGAGCGACTCCATAAAGACACCTTTGCTAGAGTTAGGTTTGGACTAAAAGGAGAACTTACACACCCTTTTGAGGTAGAAAAGGGAGTCAGACAGGGCTGCGTCTTAGCGCCAACCCTCTTTGCCCTTTTTTTAAACGGGCTGGTTGAGGATATCTTGGCCCTAAGAGACATAGATGCCCCTAAGTTAGCAGGCAGGAAAATTCCTGCACTCATGTTTGCAGATGACACTCTGCTTCTGTCCAGGACCCCCATGGGGATGAGAAGAGTCCTGGACGGTTTCGCCTCTTTTTGCAGAAAAAGGAATTTAGTCATTGACGTAAGTAAGACTAAATATATGGTCCTCAATGCAGACACCACTAACTGTCCCATTCCCAAACTCGATGGTTTGCCGCTAGAACGGGTAAATACATTTGACTACCTCGGTTTGACCCTCAACAGCAAAATGACCTGGGTCCCCCAGATCTCAAAAGTAAATCTAAAACTTGTTCAACTAACAGGGGGTATTTCTAAGATGTTTAAAAATAGTCACTCCAAATTAATTAGCCCTCTGGTGGAGATATATAAAACTCAGGCTAGGGGGGTAGTAGCCTATGGCGCTGAATTATGGGGCCATACCTCGTCTCAGATCTTATCTAAGTCAGAAAACAATTTTTTTAGACAACTTTTTGCACTCACAATGAGTACCCCTATGCAGCCACTTAGGATGGACTTAGGCATCTAACCGATAGCGGATATGGTTGCCTCCAGACCAGTAATGTATTGGCGCCGCCTATGGAGCACCCCTGAATTGGTAAACTTTCAGGAGGAATTGAGGTCTATTTTGTTGCTTCCAATGGCTGGCGCCATCCCTTGGCTAGCCCATGTAAAAAAATCACTAAGGGAGATAGGGAGAGAAGACCTCTGGCTTTCGCCTGAGGATGCATGCTCTTCTCTTACAAAAAGATCATTGGCTAAAACCCTGGAAGAACGAAATCTTACCCAACTCATTCAATCTGCTAATACAGCAAAATTGACCTCGGTTTTCCTTGAGGTAAAAATTAGGTATAAATTTGAGTCTTCAATAGATCTGATTCATCCAGTCTCTTCCAAAAAACTTTATTTACAATTTAGGCATGGTTCCCTCCCGCTCCTTTCGAGAACAAATAAGTGGGCTGGTTCAGTATGGCAACCCTGCCCTGGCTGTGGTGCCTCCGAAGAAACCGAGGTCCATGTTATATTCTTTTGTCCGGCATACAAAATCCCTCGCCGATTATGGATAATACAATTTGCAAAGAATATAGGTGTTAGAAACTACAGTGATCTTTTTAGGCTGCTGAAATATGACTCTTCTGATATATATGTTACGGTGATAGCCAAATTTTTATTCTCAATGTGGCTAACTAGAAGGCAATTATTATCTCATTAAGGCAATATTTGACCTATTATATATTTTTATAACTGTTTTTATCATATGTATTGCTGAATGTGTTTATATTTAGATTAATGTATTACTCCTCTTTATATTTCTCGATTTTATACTATGTGTTTTTATGAACTTTTAGGGCTGATAGCCGAAATAAAGTTTTCTGACTGACTGACTGAATATGCCTTAATGCTACAGCATTCCCCCAACTCCTTCAATAAAGCTAGTAGGGAACTAAGAGATTTTTTTATCCTGGAGGAAATATGCAACTCCAAAATCTATCAGCAAAAAATGTATGAAGAGAGTCAGTTGATGGGGAAGCTGTTAGCCATTTCCACCAGGAAAAAAATGGAATCCTCCCTAATCACTTCCATCAGGGACCCGGTTACAGAATGAGTTGTATCAGATAGGGATAATGTCTCACGGGTTTTTCTCCATCATTACAAACAGCTCTATTCAACAGAGTATCCGGTTAATAACGAACAAATTCGGAAGTACTTGATGAATCTTGATTTTCCCAGGCTCTCAGAGGACAGAATCAAAGAATTGGTATCTCCCTTAAACAGACTTTTTAATGATGTTAGAAAGGGTGGAATTGTATCAACCGAATTTAAGGAATCTATAATAATATCCTTTGTGAAAAAAGATAAGAACCCATTAGATGTGAACTCTTTTAGGCCAATCAGTCTACTTAATTCGGATTACAAGATTTTGATGAAAGTATGGGCTCAGCGCTTCCTTCCTGCTGCTCAAGAAATAATCCATAAGGATCAGACAGGTTTTATAGCAGGTCGATCTATGGCTACTAATACTCAATTTTTAATTCATGCCTTAGATTTTTTTAATACCAACGAAATTCCTGCCACAATAATTATGGTTGACGCTGAAAAAGCCTTTGATCTTGTGAAATGGCAAACATTGTTTTTAAGTTTAAGTCATATTGGTCTTCCACAACAGATTATTAATATGTTAAAAAATATTTATCATAGTGCTAGCGCTAAGGTGGTTATTAATCAGGAACAAATAGGGGAAATTACAATAAAACGGGGAACCAGGCAGGGTTGCCCGCTTTCCCCGCTACTTTTTACCTTTTTTATTGAACCCTTGGTTTTAAAAATCCGTAATAATGCTGCTATTTTTTCTCCTATACCAGGGATGTCAAAAGTTAAGTTGTTCGCTGACGACATCATTCTATATTTAACCCCGACGAAAGAGAACCTAGAGCTAGCCTTTAAGAAAACTGACCCGATAAGATATTTGGTATCTATGTTACTAACCAGTATCAGAAATTATTTGAACTAAATTATCTTAGAACTAAACAGAAGATAAAAAGTTCTCTTGAACAATGGTCTGTACTCCCCCTTACTATTATAGGGAGAGTTTCTCTGGTTAAAATGTCCATTCTTCCCCTTTTGATTTTCTTATTCTTAAATGTCCCTATTCGTCTCAATCAATCTTATTTTAATGAGCTAGATACATTGTTTAAGGAATTTATTTGGGCAAAAAAGGTCCCCAGAGTAAAATTAGCTATAGTTCAGCTGCCCATTAATCAAGGGGGTCTATCACTTCCGCAGGTACGGACATATTATCAGGCAGCCTTATTGAATTTAGTGGTGGACCTAATACATTATAAGTGCATCTACGATAGTTTTGTTTTTGACAAAATGATAGTAGAAGGGGGAATGCAAACGCCCGCCTTTTTAAAAACTGCTAAATTACCAAAGAAGACCCGCTACAAGTCTCTACAAGAAGTCCAGTTTAGGCTTCAAGCAGTCTTTAAAAAAATAGCTCCTCAGGCTTTCAATATTTGGGTCTGGGTGAGTGTAATAGCTTTGGCCTACATCTGCAACTAAGACATATTGAGATTTGGGGAGAGTGTGGGCTCTCTCAACTTAAACACTTCATTGCCTATAATAAAATAGTATCTTGGCAAGAAATTCTGGTTAGGGCAGAAGGTTGTAGAAAGCCCACATTTCTCGAGTATATGCGGATAGTTCATTTTATTTCCATTTTGAATACTCCACATAATACCATGGTAGAACTTTATGATTCCAAGTTTTCGGGACTTGGGAAATGGTATTCTGTATTGCGGAAGGATGAACAGGCAAAGGGGACAGTCTGCCATATTGAAAAAATAGCTAGGGATACTGGATGTAGATTTAGCCTTAAGGAATGGGAAAAAATATGCCTTTTTGGGCATAGGTCCCTACGTGCTGCTAATTTTAAAAGAATGTCAATCAATCAATCAATCGAGACTTTATTTCGGTATTGTTACACACCATAAAAGTACACATACACAACACATTAAATATTAACATCAATCATACATAAAAGTCGTACATAATACATGAGGCAAGTAAACAGAATGAAATATAAAGTGCAGGTAATGTCAGGATTGGTAGTGCTAAAAGGATGTCCTTTCTATCAAGATGGCTCGCTTATTGGACCCCGGCTATGATTCAGAAACGATATCCCGACCATCTTAATAGGTGTTTCCGCTGCCACCAGGAGGAGGAAGGAGGATGGCTACATATTTTCTTTTCCTGCCCGCAACTCGAACAGTTCTGGGGGGAGATCTTTAACGATATGGGACTAGTTATAGGCATGAGCATTCTTCCCCAGGCAGAAACTGCATTATTCGGGTATTCAAGGGACGAGGCCAATTTATTTAGCTCTGATAGGGTTTTTTTAGCTATATCTTGTATGGTGGCTCGTTCCTTGATACTTCAAAATTGGAAATCCAAGGAGATCCCAAATCATTTAAATTGGTTTAATAAAATGAAAAGGATTTGGAAATTTGAAGAGGCATATGCCAAGAGAGTAGGGGGTATAAGGAAATATGAGAAAAATTGGAAAAAATTTGAAGAACTACTCCTATTTAAGGATAGGTCGTAGAGTTGTCGCGGGGTTTTTTAATTGCCGAAGAGTATTATATATTTTTATTGGTGCTTAATTTGACAGTTTCAATTATAAAATCACTATCGATCCCCAATTGGACTGGGCCATGATTTTCTATTTATACAAGTTTTATATGATTTACAACGTACATTTCTGGGGTTCAATGATGAAAATGTTGTTTTTTCTATGTGATTTTGTTATGCTATTTATTGGCTGCTATTTGTATTTGCACTTTACCTTGTTAATTTTATATTAAGTATTTTATGACTGAAATACTGTGTTTTTTTTAAGTGAAGTTTTGCTGCTATTGTACTCGCACTTTATGTGGTGATAATATTGTATTTGATGTTAATAGTACTGTATTTCGCTAAGGTAAATTACGGGCTGCTATTGCATTTGCACTTTAATCTAGAATTTAAATTTTTTGTCTTAAGTGACCCAAGATGAATTTTATATCACAGTTGAGATACATGGGATCTTGTAGTTACATTCTGCATTTGCACTTTATTTGCCAGTTTGTTAATATACAACGGAATGGTATGATATAGCATATAAAACACAAAAACATATAGCACCCTGTACGTTGTTTAGTAAGCAGTCTGTCAACATACTAATATCAATGGCTTGTCCAATTGTGGTGATCCAAATGTTGTGTCTGAAAACGTATATTTTGGTACCTTTCTGCTCTGCTCAATAAAAAAAAAATTTTAAAAAGAGAAAGTCATCCTAGGTGCAACAAATGTGAGCCTTGTGAGATGTCTGAATGTGAATCCTTCAACGTTACTGCCTGATGCTGAGAATGTGGAAGTCAGAGACGATGTGGATCATGACTGTTTGGAAGTGCTAGATTTCTGTACCAAACCACGTCCTGATAGAAAAGATGTACCTTTGACAGAAAGTGACTATGTGATGTTCGTGGATGGATCATGCTTGAGAACGGATGAAGGAATTCTGAGTGCAGCGTATGCAATATGTACAGTAGCAGCTGTATTGGAAGCATCTTGCCTAAAAGGAGTAAAATCAGCCCAGGTTGCTGAACCTTTTGCATTAACAAGACCATGCAAGTTGGGAAAGAATGTGAGAGTGACTGTGATAACCGATAGTCAATTTGGCTTCGGTGTAGTGCATGACTTTGGGCAAATCTGGTCCCAAAGAGGAGTGGAACTCCTATAAGGAATGCTGAAGTAGTTGGAAAATTGCTTGAGGCGATACAGCTGCCTAAGCAGTTAGCTGTTGTGAAATGTGCAGCCCACTCAAAGTCAAATTACTATATTTCATCTGGCAACCAATTTGCCAACGATATGGCTCAATATTGCGCACGTAATCAGAACTCTGTGAATCGGGGAAGAGAAAGAGAAATTAATTAATGTCCCTTGTTGTTTACTAACACTGTGAATACATGGGAAGAAGTGAGGCAGTTGCAGGAAGAAGCAGGAGATGAGGAAATGAGACAGTGGGTAAAAGCAGGATGTGCACCACGGGAAACAGATCATGTGTGGGTTTATCGGGATGGAAGACCAGTTATGCCTGATAGCATGGTTTCTGCCATGGCACGGATGTATCATGGACAAGCACATGTAGGAAGAGATGCTATGATCAGACTTTTCAAAGAGACATGGTATAATTCAAAATTTAGACTTGTAGCTGAAAGCCTTTGTCAAAGATGTCTTATATGTCAGCAATTCAACCCTGGAAGAAAAACAGTGGTAAGTCTAGGAACGATAGGACGAGAAGGAGGGCCTTTCACCAGAATGCAGATTGACTTCATTGAAATGCCCCCCTGTAACAGGTTGAGGTATGTTCTAGTGATGGTTTGTCTGTTCTCCCTATGGGTGGAAGCATACCCAACAAGAAGAAGAGATGGAATTACACTAGCCAAGCTATTATTGAGAGAGTTCATTCCTAGGTTTGGTTTTCCAGTTACGATTGAGTCAGATAGAGGAAAACATTTCCAATATGAAATCATGAAATTAATTTGTGAAGCATTGAATGTACAACAGAAACTACATTGTGCCTATCGCCCAGAGGCTTCTGGTGTGGTGGAACAAGTAAATGGCACCATTAAAACAGGCTGGGAAAAATGTGTTTAGCCACAGGTTTGAAATGGCCTGATGTCTTGCCTCTGGTACTCATGACTATTAGATCTATTCCAGATAGGAATACAGGTTTGAGTCCCCATGAAATTGTCTTGGGAAGAGCAATGCGACATGTTTTCATACCAGCCAACAAGCTATTGCCTATATCTGATGACTTGGTGTTGGATTATTGCAACAGGTTGGCTGATTCCGTTCATTCTGTGTTCCATCAGGTTGGATCGGATGCCAGCACTCTTGAAAAGAAGCCAGCTCAAGATTTGAGCCCAGGAGACTGGGTGAGAATAAAAGTGCACAGAAGACGAAACTGTTTGGTCCCACGTTGGGGAAAACCAAGTCAGGTAATTCGGACTACGACAACAGCTGTAAAATGTGCAGGAGTAAAGAACTGGATTCATGCTAGTCACACCTTGTGAATTCCAAATCCAGTGGATAACAAGGAAGGAGAATACTTTGAAGAATCAGATACAAGTTCTGAATCAGATATTGAAGAAATAAGAACAAGACAAACTCCTGAAAGGGGGGAGTTAGAACCAAGTCCAGTTATTGCACCAGAGAATAAGAAGAAAATTGCAGATTTCTGACACCAGCTCAGAATCAGACACTGAACCAGTACAAGCACATAAGAGTGAAAATAAAAACAGTGAAGAGACTGTCAAAGACATTCTTGATAAAGAAGTTCCGAATGAAAATTTGAGAGAAATTCCACCTGAAATAACAGGAATAGATGGTAAGGTACCAGATACAGAGAGTGAGGGAAAGATTTTTGCGGAAGACCCCCGAGGAGTTGTAGGGAAACCACACATCCAGGTAGAAGAAGGGACAGTTAGTCAGCAGGAAGATTGTGTGGAAGAACCACAAGGAGGGACAGAAGTAGGTAAGATAAGAAAAAGGAAGTGGTGGAAAGAAAGACTACTGAAAGTAAAGGTCAAGTTGGGACTGAATCGGAGGACAGTGATGAAGAAGTACCAGAAGGTCGAGTCCTAAGAAAAAGAGCATGGAGAACTGAGAGAAATGAGAAAGGAAGTAAGTTAAAAAGGCCAGCAAGGGATGAAATTTGTCCAAACAAGATAAAGAGATTAAGATATAGATTGACACGAGTAAATTCATCTAGAGCTGAACAGGTGAATGAAGTGGCTAGCCAAGAGAAATCAAAAGACGTGGAACAAACACCAGCAGAAGAAAGTAAGAGAACGAGAAAACCTAACCAGAAGTATAAGTCGCCCGAATGGTCATATGTGGCCCTGACTGAAGTTGAGAAGAGGCAGACAGCCAAGGGGATCTAGAGGTGACTGTACCAGAAGTGGTTGAGGAAGACGAAGAATCGGAAATCCTGAGAGTTATCTTGTCCGACATCGGAGAAGAGACGGATGTTCAGGAAATTCTGCATCAAGATTGTGAAAGAAAAGTGAAAGACGATCAAATGCCAAACTGAAGAGCCCAAAAGTGCTCTAAAGGAAGAAACAATAATTTACCGGAAAAGACATAATCTGAAAGTGATGGAGCGGGAAAAAATATTTTCTTTTTATATAGCCAATCCATTTATATAAGTTTATATTAAAACGAATAATAACTAATTCTAATGAATAATAGAGTGATGTGATGTTAATTAACCAACCTTATTAACCAAGAGAATACACGTGGGAAATGCATTTCCATGGCTAAAATAATAAGTGAACTAAGTTTGTACGCATATTAAAGGTATATGTTTTGCTTAAGCAGTGTTAATGTGATTTGCGCTTAAATAAACCAGCATTAACGGCTTTGGATGTTGCATATGGCTAGATAAATACATACACATAAGGGTATTAGCAAGGGAATAACACTGTTTTAATCATTTCTATGTTTTAATTACGATTTTGTGTTTCTTTGCTTAAAGTTGACTATTCTGGCCTACCAAAAGATGGCTGCCGACTGAATCCTAACTAAAGTACATGACTTCATAAATTAAGCAATGGAGAAAGGCGCCTGCACTGACTTCGTTCGTGTCCTGTCCGTGACCCGACAGACCAGGCCCATGAAGACTACCCTGGGCGAGGTGCAAATGACCCTGAACGTGAAGCAATTGTTACCAATGTGGTAAAATGAACTACCAAAAGCCCCCTATTTACAATAGACTGATACTTTCTTGACCTGGGAATAGCCTTTCCCATACGCCTAGAATTGATTTTTCATCCACATGTGAAAATTTGAGAATGTTTCTTAAATGTATTGAGATGCAGTTGAATTCAGCCAATCCGTCACCTGGGAATAAAGAAAATGTTACTGTTATATGTAAATTTTAGTATAAATAATAGTAGTCTAGAGAGGGAATTATGCGAGACTCTCCCATGCTACACTCTATGCTGCTGCTCTTCACTAGAGATCCTTATGCTGACAGAAGAGGACGGAGACTTTAGAACCCTGATGAATTTTTCTGGGGACCAGTTCTGACTTAGAAAACGACAATTAGCCAGAATAGGTAAATAAGACAAAAGATAATATGGCATTGTTAGGATATTAACCTGCATTTTAATTACATAAAGAAAATCATTATTTGAAGAACTATGTCGGGTGATTATTTCTTGAAATGTTTATTGATTAATTCGAGAGTTAAAAGCGTCATCAAATTCTATAACAACTAAATGATCTAATTGGCCTCCGGATGGAGGAACTGTTAGGGTAATTCAGTAAAGTGGTTTTCCTCTATCCAAGTGAATAACTGTAGTTTGAGATCGGATATCTCCCTGTAGGCACGGATAGTTTGAAAGAATGAATGTTGGTGTTATGGGCCCCACCAGCGTGTGATGTGTGTATGTGCATGTGACTGAGAAATCATTCTGTCCGTGGGAGCAAGGGGAGATTTTGTGTTCTGAACTGCACCAGTATTTCTGGTAGCAGAGGATGGTTTTTATTGTTTTGGTTTGATGATTTGGCATGTATATAGCTTATCGATTATTGATTGGTATTGATATATGTACTAACACTATATGTTGAAGTCGTCTCGAGTTCTATGTCGTCTGTACGGTTTCTGGGAGGTAGGAAGTCGGGAATTGGTAACAGTTCCGTAGCAGAGCAGAGGTAAGTGCTGCTCTGGGGAAAGACGGAATTGTGGTTGCCCGTAGGTACATGGGAGAAACGTGTGACAATTGAAGTTACACGGCGCATTGTCTGGGTTCGATTCGGTAGCATTGCCGAGTGTTGCCATTAGTGATTGTACCAGGAAACCAATTGGTATGCCGATAACGCTTATCACTGAAAAGGTAGCAGGTGTTCTCTGAGCTTGTTAGAAGGACAAAGTAGAGGTAAGCGCTGCTTTGTTAACGTATGGTATAATTCTGTAGTAGGACAGACTGTTCGCTGTTCTGGGAAAAAGCAGGATTCTGTGTGAATGAACTATATTTTCTTGCGTGAAAGTGCGTGAATGAAAATAGCATTCAGATTGATTGCGGAACTCTGGATTTATTTCTCAGGAGCATTGCGTTTCCACCTATGTGTTTTAATTCCGGAGAAAACAGTTAATTGATGCTTGATAGAAGGGTGAAGTAGAGGGATGCGCTACTTTACCAACGGATGTAATGATTCTGTAGTAGAGCAGAGGTAAGCGCTGCTCTCGGGAAAACAGAATTCTCGTGGGAAAGGTCTTTTGCTATTCTGTGGTTAGCGGAGCAGACAATGGAGATGTTTATATGTTGTAACTAACGTATTGTAAAATTGAAACAAAGTCTACCGAGTAGTTTTGTAAAGGAGGGGTAGACTGAAGACAGGAGCCAGGAGCAGGAGCTGCTGCAGCGACTGCTGACGTCAGGAGGACCGCGCTGGGATTGGACAGCTAGTCAGTGACGTAGACACTCCAGGATTGGTGCGTTGGTGTGAGTCGCGCAGGGATTGGAGGTTGTGACAGTGACGAAGACGCTCCAGGATTGGTGCATTAGTGCGAGTCGCGCAAGGATTGGAGATTGTGACAGTGACGTAGACGCGCTAGGATTGGTGCGTGAGTAAGAGTCGCGTTTCTATTGGACTAAATATCGTACAGTTGCAGTAGAGACTAGAGGGTTCACGAAAGAAAGGAAGATGTATTATCATTCACCCGAGAAAAAGAAAAAATCTATGTTCAGTAAATTGAGAAATTGGTTCGTGAAAGACAAAGAGATTGTGACTAGGGAAGGGCAGTTACTTCCCCCAGCGAAGACCACTGCATCCTTTATGGTTGCGAAATATGGGTACCATACTTGCATCTGGTTAGGCAATTGGGCGAAGTATACAAAGGAAGACGAAGTTTTAGCGTTTCCAGAGGATGGGTCCTTTAATTTGGCAATATTAAGGAATTTACGGGAGAGGATGATGAGCTTAGATCCGCGACCTAGGCCGACGCAATTTGAGGCATTGACAGAGTGGGAAGATGAGATGCATGAGCGAGAAAAACAGAGAAATGGTAGTAGGTACCGATACATGTTCGGACGGCCTAATGATCGCGAAACTCACTGTGACCGAATGAGAAGGTGGCGAGACGCAAGTATGACTGAAGGATTGTTTCCAGTGAGAACTGCAGGGGAAAGTGAGGGAAGGAAATGCCTAGAAAAGAAAAATCATGTAGAAACCCGGAGGTATGGAGCCAATGAGACAGATGATGATGTCCTAGATGATATGTTTTTCAAAAGCCCACCCCCGTACAGGCAGGAACCAGAGACGCCAACCGCATATACACCAGTGAGGGAGACTCTGAGAATCATTAAGACAGAAGTTGTGACTCCGGAAGTAAAAAGAAGGAATTCTCTTAGGGAACGGGGAAAGGAAAATAGGGCAGAGAGTGAAAATTCTAGGGAACTAGCAAAAACCACATAAGAACTGACATAGAAAATAAGAGAAATGACGAAAAATCTAGAAGCAGTTACAGTCCCTGTGACCATAGGTCCTGTTATGCCTATTTTTGAGAAGCAGAAAGACAGTGAGCACGGACTAACAGTCCCGTATGTGAACAATAGACAGGAAGAACAGCCCCTGATGAGAGCAAAAGAGAATTCCTGGGGACATACTATGGGTAAAAGTGAATTGCATGTGTCAAAGAACCCATTTTATTGTCCTGATACTGCAGAGAGGAGCAGAATGGTAGGAGGATCAATATTAGAACCACAGAGATTGACAGAACCAGGGAATGTAGAGAAATCAGTGAGTATAACTACAGATGAATTGAATGAATGGCTGAAGGGCTTGCAGGATAAAGAAAAGGAATCTCATACCGTTGATGTGGCAAAATTACGGATGGTGTTAGAAGAATTGATTGTAGGGACCATCCCCACAGAAAAGCTGAAAAATGACCAAGATGAGGAATTACTGTTTTTGTGCAAAAGTGTCACTTGGAGAGCAAAGAATTTACATGACAGACTAGCCGAAATAGCAAGTGAAATGGGAATTGACATGGACAAGGTAAAAGCTTTACAGAAGCCATACCGAGTGGATTTCACAGAAAAAGACATTGAGAATTTGAACGCTGCAGGACGAATAGGGCAGATTAGGGACATAATCACAGTATTGAGGAAATGGGGAGATGTGGACAAATGGAAGAGCAGGTGGTATAGGAAGCGGAATGACACCGCAGACAGAACATTTCCAGCGTTTCCTGTGAGAGAAAAGGAGAAGGTGGTGACCGAGTTCCCTATGAGAGAGATTCCAGGAGGGGGATATGTGCATGTCCCATGGACCAGACAGGACATTTTGTCATTTACAAATGACTTCCCTCGATTACGGGAAAAGCCGGTCGAGTGGTACAGACAGGTAGACAGATTTGTTAAATTGTTAAAAGTGCTGTGGATTGATCTGAATAGTCTGTTTGATATAATAGTGCCAGCAGACTTGTGGGCAGAATGCAAGATAGTCATAGATTGGCCAACCAAAGAATACCCGAGAGATCCTAAAACAGGAGCCCCAG
The DNA here is from genome assembly GCF_964204655.1 of Triturus cristatus. Taxonomy (NCBI): domain Eukaryota; kingdom Metazoa; phylum Chordata; class Amphibia; order Caudata; family Salamandridae; genus Triturus; species Triturus cristatus. Next base: position 669,605,020 of record NC_140592.1, on the reverse strand, counting down.
ACCCAGAGGTAATGAAGAAATATGAACAGGTCATGGTATTCTTGAAAAACAAAGTTCCTACAAAAGAAACAGACTGGGTTGAAATAGATCGAACACATCAGGAAGTGAAAGAGTCAGTCCACGCATACTATGAGAGGCTAATTTTAGCTTTCAAACAGTTTAGTGGGGATGACAGTATGGGAGAAAAGGACCTGAGTCATTTTGTGTACAGATTTGTGTATGGTCTGCGGCCCGAAATTGGGGACATGATTAAGCAGCACACCGTGGACTGGCAGAGCAAGAAAAAAGATGAGATCCTAAGGCATGCTAAATACTTTAGTGATGAGATTGAGGCAAAGCAGCGAAAACTAAAAGAAAAGGCAATGTGGGCTCAAGTGAAGGTTGCAGAGAGACAGGAAGCTCAGCTGGTAGAACAAGCTAATAATCCAGGCATTAAATCAAGATTTGGCCCAGGAAAAGGAAAGGGTAATATAGAAGAAGCAAAGAAGAAGTTCCCATGCCACAATTGTGGAAGATTAGGGCACTGGAAATCTGAGTGTAAATATCCACCAGGTACTAATAATGAAAATCCGTCATTGAATCCACAGGTGCAGTGTGAGGGAATTGGCCCACCGCCGCAACAGCAGAAGGCTGTTAATCCACAGAATCAGGTGCCAAAACCGCCCTTACCACAGAGCCGGAATACACAGAAATATAGTAAGGAGACGGGATTCTACAATGAAGAACAGGTAAACAAACCGCAATGCGCGAGCGCTGTGTCACAGTATTGGCTGCAAAATGACGAGAGGGAGTCAGAGGAGATTTATTGACGGTGCCGAAAAGAGGAAGCAGGGTGCGTACTTGGCGCATCTCTAGAGATAGATCAGACAGGGCCATTTGTGGATGGGAAAGTTAATGATATAAACATTATTTTTCTAGTAGACACTGGAGCTACACGATCCACTGTCAGATCAGCAGATGTGAAAAATCTTCCTCTTTCGGATGAAACAATCCAAGTAGTTGGTGTATCAAACACCCAGATTAAAACGTACCTTACTGAACCTGTAAAGGTCAGAATAGGGAAATTTTCAGACATGCATCGATTTGTGGTGTGTGACACCAGTCCTGTGAATTTACTAGGTAGGGATTTGTTGTGCAAAATGAATTGCACCATATTCTGTCCACCAGACGGAATAGCCTTTTAAACACCAGATGAAGATGTTCTGTATAAAATGACCATAGCTAACAGAGAGTGTGAGGTTACTGGAACCTATGCAGTATTCAATCCAGATGAACTACCCCCAGAATTGCAACAGACAGTGAAGGCAGCAGTCTGGGATTTCACTGGAGAAGATGTAGGCCTGATGAGAAATGTAGACCCAGTGAGAATCGCTGTAAAGGAAGGAGCAGTTTACCCAAACATTCCACAATACAGACTGACACCCGAAATAATTGCAGGAGTAACCTCTTTGATTGAGAAAATGATCCAGCAAGGAGTGTTAAGAGAAATATTGAGCAGTCCATGTAACTCGCCTATAATGGGACTGAAAAAGCTGTGTGGGAAGTTCAGGATTGTGCAAGATTTGAGAAAGATTAACAAGATTGTTGTGTCATGTTGTCCCATTGTTCCAAATCCCTCAGTAATTTTGTATCAGATTCCCCATGATGCAGAATGGTACACAGTAATTGATTTGTGTCATGCTTTCTTTTCCATTCCGTTGCAGCATGACAGCCAGCCGCTTTTTGCATTTCGGTTTGGAGAGCGTATTTTGGCATGGTGCCGAATCCCACAGGGGTATACACAGAGCCCTCCATTTTCAATCAGTTGCTAAAGAAATCCCTGGAAAGTCTTACCATGCCTGAAAATTCCGTTTTGGTCCAGTATATTGACGACCTATTGGTGGCGTCAAAAACACGTGAGGCCTGTGAAACCGACACCATAGCTTTGTTGAATCATTTGACAGATGGAGGACTGAAGGTATCTCGAACAAAATTGCAATACTGTAAAAAAGAAGTACAATATTTGGGTCATACTATCGAAAAAGGGCTGAGAAAAGTAACCATAGACAGGATTAGAATCATTAGAGGAATGAGAGCTCCAATGACCCAAAGAGAGGTGAGAATGTTTCTAGGAATGGTTGGTTACTGTCGTCAGTGGATAAGTAACTTTTCCCTGATTACCAAACCATTGGTAAAATTGACAAAAAGTGAAGTCAAAGACCCCCTTGAACTAAACAAAGAAGAATTGGCAGCATTCAAAAAGCTGAAAACCAGTCTTTGTGAAGCCCCAGCTCTGGGCATGCCAGACTATGAGAAAGAATTTGAACTATACTGTAGTGAGAGAAACGGATGTGCACTCTCAGTGTTAATACAGAAACATGGAAGGCAAAGGAGACCAGTTGCATATTTCTCGTCAATGTTGGATCCAGTGGCGATAGGTCTGCCAGGATGTCTAAAAGCAGTAGCGGCTACATGCCGAAGCCTAGAGCAGAGTGAGGGAATCGTGATGTGGTATCCAGTAAGAGTGTTTGTACCTCATAGTGTGGCGATCCTTTTAACAAGGAGTCAAACACAGTTCATGTCACATAGTCGGCTGACTAAGTATGAAAAGGTCATTCTAGGTGCAACAAATGTGAGTCTGGAAAGATGTGTGAATGTGAATCCAGCTACACTTTTACCTGATGCAGAGAGAGTGGAGATAAGAGAGGACGTTGATCATGATTGTCTGGATGTGCTTGACGACTGCACGAAGCCTCGACCTGACATAAGAGATCTGCCACTGCCAGAAAGTGATTATGTGTTTTTTGTGGATGGATCCTGTCTGAGAACAGATGAAGGAGTGTTGAGCGCAGCATATGCAGTATGCACAGTTTCAGCAGTTATAGAAGCATCAACCTTAAAAGGAGTTAAATCCGCTCAAGTAGCAGAAATAGTGGCATTGACAAAAGCATGCAAAATTGGGAGGAATGTGAGAGTGACTGTGATGACTGATAGCCAGTATGGCTTCGGAGTTGTCCACGACTTTGGCCAATTGTGGCTACAGAGAGGTTTCCTGACCTCAAGTGGAACTCCCATAAGGAATGCAGAAGTGGTTGGAAAATTGATTGAGGCAATACAAATGTCCAAAGAATTGGCTGTGGTGAAATGTGCTGCTCATGGGCAGGGTAGTGATTACATCACTACGGGGAATCGCTTTGCGAATGACATGGCTCAGTATTGTGCCCGAAACCAATACTCAATTAATCGGTCAAAAGAAAAGGAAATGTCTTCTTGCTCCATAATGTTTACTAACGTTGTGGGAACATGGGATGAAGTGAGGCAGTTGCAGGATGAAGCAGTTGATGAGGAAATGAAGCAGTGGGTAAAAGCAGGTTGTGCACCCAGGGAAAAGGATCATGTGTGGGTCTATCGGGATGGAAGACCAGTAATGCCTGATAGCATGATGTCAACCATGGCACGGATGTATCATGGCCAAGGACATCTGGGAAGGGATGCCATAATAAGGGCTTTTAAGCAGACCTGGTACAATCCAAAATTTAGGTTGATAGCAGAAAGTCTCTGTCAAAGATGCCTGACATGTCAGCAGTACAATCCTGGAAGGAAAACTGTGGTGAGTCTAGGCACCATAGGCCGGGAGGGAGGACCTTTCACCAGAATGCAAGTAGATTTCATTGAAATGCCCCCTTATAACAAACTGAGGTATGTTTTGGTGGTAGTTTGTCTGTTCTCTAGGTGGGTGGAAGCGTACCCAACCAGAAGAAATGATGGAATCACAGTGGCCAAGCTATTGTTGAGGGAATTCATCCCAAGGTACGGGTTCCCAATAACTATAGAATCAGACAGAGGAGGACATTTCTACAATGAGATCATGAAATTGATTTGTGAAGCATTGGGTGTACAACAAAAACTGCATTGTGCCTACCGACCAGAGGCTTCTGGTGTGGTTGAACAAATGAATGGTACTATTCAAAAACAGAATAGGGAAAATGTGTTTGGCCACAGGTATGAAATAGCCTGATGTCTTGCCTCTGGTTTTGATGACCATTAGGTCTACTCCAGACAGAACTACAGGTTTGAGTCCACACGAGATCATCATGGGGCGGGCCATGAGACACGTGTTTGTACCAGTCAACAAGCTGATGACTATAACTGATGACATGATTTTGGATTACTGTAAAGGCCTGGCTGACGCAGTTCATTCTGTGTTTCACCAGGTTGGAGCGGATGCCACCACACTTGAAAAGAAACCAGCCCATGATTTGAGCCCAGGGGACCGGGTGAGAATAAAAGTCCACTGAAGAAGAAATTGCCTGGTTCCAAGGTGGAGAAGGCCAAGGCAAGTCATCTTGACCACAACGACTGCTGTGAAGTGTGCTGGACTGAAAAACTGGATACATGCAAGTCACACTTTGAGAGTTCCAAATCCAGCAGACGGCATTGGAAAAGAATATTTCGATGAATCAGAATCAAGTGATCAGTCAAGCAATGAGAATATAAAGTCAAAAGAAAATCCTGAAAGGGGGGAAAATGAGCCAAGACTAGTTCAGACTCCCAGAGAAGAAATTCTGAGGAAAAGATTGCAGATTTCAGATGGTTCAGATTCTGGAGATGAGCAAAACGCCAATGGTGAACACAGAAAGAAGAAAAGAAAAGAAAAGAATGTCCAGTCAGAAGTAACATTTACACCAAATGAGAGAGTAAAAGAAGTTCCACCTGAGAAAATATTGGAAGGAGAAGAAGGGACAGTCACAGAAAGAGAGGGACAGATTGCGGAAAAACCCAGAGGAGGTGTAGGGAACTGCAACACCCAGCCAGGTGAAGGGACAAGTAGTCAGCAGGAAAATTGCGTGCCGGAGACCCGAGGAGGGACAGAAGTAGGGCCAACTCAAGAGGTGGAAAAAGAGATTACTGAAAAAGAAAAATCAAACGAGACAGAATCAGAGGACAGTGAAACTGAAATACCAGAGGGTCGAGTTCTAAGAAAGAGAACTTGAATTGAGCAAAGAAACAGTAAAGACGGCAAAACAAGAAGAAATGCTGAAGGAGATCTTTGGCCAAATAAAATTAAGAAGCGGAGATATCGATTGACACGAGTCAAACCCTCAGAAGCTGAACAAGTGACTGAAGTAACCAGTCAGCATCCAGAAAAAGAGGGAGAAACAGAAGTGTCTGAAGCAAACAAACAATCAAGAAAACCAAACCAGAAGTATAAGTCACCTGAATGGACGTACGTGGCACTGCCTGAACAAAGAGAAGAGGTAGATAGTCAAGGAAATCCAGAGGAGACTTTACTGAGATTGATAAAAGAAGAAGAAACAGGGGAAATCCTGAGAGCTATCTTATCCGACATCGGAGAAGAAGCGGAAGATCAGGAAATCCTGTATGTGGATGACAAGAAAGAAGTGAAAAACGAGGAGAGGCCAAGCTGAGTAATTTCAAATCGGTCAATGTGGTAAATATTTAAATTACCTGTACTATTTTTTTATGCGGAAAAGTCTAGTAAGAATAACTCAGTCAAAATAAGAGGCAGAATCCGTGGTATTAGAGGTTCTGGAAAGGGCTTTATTCCTTACAAAGGAATTATGGTTCGAACCAGGCAATCTTATTCCATCACCACGAAGGTTCAGGAAGGGATCGGCAATACATTATTGACAAGTAACAATATATATATGAAAAGCATTGCATTAAGACAGATGCAGGAGGCGTAACAGCTGATAATACAGATAAGAATACACATACGTAATGAAAATGGGCGTAATAACAGGCGTATACTAGAAACGTCATTTAAAATGATGTCACAAGTGGGTGGATCCATAAAAGAATCCTGCAGTGTCAGCAGAAATGTTTGGCAGAGATGCGCGCGCAGCCGCATGACGTGTGATTGACGTGCAACTAGAGGGTGAAGGGGAATTGACATTTAGCTCTACATGTGGAGACAGAAGTCTGGGGGGTCAGGTCAACCGAATCCCAAATCGTATCTAATATCTTTGTTTAGGGAACTGTTTTATCCAAAAGGAAAGGTCTCTCGGACGGAATCTATTCTATACTGACTGTTAGTGCATGTACAAGCGTCTATGTGTCTACATGAGATGCGAGGGGGCAGGAATATTCCATGGTAACAGGGGCTATGAATTACTTGTATAAAGACAGCGAGGCCGAGCTCTTTGTTCGGTAGCTGGAAGGATGTTTACCTAAAACTACTAGACAGGAATGCATTGGATGAGGAGCGGAGCAGATAACTTGAAGGCTGAATACAGTTTTTGGCAGGCAACAGGCCGCATCAGGCACCGTTAGCCGTGCAGGGAGTAGGACAAAGTTCATGGATACGGATGCAGGTCCAGGCTGGAGCATTTCAGAGGTAGAAGCAGGAAAAGGCTTGATGGCAGAATTCAGGGCCTACTCGCCTGAACTGTAAAACTAGAAAAGTGAACCATATAAAGTCGGTGGCCAATCATACTTAGGAATGGAATATTCGACCCATTCATGGCGGATCTGAGAGAGGACATGTTGGCGTTGGACGCACATGTATTTGCGTCTTCATAGCTGGAACTGGAGGGAACATACATGTACTTGTAGCATGTACATGGAGTCGTTGGGGTCTAAGATAGGGGACACAATTGACCATAAAAATTCATATTTCCTCATTCCCTCCTTGTCCCCTACGGACCCTTATGAAATATCCATCTTCATCAATCCATCAATCTGTTCATATAGCATCATTTGTTCTTCTTTCTTCTTCCGGGATCTTGAATGAAAATTCGAAGGCGGGATACACGATGTGACACACAGACCACAAATCGCTGGCCCACATTGTAGACACAAGCAGCAACTGAATAGAATGAGAAAGCCAATACCTAGGAAGGATAGTATCCTCCATCCCCAGGCTGACAACACGCTCCAGAACCAACCGGACCAAGTCCAGGTGCCTGGATTCTGGTGTATCTGGCTTACGATCTTATGAAGTCGAGTTATGGCTTTATATACTGACGGCACGTTTTCTGGTATGAAAACACAACAACTTGATCCGATGACCCTACAAGCTCCGCCCCTATCGGCCAGGATGACGTCAAGGACAAGACGATTTTGAAGAACAACAATCCGCATCGCAGACTGCTCCTCTGTTATGTTGCCTAAGGCGGAAGTAGTTTCATTCACTACTGCTTCAAGGGTTCTAGTTAATCTACGTATCAACTTACTATTAGTGACTGTACCTATGTATGGAAAGAAACCTTTATTGAAATCTGTGTATTGCTCCCATGCTGTTTCGGTGTAGTCGACAATCGGGAGATCTCTCTGCTGTCTATTGTGTACTAAATGGGTATTCCTATGGTAATCAGGCGGGGCTAGGAAAACAGGTGGCAGAAGGAATGCAATGTAACAGGTACCATCCCAATCTAGGGGTAGGCGTATGTATGCGGTGTGACCACAGATGAAGTAGGAGTGACGAGAAGCTCTAAATGTAGATTTGCCTTTATCACTGAATTCTATTACAGTGGTACATTTACTATGGCCCATGTGTATTGAACCATTCTTTCTTACACATAATTCGCCTCTAACTGGAAATACTGACATAGCGGGCAAGATTGGTGTAGCTTCGGATTCAACATTCAGGATCATGAGATTAAGTGTAAAGTTACCTAATCCATATACTTCATTTTCTAGATCAGTTCCTGTTCTTTTGGGAAGTCCCTCCTTGTTAGGGTAGCAGACTTTAAGTAAAACTAGGTTCAGGTTTCCCCAAACCCAGTTGTCTTGATATACTACTGAATTTGAATCTAGGGAATTAATCAAACTAAACCATGCTCCACAGGAGCCATTGTGTGTAAATGGATACGGAAAGAGAGGCAGAACTCCCTTGTATTTCTGATAGGGAGGGAGTCGGCCACATATCCAACAATTTGTAGCATTGCTGGTCTGATGAGAATGATGTAACATACTAATGAATGTGTTGTTGCGCAGCGCAAATCTATAGGACAACTCATGCGGGGGTAATTCGCTAAAAGAATGTTCGGCAGTAACATTGAAAGCACGCTTGGAAATAGGGTAATACATGTGTAATAATATACTGGCAATGATAATCAGAAGACTTAGAAAAAACATAATTAACAATGTCACTATGCAGTGACTACGAAGTGATTTACAGTACGCATGTTTCTTGAGCTGTTTCTGTCTATTTCTCTCTCTATTTCGGTCTAGAGGATACATGTCAGAGACAAATTCAACCGATTCACCTTGGAGAGGACTTAAACAATCAAATTGTCTGACTTGCTAGACCTTAGTTTCAGTTTATAGTTTTCTTTTTCTGTTTTGTCAACCAGGGGGAGTTTTGAGTCAGTCTGTGAGGGAATGCAGGGCTGATAATTCAAGTCGGATGATAGTCCATGAAATTTTTTGATATGGCTCGAGTGCAACCACCCTTTACGTCCCTCAATCTTCACAGCTGTCCTTGTGGTCAATAAGACGAGTTTAGGCGACTGCCAGCGAGGCTCCAGCGGGTTCCTTCTGTCGAAGTTCCTTATAAGTACAAGATCTCCTGGAACCACGTCATGGGGCTTCACCTCAGTGTTATCGGGAAAAGCTGCAGCTACCTGTGAACGACAAGATTGTAGTGCAGACATCAAGGAAGCCAGGTAATCTGTCAGCATATTACAATCAACATCAGTTATTTTACGGGGTATAGGTGTCCCCCACATATTTGGTGGTCTACCGAAGATCACCTCATACGGGGATAGCCCTGTTCGAGAGTGTGCTACCATTCTCATGTAAAAGAGCGCAACTGGTAAAGCTACTATCCAGTCGACACCTTTTTCTCTGCATACCTTGGACAGTCTAATTTTCAATGTTTGATTATGCCGCTCCACGAGACCTGCTGCCTCGGGATGTCGGACACAGTGGAATTTCCATTGATAGCCTAACAGAAGTGAAACATGTTTCATTAGCTCGGATGAGAATGGCTGGCCATTATCTGAGTACACGACACGGGGCAAACCATACCGTGGGAAGAATTCTCGAACTAACTGTTTGGCAGTAGTCGGGGCAGTGTAATCTGAGACGGGATACGCCTCTGTCCACCGGGAAAGAGCGCAGACAACTACGAGGACATATTTGAATCCTCGACAACGTTCCATCTGGATATAATCCATCTGGAGGACTTCAAAAGGGTGATCGGGGAGTTGAAATCCACCCTGTTCTATAGGTACGCCTTTTCCTGGATTGAACTGACAACAAATCATGCAGGTACGTACTTTCTGTTTAGCTGCTGCTCGCAAGTGTTTATTGAACCAAATGTGTTGAATACTGTCTAGCATAGCTTTCTCTCCTAGGTGCGCTGGACTATGGATTGTGTTAATGATGACTTGAACCATTGAGTCGGGGAGAAACCATATAGATTTTCCCTTCGTCATCCATCCTTGATCTGTTTGGATCCCTCCTAATTCAGTCCATCTCTTTATTTCTTCTGGGGTAGCATGTGTCTGTATATCAATTACATCAAGGGCGGGATCCTTAACTGTCATGCAGTGTGTTGGTGTCGGAACTATTGTCTTTATCGTGTCAGTTGTATGAGTCTGATTCTGAGCAGTCTGTTTAGCTGTTCTGTCAGCTAGGTCGTTACCCTGAGAAATAATGTCAGTCACTTTTGTATGGGCTTTACATTTCATAATCGATATTGCAGTCGGCAGATGTATTGCATCTAACAGAGCTTGAATAAGGGGACCGTGCTGGATGTGGGCACCGTGAGAAGTTAAATAACCTCTCTCTCGCCAAAGCACGCCGAAGTCATGGACGACTCCGAATGCATAACGTGAATCTGTGTATATGTTGACTTTCTTATTTTTGGCTTGAATACAGGCTTGTGTCAGAGCGATGAGCTCTGCTGCTTGAGCTGACAAGGTATCTATACAATTTGTTTCAATAACTTCAGTGTCTGTTGTGACTGCATAAGCGGCCACTAACTATCCTGTACTTGTTCTCATGCATGAACCATCTACATACAATGTCAGGTCTGGATCTGATAATGAAATATCTGTCAAGTCTTGTCTGGGTTTCGTCGTAATAGTAATAACTTCAATACAATCATGTGCCAACGGGTCTGTTCCACTTAATGGCAAAAGTGTGGCAGGATTTAATGTACTACCACGTCTGATTTCTATGTGTGGCTGGAACAATGTCAATTCATAACCCGTCAGTCTTGCTATAGTCAAGTGTTGTGTTTGGGTCCGGTTCAAGAGAACCTCTACTGCGTGTGGTACTTGTACTGTCAATTGATGTCCTAATACTATGGCATCGCTTTGTCTGATTGCTAAAGCTGTTGCTGCGACTGATTTCAGGCACGCAGGAAGAGCCTGGGCTACGGGATCTAATGTACTGGAAAAGTAAGCACATGGTTTGTGTGATCCTGCTTGTTCCTGCGTGAGTACTGACAAAGCAGTACCTTCACGTTCTGTAACAAAAAGTGTAAAACGTTTGCTGTAACATGGTGTTGCTAAAACAGGTGCTTGGCATAAAGCTTTCTTTAAGCTTTCAAAAGCTTGTGTATGTTCCTGAGTCCAAGGGAGGACAGTCGATGTCGCTGCCTCCTGTGTTGTCAACTGAATGAGTGGTTTTGCTAGAAATGCATATTGAGGGATCCACTGCCTACAATACGAAGTGAGGCCTATGAATGCCCGTACCTCCTTTTGTGTCTTGGGTGACGGCATGTTAACAATTAACTGGATACGGTCGGGTGTAAGCTGTCTTCCCCCCTTGGACAGCAAGTGCCCAAGGTACACAACTTGCTGGACACAGAATTGCAGCTTTGAAGGGGACACTTTGTGCCCCTTGTCGGCTAAGAAATGTAAAACCGTCAGTGATGCTTTTTCACATTCAGGTTCGCTTCGGGCGGTGATCAGCAGATCATCGACGTATTGAAGCAGGGCAGTGTTAGCTGGCATGTGGATACGGTCAAGTTCTCTTTTCAGTGCTTGGCTATAGATGCTGGGGCTTTCTGTGAATCCTTGAGGTGCGCGTGTGAATTTAAAACTTCGTCCATTTAAACTGAATCCGAACAAATATTGGCTTTCCGGATCGATTGGGACGCTAAAGAAAGCGTTTTTGAGGTCAATTACAGTAAAGAACGTTGCTTCTGAATCTATGGCTGTTAGCAATGTAGAGATATCTGGGACCACGGGGTATTGTGATACAATGCATTTATTTAATTCTCGCAGATCAATAACTAATCGATATACTGGTGGTGCTTTTGGATCAGTTCGTTTAAGAATCGGAATTATCGGGGAATTACATACATTGGAGTCGGTTTCCACAACCACTCCTTGTGCAATGAGCTCGTCAATGATTTGCAGTAAAGCCACAACAGCATCTGGGGGTAACTTGTATTGTCGTATTCGTGGTAGTACCACTCCTGTTTTGAGTGTGACTCGATATGGTGTAATATGCATACAACCTACATCAGTGGGGCCTTGCGCCCATAAATGTGCAGGTAAATTCTGTAACCGGTGATCCATGTCTCTAGACACGTAGTGGCCTTTAAAGTCACGCAAAAACAGTCGTACTCCTTCCGGAGAACAACATATTACAGCTCCTAGAGCCTTCAATGTTTTTATACCTAACAAGTTTTCTGGACATGATTTAGTAAGCAATAGATCTGTAGTCCGTGTTAATGGACCGACTGTGAATGCAAGTGGTTGCGATACTTCGTTAATAGTGGGCTTTCCTGAAAAACCAAGGGAAATATTTTGTGAGCCTGAGAGGGGTACCCCTGGGACTTCGCTGTGACTGATAGTGGTTCTGCTTGCCCCTGTATCGAGTAGAAACTTTCTGTCTTTCCCCAATACTTGACTCTGTACGTAAGGACCTTCTTGATCTACGGGAACCTCAATAAGGGGTAGGCCAACTTCCCTCTCTAGGCTATTTCATGTGTAGCGCTGATACTCTGGATAGTCATTTTGTGCATACTGGTACATCTGTTGTGTCGTGTTTTGTGTTGCAGCAATAGGCTGTGGCTGTTGTTGTGGTTGTTGTTGTGGTTGTGGTGTGGTCTGTTGTGGAACTGGCATAGGTTGCGCATGCTGAGGGACTTGTTGTTGGATCTGATCCTGTCTAGGCGGACGTGGTCTCTCTTTCGTTATACCCGTAGAGATATTATGTTTTAGAACTGCGCAATCGTGTATATAATGACCTGGCTGTTTACAATAGTTGCATGTCCCTCTAACAGGACCTACTGAATCATTGGACTGTGTCGTACCTTTTTTATGACCGTCAGCTGGAACTGACTGAGCAACAAGCATTTTCATTTTCGTGTCTTTCATACGTCTTTGTTCATGTTCTTGTTCTTCTCTAATTCTATTGTGATGATATTGTAACATTTGTAACATCTGTGACGGGGTGTTACCTTGCCAGCTACTCTCGAATTTTAATACTCTACCTTTAACTTGGGGCAGGGAATTCTCAACTAATTTTGTCACAAACAGATGTGGATACGACTCACTACTTGCTTTTATGCCACTATTAATACCAAAACATTTTTCAAATCGGGAATAGAAATCACTAGTGTCTTCAACTTGTTTTTGTTTACAGGCTGAAATTGCACCCCAGTCTTCCTTTTTCGTGGTCAATAGACGTGGTAGTACCTGCACTAATAATCCTGGCAATGCTGTAGTCTTTTCCCCAAGCCCTGAACCTGCAGCTCGGGCTTTTTCTTCAGTTTCTAGTGCTGTCCAATCTATCTTTTGGTCTCCCACCTCCCATTCCCTTTCTTTGAGTTTCTCGTAAATACCGGCAGGCAATAAAACTTTCAATATTTTCATGATGTCAGGATAAGTATACTCTCCCATGAGTAACATGTCTTTTATCTCACGGTGGAAACCTGCTGGGTCTTTGTCATGGCTAGGTACTACTTTCTTCATTTCTAATAATTCAATTTTAGTTATGGGCGTGTACACAAACACGCGTTTAAAAGTATTGTCTTCACCTCTGATTGGGTGTACTTCGCGTAAGGGATTCTGTCTGTCTATGTGATACATTTTTCTTTCCAACTTGGGGGGAACTGAAACATGTTCTGGGCATACGAAAACAATGTACTGGTGTCGATATTCTAGAATTTCTTTAATTAAATCAGTACCTGAACCTCTCCATTTATTCGTGAGTAATTCTATCAGTATATCAGGTAGGGGACCAGGATCGGAGTGTTGGCTTCTATATAATATAACGAGGTGTTGTATCATGTATATACCAGCTAAACGCTGTTCGTCTGGGGTAAGATTCAAAAACGTGTGTGCTAGCGCATCATCACTGTATTTTTCAGAACTGTCAGCCCATTGTACTGCTGACCTGGCTAATTCTTGTTCATCCATAGAATCGAGCATATGATACCCCCTTCGGTCTCGGAGTAATTTATCAGCAGCCTGGAATAAGTGTTCAGGGGACTTCGTATTTAACATAGGGGCTTGAAAATGTCTGTTACATTCTGGACGTATCGGACGTATCGGGTCATTAAAGTATCTGGTATTGTTACAAGGTCTTCCCCTACCTACATAGGCTATCGTTTCTAATTGTCCTGTGGGCATTTCTGATTCTTCCTCCTCCTCTCCCTCTGATTCAGTTTTGTCTGCCTCCAATCTGGCTTTATGTATTCGTTCTACTTCTTTGCGGATCTTTCGGCACATAGCTACTATACATGTCTGTTTATCATGTTTTCCCTCTGATATATTCTGACCCCATCTGGTAAGTACTTGCATTTCATCCTGGTCTACCTCGGACCTATCTCTGTCTCTGATCAAGCAGTTTATGAAGAAACGTAACAGTAGTCTCTGTATATCCACTTTCTGGTACTCCATGGCTTCGTCAATACCTTCAGGGCCTTGCCCTGTTTGGACAAAGCGATATATATTGTCTAAATGTTTAATCATTCCTGGTAGTGTCGTTAAATACATTGAAGCTCGTCGTATACGTAGTGATGATAGCAGCATTCTGTCATGTTTACCGGGCACTGGATCATATCTACAATCTACAAGATGTTCCTTAAACATGTCGGACGTTGCTATTTGGGGTGTACGTTGGTTTGCTAAATCTCTAAGAGACGACTTACTTCGTAATGGTGGCGTGGCGAAAATTGCTGCCGCACCTCCTGTCGCACCTTCTGAGGTGCTAGGCATGAAAGGATTTGTGGGATGTAAGGTAGAAACTGTGGATGTAGGAAAAGTTGGATTGTGCGGAGGAGTTTGTGGTTGCGGAGTTGGGGGCGGATGATCTCGGGGTTGAGCACCATCGACAGGTGGCGTGTGTGGTGGAACATTAACATATTCGGGAGCTACATCGTCTAAATAGGAGGAAAGGAAAATATCTTTTGCGGTCTTGGGATGTGTTTTAATCGGGAGTAATGGGGGTGGCAAATCTTTCGGTATTTCCGGGGTGGCCTTAGGTAAACCTTCGGCCAAAAGAGGATACATACCATTCATAAGAGTGTTTCGTTGTCTGTCTACTTGTTCTGTTTTTACTCGGGTACCTTCCTCAATTAATATATTTTCTCGGGCTTTATTTAAGTTCTCCCTACTTTTCTCTTCCAGTCTGAGCGCTTTCTCTGTGCGCCTATGCGATTCTTTACGCCATAGTTCAATGGCATCTTTCTGTGACTGTCTGGCTTTCTTTTTCCATAATTCTTCTTATACTCTCATGATGCAATCTGCATCCCATGTCCCAGCTTCGGGCCACCTCTGACTTTCTGCTAGATCCTTGGTGTAGTCCACCCATAAGTCAAGATATAACACGGCATCTAGGCCATGTTTATGATACATAAAGTACCCTGGAGTGTCCCTAGGTGGAATGGGAACAGCTTCTTCGAGTACTCCTTTTCTAGTTTTGATCTGTCTTAATTTTGAAAAGAACGGCATCTTTACACCTTGCTAATTGATTCTTACTTGAACTGGACTTGAACACAATTAATACAATAAACACAATAATGAACACTCATTCATACCACAAATTTAAACACTGTAAACATTTAACATTTAACATTTAACGAACAATGATAATTAGAAGAAAACTAGTTACTGACATAATACTAATACTAGATAATACTGAATTATATAGATGAACATACTGGATATACTGCTAAACAGTACAGATACACTGCTAAAACAGTGCAGACCGGATTTGTGTACCCAAACCCGTCAGGACCGGCACAAACCAATGTGCACGTCTAAATGCCTCCCCAGCAACGGTACTCACCGGGTAGCACGGAACGGAAGGCCTCGGAACTGAACTGAACTGGACCGGACTGGACTCGACTCGACTCGGGACTTCGGAACCTGGTGGGCCTCTGTATACCTCGGATCTTGCTCTCTCAGCTAGGCTCTGGTCGGGATACTTCGCACTTCTCACCGCCTCGTCTGGGTGTTGATCGCAGCCTCAGTCACCCTCGCTTGGCCGGAGGGAGATACAGGAAATCCTGCGGGTACGCGTTTTTGTCCGTTCAGCTGTGGCAGGGGACCGGGCCTGCAACGCACCTCCGGCGCGTGAGATGAGAAAGTGTCCCTATTCGGGTGCCAATTTATGTGGTAAATATTTAAATTACCTGTACTATTTTTTTATGCGGAAAAGTCTAGTAAGAATAACTCAGTCAAAATAAGAGGCAGAATCCGTGGTATTAGAGGTTCTGGAAAGGGCTTTATTCCTTACAAAGGAATTATGGTTCGAACCAGGCAATCTTATTCCATCACCACGAAGGTTCAGGAAGGGATCGGCAATACATTATTGACAAGTAACAATATATATATGAAAAGCATTGCATTAAGACAGATGCAGGAGGCGTAACAGCTGATAATACAGATAAGAATACACATACGTAATGAAAATGGGCGTAATAACAGGCGTATACTAGAAACGTCATTTAAAATGATGTCACAAGTGGGTGGATCCATAAAAGAATCCTGCAGTGTCAGCAGAAATGTTTGGCAGAGATGCGCGCGCAGCCGCATGACGTGTGATTGACGTGCAACTAGAGGGTGAAGGGGAATTGACATTTAGCTCTACATGTGGAGACAGAAGTCTGGGGGGTCAGGTCAACCTAATCCCAAATCGTATCTAATATCTTTGTTTAGGGAACTGTTTTATCCAAAAGGAAAGGTCTCTCGGACGGAATCTATTCTATACTGACTGTTAGTGCATGTACAAGCGTCTATGTGTCTACATGAGATGCGAGGGGGCAGGAATCTTCAATGGTAACAGGGGCTATGAATTACTTGTATAAAGACAGCGAGGCCGAGCTCTTTGCTCGGTAGCTGGAAGGATGTTTACCTAAAACTACTAGACAGGAATGCATTGGATGAGGAGCGGAGCAGATAACTTGAAGGCTGAATACAGTTTTTGGCAGGCAACAGGCCGCGTCAGGCACCGTTAGCCGTGCAGGGAGTAGGACAAAGTTCATGGATACGGATGCAGGTCCAGGCTGGAGCATTTCAGAGGTAGAAGCAGGAAAAGGCTTGATGGCAGAATTCAGGGCCTACTCGCCTGAACTGTAAAACTAGAAAAGTGAACCATATAAAGTCGGTGGCCAATCATACTTAGGAATGGAATATTCGACCCATTCATGGCGGATCTGAGAGAGGACATGTTGGCGTTGGACGCACATGTATTTGTGTCTTCATAGCTGGAACTGGAGGGAACATACATGTACTTGTAGCATGTACATGGAGTCGTTGGGGTCTAAGATAGGGGACACAATTGACCATAAAAATTCATATTTCCTCACTTGTAGGAACACACAGGATTGAATAAGAAATTTAAGTATTTGGATAACCTGATAAGGTCTTAGCTCTTGTGGGAAAGCTACAAGAGGCGGAGTAGAAGAGGCTAAGTCAAAAGACACAGTTAATTCTAACAAGATGGCTAACATAGATGATGACAAGAGTAGATGTACTTTCATTTGAAGATGGTGCAAGGCATGTTGTTGTTGTACAGGACTATTAATGCTTCTTTGGAGCGTACTCGCTCTTTTGATCTCTATCAAAGTAACTTTAGATACACTAACAGGACATACTGAGAATATGACTAACATAGTGAAAAGCTCACAGAAGGTAATACCAGTTAGAACAAGCACTGACCATATGCATCAAGATAGGTCAATAACTGATTTTTCTAGCAATGTGTTTTCAAAATTATTGTATGAATATGTAAAAACAATGGACGTAAGGGATTGCTACGTATGTATGCAATTACCTGCATCTGTTTCAGAAGGGGTGACTTAGCATCACCTCCCAGCAACTTATGGAATAACATGTAGCGTTTTAACTAGTATATTTTATCAAGTAGGAAAATTAGAGTATAATTTGTCTAATATAGATAATATTCTTGGACGATTGCCCATGAATAAAGAATTGAATCCAGCTAAAGATGCTAATGTATTAGGGGAAATTTATATAGAAACTAAAGAACTGACTTTAGATTATGTTTTTAAGAACAATTTAACTTGCAGTTTGAAAACAGAAGAGAAAACATTTTTGGATATGGTTGAAGAGAGGAGATTGAAAATACACAAGAATGCAGAGGGACATAAAGAAGGGGAAAATATTTGGGAAATAGATGGGAAAAAGGAGACAAAAGGTGATGCTAGACCAACCATAGCTATAGACTCACCCCAGAAAGGCAAATTATGCATTATGAGGGAAAGATCCCAATATGATTATATCTATATAGGGACGAGTGAGTGTCATGATACATATTTCATTGCATCCGGATGGGGATTTAGAGGCGGAAAAGATCCAGTTTTCCCTGGACTGTACAATATTTGTGGGAACAAGGCTTACTATAGGTTACCCGACCATTGGTATGGCACATGTTATGTTGGCCTGGTCTTTCCAAAGATCTTTCACATGGATAGAGTAGAAAATAGTGGACCAAATAACCTACTAATGCGTAGCAGAAGAGAAACCTGGTTAGAAATTGTAGGTGATATTTTTGGAGCCTTGATACCAGCAGTGGTAATATCTTGGAATGCAAATAATATTCGGAAATTGTCAACCATAGTGGATCGCTTGTCAACAAGCACCGCTGGAGGATTTCTTTTGGTAAACACTGAGCTGGTTGCCATGCGTGCTATGATTATCCAAAATCGACTTGCCCTTGATATTTTATTGGCAAAAGAGGGTGGAGTCTGTGGAATGCTGAAAGTTCAACATTGTTGCACTTACATCCCTGACGAAAGCAGAGATCTAAAAGTCTATATAAAGAATATTACAGAATTGCATGATGAAATAAAACCACTGGAGGTTGAAAGTATCTGGACTAGAATTAGTAATAAGATGGCTGCTATTAAAGCTTTCTTAGGTAAATTAGGTAGTACTATAATAGGGAAAATATTATTTCCATTAACCTGTGTGATTTTCGTATTATTAATATTTAGACTAGGATGTATGTGTTGTAGACATAGAAGAAATAAAAAGAAGGTTAAACGAGAAATTTACAAAAAGAGGGAAAAGAAACCAGAAAGAGATCTTAATGAAATAGAATTGGAAGAATGGAAGGAGAGTATGTATGACAAAACCAAAAGAGAAGATGAAAGGGAAACAGAATTTTAATTGAGCAAGAAAACATTTCAAATTTTCTGTAAAAGGGGAAATAAATTGATTTTTGTGGGTTTTGTTTGTGGTGATAAAATCACCAAAGGGGGGATTGATGGAGCGGGAAAAAATATTTTCTTTTTATATACCGAATCCATTTATATAAGTTTATATTAAAACGAATAATAACTAATTCTAATGAATAATAGAGTGAAGTGATGTTAATTAACCAACCTTATTAACCAAGAGAATATACGTGGGAAATGCATTTGCATGTCTAAAATAATAAGTGAACTAAGTTTGTACGCATATTAAAGCTATATGTTTTGCTTAAGCAGTGTTAATGTGATTTGCGCTTAAATAAACCAGCATTAACGGCTTTGGATGTTGCATATGGCTAGATAAATACATACACATAAGGGTATTAGCAAGGGAATAACACTGTTTTAATCATTTCTATGTTTTAATTACGATTTTGTGTTTCGGTGCTTAAAGTTGTCTATTCTGGCCTACCAAAAGATGGCTGCCGACTGAATCCTAACTAAAGTACATGACTTCATAAATTAAGCAATGGAGAAAGGCGCCTGCACTCACTTCGTTCGTGTCCTGTCCGTGACCCGACAGACCAGGCCCATGAAGACTACCCTGGGCGAGGTGCCAATGTCCCTGAACGTGAAGCAATTGTTACCAATGTGGAAAAATGTACTACCAAAAGCCACCTATTTACAATAGACTGATACTTTCTTGACCTGGGAACAGCCTTTCCCATACGCCTAGAATTGATTTTTCATCCACATGTGAAAATTTGAGAATGTTACTTAAATGTATTGAGACGTAGTTGAATTCAGCCAATCCGTGACCTGGGAATAAAGAAAATGTTACTGTTATATGTAAATTTTAGTATAAATAATAGTAGTCTAGAGAGGGAATTATGTGAGACTCTCCCATGCTACCCTCTATGCTGCTGCTCTTCGCTAGAGATCCTTATGCTGACGGAAGAGGACGGAGACTTTAGAACCCTGATGAATTTTTCTGAGGACCAGTTCTGACTTAGAAAACGACAATTAGCCAGAATAGGTAAATATGACAGAAGATAATATGGCATTGTTAGGATATTAACCTGCATTTTAATTAGATAAAGAAAATCATTATTTGAAGAACTGTGTCGGGTGATTATTTCTTGAAATGTTTATTGATTAATTCGAGAGTTAAAAGCGTCATCAAATTCTATAACAACTAAATGATCTAATTGGCCTCCGGATGGAGGAACTGTTAGGGTAATTCAGTAAAGTGGTTTTCCTCTATCCAAGTGAATAACTGTAGTTCGAGATCGGATATCTCCCTGTAGGCACGGATAGTTTGTAAGAATAAATGTTGGTGTTATGGGCCCCACCAGCGTGTGATGTGTGTATGTGCGTATGACTGAGAAATCATTCTGTCCTTGGAAGCAAGGGGAGATTTTGTGTTCTGAACTGCTCCAAAAGAACCAAGTAGGTGCTTAGAGCCTTGGGTTAGACAAAACTAGTTGTGAAGTGGAAGAGGCAAAAGACACTGATCATTTTTCGAAATGGCAAACACAGAAAGTAGAAAATCTAAATGTGTGTTCCTTAGAAGATGGTTCAAAATGTGTTATTGTTGTTGTACAGGATTACTAATGCTTCTGTGGAGTGCGTTAGCTTTAATGGTTTCATTTAAGGTTACATTAGAAACAATAGAAGGACATAGCGAAAATAAGACTAATGTAGAAAAGATTCAAAAGATTTACCCGACTAAAATAGATAGAAATTATTTACATAAAGATAGGTCTATAACTGATTTTCTAACAATATTTTTTCAAAATTATTATACGAATATGTGAAGACGATGGACGTGAGGGATTGTTACGTCTGAATGCAGTTGCCTGCATCTGTATCTGATGGAGTGACATGCCATCACCTCCCAGTGACATATGGAATAACCTGTAGTGTATTAGCAAGTTTGTTTTACAAAATAGGGAGACTAGAATATTACTTTTCAGATGTAGATAACATATTTTCACAAGTACCTGTAGTCACCAAGCTGAATAAAATAAAACCTGCTAAAGTGTTAGGTGACTTTTTCTTAGAAACTAAAGAATTAACATTGGAGTCAATATTTAGAAACAATCTAACTTGTAGTTTAAAGAAGGAGGTGAAAACTTTCTTAGATATGGTAGAAGAAAGGAGATTGAAAATGTAAAAGAAGGTACCGGAGGGAAAAGAAGAAAAGACAGTCTGGGATGTTGAAAGAGAAAAACATTTGAAAGGAGAAGCTAGTCCAACAATGGCTTTGGATTGGCCTCAGAAAGGGAAGTTATGTATCAGAAGGAATCAAACTGCATATGATAATTACTTTGTAGGCACAAGTGATTGCCATGATACTTATAGAATCATGGGTGGATGGGGATTTAAAGGAGGAAATGATCCGGTTTTTCCTGGATTATGTTTTATCTGTGGGAACAAAGCATATTATCGATTACCAGATCACTGGTATGGCACATGTTATCTAGGCCTGGTTTTCCCAAAGATATTTCATGTGGGAAGAGGAAAAGATGGTGCACATGAGATAGGTAGACAACTAACATGTAGTAGGAGAGAATATTGATACTTTTGGAGCATTAATACCAGCAGTGGGAATATCTCTGAATGCACACAAAATTAGAAAATTATCAACAGTAGTGGATCGCTTGTCAACAAGCACTGCTGGAGGATTTTTATTGGTAAATACTGAAATGGTTGCCATGCGAGCCATGGTAATGCAAAATCGACTTGCCCTTGATATAATTTTGGCAAAAGAGGGTGGAGTCTGTGGAATGCTGAAAGTTCAACATTGTTGTACTTACATTCCTGACGAAAGTCAAGATTGGAAGACGTATATTAAGATTATAACTGATTTGCATGAGGAGATTGTTCCACTGGAGGCTGAAGGTATTTGGGAAAAGATTGGGAGAAGGTTTTCTATTATTAAGGACTTTTTACTAAAACTAGGTAGTACCTTTATTGGTAAGATATTATTTCCAGTAACATGTGTGATTATTTTAGTATTAATTTTAAGATTAGGATGTCTATGTAGCAAAAGAAGAAAATTACGAAATAACATAAAAAGAGAAACTGTAAAGAAAAGAGAGAAAGAAAGGAAAGAAAGAGAGTTTGAAGAAGTAGAATTAGAAGAGTGGAAAGAGAACATGTACAGAAAAACAAGAGAAGAAGAGACAGGTGAAACAGTATTATGATCTAACAAAATGTTAAGAGAACTGAATTCATTTCCATTTATTACATTTTCCAAATTTAAAGCTAGTGTGGTGATGTTAAAAATCACCAAAGGAGGGATTGATGGAGCAGGTAGAGCAAACTTTTGTATACCTCCTCTATTTTGCATGAAAAGACTAACTATATAACTTACTGATTATAATTTTACTAACGGTGTGGTGTGTGATACTAATTTAACCTTTTGCATACACAAATTACACGTGGAAAATTGCTATTTGATTGGCAAAATAACTCAAAGAACTAATATACGTAAGCATATTAATAGTAGTACATGTGGTAATAGATATCGCATTATTCATGTTGCTTACGTGATGTTTGAATTCCTGATTGGATCCTAAAGGTGAATATTAACGCTTTAGATGTCGCTATATGCTAGGAAAATACTAATACATAAAGGGATTTGGGAGGGTATAACATTAGAATCATAATTTCTTTGTATTAATTATTCTTTTGTGTTTGTTTTGCTTAAGTTAGCATTTGGGCCTACCCCAAAATGGAGTCGAAAATCGAGTTCAGAAGTGGCCACCGTCTCGTGAGCGCGATACCTACTGTGCAGACTCGGACGGCTCTGTGAACTTCCTGAAGACTCGAGCACCCAATGTCCTTGGTCAAGGATAGGATCTTGGTGGACTGCCAAACCACGGACAGTAAAAACTGGTTTAAAATGAACAATTGGATCATACAAGTAAACCCAAAACATTGTAACATAAGGACTATGTCATCCACGGAAGTGAACCAGCAAAATCCATGAGAACTTAATGAATAAAAATCGGACGTTTTCGATCAGCCAATCACAGACTTTCTCCGCCTAAAAATGTTTCATGTTATCCCGAAATTTATTATAAAAAGAGCAGTAGAATAGGGAGGGGCTAGCTTCTTGTTCCGGCTTTTTCCTGGCTTGTTCCGATTTCCTGACGTCTATGCTGGCGATGACAGATGCTTGCACGATTTCTGGTTCTATGGAGATCTTTGGGACTGTAACGTGCTGAGCAAAGAACTTTCGGACTTTGAGCTTTGACCTGCTTTATTTGGACAATTTAACGGCTAATTAGATTATGCAGAGCCAATGAATTAGAGAAAACCCAGATAGCAAGAATAGGTAAATATTATGACCTGCGATTTGAATTAATTGATCTAGAAATTCTAAAACTTTTGATTAAACAAATGCTAATATTAATTGCAAACAAAATTTAGATAAACAAATATTGATTAACAGAAATTATGAGTTTGTGGTTTTTCGTTAAAGAGTATAAAGGATTCTGAGTCTTAAAATGTGTTTTAGCTGGTTCTAAATTACCATCAACCAATCCAACTAATTTGTCCATCGACCAAGTGGGTGAGTGCCTTGATGTTTGAGATTAGGAATCTATAGGTGGCGAATGTTAATATATATTCTGTAAAGTAACTTTTTCTTCCCTATAGGTTATAAAGTACCTCCCCACATGTCCAGCGTGATATCATCATCCCTCTTGTGTGAAGTCTCGTGAGTGGAGACGTGTGAGTGTTGGTGTTATGGGCCCCACCAATGACTGCTTGTGCGAATGAGCTAGTGTGAAGTTGGGTCTGCGACGCAGGGAGGATAGTTGTGTATATATATAATTTTCCCCTTTTTCTCCGGTCTCGCGCTGGATCACCAGCATTAGCAGAGCAATAAATCTGTATAGGAGAAAGAGCAGACACATATTTCAAAACAGTAAATTCAATCATTTGCCCCATATCTTATGAAATGTGTTGGGACATCCCCGGGCCTCAAAGAGGGGTTCTTCCTGAGTGGCACACCAATCCACCACCTGCTGCCACTTTCTAAAGAAAGCAAACCAACAATAACAATTAGCTAATCTAAAACATTTAGCAGGGCAATTCGTGGCATTGATGGACCCCTCCATATTCAACGGATGTCACAGTATCATCAGCTGCAGAATAGGCTTAAAGTATCACAGAAGTTCTGCCGCAGTCCCGGCCTCGCGGGCCTCTAACAGTCAGAGTACAGCATCCTCGCCGGACCCCTGGAGCGCAGGGCTTCTGGAGAGGTCAGAGTCAGACAGGGCAGGGCGCAGCGCCCCGGAGGGGTCCTGGCCCCGGCTCAGGTCCCTCATTGAACTGGTTCGGCTGTGGTTGTGAAGGGCTGGAGGGACATCGGAGGAGATCAACAACTGGGACCCGAGTCCCGGTGATCGTGTGGACCCTGTCCGCCGGTCTCCCCTCTGGCGGAACCGGGTATGTCTCCTTTGTGGCTTGGGAGGGGAAGAGCGTGTTTGTGGAGGGTCAGACAGGGCGGGAGGGGAAGCAGATCGGATCTGCAAAGGCCGCTCCTCAGTGAGCCAAGTCCAGGCAGCCTGTGGGGTGTCAAAAAACAGCATCTTGCCCTGAAGGCGAGAAGAGGAGACCATATCGAAATCCCAGAGTGCGGAGTTTTTGTTTGACTTCTGCATATGTCTGTCGCTGAGCCTGCACCTCTCGCGTATAGTCCGGGAAGAGCATGATCGTGCTGTTCTGACATTTCAGGGGGCCCTGGGCCCGAGCGTCTCTAAGGATGGCATCTCTATCCTGGAAGTTGAGAATTCGAATGATGAGGGGGCGGAATGGGGCTCCAGGAGCAGGCTTGGGTGCCAGGGAGCGATAAGCTCGCTAAACCGCTAACCATGCAGAGAGAGCGTCTTTGGGTATCCACAATTTTACCCAGGTCTCCACAAAGGTGTCTGCCCGTCCCTGTTTGATCCCTTCGGGTAAACCCACCAGGTGTAGGTTATTCCGCCGCGTGCGGTTTTCCGCATCTTCTGCCCGACGGTGTAGTTCTGAGGTTTGATTCTGCAGGTGAGCCACTTGGGGTTTCAGTTGTCCCAGCTCATCTTCGACCGTGGATAAATGCGACTCCGCTTCCGAAATTTGGGCCGTGGCTTTGCGAAGATCCTAGCGGAATAGGGCTATGTCCACCCGGACCTCGCTGATCTTGCTCTCCACCGAGGCTTGGGAGGTTCCAATAGCTTGTAGGATGGTCGAGAGGTTACCCCCAGGCAAGGGGGAGCCGCCGGCAGCTCCCTCCATTGAGTTCCGCTTGTCGGTGGTGTATTGGTCCATTTTAGTTTGAGTCTGTGGAGCGGGTGTCTTCGGGTGCGGTCCCTGCCCATTTCGGCCATGAATGTGAACCACTGGTTGACCAGCAAGTTGAAGGGTAGAGGTTCCCGGGACAGGTGACTCTCAACGGGGAGGCCCAGCGCTCAAGCCGTCGATATTCAGGCCCAGGCACTGAACCCACCCCGGCGCAAGCTCAGCAGCGTCAGACACAGGTCAACGCAGGGCCGGGCAACCCGCCCCCCCCTGCCGGAAGCGACAGCCGATCGAAGGAGACTAAAGGCTCGCCCAGCTCAGGGCAGACACAGGCCCAGGCACCGACGACTCCCCACCGCCCGATGAGCGCAGCCGAAACAGCCCCCTCCACCCACGGTGGTGTGAATGCTGCTGGCAGAGAATCCACTAAGCCAGCCAAGTGCGCCCCAGCGACCGAGGTCCACCATGACGTAAGGGGGTGCTGCAGGGCCAAAGTGAAGGATAAGGGTCGATCGGGGAGGCCCACTTCCAGGGTCCCACGCCGCCTGACAAATGCGGCCAAATCCACCTCCCTCAGGGTAGGCACCTATATCCGGGGGGCACCAGAGCCAAGGCCGAGCATGGGGAGCCATGGGAAGGATCCAGTCCTCCATGCCACTCATTGCGCGTGGCCGATTACACCGCCCAACAGGAGGACTATGGCTCCCAAGGCATCATCTCAGGTTGACGCAATGGACCAGAGCCTGTGGGGTCCCACACAACAGAAGGATAAAGCATGTCTCCCGCTGAGTCAGTAACCAGCCCAGGTGTGCGAAGGGCTGGGAGGAGCAAATGCTGGACGTAACAGCAGAGGGGACTAGGCCGTACCAGGGTGGGCCAGTCCTCAGCAGGAGGGTGGCACAGGAGCCGGGGGTGAGGCAGGGCACAGGAGTTCAGGCTTCCAAATGGGGGGGGCACCCAGGCCACTCAACAGACCCCCCCCACTCACCCCTGCCACAGGTGTAGCGCACTTACCCCCCTCAATCAGCCAGTTCGGCGCTGGTCCCAACAGAGGAGGCCGGTGGAGAGTCGCGCAGGCCACCCCCGGAGCTCCGCCACAGGAGGCAAGGTTTCAGGGCAGTGGCAGGCAGGGCGGGGAACAGGAGCACTGGTGCAGCAGACTCGGCGGCAGCCAGGAAGAGCCCTTACATCCTCAGGGCCCCGGCACATCAGGGGCGACTCGGGCAGGCCCCGATCTCCGGATGCAAGTGGAACCAGTTGGCAGCCCAGCTTCTAGGACAGCCAGGCTGCACCTTCTCCCCAGAGTGGTGGGCGGACATCCGGAATGAAGGCTGAGCCCGGGCTGAAGGAGGAGGAGGAGGTTGGGTCACAGGGCCTCTACCGCCCGGTCCAGCAAACAAACGTCCGTCCGCAGGAAGTGCCGGCCTCCGCCATCACCCATGGTCCTACAATGCAAACCCAGGAGGCGGAGATACAGCCAAGCAGAGGAGGGGAAAAGCGGCTCCTCCGTTTGAAGCACCGCAGCCCACCAGCCCCGAGAGCATCCAGGGCAGGCAGCGCTCAATCAGGCAATTTGTTGCGCCGGGGGCCAACCAGGCAGGAGGCCGAGGGTGTCGGAACATTAGAGCAAGGGCCAAGCAGCGAGGGCTGCAGCCCAGGCACCGCCATCATGAAATCCTGCAGGCCGGAGTAGAGGGCGAAATTTCACCGCTGCAAGCTATGCCGTCCTGCAAGACTATAGACAACAATCGGTTCTGTCGGGTGGACAACAATTTCTTTGTTAGTTTTTATATTTTGGCAAGGTGATTGAAATTAAAATATACAAGTGAAAAATTAAAAATGAACACACACAAGGCAAGAAAGATTGAGAGTGAATATTATTCTCAAAGTAAACCTGTGGAATCTGGCCAGTGGCAGGATTCGATGATCTGTGCATCGAATCCTGCCACCTGCCAGAGTTCCACAGAGACGGAATGATGCCCTGAAATCTGTATAGACACGCTACGTGATTACATTTATTGCCACGTTTTGCTGTGATTTTTCCCAGACCAACACGGTAAACAAGTTGGATGCTTCAACCCCTGCGCTAACTGTTATTCCAGCACTACATTCAGCCCATTCTTCTAGTTATTCTTATACCTGATTTATTCCAACTTTCACGTCCAGACGGATGCCCCCACTGGTTCCTCTCGCCTATAGGCTCCTTTTGAATTACCCTCTTGGGGTGCCTTGAATTGGCTGTCCAATACACCATCCTGTCCTGATGAAGACCCGTTTCTGACTTCTTCCATTTATGTTGATTGTCAGGGTCGAAACGTCTACGGTTTTTCTGTACATCCATGTCTCAAGATGCCCTTCAAGCAAAAAACAATTTAATTCAATTATTAAGTTAAGGGTTATTGTATTTGAATTTGAAATTGGATCTTTTCTCTTTGCTTTCATTGTATATATATGTACAGTATCTTGTCACCATTGTGTTTAAAAACACAAATCCTGTCACTTTGTCACTTCACTCACAATGTCACTATAATCATGCCCACATGCGCCGTTTTTATCTAATGAATTCCAGGACAGCCGTTTACACATACAGTTTTGTCGTGTTAATCTCTAACCCTAATTTGATTTACTTTGAGAATAATATTCACTCTCAATCTTTCTTGCCTTGTGTGTGTTAATTTTTCATTTTTCACTTGTATTTTTATTTCAATCACCTTACCAAAATATAAAAACTAACAAAGAAATTGTTTTGTCAACCTGACAGAACCGATCGTTGTCTATAGTCTATATGCCCAGGTTCTGAGGGATACTGGGTTACCCCATTGCTTTGCACAGTGCCGTCCTGCAAGGCACCCTCCGCAGCAGCAGGTAAGGCAGGAAGCCAGCGGGGAGATTATAGAACACTGATGAAGGCGGATTTCAACAAGGAGGATGGAGGGGTCCGGAGCACACTTAAGGTGCGACCGCCATCTTAGCGCGTCGGCCACGCCCCTCAATCAGGGTTCTTATAGAACATGGGTACTCACAAACATTCTCTCGGGGGCCAAATTTACCGTGTGGTTTGTGGCAGAGGGCCGCACCTGTAGGGGCAGGGTCAGTGGGGGGCAGGGCTAGAGGAAAAAAAATTGACCATGAGGTCGAACACAGGCCCCTGCAGTGGACACATTAGTCCACTGAGCCACCAGACCCAACATACACACACTTGTTTGTCTGTCTGTCCCTGTATGTCTCTGTCTGTGTCTATGTCTGTGTGTGTCTGTCTCTGTGTGTGTGTCTCTGTGTGAGTGTCTCTGCCTCTGTGTTTCTGTGTGTGTGTGTGTGTGTGTCTGTCACTGTGTGTTTGTCTCTGTCCCTGTGTGTCCCTGTCTCTGTGTGTCTCTGTCTGTGTGTCTCTGTCTGTGTGTGTGTGTGTGTGTGTGTGTGTCTGTGTGTGTGTCTCTGTGTGTGTCTGTCTGTGTGTGTGCCTCTCTGTCTCTGTGTGTGTGTCCTTGTCTTTGTGTGAGTGAGTGTGTATCTCTGTGTGTGTCTCTGTCTCTGTGTGTGTGTCTGTGTCTGTGTCTCTATGTGTGTCTCTGTCTCTATGTGTGTCTCTGTCTTTGTGTGTCTCTGTCTTTGTGTGT